>NC_089233.1:46343225-47004335 GCF_963924675.1 Phocoena phocoena | reverse complement strand
ACTTATATCAGACAAAATAGGCTTTAAAACAAAGACTGTAACAAGAGACAAAGAAGGACATCATATAATGATCAAGGGATCAATCCAGTTTGAAAATATAACAATTGTAGATTTATATGCACCCAACATAGGAGCACCTAAATACATAAAGCAAATACTAACAGACATAAAGGGAGAAATTGACACATAATAATAGGGGACTTTAACACTCCATTTATGTTAATGCACAGATCATCCAGACAGAAAATCAACAAGGAAACATTGGCATTAAAAGACACAGTAGGTCAGATAGACTTAATAGATATATAGAGAACATTCCATCCCAAAGGAGCAGGTACACATTCTTTTTAGGTGCACATGGGACATTCTCCAGAATATATCACATGCTAGGCAACAAAATAAGCCTCAGTAAATTGAAGAAGATTGAAATCATATTAAGCATCTTTTCTGACCATGCTTTGAGACCAGAAATCAACTACAAGAAAAAAACTTCAAATTACCCAAACACATGGAGGCTAAACAATATGGTACTAAACAACCAGTGGATCACTGTAGAAATCAAAGAAGAAATAAAAAAAAAACCTCAAATGAAATGAAAACAAGAACACAGTGAACCAAAATCTATTGGACACAGCAAACGCAGTTCTAAGAGGGAAGTTTGTAGTGATACAAGCCTACGTAAGGCCAACAAGAAAAACCTCAAACAACCTAAACTTACACCTAAAAGGGCTAGAAAAAGAAGAGCAAACAGAACCCAAAGTTAGGCAGAAATAAATTAGAGGCTAAAGAACAATAGAAAAGATTGATGTAACTAAGAGCTGATTCTTTGAAAAGATAAATAAAATTGATAAGCCTTTAGCCAGACTCAGGAGAAAAAGAGAGAGGGCCCAAATCAGTAAAATCAGAAATGAAAGAGAAGTTACAACTGACATCACAGAAATACAAAGATTCATAAATGATTACTGTGAACTATTATATCAAAATAAAATGGACAATCTAGAAGAAATGGACAAATTCCTAGATATGTGCAATCTCCCAAGACTGAACTGGGATGAAATAAAAAATATGATCAGACCAATTAGCAGTAATGGAATTGAATTATTATTAAAAAAAAAATACTCCCAACAAACAAAAGTCCAGGACAAGACAACTTTACAGGTGAATTCTACCAAACAGAGAAGAATTAACACCTATTCTTTTCAAACTATTCCAAAAAATTGCAGAGGAAGGAATGTTTTGGAACTCTTTCCATGATGCCATCATCACTCTGATACAAAAATCAGACAAAGGTATCAAAGTTTGTGTAAATTCATAGTTATAGTTGTATTTGGGTTTATCTTAGAGAAAGCTGTGATGCTTCCTTTCTCAAAGTTGATCATTAAGGATTCAGGATCTAATGTTGGATGTAAGTTCTTTATGATATTAAAAAATCTAGTGTAAGTCCCTTTATATTTTACTGGAAGTAAAATGAACAGGCAAGGGGCGCTGCTATTTCTTATGAATATCAAAAACATATAATTGGTAGTATGTATCCGGAACACATTTAAGTGTTCCATCACATGCCTACTAGTCCTTGTATTTCACAAAATTGTCTAAGCCAGATTCTGTGTCAAATACCAAAATTTTGTCTACATGATGTTCTCTAGTATCAAATAGCAAAAAAATGTCACCAATTTCAAAACTTATAGTCATCAGGAATCACGTAACCATTTCTTTTTGGGGGGATAGGAAGAGCTTGATTCTTCTTATGCCTCCCACTTCTAATATAGTGTGATAAATTTGGTAAAGATGGCAAGAGAGAGCAAGCTGTTGTATCTAAATTAGTTACAGGATCAATAATGAATGCTCTCAGAGACTGCTGTGAATTAACAGCCATCTCTTTCTACATTTGCCATAACTTGTAATGTTTTGGTTTTTACTTGTGGGTGGGATGACTGTGTTAACCAAATAATTTGCAAACTGATATGCTGTCTTTCTAGAGTAGTATGAAATCTGGCTTTACACTCTCTTATTTCACACTTTGAGTAAGTTTTCTTATCACTGTATTTTCTATCAAGTTGATATACATAGTTATTATTATCATTGTTTTAAGAGTGCCATGTCTACTCATCACTATATAGAACATTATGAGGCTTAAGATTTATATAATATGAAAGTGGGGGTACTACATCGATGGAGATATAAAGCCAAACAAGTGTCAACCAGTTGAAACCAAACTGTCAAACCAAATCGTCAACCAGTTATTTTATCTGTAACAACACAATTGCCTTATGGCCAATTAGTTGTGTGATGCAACTGCTTGTGGCAAAGATATTTAGGGCAAAAATACTGGACACAATGAAGACTGTAGCTGTGCAAAGCACTCAACCTGACCTGTTTTCACTGACCTTATAAATTAGGTGGGAGAAAAGAGCAATAGATAATATTTTAAATAAAACATGTAAATAGTAGTTGAAAGCAAGTATAAATTAAATGCCACACAGTAGGGCATGTCTACTTTCTAAGTGAACAGAATGTATCCTGTTTTCTTAACTTCACTCGTTTCTGAACCAATATCATGATTTTTGTTTTAAACTAGTTAATATTATTTTATTTACTATTATGTTAAATATTTATTTAATATTATTATTAATATTATTTTAAATAAATATTCATGTAATATTTTTCTGTAAAATAACTTTAAGTTGATTTACATTTTAAAAGTTAACTTCTTTTAAAGTAATAATGCCCATGAACTCATGAATTTCATCTTCTAGGTATCCTTTTTTTTTAAGCTATACTTCTTTTTAATACCTAATAATAAATATAAATCTATTGAAATAAAAAAAATGATCTCCATGTACCATGTAAAATCATCATATGTCTCAATCTTTGAGAAACACTGGCTTACACAATCAATTACTGTGGAGCTTAGATGAGAAGCATCAGAACAAATTTGTAGTGACTCTTAAAATATATAAATTAAAGAATTCTCTTGCTTTCCTAGGGTCGTAATCAAAATTATGGCTCAGATATATTGTCTGTCAGGTAATAGCACATTAATAAAGATTTCTGTGATGTTAGTATATATTTTATACAATTTAGCTTTTAAAAATAGCCTTCAAATAACGGCCTTTCACGAATGTTGAAAAGACTTTAGTTTCATTCTTAATCTTTCAATAATAGATCCCAGGAGTGAATAAGTTTACACATTTCACTTTTATAATCATCTTCGCTTAATCTACTGAAGTTAGAAATGCATTAATATAGCATAGCACATTATTTCTTCTAGGCTGCTTTATAATTTGTTCAGAGTGATTGCAAATCTTACTAAAAGCAATTCAGATACTTCAAAAGGAGCTCATCATTCATGATTGAAGACACATAAGCCTAGAGAAGTATCATCAGCTAATTTTGAAGAATCATTGAAAGATTTTGGGAAGCAGCCTTCTTAACCAAATATAACAAAATTTAGAATTCAGTTTACAATTAGAGATATCTAGGTTTATATTCATTAGCTCATAATATCCTGACTGTATATTGAAGGGAAACATTTGAAAATGTTAACTATTTTGAATAGAAATCTTTCTAAAATGTATCATCCCCTTCCTTCTTAAACAAATAATACTGAACATAATATATATTTTCTTTATGATTTGGGGTCATAATTTATGAGCTTCCATTATACCACACTATCATCAGGTTCTGTGGTTTTCAGTTTTCCTGTCTCTTCTGTTTGCTTTATTTTGCAACTGTTATGCTTGTCTCCCTAATAAGCCTTTACTTTAACTTTCCAGTTTGCTGCTCCCAGTTTTCTGTGGCCCCAGTGTTAGGTAATGTAGTTTATTTAATACTCTCTGTCAAATAAGAGTGATTATGAGGAGTTTGTTAAATATGTCGTTATAGCATCAGATGGTGGAGATTTCAGGGTTTTTTCTTCCTATTTCTAATTAAGGAGAGTGTTGTGAACAGTTGCAGTTGTGAGAGGATTAAAGTTTAAGTGAGTTTTTTAGTGAACTATTTTCTGGGTTTTTTTGTTAGTTTTGGTCCTGAATGATGATAACTTTAATAGTGTTACATTAGCACAGTGGGCTTTAGAGTTTTAGGGCACTTTCATATACTAGATTGAATTTTGTCCGAGCTGTCTAGGTTTACCCAGTGTTTTCCATCTTTGGGACTGGTGCAGTGGGGACATTCTGTTAAATGTCTAGAAAAATTTAAAGACATACCATTGGACTTGCTAGAACATAGCAAAGAAGTATTCCCTTTTTTTCCCCTGACTCTGCTAATTGGAGAACCTCTGTCTTTGTCAGTGAGTTCTCTATTCATTTATATTCCTCATCCTAGTTGTGTATGTATATTCATACATGTGCATATACTTATCCCCCAAATACAGAGTAATCACATTTGTCATAATTTCCACCATTCCCTTCGGGATCAAAAATGTATCCAATGAGGAGATCCAGGGATTTCTGTTACTATGCACCAAGGAAACCTTCTGAGATATCTTTGTTGAAGATACAAGTAGGGACATGGTGATTGTTCAGTGGGTGTTTGTAGCAAATCTCATTGACAAGAGAGGAGAAAAATACTGGAATCACTATTCCTATTTATATCACTTTAAAAGCCAAGGATAAATAAAGTTTTACTAATATTCCATATCCAGAGCTTATCTGAAATGGTGAGGTATCCTAGAGGAAGAGCAGGAATTCCAGAATCCAAAGGGGTTTCTCTCTTATTTATTAACCTTCCAATTATTACAACATGTTATGATTTATATGCTGCAGGATTCCCCTAATGTGGTTAATTTTATCCAATAAAGATTTTAAAATATTTGGATCCTTAGAATATTTTTTAATGGGGTGAGGAATGACCAAAAAAATATTTTGAATTACATTGAGGTCTGTGGGTTTCCTGGTGACAAAGTACTTAAAAATGTTATTGTTTAAGATGAATTATATAAATTTACGTAAAAGCAAGGGTTCCAACTTGGTTGACCTTTTCTGTGACAGTCACTGGTTGTCAGAAACCAGTTATTTTGAAAAATCAGCAATATACTTAACTGCCCCAAACACAGTAAAGTCAATATTGTAATGGGTGAAAATGTAAGTGCTTTTCAAAAGAAATTAATGGAGAGCATGAAATGCGCTCATCATTTTGTAATCTTGTTATTAGAAATTACATATGTAATTCAAGAGTATTAGCATACTTACAAATCATGGAAATAAAATTTTTAACTTTTTCAAATATCTTCTACATAATAGATATGTGGGTAGTGGGCATATGTTAATTGCTTTTATTTCTCTGAACCCAATCAGAAAATATGCTTTTATATTTTCAACAACTGAGGTCAAAACCCATTGAAACTATTCATTTAGCAGATTTTATTTTAAAACTTTTTTCCAATATTTTATGAAAAGTTTCAAATATACAGAAAATTTGAGAGAATTTTATAGTGAACGTACATACGAATGAGTTACTCTCTGAAATAGTTAGGGCAGGTATTATTATACTAATTTTATAGAGGAAGAAATTGAGACTCAGAGAGATTGGGAAATACTCTCTGGTCACACAGCTGGTAGGGCAGAGAAGTAGAACTCACATTCATTTATAACTGAGTCCAGTGTCCTTCGGCTCTGCCACACTGCTACTACACGTAGTTAGTTGCGGCCTTGAGAAAACTGTATAGGAGTGGTTTGCAGTTCTGGATTCTGAGTACTAGGCATTTGTTAGAGTCCCCATTTCTTCATTCATCCATTCATCCTTTCATTTATTCTTTTAGTCATCAATCAATATTTATTATCTCTTGTATGATAAGCTTTGTAAATTAGACGTGACTTCACTAGAAATAAGAACCAGCCCTTTCTTTACTTTAAGGCATAATGAATGCCTAAGCAAATGAATTAAATTCATTTATTACTTTAATTATTATTTAGAAATACTACTGTAATAATTCCAGTATTCTTCCGAGGGAAGAATAGCCATATTTTGAGTTTCTTTACATTTATTTGAGTTTATTTGAGCCATATTTTCAGTTAATTTAAGAATATAGCATGTAACAAAACCAGAGATAAATTTTTGGTTTTGCTATATGTTCTTTTCGCAAGAATCTTTGAATCTTAGGTCATTTTACATACTTTATAAATTATCTAGATTAATTAATCTAGATTAATAATGACAAGAAATGTTACAAATATACTATAAGACTATTTAAAAGATTTATATATGTGTGTGTGTATGTATGTGTGTATATATATATATCTTTAATTCATCCCCCAGCACCTATTTTAATAATTATTGACTTATTATCAAAAGAAGAAAATATCTAACCCAAGAGCTCTGAGTATCATGCCAGGTAAGACATTTGTAAGGGCCATCTTTTAATAAAATTTCCCATTTTCTTTAGACATTTCTGAAATTAAGGCTTTTTCTGTATATTAATCTGAAATGATTGTTTAGGGGCTCAGGCAGAGAATTTAGATTGATTGGCCTTGCAGCAAAACGGATTTTTTGAAAATTGTATCATTCAAAAGAAGGCAAATGATAGGATCGTTATAGGTCATAGGAATGACAATTCTGACATATACACACACACACACACACACACACACACACAAATATACAAAAGAACTGACTTGTGAAGGAAAAAATACCTATATTTGTATATTAGAAATCTAAGTAAATTGTATATGTATATATATGGCTATATCTGAAACGTGTTTATATATAAATTGTATATGTAAATATTATGACATATAACCAGATTTATATATGTGTTTGTGTGTATTGTGGATCTATCTATGAAATATATGTTTAGTTCAGAAATTACTTGCTTGGCTTAAAAGTTTTCCCCTTTAAAAAAAGCTTTTGAGTGTCACACAATTTTACCAATTTGCATTTTTTACTTTAGGTTTTTGTTTATCTATGAAAATTATAAATACTAAGCTCAAAGCTATAGGGAATTACTTCATAGAACTGATGGATTTTGACATACTGAATGACAGCATTATGGGCTGTTTCTTGTTTGAATACTTGCAGTATGGCTCATAAGTGAGATTTAATGGGCTTCAGTTTTGTTAGAGGGTTTCTGGGGCATTATTGACATTTGGAATGACCTCTCTAAGAAATATCTATGCTGCTTCTATTAATTGATGTTGCTGTTACCATGACTTGTGACAGAGAATTCTAGGTGCAAAGTAAAAGTTTATGCTGATTTTTACTAATTTTTGTTTCATTACATTATGAATTCAAGTATTAGAACATTAAAAAAAACATTAAAAAGCCATAAATCACTAATTGACCTCAGGAGTACCTCTGAGATTCCCATATAGTTGTCCGAGACAGGAAACTACCTTAGGGTGGAATGTTATCAGGGGAAAACCATGAAAGACCTTTTCTAAAAATGATTAACTTATTACAATAATCTTGAAAATATGTACAAAGTGGACATCAGGGCTTTAAGAATAATAAACTGTGTTTGCTTAGGAAAAACTCAGGAAATAAAATTAACATTCTTTTCTTTTTGTTTGCTATGATGTTCAGCATCATTTAAATGATTTAGAGTTTGCAGGACAGGCAACTATTGGTCTGTGTTTACTTATTAAAAGTATTCCCTTAAGCACCAAGTGAGGAAATCTTAACATTTAGGTGGTTTTCGACAAATCTTAAGTTTCTGTTTAATAAATTTCTTTATAATTCTCATTTTAATATTTCAGTTTTTCTCTGTGTGTAATAATTTAGTAACTGATTGCTGTTTGGAGTAAGCATTCCTTTCAGTCCTTATAAGGATCATTTAATTTCATAATGGGCAGGATTATCACATTCATATTTTTTGCCTGATTTTTATTAAGGTCTGTTTGAAATGCATTTTAAAAAGAATCATTTGTTTGTTCCTATTTTATTCATTGCCTGAGCATTTATAGAACGCTTGCTACAGCATTGTTTTTGATACTTAAAAAAAAAATTTTCTGACATATGCTGAGCACTTTATATGTGCTGCTTAGTGCTTTAGTTAATTTTCTTTTTTAACCCTCACAACCCTATAATGAGAGATAACCTATTTTATTGATGGGGGCACTGAGTAAAAAGTGGTGAATAAGTCATAATCCTTGCCCTTGGCAACTTCATAGTCTAATGGAGTAGGACCCAGAAAAATGACTAATTACGATTTAATGGTAGAAATGTTATAGAAAAGCTTGTATCCATGTCATGGACCTTCAGAAGTGGAATAGCTGATTGTGTGTGAAGGAGTCAGGGAAGGTGTCACAAAGGAAATGACGTTTGAAGTGGGTCCAAATGTTAAATAGAAGTTTGCCCAGGGAATGAAGGTAGAAGGACGGGTTATACGAAGTCATGAAGTGATGAAGGGGCCTTGTAATCGGTGGTTCTGGTGGATTAACTCTGCCTTACAGGAGACTCAGTTGTTTGTGTGTATATGTGTGAGTGTGAGTGAGCGAGAATATGCGTGTGTATGAGCACGTGCACGTGCACAGTCTGGGTCTGGAAGGTATGAGGGGCTAGGAGGGTGGGATGATGAGGCTGGAGAGGTAGGTTGGGACCTACGGTAAAAAGCCTCCCCCCAAAGTTTGGAATTTGATCATCAATTTGAATGAAAGAAGAACCATGTCACTATTGAAGCCAAAGTTTAAAAAAAAATGTTTTAAAAGTTACGAGTAGCAACTTTAGAATAGATAAATTGAACCAGTCGCTGAACGTGTCTGTCATATATCCTTTTGGAGTTTACTTCTCGATTTAAAAAATGATCAGTTAGAAATACCTTCTACTTTATAAAAACAAATTATTGAAGTTATGTTTATTACAGTTAATGTCTAGAAATTGAAAGAAAACATATTGCTGTTTCAAGTTCTTTTAACACTAAATATGGGTGTTTCCCCAATATTATGCCATCTCATGCTATCTAGACTTGCTTCCTGACCAATGAATCAGTCTGTAGATCGTATAGGAACCTTCATTCATTACCTTTTCTCTTCAATGACCCAGTTTATCAGCTGTTTCTTGGTCATACTGTGATTCTGCCAAAGATGAGTCAGGTATGGATAAGAAGAAAGTTGAATATTTTTTTAATAAAAGAAACATTTCTTAGTAAGAAGAATGAGTGGATTAGACCATATTAGACTGTCTGTTCCTCTCTGTTTAGCTAATCCACTTTGCTTTTGTTCTTCATTAACATATTAAATCAGATGTCACTGGCTGTGTCTGTCCATTGGGTCAGTGGCAGAATCATTACCAGTTGACTGTGGGTTGAGTCACTTTGCTCAGGCTGAACAGTTTTTGAGGCCATCAGTCTTCCAAGTACCATGGAGGAGGTAGAGATGTTCGATAAGCAGTGAGAGTTAAGGTCAGAATAATCCTTCTTCAATGGCTCATCATGTCCAAGGGAAGGGGATTATTAGGGCTGGACAGAGTTTTGCCGCTGGAAGGACCTGGCAGGTAGCGTTCATTAAGTGACCAGGAGTTCAGACACACAGGGGAGAGAGAGCTATATTTTGATATATTTTGTATCAAAATATACAGAAGTTGGGATCAATTGAGTGGATTGTGATGACTCTGTACACAGAGCACTGAGTTCTATAAGAAAGCAAGTGATCTGTGAGATGATTTTGGAAGTTCTCTGGCCAGCACAACACTGTTGATGAGTAAAAGGTAAACTGTTAATAGACTTTGAAATTTTAAAGTTATAATGTAAGGATTTACATAGGAAATATCAGGCTCTTGGTATTTACATCATTCAGAACTATAAGAAGAGTTCTGGGTCCAAGAATTTGCTTCTTTGCTTCCTCCTCACAAATTTGTATAGGTCTAATTCTTTCCAGGGTATTTAAAAATTTTTTTTAATAAAAAAGTTTTCAGGATGCTTTACACTGTCTCTCCTTTTGCTCCAACATTGACTTCATAACCTGGCATCATTATCATTAATGGTAAATGTATTTATTTGAATCATATTTGTGGAGGCTTGATGTCTAATTTAAAAATTGAATTATTTGAATTTTAATTTAAAATTGCATTTAATATTTGTTATTGAAGTTTCAAACTAGACTAATATAATAAGATATTGGGGGATACTTTTCTTGTTGCCCTGGAGTTGAACACTAAGACCTAAAGCTAAGGGCCAAGAGACATCAGGTGCCCACATTCTAAAGAGAGCTTCTAATAGTTGGTGGTCAAAGAGTCACTCCATTTAACCATAAATGCCTCCTGCACAGGCCTTGCTCTGTCTTGCTATCACATGCCTCCACGACTGCTGTCACAACTTGGGTTCCCCAGGAAGTAGACACTGAGATAGAGATTAGCAAGCAGGATATTTATTAAGAAGCATTCTTGGGATTTAAAAAAAAAAATCTGTGGAAGAAAGGGGGAGGAAGCAAAACTGAACAGGGAAGAAGTTGAACTGTGTTACATTTTCAAAAAGAGCCTGAGTTGAACAACTAGGAAGCTGAGATGGCCTTTCAGAATTGTCTTGAGTTGGGACAAGGACTGGACCTTTGTATTCCCATATACATCAGTCATTGGACAGGGAACCAGGCTTTTATATCCCAAGTTAGGCAATGTGAGCCACCCAAGAAGGGGGCATGACCTAGGTGAGGCAGCTCTTTTCAGCTGAGATAGTCCCTGGGGAGGCCACCAGCTAACCTGTCATTTGAACTGGCATCCCACTAAATGTTATAGTTTATGTTCTTTTTATTTCTTTCTGACTTCTTTCAAGATTTTTTTTTGTCTTTAGTTCTCAGAAGTTTAATTATCTTGTGTCTTTGCATGGATTTCTTTCTTTCTTTCTTTGGCTGCTTCAGGTCTTAGTTGTGACGTGGGCTGTTTGTTGCAGCGCGCGGGCTTCTCTCTAGTTGTGTTGTGTCGGTTTTCTCTTCTCTAGTTGTGGCGCATGGGCTCCAGAGCACATGGGCTCTGTAGTTTGAGGCACATGGGCTCTCTAGTTGAGGCAGGCGTACAAGCTCAGTAGTTGTGGCGCCTGGGCTTAGTTGCCCCGCGGCATGTGGGATCTTAGTTCCCTGACCAGGGATAGAACTGAGTCACCTGCATTGGAAGATGGATTCTTTACCACTGCACCACCAGGGAAATTCCTGCATGGATTTCTTTGGGTTTATCTTATGTGGGATTCATCTCATGAATCTATTGGTTTATATTTTTCATTAAATCTGTGAAGTTTTCAGTCATTCTTTCTTCAGATAATCCATTGACCCTACTTTCTTCCTTTCCAACCTCTCGGATCTATTGCTTTTGTCCCACGGGTCCCTGAGGCTCTGTTCATTTTAGGAGCCTGAAGCTCCTATTTATATCTTTAATTTTAGTAGGAATTGACTCTGTTTGGGTTTAGTTCACAGGTCTTGGACTACCTCAGTGGGCTCTAGTTCCAATGACATTTAAATTTTCATAGCCTTTTTGATGTTGTGCTTTTGGTTTAATGTAACTTGAATGGGGGGGCAGTCCCTACTGTTTCTGCCTGAGGGGCAGAAGGAATTTCCTGGTGTTTCTAGGTGGGGACAAGGAAGTCTCTGACCTGACAGAGTGAAGAGTGCTTCTGGGCCTGGTTGATTATCTTGGTGGGGATCCCTCCTCTGGCCAGCTTTCCTCCGCCCACCTTCTCCCTGGATGTTTCGTGGAGGGAGAAAGATTCTCAGGCCTAGCGGGGAAGAACAGCACTTCCTAAGCCAGAGCTTGTCGTGGCCTGTGCCCCCTGCCCGTGGGAGATGGGAGATGGGAAGTCCTTCCTGGTCTGGGTGCTTGTGTCAGGATCCCCTTTTCTGGTGCCCCCCAACCATCCAGTGTCTCTTGGTGTAGGAGGGGAGTCTCAGGCCCTGAGGAAGAGAGCAATTTTATTGAAGAGCTTATTGTCAGTGGGGCTCCTGTTGATCCAGGGAAGAAGGAACCTACCTGCACCGCCTTCTGTTTCTAGGTTGTATGTCAAGAGATACTGAGCCTGGTTGCGTTCTTCCTTTGGGTGGGAGGATGTAAGATGTCTTGCACCTAGATTGTTCCTCCTATCCTGGGATCTCTAACCAGTTCACTTTTCAGAGTTTTTCTTTGGTTGCCTCTTGCATTATTTTCAGCATTTATAGTTGTACTTAGGGAGGGAGAGGGGAGGAGGAATGGCACAGGAAGAAGCAAATCTATGCCATCTTGTCTGAACTGGAGGTCTGAGAAGACAACATTTTGGAAAATATAATATCATAAAGTACCATCAACTTGTAAAACAACATTTTTTCTTACTTCAACATCATGATTCAAATGTTTAAATATTAAATGCATTAATTATATTACAATATTTATAATTTATAGATTTATTTATTATAATTATCTAATTTAGTGTGTCTATTTTACTTTCTATTTATTCTCAGCACTTATCCCAGAGCACCCATGCATAATGTCTGCTTAACAAATGGTTGTTAAATAATTAAATTATAATGTACATTTTTATAAGTGTTAAATGGAGGCACAGAGATCTAGGTGACCTGCCCAAAATTATATAACTAATTACTGGTGCAATTTGGATTAACATTAAATACTTTTTTTGGTAGACCCCAAATCCATTGCATGGGGAATACCCATATACAAATTCTTTGATTAACTATTGCTGCTTCTATATATTTGGATATCTCAGAGTGGCATTAGAAGTGTAACTATTTTCAATAAGTAATTTTTGGTTATCCTGTGAGATTTGTTAAATAATAATAATTTTTAAAAGCCTCCGTAGTCAGTAATCAGCATCTCACCAATGATAATACTTTGGTCTGAGATTAATATCAGTGCTTTTCAATGCACTAGAATAAAACTAATCTCTATCATAGAATCCACAGCTGGCCTGATGGAACTGTAATAGCAAAAGTAGTTGGTATTTTTTGATATTCACAGAACGCAAATTATAACTTGTCTCTTGTGTACAGAAAAAAGTGGGTCTTTTTGTACATGATTAAAGTTGATGTTGATAAAGTTACATTTTCCCGTGTTTCAGAGGAGAGTTTTCTGATGCTTGCAGTTTATATAAACATAATGATCTATTGAATATTTATTGTATCCTTGAGCAGTGTAAACTTTTATTGCACATCAATAGAAGGCACCCATAATTTGAAATAGTTATTAGAGCTATGTAATTTAATTTAGGAAGGAGAAAAATCATTACGATTTTTATTTGTTACCTCAAGTTATCAAAATGATTCTTTAATTGATAATCCTAAATTCAAGGATGAGGAGTTGCTAATGATAGAAAATTCAGGACGAATGAAAGTATATATTTATTTTCATTTTGTGTATTTCATTATAAGTATATAAAATCTTAGATTAGCCAGTTTGCATTTACTTGGTGAAAGCCAAACCTTAATGTATTATTATTGTTTTGCTAAATTTAACTGACCTCAAGTCAAAAGCCCTGTTAATTAAGAAATATATATCCTCATCGATAGCAGCGTGTGCATACTTGTTCATGTTACCTAAAATCATACTGAGAATTTTCATCTTTTTTGAAGGCCACTTTTTAATGTTATCAGAATATTAAATATAATGTTTTAAAGGAGTTTTCCTTTATAGAAAATTTCAGGTTTTAAGAGATCTAAATTGCTGATTATTGTACAATAATAGTGTTAGTAAGTGACATGGGGAAAGTATAGCTAAAGATATTTAAACTTTTATGACTTTAAGTCGTATGATATATGTAAATGCTGTCCATTCTGGTCACTAGTTAGATTAAAAAACTGGTGATACTACCTTGACATTGGTGTTATTTGAATTCATTGTTTATCATGGGTATTGGATATCCATGTATTTTGAAATGATATGGGGGAAATGAAATAATTCCTTAAGAGATAGTCTGGCATACTGTAAAGATAATTGGTTAGATATTTGATTAAAGGGCTCAAATATTGGGTTGAATACTGACTTACCAGCTCACAACTTTGGGGCAAGGAATTTAGTGTCACTGTAGCCTTCATTTCCTCATATGTTATAGGAAAAGTAAAATTCACACTTTGCAAGGCTGTTTAAAGGATGACAGATACCATATAGGTCTTAACATTGCCTAGTAAATAATAGATGCTTAGAAAATTGTTATCATGATCTATTTTTATATTACTTAATTTGGTTCTGATAATAGGCATATTTTCTCCCTTGTTCATCTTACTATAAAATATGTGTCAGCTTGTCCACTAGCTTGGTGATTCAGAGCATGACTTTCTGATAGAAATGAATCATACAAGAGCTCATTTTAAAACTTTCGTAAGTTGGTCATGTCACAGGGTCAAATTTGGTGCAAGTAGTTAGATCAGAGCTGCTTGATGATGTTAAGTATTGCGTGAGGATGAATGGAAAGCTGGGTCAGCTCCTCTGTCAACTGCACATTTTAGCTGTGTAACAAGACTTCAGTGAACTGGAGGAAGAATGTTACTTTAAAATGATGTGTTCAGATTGGAAAAAGAAAAATGAAAATATAGCTCTATTGAATTTTCTTTAATTTAACATAAGTAGAATTGGTCATGCGAGAGAAAGTCTTCATATACTAAAACAGTTTAGAAAAGAAATAGTTGTACTTAGCCTTGAAATCCATACTGAACTGAAGCATTCTTACATCTCTTCGTGTTTTTGATCAATTTCCCTTCCATATCTTTCTAATGAGTTAATATCTACTGAGCTTCTTTATCTTTAAAATTCTGAAGTATACTTTAAATTTGCAAGGAATTTAATTAGAAAATAGGGGAAACTTTCTCTAATCTTTTTTAGAGAAGTTTTTAGTTTGCTTTGAAGTTCAAGACCTATCATGATTTGTGTCTAGTAAACTTGAAAAGAAAGTGGTTAAAGAGGCTCACCATCAGTTGAGATGGATTTATTATTTTTACATTAAATACAGACCATTTTGAAATTTATATATTTGAAATCAATCAGAAATTCAGACTGAATATATAAGTGAGAACTTTTCACTGATGTATTTTACATTTAAATCAGAAGCATTCCAGTGAACCTCATCTACATGCCAAGAGATTTTGCTTCAGATTATTTATTGACAGACATCAGATGATACTGATGTTTTATGTGCTTCCTAGGGTATACTTATGAATGTTAGATTTTTGCTGTTTTTGACATTTTAATATGCAAATTTTAATAATTATTAAACTCTTAAGTTTGAAAAATGCATATGCTCTGTTATCCATAAATACTTTGGAGGATTTGCTCTATAGGATAGAAGCATCAGTATGTAGTAAAACACACACACACACGCTCACACACACACACACACACACACACACACACACAATGATTTTTACTAGAGCTTTTTCTATAATGGCAGAACTGGAAAAAACCTAAGTGTCCGTCAATAATGGGAGTGGTTTCACTCAAACTTGTGAAAATTATAGTGTGTCATATATTATTTTATTAGTTCGAGCCCTTGATGTATTGATAAATTAGAAAATTTGGTTGCACAGTAATTTTTATAGTAGAATCCATTGTTTTTTAAACATTAATCCCAGGAAGACTCAATTATGTGTGTATATTTATATGAACATGGAGAAAAGTATGGAAAGGAATAGAAGATAAGAGGAGTTGAGTTTGTTTAATAAAATTATTGATTCACATGTTCAAATGAATACATATTATTTTATGCTTTTTAAAAATATATTTTATATTTTAATTAATAAGGACAACTTTAGTCTACTATATTGATTATTCCCCAAATGGTAACATAAGAACATGAGTCATCCTAATAACAGTTATTAATTAAGAGTGTTAGTTTGGGAAGGGATGTGTGATTTAGGCTAGCCACCAGTTGTGACCAGTCTGTAAAACGGTATCTGTTCAATCAAAGTCCCAACAGGAACCTTGGCACAATCAAATTAGGATACTTCAAGGACAGCTTATTTATAAAGGGAATAAGTACAAGGGTTGGAGATAGATATGGTGTAAATGAACCTCAAGGGATTGTTCAGGAACCAGAGGGTACCAACCGCACAGCTGTCACAACTCTAAGCTCAAAGAGGTGAGTAGAGGGAGACATATCAGAAACTAGAAGGAGACGAAGTCATGTTATAAACTAAATGACCTTGATTAGAGTAGTGACCTTTATTCAAAGGACATAGTCAGGTCAAGGTAAACTTACAGGAAGAGAAACAGGGGAATAAATACCTTCAACTCATTCTCAACTCAACTTTCCCACCAGCTACTGCCAGGGCTCCCTATTGACTGAATTCAACCAGAGTCAGAGGGTAAGAGGACCCATTGATGTCATTTATATAGTTAAATCACTTTGGGCAGAGAACAGGGGCAACTGTAGAGAGTTGGGCTTGAGGAGTAAATAGAAATTATCTGGCATAAAATAACCAACATTACTTTTAAACTAAATCATCAAAAGAATCCAGAAGGGGCAAGTGTTATAATATGTAAAATAATGACATCCATTTTCTTTACGGGCTTATAGAATTATTTTTAAATTGACCTAAAACCAAAGACAGAATTAAAATAATAATTTGAAGATGACCTTCTTCTTCACTTTCCTGTGTTCAGAAGTTCTAGTTTCTTCCCAAAACTCTGATGAGGGCATAGCCCAGGACACCTCAGATTGAGGGTAGAGGACTGTAGTTCTCTAAGATGAATATGGTCGCGGTCTCCACAAAGTGAAGATTGATCTGCATGCTTTTAGCATACTCCCACAATTAGTGGAGGTTTTCTGTTAACCTCTATTGTGTCTTCCAGAAGTAGCACTGTAATCAAGGTCATGGGTAGGGAACTGACATCTGAGCCTCAACATATTCCAGGCGCCAATTGTGCGTTCACATAAGTTATCACCCTTGCTCCTCTCAGCTAACCTGTACCATGACTATTATTTTACCAAATGGCTGATTAATACAAGAGATTAGATTATCAATTGGAGTTTAAAGAACTTTCTCAAGGACGATGATAGAGTCTGGAATTGGACCGCAATCTGTTTGGCTCCCTCCTGTCGTAGCCTCACTTGGCTGTGAAATTGTGAAGGAGTCATTATCTGTTACTGTAGCTCTCTCACTTGTCCCAGAAATATGACTTTCCCTTTCCCCTCTCTCTTTCCCCTGTCTTACATTCATTCCCTTAGTTATGTTTTTAACAAATATTTATTCGGCCCCTACTCTGTGCCAGGAACTGTGCATGGTCCTGTCGATACCAACAAACATGGCCTTCACCTTTGTGGATTTTAAATTTTGACAAGTGTTCTCAGGGTAGCAATCCTATTCATTTCCTTTAACCCCAAGTCCTTTACCTTTGAGGTTCTTTGTCTCAGTCTTCCCATTTATTTACTGTGACTGAGAATTATTCTTTTGTCTTACTCGTTTAAAGTGTAACCTAAAATAAACCTTTTGTAAAAACGTATTTGCTGTTTCATTATTGTAGAGACATAAAGATGCCATAATATTATAAGAAAGATGAAATAAGGAAATTAAAACAGTTTTTCTTTTAAAGATACTGTCTGGTTTTATTAAAAAAAATCAGTCTCTCCAAGAAGTGTATAAATGAGGGTGCATGTTCAGGCTTATGTTTTCATCGGGCTAAAGTGTATCATATTCCCTCAAATAAGTGCATCTTCTATTTTTTAAATTGAGACTTGGTTTGCATTCAAAATTTTCCTTGTGAAAGACAAGTTAAAATTTCTGTTCAAGTGTCTTGTATTATTACAACTACAACGCTAATGTACATTTGAACTCATTCCCCACCCCACCGCCCACCCCCACCAATTTAGACACGCTTGTTCACTCTTTGGAAAGTCCCAGATTGGGTGACTTAAGTAATCCCATTTTTGTAACTGAGCCAGTGTTATCATTATCAAAATTACAACTGATTCAGAGCACAGTTTCAAGAAGGATGACTGGTACATAGAAACATGTGCTGATCCTCTCATTTTGCTTGAGTTGCACTGCATTGTGAAGCTGTAGGCACTGCCAGTGCTTTAGTTCACCCTTTAATAATTAAATCAGGTGATCTTCAGTAGGATAACATTTAGTAGACCCCATGCGCATTGTGTTTTGTTACCATCTTTGGATGTGATTTCAGAAGAACAAACAACAACAGTCATATACACATACATACATATATATGTGTGTGTGTGTGTGTGTGTGTGTGTGCGTGTGTGTATTTCCAATTTGAATTTGGCATTATTGTATGGTAGGTCCTAGGTTCTTCTCCTAGGCCTGATGCCAGAGAAGTTACCTAACATCTTTGATCCTCTTTAACTTTCCATTTTTGTAAAATGAAGGAGCTGGACAAAACAAGTGTTTTTTTTACCATTTTGTAAAATGAAGGAGTTGGACAAAACAAGTGTTGCAATATTCCAAGAAGTCCCGAGCACCCAGGGTAATAGCTGGTGACACCAGATTGGCAAAACGGGGCAGCTGTAGCTCCTCCCTTGCAGTTCAACCAGAGTAATTCCATTTTGTTTCATTGTTAATACTCCCAAGTAAGTTTTCCAATTCCTGATGCCTTTTCACCTATTTATCAATAGTAGGACTCATTGTATTCTGTTTTTGGCTTCATGGTGGGTTACAGCTTATACAACCACACAGATCCTGGAATAATCAATAGTTCCTTTGAATTCTGCAGTATATGAAATGTGAATTATTCATCATGTGTTTATGCCTGGTTTCTACATGTGAAATAGTTAAGCCTATTTTTTTTTAACATCTTTATTGGAGTATAATTGCTTGACAATGGTGTGTTCATTTCTGCTGTATAGCAAAGTGAATGAGCTATACGTATACATATATCCTCATATCTCCTTAAACCTATTCTTAATTTTCTCTCTTTGTAATCTTCAAAGCAGGAAATTATACCATTGCCCAAAACTTCTGGCACTGTTGATTTTGATCAGGAGGTGTAAATCTGGTAAATCATGAACAGAGAGCTGTTGCCAAATTGATGGCTGTATTTGTCTGTGTAGATTGTATTTCCACAGCTATCATTGAGATGGTTGCTCCCTGTTAAAAGTGGTTCTAGAGTCATGCACGTGCTTGGGATTTTAATCTTAACAGATTTTTTTTTTAGCCCTTCCTAATTTGAGTTTCAAAGTCTAGGGAATATAATGTGTGCCATTCTAAAGGGTGATATTTTGGCTTTTGTAGTTTTTAGGATAACATGTTGTGAATGAAGTGGTGTTTTAAGTAGAGCCTCTGGGAAGGTTTTTTGCCAACAATCATTTTGACATCCCATGTGCTCTACTGTAATAAGGAAGCAGAATAAATAAGCTAAACTAGGTGGTCAGTATGCTTTTAAGATGAAAGCAACTATAATCCCCTTTATAATTATGAAAAGCAAACA
The DNA here is from genome assembly GCF_963924675.1 of Phocoena phocoena. Taxonomy (NCBI): domain Eukaryota; kingdom Metazoa; phylum Chordata; class Mammalia; order Artiodactyla; family Phocoenidae; genus Phocoena; species Phocoena phocoena. Next base: position 46,985,060 of record NC_089233.1, on the reverse strand, counting down.
AAAATCCTGCACAAATAGATTTAATCAATGTTTAAAGACTAGTCTCCCAGGCAGTTGCTTGTTTGACAGATAGTCCTGGGTGAAGGTAGAAATGGAGTGGGAAAATAAATAGTTACTAAGTACAGATAATAGGAATTACTGGGCAAGTGGAATAAAAAGTTGTTCCAAACAGGCCAGTTTGACTCACAAAGGACATGGGTTACCTCTCCCAGCTCTGGACTATTTCACAGACTGAATTATTTCAGACTCAGAAACTGCAGGAGCTATTAGCCATGCTAAAGTACAATGCTGGCACATGTGAGGTTAGTAGGCTTGTTTTTCAAAATTATTGAATCGAATTTCATTACATCAAAAGCTGTCCAATGTAAGAGAAGACCTCTGATCCAGTGATCCCCAATATATAGCATGTGTGCTGCCATTTTAATTCTTCCTTTCCCCGTCTGACCGTGACCAACATTATTAATTGATCATGGTTCTCTATTCCACTGAGCCTAGATTTAGCCTCAGAAACCTTCTCAAACCAGAGGTACAGACAGTCTCTTGTAATTAATGAATCTGAATTGTTTGAAACCTGTTTGACATCCCCGATTGGTTCTGAATTTCCTGATGGAAGAAGATAGGTAAGATAGTTGACTATGACTTGCCAAAATCATCTGCTATTTAGTAACTGAAGCAGAATTAAAATGAGGTTACCTGGCTCTCAGTTCAGTATTCTTTGTATTACCCTATATAGACTGAAAAGGATTTTGAGATCTTAGGAGGAAAAGTGCTTTAGGTAATAATGTAATGGTGTATATTCCATCTAGGAACTTCTACTGTTATAAGATTACTTATACAGTAATTGTATTTTCATTATTTGATCCACAATTTAATTATCGTTATATTCTTAAAAAGACACACACACACACACACACATAGAAGAGGGTCATTTAAGAATTATTTTTTTCAGGAAGAAAGTAAGGTAATATTCCATTTGTATCTTGAGAAAAACATAAAATCATGACACTACTGTCAAACACCAGGATTATTTTTCGTTTAGGCTAATTATCCCATGAAAAAGAATCCTACTTGTATCTGATTTTTTTTTTTCGTTTTGATAATTTTATAATGAATATTTATACCTATGTATAATTTGATAATTTGAATTAAAAAATTCAAAAATGAGTTTAATTAGAAAAAAACAATTTCTCTAAATGTCAAAAAACAATCATTTGCTTAGGGTATGATAAGTAAATTCTTCAAATTTGCCACTTTGAAATTAGATTTTGGTCACCCTTACCCCCATTTTATATTCCGTGTTGTTTTTGCTTTTTAAACAGTGAGACTGTTCATTTCATTGAGTTGTTATTTTGGGGAGGAAAAAGTGCAATACACAGATTCATTAATTTGTAATGGCTCATTTTAGTTTCTCATTGAATCAGTCTTTGAGACAATTACTGAAGCTTGCTTTTTTCCTCGACCTCCTCTGGTAATAGAAGTGACATTTTACTTAGGAAAATATGAAAAAAAAATAGTGTTGATTGAGATTCGTTCAAGATGGCAGAGTAGAAGGACATGTGCTCACTCCCTCTTGCAAGAGCACCAGAATCACAACTAACTGCTGAACAATCATTGACAGGAAGACACTGGAACTCACCAAAAAAGATACCCCAATTCCAAAGACAAAGGAGAAGCCACAATGAGATGGTATGAGGGGTGCAATCACAATAAAATCAAATCCCATAACTGCTGGGTGGGTGACTCACAAACTGGAGAACACTTATACCACAGAAGTCCACCCACTGGAGTGAAGGTTCTGAGCCCCACGTCAGGTTTCCCAACCTGGGGGTCTGGCAACGGGAGGAGGAATTCCTAGAAATCAGACTTTGAAGACTAGCAGGAGTTGATTGCAGGACTTTGACAGGACTGGGGGAAATGATGACTCCACTCTTGGAGGGCACACACAAAGTAGTGTGCGTATTGGGAACCAGGGAAAGGAGCAGTGACCCCATAGGAGACTGAACCAGACCTACCTGCTGGTGTTGGAGGGCCTCATGCAGAGGTGGCAGGTGGCTGTGGCTCACTGTGAGGACAAGTACACTGACGGCAGAAGTTCTGGGAAGTACTCCTTGGAGTGAGCCCTCCCAGAGTCTGCCATTAGCCCCACCAAAGAGCCAGGTAGGCTCCAGGTGTTGGGTCGCCTCAGGCCAAACAACCAGCAGGGCAGGAAGCCAGCCCCACCCATCAGCAGACAGGCAGATTAAAGTTTTACTGAGCTCTGCCCACCAGAGCAACACCCAGCTCTATGCACCACCAGTCCCTCCCATCAGGATACTCACACAAGCCTCTTAAATAGCCTCATACACCAGAGGCAGACAGCAGAAGTAAGAACAACTACAATCCTGCAGCCTGTGGAAGAAAAACTACATTTACAGAAAGAGAGACAAGACGAAAAGGTAGAGAGCTATGTACCAGATGAAGGAACAAGATAAAACCCCAGAAAAACAACTAAATGAAGTGGAGATAGGCAACCTTCCAGAAAAAGGATTCAGAATAATGATAGTGAAGATGATCCAGGACATCAGAAAAAGAATGGAGGCAAAGATGAAGAAGATGCAAGAAATGTTTAACAAACACCTAGAAGAATTAAAGAACAAACACCTAGAAGAATTAAAGAACAAACAAACAGAGATGAACAATACAATAACTGAAACGAAAAATATACCAGAAAGAATCAATAGCGGAATAACTGAGGCAGAACAAACGATAAGTGACCTGGAAGACAGAATGGTGGAATTCACTGCCATGGAACAGAATAAAGAAAAAAGAATGAAAAGAAATGAAGACAACCTAAGAGACCTCTGGGACAACATTAAATGCAACAACATTCACATTATATGGGTCCCAGAAGGAGGAGAGAGAGAAAGGACCCGAGAAAGTATTTGAAGAGATTATAATTGAAAACTTCCCTAACATGGGAAAGGAAATAGCCACCCAAGTCCAGGAAGTGCAGAATCCCAGGCAGGATAAACCCAAGGAGAAACACACCGAAATACATACAAAATCAAATTGACAAAAATTAAAGACAAAGAAAAATTATTGAAAGCAACAAGGGAAAATGACAAATAACATACAAGGCAACTCCCATGAGGTTAACAGCTGATTTCTCAGTAGAAACTCTACAAGCCAGAAGGGAGTGGCATGATATACTTAAAGAGAGGAAAGGGAAGAACCTACAACCAAGATTACTCTACCCGGTAGGGAGCTCATTCAGATTCTACAGAGAAATCAAAAGCTTTACAGACAAGCAAAAGCTAAAAGAATTCAGCACCACCAAACCAGCTCTACAACAAATGCTAAAGGAAGTTCTCTGAGTGGGAAACACAAAAGAAGAAAAGGACCTACAAAAACAAACCCAGGGGCTTCACTGGTGGCCCAGTGGTTGAGAGTCCGCCTGCCGATGAAGGGGACATGGGTTCGTGCCCCGGTCTGGGAAGATCCCACATGCCTTGGAGCGGCTGAGCCCGTGAGCCGTGGCCACTGAGCCAGTGCGTCCGGAGCCTGTGCTCTGCAACGGGAGAGGCCACAACAGTGAGAGGCCCACGTACTGCAAAACAAAAAACAAAAGACAAATAACAAAAAAAAGAAAAACCCATAACAATTAAGAAAATGGTAATAGGAACATACAAATCGATGATTACCTTAAACATAAATGGATTAAATGCTCCAACCAAAAGACACAGGCTCGCTGATTGGATACAAAAACAAGACCCATATATGTGCTGTCTACAAGAGACCCACTTCAGACCTAGGGACACATACAGACTGAAAGTGAGGGGATGGAAAAAGATATTCCATGCAAATGGAAATCAAAAGAAAGCTGGAGTAGCAATACTTATATCAGATAAAATAGACTTTAAAATAAAGAATGTTATAAGAGACAAGAAAGGACATTACATAATGATCAAGGGATCAATCTGAGAAGAAGATATAACAATTATAAATATATATGCACCCAACATAGGAGCACTCAATACGTAAGGCAACTGTTAACAGCTATAAAAGAGGAAATCGACATTAACAATGGGGGACGTTAGCACCTCACTTACACCAATAGACAGGTCATCCAAACAGAAAATTAATAAGGAAACATAAGCGTTAAATGACACAACAGATGATAGCTTTAATTGATATTTATAGGACATCCCATCGAAAAACAACAGAATACACTTTCTTCTCAAGTGCACATGGAACATTCTCCAGGATAGATCACATCTTGGGTCACAAATCAAGCCTCAGTAAATTTAAGAAAATTGAAATCATATCAAGCATCTCTTCTGACCACAATGCTATGAGATTAGAAATCAATTACAGGGAAACAAACATTAAAAACACAAACACATGGAGGCTAAACAATACGTTGCTAAATAACCAAGAGACAACTGAAGAAATCAAAAAATACCTAGAGAAAAATGACAATGAAAACACAACGATCCAAAACCTATGGAATGCTGCAAAAGCAGTTCTAAGAGGGAAGTTTATAGCAATACAAGCCTACCTCAAGAAACAAGAAAAATCTCAAATAAACAATCTAACCTTACACCTAAAGGTACTAGAGAAAAAGAACAAACAAAACCCAAAGTTAGTAGAGGGAAAGAAATCGTAAAGATCAGAGCAGAAATAAATGAAATAGAAACAAAGAAAACAAAGCAAAGATCAATAAAGCTAACAGCTGGTTCTTTGAGAAGATAAACAAAATTGATAATCCATTAGCCAGACTCATGAAGAAAAAGAGGGAGAGGACTCAAATCAATAAAATTAGAAATGAAAAAGGAGAAATTACAACAGACAGCACAGAAATACAAAGCATCCTAAGAGACTACTGCAAGCAACTCTATGCCAATAAAATGGACAACTGGGAAGAAATGGACAAATTTTTAGAAAGGTATAATCTTCCAAGACTGAACCAGGAAGAAATAGAAAATGTGAACAGACCAATCACAATTAATGAAATTGAAACTGATTAAAAATCTTCCAACAAACAAAAGTCCAGGACCAGATGGCTTCACAGGTGATTTCTATCAAACATTTATAGAAGAGCTAACACCCTTCCTTCTCAAACTCTTCCCAAAAATTACAGAGAAAGGAACACTCCCAAACTCATTCTATGAGGCCACCATCACCCTGATACCAAAACCAGACAAAGATACTTCAAAAAAAGAAAATTACAGACCAGTATCACTGATGAATATAGATGCAAAAATCCTCAACAAAATACTAGCAAACAGAATCCAACAACACAGTAAAAGGATCACACACCATGACTAAGTGAGATTTATCCCAGGGATGCAAGGATTCTTCAATATACGCAAATCAATCAATGTGATACACCACATCAACAAAGTGAAGAATAAAAACCATACGATCATCTCAATAGATGCAGAAAAGTATTTTGAGAAAATTCAACACCCTTTGTGATAAAACCTCTCCAGAAAGTGGGTATTGAGGGAACCTACCTCAACATAATAAAGGCCATATATGACAAACCCATAGCAAACCTCATTCTCAATGGTGAAAAACTGAAAGCATTTCCTCTAAGATCAGGAAGAAGACAATGATGTCCACTCTCACCACTATTATTCAATATAATTTTGGAAGTCCTAACCATGGCAATCAGAGGAGAAAAGAAATAAAAGGAATCCAATTGGAAAAGAAGTAAAACTGTCACTGTTTGCAGATGACATGATACTGTACACTGAGAATCCTAAAGATGCTACCAGAAAACTACTAGAGCTGATCAATGAATTTGGTAAAGTTGCAGACTATAAAATTAATGTACAGAAATCTCTTGCATTCCTATACACTAATGATGAAAAATCTGAAAGAGAAATTAAGGAAACGCTCTCATTTACCATGGCAACGAAAAGAATAAAATATGTAGGAATAAACCTACCTGGGGAAACAAAAGACCTGTATGCAGGAAACTGTAAGACACTGATGAAAGAAATTAAAGATGATAAAAACAGATGGAGAGATATATCATGTTCTCATATTGAAAGAAACAATATTGCGAAAATGATTATACTACCCAAAGCAATCTATAGACTCAGTGCAATCCTTATCAAATTACCAATGGCATTTTTTACAGAACTAGAACAAAAACATCTTAAAATTTATATGGAGACACAAAAGACCCTGAAGAGCCAAAGCAGTCTTGAGGGGAAAAAAAGGAGCTGGAGGAAGCAGAATCCCTGAGTTCAGAATATACTACAAAGCTACAGTAATCAAGACAGTATGGTACTGGCACAAAAACAGAAATATAGCTTAGTGGAACAGGATATAGAAAGCTCAGAGATAAACCCATGCACCTATGGTCAAGTAATCTTTGACAAAGGAGGCAAGAATATACAATGGAGAAAAGGCAGTCTCTTCAATAAGTGGTGCTGGGAAAACTGGAGAGCTACATGTAAAAGAAGAAAATTAGAACACTCCCTAACACCATACACAAAAAAAAACTCAGGATGGATTAGAGACCTAAATGTAAGACTGCCCACTATAAAACTGTTAGAGGAAAACATAGGCAGAATACTCTTTGACATAAATCACAGCAAGATCTTTTTTGATCCACCTCCTAGAGTAATGGAAATAAAACCAAAAATGAACAAATGGGACCTAATGAAACTTAAAAGCTTTTGTAAAGCAAAGGAAACTACAAACAAGAGAAGACAACCCTCAGAATGGGAAAATAATTGCAAACAAATCAATGGACAAAGGATTAATCTCCAAAGTTTATAAACAGCTCATGCAGCTCAATATTAAAAAAGCAATCAACCCAATCGAAAAATGGGCACAAGACCTAAATAGACATTTCTCCAAGGAAGACATACAGATGGCCAAGAAGCACATGAAAAGCTGCTCAACATCACAAATTATTAGAGAAATACAAATCAAAACTACAATGAGGTATCACCTCACAACAGTTAGAATGGGCATCATCAGAAAATCTACAAACAACAAATGCTGGAGAGGGTATGGAGAAAAGGGAGCCCTCTTGCACTGTTGGTGGGAGTGTAAATTCATACAGCCACTATGGAGAACAGTATGGAGGTTCTTTAAAAAACTAAAAATAGAATTTCCATATGACCCAGAAATCCCACTACTGGGCATATACCCAGAGAAAAACATAATTCAAAAAGACACATGCACCCCAATGTTCATTGCAGCACTATTTTTTTTTTTTTTAACTGGTTGGACTACATGAATTATTTTAAATAGGATTTACTCTTTTTTTTTCCTTAATTAATTAATTTAGGGCGGTTTTGGGTCTTCGTTTCTGTGCGAGGGTTTTCTCTAGTTGTGGCAAGTGGAGGCCACTCTTCATCGCGGTGCGCGGGCCTCTCACTCTCGCAGCCTCTCTTGTTGCGGAGCACAGGCTCCAGACGCGCAGGCTCAGTAGTTGTGGCTCACGCTCCTAGTTGTCCCACGGCATGTGGGATCTTCTCAGACCAGGGCCCGAACCCGTGTCCCCTGCCTTAGCAGGCAGATTCTCAACCACTGCGCCACCAGGGAAGCCCCATTGCAGCACTATTTACAATAGCCAGGTCGTGGAAGCAACCTATATGTCCATCGACAGATGAATGGATAAAGAAGATGTGGTACATATATACAATGGAATGTTAGCCATAAAAAGGAATGAAATTGAGTCATTTGTAGAGATGTGCATGGATCTAGAGACTGTCATACAGAGTGAAGTAAGTCAGAAAGAGAAAAACATTTTTCGTATATTAACGCATATATGTGGAACCTAGAAAAATGCTACAGATGAACCGGTTTGCAGGGCAGAAATAGAGACACAGATGTAGAGAGGAAACGTATGAACACCAATGGGGGAAAGTGGAGAGGTCAAGTGTGGTGGTGTGATGAATTGAGAGATTGGGATTGACATATATACACTAATATGTATAAAGTGGATAACTAATAACAACCTGCTGTATAAGAAAAAAAAGTAGTAGCAATTAGCCATGCTACTACGAAAATATATACATATGTATATGGCACTGTCTATGAAGTATTCTTGACAGGGAGTAGAAAAGTGAGCCTAAATCTAATAAAAAATTAAAAATAAAAAAAAAAAAGGAAAATAGTGTTGATTAGTAAGCATGCTCAGAGAAGAGATTTTTAAATCTCAATCTAGAAGCAGTAGCATCATGCTTATCAGCTTTAAGTTTTCTTTGTTCCTTTCTCCTTTACCTTCCATATGTAACTCTAGGAATAACAAGAGGCATATCCAAAATTCCCTCTAGCAGGGGACCTAGGGAGGGACAATAACTATATAAATGTATTTCATGCAATTTTAATCACTATTTCCAAATAAACTTTTAAGAGTTTCTTTAACAGACCTTGATCTTACAGGAAGAAAAGGACCAAAGTTTGCTCTTTCCACACACTTCAGTAAACAAAAACCTCTTCTACGTCAATAAAGAAATGGGATTAATCCTGCCAGTTATCTCACTGTTGGAAAACATGTATTGAGAACTTATTAAATGCAGGCCAAATTATTAAACTCAGACTTTATCTTTAGGGGCTTCCTCTCTAATTAGGATATACCTCGATTTATTAGAAATAATTAAGTAAAAATTAAATGACTACTAATTTTAGAAACACAAAAGTCATTTTCACTTTTGTAAAATGGAAGAAATAATATTAATCCACCTGACCAATAAATGTTGACAATCAGTTATATTATGCATAAGGTGCTTTGTGAAGGTAGAATAATATTAGAAATCATAATAAAGTTTCACTTTTATTTGCCAATATTTTTGTCACTTTTACTGAAGAAAATTGTCTTGATATTTTTCCTAATAATGTAAACATTTTATTTTTTAATTTTTAGAGAACAGAAATTGAAAAAATAGACTTAAATTTGATAGGTTCTTTAGAAAAATCATTATCAGGATTACAGTTATTTAGAATTGCTTTGAATCTATTTAAGCAGCTTAGATTAAGATTCTATTACATGACTGGTAATGCACATGAAATTATCTTAAAAGTGATTGTGCCCTATGTAAATGCCACAATTTTATAAAATACTTCTATGTAGATGTTAAAATGTGGCCAGACATGCTCACCTAGACGCGAGCACACATCTGACATAAACTGACTTGATGGTTCTCCAGGACTGGAGTTCCAGTTCCTACACCTGCTCCCACACATCCACCCACCTCTATTGGACGAGGGCCTGGTTAAACAGATGGGTCTTGTGCTGTGCTCTCAAAAGAGGCAGCCTCCACCTTTACTGAGCAAAGCATTGGGTGAAAATAGGTTATATTGTGTTATTGTGATTCTAGGCATGATAATTTGCATGTAAAGCTACTATTCATTGCTGTTGTTGTTTGTTGTTGGAAATACATTTTTCTTTATGAATGAATATGTATAAATTGGAGGACAACAGATGGAGTTTCTGGGATCTGGAAAACCTATAGACAGGGAAGGAGTTCTCAGTCAAATACAAAAATAAAAAATCGGCAGGAGTGTGAAATGCCATGCAGTTTTATAAATGCATGTAGCTAAGATTTTTAAGAAAATGTTTGGGTTTGCCAAGAAACATCATGAAATTTCTCCCATCCACTAAAGGGTATGGAACCAAGATAGAATTCATAACATCTTTCCTCATTTCCCTTCAGCAAGTTACCACTTCAGCAGTTACAAAGTTTGATTTGGGGCAGGGAATTAAGTCCTGGATACGATCTATGTAAATACTTAACATTTTCACTGTGAAGTCAGAAGGATTTGGGGGACCAGAGGTGACAGGGTGGCAGATGACTTTATAATATCTGAAGTGGGACTTCCCTTGCGGTCTAGTGGTTAACACCACACGCTTCCACTGCAGGAGGCACAGGTTTGATCCATGGTCAGGGAACTAAAATCCCACATGCCACGTGGCGCGACCCAAATAAAGAAAAAAAAGAAAGTTAAAAAAGTAAATAAAATGTAATATCTGAAGCGAATTTTGTTTATGGTTGACTAATGATTGCTACGCAGTCCATATTTGTGATGAAAGCACTGCGGGGAAGGCGTGAGCAGCAATTAGATGGCCCTGTACTTGAAAGATCATATGAGACAAGATTTGATGCTCTAAGATTGACATATTGAGAAAACCTTCAAAGGCATTTGTTCTCCACGCATTTTCATGATGTTCTCTTTAGTGTTTCAATAATTAGCAAACCATCACATATGAATATAGGCATTTATTCTTAAAATGCTCCATTATTTATTGATAGAATCATTAACACTCTGATATTTGCTTCTCTTATTATGGCAGTGCGTGGTTTGTGGACATCACAGGAAAATTCAAGTTAAAGATTCCTACTCCTCTTTCTTAAGTGATTTCTTTAATCTTTTGGTAGCTCAGGTTTCTCCACAAAGAAAGGGACTTTGATTACCACATACTTTTTTTATGTTGCTGCAGGACTTCTGTTTTCTGGCTTTTGTAGAGACTAGATAAACATAGGCGCAAAGTTGCTTAATACTTCAGCAGAAAACTGCAGTGGAACCTTCTGAAAATCTGACCTCTTAAAAAAATCTAAATGGAATAGTCTTATATTTTGCTTATTATTTGACTTCATAATTATGAAGTCATATAATTATGACCATTTATACCATGGTCATATAAATGGGTAAGAAATGGGTAAGAAATGACACATCATTGTTTTACAAAAATATTTAAAATTTATTTCTTTCCCTCAAACAAAAAATTAATGTAAAAACGAATAAATCTGTCACTATTTGAGTTCATTCTTATTGCAGAGTGTCTTGAGATAGCTTTATTTGATGGTGTTTAATTTAATTAAAATTATCATTATACTTTCTTGTTACATTGTTCTTTGAAATTGTTGAAATTGCCTAAATAACATTGTTCTATCTCTAGTTGATAAAATGGAGAAACCAAAAGATTAATTTAGATACAGAATGGAAAAAAAAGGATCACATATGTACTTCATTTTATTAGAAGGAAGTACATTGTAAAAATATTCATTTGAAGAGAAAAAAGAAAAATAGTGAAATATTTCAATTTTCATACCATAATAAAACAGTAATAAAGTCTGTCTTTATATGCAAGTACATATTGTAATATATATATGTGTGTGTGTGTGTGTGTGTGTGTGTGTGAGTGTGTGTGTGTATGTACAGCATGATCATTACCAACTTTTCCTGAACTACTCTGGCATATTATATTTTTATATATTATTTAATGTCTTTTATTTTGTTTTCTTTTGAACAGCAAATACCAGTCTTCTTGGAGGTGGAGGTGGTAAGTCCTGAACATCACTTAAAATATATTTTATTACTACACCAACCATAAGATGTTTAGTAAGTTCTGTGTTACTCTAAAGAAAATTAATTTTGCTGTAGTCATCAACCACGCAAATTATAATCTTAGAAAATTTATAATAGAAATATCTTGGGTTTGCCTAAACGTTATTTTAACTGACTTCAAAATATGCAGAATACTGTTGTTGTTCTCATCAAGCTTTATATTTCTATCTTTGGCATAAACTATAGCAGCAATAAGCTATTGAGATGAACACACATATAGCAGATGATAGTCACTTTTTAAGTATAGTTGATTTGCAATGTTGTGTTAATTTCCACTGTGCAACAAAGTGATTCAGTTATACACATGTATAAATATATATACATTCTTCTCCATATTCTCTTCCATTTTACATTATCACAGGATATCAAATATAGTTCCCTGTGCTACACAGTAGGACCTTGTTGTTTATCAATTCTATATATACTAGTTTGCATCTGCTAAGCCCAAACTCCCAATCCATCCCTCCCTCACACCCCTTCCACCTTGGCAACCACAAGGCTGTTCTCTATATCTTTGAGTGTGTTTCTGTTTTATAGATAAGTTTATTTGTGTCATATTTTAGATTCCACATATAAGTGATATCATATGGGATTTGTCTTTCTCTTTCTGACTTACTTCACTTAGTATGCTTATCTCTGGGTCCATCCATGTTGCTGTGAATGGCATTATTTCATTCTTTTTTATGGCTGAGTAATATTCCATTGTGTATATATACCACATCTTCTTTATCCATTCATCTGTTAATGGACATTAAGGTTGTATCCATGTCTTGGCTATTGTGAATAGTGCTGCTATGAACATAGGGGTGCATGTATCTTTTTGAATTATAGTTTTGTCCAGATATATGCCCAGGAGTTGAATTGCTGGATCATATGGCAACTCTAGTTTTTTGAGGAACCTCCATACTGTTTTCAATAGTGGCTGCATGATAGAGTCACTTTTAATATGAATTTTAAAACAATACATCTGGAGACTTGTAGTTTTTATCTTTTTTTTTCATAATAATGACTAAAATCACTATGACTTTGTAGCCTGAGAGCTTAATATATCAGTGACTTACTGTGAAAAATAAAAAAAGAAATTAGTAATGGCATTTTGCTTTTTCTTTCTTCCTTTTTAGAGGAGAGAGAGAAAGAGATCAAAGTGAGATGAGGAAGAGAGAGATTTCTGTACTAGGAATTCTTTTTTGATACTAAATTCTTGGAACTATTTATTATTTTTATTTCTAGGTTGAAAGATGAAAGCTTACCTAGCCCCAGTCTATACTACATGGTAGGGGAGGAATAAAGTATACAGTAGAATGGGGTCCTTTTCATTTAGGACCCAGATGGACATAAATAGGTTTGTTTTCTCTCTCCCTCTTCCTCTTGCTCCCTCTTTTCATGTATGTGGTTGAAATAGATATGATTGTATATACAGAGCTTTAGGTTTTCAACAAACAAGTTAGAACTTGTTTACTTGATCCCCAACTTTTAAGAAATGTTATCCTTTATAAATCATCATCAGGAGGTTTCAGCTTAAATTTTATTTGAAAATTAAAATTTTAACCATTGTTCCCATATAAGAATCAATAGATTTTTAAAAACAGAATGTTGGAAATAGAAATGATAGAAAATAGTTTAAACTAGAAAGTGCTCTTCATATTACCACATGTCAATGCACATTCTATAGCAGAGTATTTTTCTTCTTCCCCAAATTACTTTAGAAAATATAAATATACAGGGTTTCTCATTGTTCTTCTTCTTCTTCTTCTTTTTGGTATTCTTTGGGAACTAGAAGAGAACTATTCCTTAGGAATGTACTGGATTCCCAATAAATTTTTATCTCTAGGTTTCTTATAATATGTGAAGGAAACATTAAAATAAGTCATTCATAGTGATGATTTTCTTACATGACATATTAGTATTTTAACAAATTTGACTAGTACTGTTAAGTAGGATAAAAAAAGTTAAAACTGAGTCTACATATACAAATCTATCAATTTAAAACAGCAGACAAATTAGCTAGATAGTTAATTTATGGTTCTTGGCTATTTAAAAAAAAACTGAATTGACTAATTATATAAGTTAAAATCACTTTAGCTGCCCATAACAGAAACCCCCCAAATAATAGTGACTTAAAGGAGATAGAAAAATGTTTCTGTCCCCTGTGAAAGTAGCTTAGATGTAGACTAGAGTGGCTGTGCAGTAATCCCATCCTGTCATCAAGTGCTCAAGCTCTGGCTTTTCTGCTCTTCCTTCCTACTGTGTGGAACTCAGGGTCCACAGAGGCTGCTGGACTCTAGGCATCAAAAATATGGGTGTCAGGAGGAGTAAGAAAGGCAAAAAATCAAAAAGGTGGCCCCTAAGAGACAAGCCAGTTTTCTTTAAGCAGCTTTATCTGATGTCTCATATCCTTGAATTGATCAAATGTTCATTCATGGATAATATAGTTTTATGCCAGGAAGAAATGTGCTCATCAAAAAAAAGCAGTGCTCTTTTCTAAGGAAGAAGGGGAGGGTGGAGGTTTGGCAGGCAATGAGCAGTCCCTGCCATTTTGGGGAAGGTAGGCTGCTGTTCAGGTACCCTTGTCAAGCTGCTTTGTTTCAATATATGTATACATGGTTGGTGTGTATAGAATTAACGCTAGTGAGTTGGCCTGTATTTCCTTGTGGTTCCTTCAACCTGTGTGTAGATACAGTGTACATTTTTAGCAATGGCAAGACGTTCAGGAATGGGCAAACTCAATGTTCTGTTTACCTGAAGTATATACTTGACTGTCCTCTAGGTGGTTGATTTTGCTAAATGCAGTTATTTGCCATAATTTCTCATTTCTGAATTCTAAAATTAGCAACTCAGTATCATCATAAAGATAAATTATAGGTATTTAAGATGGATGTAATTTCTTTCATTAAAGTAGGTCATTGACAGGTTTAATTCATTTATGCACTTCTGGAGATGTCAAGATTGCTCTAAAATACATGTCTGATTTTTGGAAAGCTGCATTTAAAACTTAAATTTAAGGAATATTTTTAGCCTTCTCTGAACTGATTTTTGGCCTTTTGATTCTGTGACAAATCTTATTAATCCTGTCAGTGATATTTGTACAGCAACAGCTAATAATCATCTAATAAGGAGCCTAGAACTGATGCAGTCCTCTTGGATTTGATCAATGATTCCTTTTATTGACTTGAATTAATATACCTTCAAAAACCTCTACAGGAAATAATTCTTTGATTGACTAAACAATTTGATCAAGAAAATTTGGGACCACATAAAAAAATAATAATAGTATCTTAAGTACCATTTTTTCAGGTTCTCAGGAGGGCTTCCCCCCAGTTCTGTATAAGTTGCACTTGAAATTTAGGCAAAAATCAGTCTATACAAAGTTGTATTATCTATAATCGTAGTGTTTTGCTCTTTTTTTTTTTTTTTTTGGAGTGCTCATGATCAAGACAAGAGATCTCCTAAGAGGAGATTTTAAAAATGGTCACAATGACCCACTCAGTTTTTTGTTTGTTTGTTTTTTGCGGTACACGGGCCTCTCACTGCTGTGGCCTCTCCCGTTGCGGAGCACAGTCTCCGGATGCGCAGGCTCAGCGGCCATGGCTTATGGGCCCAGCCACTCTGCGGCATGTGGGATCTTCCCAGACTGGGGCACGAACCCATGTCCGCTGCATCTGCAGGCGGACTCTCAACCACTGCGCCACCAGGGAAGCCCACCCACTCAGTTTTAATTTTAAAGTGAGAGAATCATTTCACATAGGTGTGGATTTTCATCTTTGGGCCAGAGGTCACTCTCTTTAGGAACTTAGTGTCACTTAGTGTCATTGTAGTGAGTATAAGTGATAGGGCTTCAACTACCTAGTCTATCAGTTAAAATACTTGGTAAAATGGATCATCTATGTATATATGTCCCAGATATGTTAAGGGCAAATAAATATACTAATATTTAAGTAAGAATGTGGCTGGTCTATAGTGACTGGATTCTGTCTTTCAGGAAGCCTTTATATAATCTAGGTAATGGTATAATGTCAAAAAAACCTTAGAAGTTCTATTAGTTTTTACAAGCTCTCCATCATTGCTCCCAGTACTAACCTGCATAGCAGTATAGCACATTCAGATATAAAACAAGTAAATTTAATTTTCTCATTTAGTCCTTTTCTTAGTCAGGGTAGGCTACATTATGCTATGGTAAGAAACCTAAAAATCTTAGTGGTTAAAACAATAAGGTTAATTTCTTGCTCACATCAATGTCGAGTATATTGGTGGCTGTTCTACTCAGGCTCTCCTACAGGTGGTGACACAGAGTCTCAGGTTGCTTCTCTATCTTGTAACTACTCTATGTGGTATGTGGCTTCAGTCACAAAACAGGAAGAGACAGCTGGTGGATCTTGTGGGATGTATTTACAGAGCAGTTCGTGAATGGCTTATGTCACTCCTGCCCACGTTCTATGGGTCAGAATTCAGGCAAGTGACCCCCAACCGAGCTACAAGGAAGTCTGGGAAGAATGGAGTCTTCCAGCATTCCCAGGAAGAGGAAATGGTGTGGTAAATACATAGCACTGTCTCGGCCACAATGCTCGAATGAGATCAGTGTTATTTATTATTATTATTATTACTTTAATCACTGAGGGAAATGTGACTTAGGGAGATTTAGTGACTTCTTCAAGGTCACACAGCTTATAAAGTGCAAAGGTCCAATAAGAAGACAGGGTTCTTGAGTCCCACTCAGGGCTCGTGCCTTTGCTCTGTGAGTTTTTGGTTTTTTCACATCTTTATTGGAGTATAATTGCTTTACAACAGTGTGTTACTTTCTGCTTTATAACAAAGTGACTCAACTATACATATAAATATGTCCCCATATCTCCTCCCTCTTGCATTTCCCTCCCACTCTCCCTACCCCACACCTCTAGGTGGTCACAAAGCACTGAGCTGATCTCCCTGTGGCTATGAAGCTGCTTCCCACTAGCTATCTGTTTTACATTTGGTAGTGTATATATGTCCATGCCACTCTCTCACTTCGTTCCAGCTTACCCTTCCCCCTCCCCACGTCCTCAAGTCCATTCTCTACATCTGAATCTTTATTTCTCTCCTGCCTCTAGGTTCTTCAGAACCATTTTTTTTCTAGGTTACACAAATATGCGTTAATATACGATATTTGCTTGCCCCTTTCTGACTTACTTCAGTCTGTATGACAGTCTCTAGATCCATCCATGTCTCTACAGATGATCCAATTTCATTCCTTTTTATGGCTGAGTAATATTCCATTGTATATATGTACCACATCTTCTTTATCCATTCATCTGTTGGTGGGCATTTAGGTTGCTTCCATGTCCTGGCTATTGTAAATAGTGCTGGAGTGAACATTGTGGTACATGACTCTTTTTGAATTATGGCTTTCTCAGGGTATATGCCCAGTAGTGGGACTGCTGGGTCATATGGTAGTCCTAGTTCTATTTTTAGCTTTTTCAGGAACCTCCATACTGTTCTACACAGTGGCTGTATCAATTCACATTCCCACCAATAATGCAAGAGGGTTCCCTTTTCTCCACATCCTCTCCACCACTTATTGTTTCTGCATTTTTTCATGATGGCCATTCTGACTGGTGTGAGAGGATACCTCATTGTAGCTTTGATCTGCATTTATCTAATGATTAGTGATGTTGAGCATCCCTTCATGTGTTTGTTGGCAATCTGTATATCCTCTTTGGAGAAATGTCTGTTGAGGTCTTCTGCCCATTTTTGGATTGTGTTGTCTGTTTTTTTTTTTTTTTTTTTTTTTTTTTTTTGGTATGGAGCTGCATGAGCTTCTTGTAACGTTTGGAAATTAATCCTGTGTCAGGTGCTTCATTTGCAAATATTTTCTCCCATTCTGAAGGCTGTCCTTCTGTCTTGCTTATGGTTTCCTTTGCTGTGCAAAAGCTTTGAAGTTTCATTAGGTCCCATTTGTTTATTTTTATTTCCATTTCTCTAGCAGGTGGGTCAAAAAGGATGTTGCTGTGATTTATGTCACAGAGTGTTCTGCCTATGTTTTCCTCTAAGAGTTTTATAGTGTCCGGTCTTACATTTAGGTATCTAATCAATTTTGAGTTTATTTTTGTGTATGTTGTTAGGGAGTGTTCTAATTTCATTCTTTTCCAGGTAGCTGTCCAGTTTTCCCAGCACCACTTATTGAAGAGGCTGTCTTTTCTCCATTGTATATTCTTGCCTCCTTTATCAAACATAAGGTGACCATATGTGTGTGGGTTTATCTCTGGGCTTTCTATCTTGTTCCATTAATCTATATTTCTGTTTTTCTACCAGTACCATAATGTCTTGATTACTGTAGCTTTATAGTATAGTCTGAAGTCAGGAAGCCTGATTCCTCCATCTCCACTTTTCTTTCTCAAGACTGCTTTGGCTATCCGGGGTCTTTTGTGTTTCCATACAAATTGTGATTTTTTTTTGTTCTAGTT
This sequence comes from Phocoena phocoena, assembly GCF_963924675.1. Classification (NCBI taxonomy): domain Eukaryota; kingdom Metazoa; phylum Chordata; class Mammalia; order Artiodactyla; family Phocoenidae; genus Phocoena; species Phocoena phocoena. The sequence continues at coordinate 46,967,268 of NC_089233.1, read as the reverse complement.
CTGTGAAAAATGCAATTGGTAGTTTGATAGGGATTGCATTGAATCTGTAGATTGCTTTGGGTAGTAGAGTCATTTTCACAGTGTTGATTCCTCCAATCCAAGAACGTGGTATATCTCTCCATCTGTTTGTATCATCTTTAACTTCTTTCATCAGTGTCTTCTGCTTTTCTGCATACAGGTCTTTTGTCTCCTTAGGTAGCTCTAGTAGTTTTCTGGTAGCATCTTTAGGATTCTCTGTGTACAGTATCGTGTCATCTGCAGACTGTGACAGCTTAACTTCTTTTCCAATTTGCATTCCTTTTATTTCTTTTTTTTCTCTGATTGCTGTGGCTAGAACTTCCAAAACTATGTTGAATAATAGTGGTGAGAGTGGACAACCTTGTCTTGTTCCTGATCTTAGTGGAAAAGGTTTCAGTTTTTCACCATTGAGAACAATGTTAGCTGTGGGTTTATCATATATGGCCTTTATTATGTTGAGGTAAGTTCCCTCTATGCCTACTTTCTGGAGGGTTTTTTTCATAAATGGGTGTTGAATTTTGTAAAAAGATTTTTCTGCATCAATTGAGATGATCATATGGTTTTTCACCATCAGTTTGTTAATATGGTTTATCACATTGATTGATTTGCATATATTGAAGAATCCTTGCATTCCCTGGATAAACCCCACTTGATCATGGTGTATGATCCTTTTAATGTGCTGTTGGATTCTCTTTGCTAGTATTATGTTGAGCATTTTTCCATCTATCACTAATATTGGCCTGTAGTTTCATCAGTGATATTGGCCTGTAGTTTTCTTTCTTTGTGACATCTTTGTCTGGATTTGGTATGAGGATGATGGTGGCCTTATAGAAGGAGTTTGGGAGTGTTCTTCCCTCTGATATATTTTGGAAAATTTGAGAAGGAAAGGTGTTAGCTCTTCTGTAAATATTTGATAGAATTCGCCTGTGAAGCTATCTGGTCTGGGCTTTTGTTTGTTGGAAGATTTTTAATCACAGTCTCAATTTCAGTGCTTGTGATTGGTCTGTTTATATTTTCTATTTTTTCCAGCTTCAGTCTTGGAAGGTTGTATTTTTGTAAGAATTTGTACATTTCTTCCAGGTTGTCTGTTTTATTGGCATATAGTTGCTTGTAATAATCTCTCATGATCCTTTGTATTTCTGCAGTGTCAGTTGTAACTTCTCCTTTTTCATTTCTAATTCTATTGATGTGAGTCTTCTCCATTTTTTTCTTGATGAGTCTGGCTAATGGTTTATCCATTTTGTTTATCTTCTCAAAAATCAACTTTTAGTTTTATTGATCTTTGCTGTTGTTTCCTTCATTTCTTTTTCATTTATATCTGATCTGATCTTTATGATTTCTTTCCTTCTGCTATGTTTGGGGTTTTTTTTTTTGTTCTTCTTTCTCTATTTGCTTTAGGTGTAAGGTTAGATTGTGTATTTGAGATGTTTCTTGTTTTTTGAGGTAGGATTGTATTGCTATAAACTTCCCTTAGAACTGCTTTTGCTGCATCCATAGGTTTTGGTTTGTGGTGTTTTCATTTTCATTTGTGTCTAGGTATTTTTTGATTTCCTCTTTGATTTCTTCAGTGATCTCTTGGTTATTTAGTAGTGTATTGTTTAGCCTCCATATATTTGTATTTTTTACAATTTTTTTTCCTGTATTTGATATCTAGTCACATAGTGTGGTTGGAAAAGATACTTGATACAATTTCAATATTCTTAAGTTTACCAAGGCTTGATTTGTGACCCAAGATATGATTTATCCTGGAGAATGTTCCATGAGCACTTGAGAAGAAAGTGTATTCTGTTGTTTTTGATGGAATGTTCTATATATATCAATTAAGTTCATCTTGTTTAATGTATCATTTAAATCTTGTGTTTCCTTATTTATTTTCATTTTGGATGATCTGTCCATTGTTGAAAGTTGGGTGTTAAAAGTCCTCTACTGTGACTGTGTTACTGTTGATTTCCCCTTTTATGGCTGTTAGCATCTGCTTTATGTATTGAGATGCTCCTATGTTGGGTGCATAAATATTTACAATTGTTATATCTTCTTCTTGGATTGATCCCTTGATCAGTATGTAGTGTCCTTCTTTGTCTCTTGTAATAGTCTTTATTTTAAAGTCTATTTTATCTGATATGAGAATTGCTACTCTAGCTTTCTTTTGATTTCCATTTGCATGGAATATCTTTTTTCATCCCCTCACTTTCCAGTTTGCATTTGTCCCTAGACCTGAAGTGGGTCTCTTGTAGACAACATATATATGGGTCTTGTTTTTGTATCCATTCAGCCAGTCTCTGTCTTTTGGTTTAAGCATTTAATCCATTCACATTTAAGGTAGTTACCGACATGTATGTTCCTATTACCATTTTCTTAATTTTGGGAGGTTTGTTATTGTAGTTCTTTTCCGTCTCTTGTTTTTCCTGCCTAGCAAAGTTCCTTTAGCATTTGTTGTAAAGCTGGTTTGGTGGTGCTGAATTCTCTTAGCTTTTGCTTGTCTGTAAAGGTTTTAATTTCTCCATCACATCTGAATGAGACCCTTACTGGGTGGAGTAATCTTGGTTGTAGGTTTTTCCCTTTCATCACTTTAAATATGTCCTGCCCCTCCCTTCTGGCTTGCAGACTTTCTGCTGAAAGATTGGGTGTTAACCTATGGGGATTCTCTTGTATGTTATTTGTTGCTTTTCCCTTGCTGCTTTTAATATTTTTCTTTGTATTTAATTTTTGATAGTTTGATTAAGTGTCTCGGAGTGTTTCTCATTGGATTTATCCTGTATGGGACTCTCTGTGCTTCCTGGACTTGATTGACTATTTCCTTTCCCATATTAGGGAAGTTTTCAACTATAATCTCTTCAAATATTTTCTCAGTCCCTTTCTTTTCCTCTTCTTCTTCTGGGCCCCCTATAATTCGAATGTTGTTGTGTTTAAAGTTGTCGCAGTGGTCTCTGAGACTGTCCTCAATTCTTTTCATTCTTTTTTCTTTATTCTGCTCTGTGGTAGTTATTTCCACTCTTTTATCTTCCAGGTCACTTATCCGTTCTTCTGCCTCAGTTATTCTGCTATTGATTCCTTCTAGAGAATTTTTACCTTCATTTATTGTGTTATTCATCATTGTTTGTTTGCTCTTTAGTTCTTCTCGGTCCTTGTTAAAGGTTTCTTGTATTCTGTCCATTCTATTTCCAAGATTTTCGATCATCTTTACTATCATTACTCTGAATTCTTTTTCATGTATACTGCTTATTTCCTCTTCATTTGTTTGGTCTGGTGGGTTTTTACCTTGCTCCTTCATCTGCTGTGTGTTTCTCTGTCTTCTCATTTTGCTTAACTTTCTGTGTTTGGGGTCTCCTTTTTGTAGGCTGCAGATTCATAGTTCCTGTTGTTTTCAGTGTCTCCCCCCAGTGGCTAAGGTTGGCTTAGTGGGCTGTGTAGCCTTCCTGGTGGAAGCGACTGGTGCCTGTGTTTCAGTGGATGAGGCTGGATCTTGTCTTTCTAGTAGGTAGGACTGCATCCAGTGGTGTGTTTTGGGGTGTCTGTGACATTATGATTTTAGGCTGCCTCTCTGCTCTTGGGTGGGGTTGTGTCCCTGTCTTTCTGGTTGTTTGGCACAGGCTGTCCAGCACTATAGCTTGTCGGTCGTTGAATGTAGCTGTGTCGATGGAGATCTCTGGGGGAGCTTTTGCCATTTGATGTTATGTGGAGCTGGGAGGTCTCTGGTGGACCAATTTCCTGAACTTGGCTCTCCCACCTCAGAGGCACAGGCGTGACACCCGCCCAGAGCACCAAGACCCTGTGAGCCACACAGCTCAGAAGAAAAGGGAGAAAAAAAAGAAAGAAGAAAATAAAATAACATAAAGTTATTAAGATAGAAAAAGATTATTAAAAATAAAAAAACAATTATGAGTAATTTTTAAAAAAGAAAGAAAAAAGAAGAGAGCCACCAAACCAAAAAACAAATCCACCAATGAAAAGGAGTGCTAAAAACTCTACTAAAGCCAAAAACAAACAAAAAATAAAATGGACGGACAGAAACCTAGGAAAAATGGTAAAAGCAAAGCTATACAGACAAAATTACACAAAGAAGCATACACATACACACTCACAAAAAGAGAAAAAGGAAAAATATATATATATATTTAGAGAAAAGGATGAGAGCCACCAAATCAATAAACAAATCTACCAATGATAATAAACCCTAAATGCTAAACTAAGATAAACATAAAACCAGAAATAAATTATATGCAGAAAGCAAACCCCAAGTCTACAGTTGCTCCCAAAGTCCACCGCCTCAATTTTGGGATGATTCGTTGTTTATTCAGATATTCCAGAGATGCAGGGTACATCAAGTTGATTGTGGAGGTTTAATCCACTGCTCCTAAGGCTGCTGGGAGAAATTACCCTGTCTCTTCTTTGTTCACATAGCTCCTGGTGTTCTGGTGCAGTGGCAGGCTGCACAGGCTCCCGGGAGGGGAGGTATGGATAGTGACCTGTGCTTGCACACAGGCTTCTTGGTGGCTGCAGCAGCAGCCTTAGCGTTTCATGCCCATCTCTGCTGCCCGCGCTGTTAGCCGCGGCTCGCGCCCATCTCTGGAGCTCATTTACGCAGTGCTCTGAATCCCCTCTCCTCGCGCACCCCGAAACAATGGTCCCTTGCCTCTTAGGCAGGTCCAGACTCTTTCCTGGACTCTCTCCTGGCTAGCTGTGGTGCACTAGCCCCCTTCAGGCTCTGTTCACACAGCCAACCCCAGTACTCTCCCTGGGATCTGACCTCCCAAGTCCGAGCCTCACCTCCCAGCCCCCACCTGTCCCGGCCGGCAGGTGAGCAGACAAGCCTCTCGGGCTGGTGAGTGCTGGTTGGCACTGATCCTCTGTGTGGGAATCTCTCTGCTTTTCCCTCTGCACCCCTGTTGCTGTGCTCTCCTCCGTGGCTCCAAAGCTGCCCCCACCGCTACCTGCCACCCACCACCCCTGTCTCTGCCAGTGAAAGGGCCTCCTAGTGTGTGGACACTTCCTCTTTCACAGCTCCCTCCCAGAGGTTCAGGTCCTGTCCCTATTCTTTTGTCTCTGTTTTTTCTTTTGCCCTACCTAGGTACGTGGGGAGTTTCTTGCCTTTTGGGAAGTCTGAGGTCTGCCAGCGTTCAGTAGGTGTTCTGTAGGAGTTGTTTCACATGTAGATGTATTTCTGATGTATTTGTGGGGAGGAAGGTTATCTCTACGTCTTACTCCTACACTATCTTGAAGGTCTCTCTGCTCTGTGATTTTTAATATATCTTTGCTGTTTAGATTTGCCTTTTCTATGCAAAAGTAGGTAACTCTGTTCACACCAGGAAGAATTAAGGAGAGGACAGGAAAACATGCAGCTGAGATATAGATGATGCTTTTCTTGGCTGATTTTCACAAGTCTTAAGCTCAGTTGATAACTTGAAAGTACATACAATAGCACTGTCTTATGGTACCTCTGGATTGCCGTCCATATTCATATACCTTTTTTGTGTACTTGAGTTTTAGTTTTAGAGCACATTGCATTTTAAATATGTGTTCACTCATCTGTAATAAACACGTTTTACATGCACAAAGTCCTGTGATGTCATACGTTTGGAATATATAATAATAAAAAGCCTTTGTAGCCAATCTTAAATTATGTCAAGAAGCAGAATTAGAAAGAAAAAAGCAGAATTAAAGAGCTACTTCCTCAATTCCTTTCAGATCATTATGTAACAGACTGGAACAAAATTTACAATCTCTTACTTTAGATGATGTCTTTCCTTTTCATCATCACAATAAGACCAGAACCTGCTAATAGAACCCAAACAAGATATGGTTTATGGGTTTTGCTTCCCCTTTTAGTCTGTCAGAGCTCCTGAGAGCTGAAGCCTGAGGCATAATGTTAGACATTTAAGATGACATTTCCTGACAGAGCAGCAATTTAAGGTTGGCTTTTTATATGCATAAATTTGTAGAACTGCTTTTTTTAAATTGTACCCACATACACACATACTTATATATACATATATATGTATATTAGTATCAATACTGTAATTCTAGACCTTATCCTTGAGGTGATTCTGTGGCAGATTAATTTTGAAAACTCTAGGTATAAGCAACCACCACTAAACAAACTCTCAGTCCCAGATGGAATTCATGGGAAAGTTGCTTTTCTAGAATGAGAACACAGCATATATTATGCCCTTCTCCACCACCAAAGGCTTCTTGCTCTCCTTGTGCCTATTAAAGTGGGCCCAAAGTTTAACAAGGTGAAGTACCAAATGTACTTCAAAAGCAGCAAAATCATAAAAATATTTGGTATCATGCAATAGATACCATCAGTGTATCTCCACCCACCCATTACTTATTTCTACATACAAACACACATACAAGCACGTGTTCATTCATTCATTCACTCAACAAATACTAATTTGGGAACTACTGTGTGTCAGTACTGATTATTGGTTTGGCAATAAACACAGCCCTTTCCCTGTTACCAGTCATGGTCTCTGTTTGGCTGAGTTATCTGAGCAGTTGTCATTCCCCATGTTCTTTCAGATGTTCCAAGGATTTTCCTTGCATGGATCTTTTGACTTAAAATGATATATTAATATCAATAGAATGGGCATCAGGTATCAGATTCCTTCTTTAAAAACCAGAACAGATATCCTGAAGAACAATTTTTTCACAAAAAATATGAGTTTCTACCAAGAGTTCCTAACATGAGAAACAACATGTTTAAAGGGCCTTTTGAGTGTGTTTAACTGGAACTGCTTTCATAAATTACTTAAACATTCACAGGCGGAGTGGAGAGCCCTGGCACCCTCTCTCCACATACAGAACCAAATCCCCGCAGTGATTACGTGTTTCACTCTTGTTAAACCTTGAGATCTGGCTGGGCCTTAGGCATGCTGGGAGGAATCTAGGAGGGTGGTCCACAGTGAGGGAGCAAGTCTGGTTAAAGCAGGTAGCGTGTTGGGGCTGGCCCCTTATGAGAGTCAGTCAAGCATGTCTGGCAGTGAGTTAGCCTGCTGGCCTCTTCTCAGCAGCTGGAGGAGTCCCAGCCATGGGCCTCGGGAGTAGCAACTGTTTCTCAGTCCTGGGATAGAGCAGCCTGGTGAAAGAAACTCAGGAGCCCTGGCCTTGTTGGTCAGGTGGGTACCCAGTCTCAGGATTAGAGCTTCAGAAAGGGATGTGATGCCAAATCTATGGAAAATAAGGCTTAAGATCTGACTGTGTCAGGGATTGATCCTGGGCACTGCAGGTGGGTAAGCCTGCTAGGGGCGATAAGGAGGCTCAGATGAGAGGAAGATAGAGGGGAAGGGGAGTGCAGTGACCAGGAGCCAGGCCAGGTCTGACAACATGCTGTTACACAGTGAACCAGCCTACCTTTGTCCTCCCTCCCTCCTTTCTTCCCTTCCTTCTTTCTTTCTTCCCTTCATTTTGCCCTCTTCCTTTTTTCTTTCTTTCCTTTTTCTCTTTCATAGTCAACAGTATGTACTGATTACCTATTGTATACTAGTCTTGACATTGAGGTAGGAAAGATTCTTATAACCAAGTGCAGTCTGAAGTATAAATATTTATTTACACATTAATATAATAAGAACTAGAAAGGTTCTCAATACAGGAAAAATGAAGCAGAAAAGATGAAGCCAACATGTCGAAGTGGTCAGGGAAGGCTTCCCACAAGAGGTGACACTGGAGCAATCTTGGAGGATGAGTTATTTTCCAGGAGAGGAAGGAAATGACCCACTCAGTTGTATTTTTCACTGTTTGATGTAGATATATTTTACAGAGATCTTGCTGTGCTTCAGCAGTCCTCCTCACTGTTCTGCAGTCGTGTTATCCAGATTTTCGTTAAACAGCTTCCTCTGACCATTCAGGCATGCCCCTTAAAATGGAGTGAACAGTGTTAGAACTGAAGAAAGGAACTCTGGTACTAATGGTGTTGGCAGCAAAGGTTCATCACAGCATCCGAGCAAAGTCTGGTGGTCACACCAACACAGGCTCCTCCCTGCCTTGCCTTTTCCTTTCACTACCTCACTTGCATCTCAGTCTAGGGACAAACTCTGAAGCTGCCCACACTAGTTGGATTTCTAGTATATGTCTTCCTCATTCCACATGAACTTGTCTAGTTCTCTTCTTAGAAGTTTGACCCAGTCCTGATTGCCTTAATCTTGTCTGCCATTTGTCATTAAGCTTTTCAGATGCTTCCTAGCAGAGGAAGGGGAGGGTATAAAATCCATGTCTCTGCTTGAACTTTCCTTTTTATTGGCCATTCTGAGGACATGCCTTGTTTATGCCACCTCTAACTTTGGTCATCAATGACCCCTCTATTCTCAAGCTAATTTTGAAATTATTCATCATATTAAGTACTTACCTACTTCCCCTTCTGAGTAAAACTGCCCCATCTAAAACCCTGTCAAAGGGGCAGCCCTGTGCAGATAAAATGCCCCTTCTCATTCTGGCCAAGCTGACTGAACCTGGAAAGATACATTCCCCAATTGGGGCATAAACTTTTTGAAAAAAAAGAGGCTTTCATATTCATTTTTACACCCCTGGCAGCTTCTACCACATGTAGTATGTATTTCATTTTAATTTTGAGGTATTACCATCTTTCATCCTGGATTTTTAGCATGGTTAGATATTTCAGTTTTGACCAGTTTGCTGTAGAAAGGTAATATCTTTATCTTTAGGTGATCTCTAAATGAAAAGACAAAACTTTAAAAAAGACTTATAGCAGGCAACTTGAGGATCATATGCATATTTATGCAGTAATTATTTTAAGTACTGTATTACCTTTCATTTCTAAGAAGTTTATATAGCTAGGATATTATCATTTTCTTTAAATGCTATGGTTATATTTTTTAAGTTCTGGGGGATAAGGAGAACAATATTTATTTGTATAGATGTGGAAATGAAATGCAGACAATTTGCATTACATGGAAAGAGGGAAAGGCTATTATCTCATTCATGTTTTGTCATGTTGCAGGTATTTAACCAGTTAGTTATATCTTTCAATCTGAAATATTATTGTCATTATTGATTTTTCTTGTTCAAACCTACTGGCAAAAGTTTAAAGTGCTAATGTGCCAGTTCATACGATTTAACATTCATTGAGAAATAGAATTGAGGACATGCCTTAGGAAAAGTTTTTATGTAGGTTGGCTTAGCTGTTGAACTCTCTATTTCATGCTTGAAGAACGATGGACAATGAGAATTATGGACAGTAATCTCTTAATATGTTACTTGATTTAGGTTTTTCATTGAAAACAATGAATTGATTTTGTAATACACTTGTAATTTAAAATATTAAGACATAAAAATGGTAGGTTACTTAGAACTGGCTGTGAAGGCATTGAAGCTATAACCTCTACTTTATGTTTCATTACAGTAAATAATCACTTTTAGGTTCATAATTTTGTGCACCATTAAAGATCCTTGCTTCTTTTCTCTGACACATGCTTCATTTCATTAGCTTGTGGGGGTCCCATGAAGCCTTTGTGTGATCAGTGTGTTCAGTCTTTAGAATAAAAATAAAGTAAAACCATTTACTCTGAAGTTTTCATGGCTGAAGTTCAATTTACACTTAAATTACTTAAATTAACTTAAATTACACAAATTAAAATGATACATCTCTGTTGAATATTTCTTCACACAACTCAATAAAAGATTTTAGATGTTCATTGTGATAGGTGTTTTGCCTATTAATAATATAAACCATTGAGACTTAGAAAATTTTTAATACAACAGTGGTATCATTACAGAACAGATCACATGGGAAGGAATTTTTCACACGTGTGTTATTGGGGGAGAGAGACCCAACTAGATTGAGGGAAGGACTTTAGATTCTAAAGATATGGTTGACTGAGGAAATCAGAAAATCTCCCTGCAACAACTCATTTAAGTTATGGATAAAATAAAATAAAAATTAATTGTAGTATATTTGTCAGCTTGCAAGAAAGAAATTACATCTTTGGGTGCCATAAATAAGGGAGTACTGAAAAAACAAAGTGAACCAAAACTATAATATAAACTGTATACTGTAAGTGCCTTGTGGTAGTATATATGGTGATGGGGCATTGGACACTAGAGGCCACAAAGCTAGTTCTCATTTGGGGATTAGAAATAGGACTGCATAAAGTAGGAGGGTAGAGCTTAGATCCTTACCTAAAGCCAAGTTCATCAAATTGTTATAATCTCAACTGAAGCGTGGATTTGAAAAAAATTCCCTAGTGGTTCAAGAAAACTATGGAGAAGACTCCTAAAATGTTGGTATCTTGATCCTGAAACTTATTTGTGTTTGGTACTTAAATCTACACTACCTATGTGTCTGAGAATCCCAAACACAAAAAATTAACATAAAAATTGGCCCCCAGGGCTACTATTAGAGGCAAACTCACAATCACTCTGAAGGTAAGTGCCCAAGCCTCAGGCCATGGGGTTTTCTCACAAAGAAAAAGCCATGCCAAAATTATCTCATTTTCAGAAATTATAAAACTCATTAGGAACTTTACAGTGGATAAGCCTGATAAACACCTCAGCCAGGTAATGAAAATTACAACCAACAGTGATAAATCATGTTGATAGGATGTACTTTGATATGATATATTGAAAATGCCACATTACCTCTGTTATTTTCCTCTCAAGCTTTTTAACTCCAATCTAACTGTGAGTAAAGTATCATACAAATTCCAGTAGAGGGGCATTCAACAAAATATTTGATCAATATACCTTGAAACTATCATATTTTGATATCATTTAAAAAAGGAAAATTGGAGGAACTCTCACAACTAAGAGGAGCCTAAGGAGACATGTCAACTAACTATAATGTAGTATCCTAGATGATATCCTGAAACAGAAGAAGACATTAGGTAGAACTAAGGAAATATGAATAAACTATGGACCTTAGTTAACAATTATATGTCAGTGTTGGTTCATTAATTGTAACGATGTACCACACTTATTTAAGATGTTAATAATAGGGGGAACTGGATGTGAAGTACATGGGAACTTTCCATACTATCTTCTCAATTTCTGCATAAAGCTAAAACTCTTCTAAAAGATAATCTATTACTTAAAAATAAAGGAAACAGTCCAAAATCCACACCAAATATGCAAGAGTCATGGATATCAGGATCAGACTCCCAAGAACTTAAGGTAGCTAGATAGCATCCTAAAAGAGAATCAAAAATATCAATAAATATGTTTAACACAATTAAAACTATAAAAATGAGAATCCAAACTCTAAGATAAAGTGATATAATATCATGGTCAAGAAAAGGCAGATGTTAAAAGAAACAAATACAAATCCTAGGAGTGGAAAATGTGGACTTTGAATTAAAAACTCTAATAACAGATATTATAACATCATATTAGATGTAACTGAAGAGATAATTAGTGACTTGGAGGATAGCACTGTAGGAATTACCCAGAATGCACCACAGAGATATAAATAGATGGTAAATATGAAAGGGAAAGTTAGAGGGCAGACATTCAACATATATACAATGGGAACTCCAGAAAGTAGGATTGAAAAAAAGGCAATATATGAGGAGAAGATAGTTGAAAATTTTTCACAATTGCCAAAGAAATAAATTATCTCAAAGAACACACATTATTGATTTCTAGTGAGGAAAAATCAAATCAAGAAGTGGACACATTATCATAAAGCTATAGAACATACAATAGAAAGGTAAAGATTTAAAAGACATCAGAAAGAAAGTATTTCCTATGAATAAACAACTATTAGACTGACAGATAAATTATAAGCAACAATAGATACTAAAAGGCGATGAAGTAATATCTGAGGGAAATTAATGTCAACCTGGAATTCTTTGCCCACAGGAACTATCATTCACTAGTGAGGCAAATATAAAGACATTTTTAGATAAACATTGAAAAAATTAATCATAGATCCTTGATGAAAGAGCTGCCAAAATGTAAACTTGAGTAAAAAGGAATTTGAACCCACTTCCCATCTCCCCCACAAAAGATTGCTATATCAATTCTGTTATTATTTTTTAAAGTTGATAGAAAATTTTAAACATGTACACATGTAAATTAAAATAGTATAAAGAATCCAATTTTCTCATCACGAAGCTTCATCAGTTTTCAACTCTTAGCCAACCTTGTTTCATCTACACCTCCATCCGCCGAACGCCTAGATTATTTTGAAGCAAATCCAAGAATCATATCATTTTATCTGTAAATATCTTGATATGCACCTCTCAAAGACAGGGAGTGTATTTTTCTCTTTTTATTTTAGCATCATAAAAATATCATTTTTAAATGTGAAAAATTTCCTTAGTATCATCATTTGTCCAGTCAGTGTTCATATTATTCCTATCAATTTATGATTTTATTTTTTACAGTATATTTGCTTGAATTGTGATGCAAATAAGATTTATATGCTGTTTGGTTGGTATGTCTTTTATGTCTCTTTCAATGTATGGATTCCTCCTCTATAGCTGATCTCAATATGTATCTCTAAAAGATAGTATTTCAATATGTTTATGCTTTCAACTGGATACTCATTTAAGTTCATTTGTTTCCATTTTGTTTTTGATTTGGGAGGATGGCATTTTAAAATATAGTTTCATAATTGGTGAATATTATTTTACATTTCTTTTGTATTTTTGTTTCATAGTTAACTTTTGGAAAAATGTAACGTTTAAGGAATTCTGTTAAGAAGTGTTTAGGTAGGTAAATCGTGCTCAAAGATAGGAAAAAATAATTATGAAATAATTTTTTTTAATGTGAGAGCCCTCTGCAGAAATGGAAATTCCTTGGTAAAAATTCTGGACTTTTATGAATGCTCTCACTGTGTTTAGCTAGCTAAATGGAGCCTAAATGCTTAGAAGCATAGACTTATATTTAAAAACAAATAATTTAGAATTAAGAAGTACTTTACACAGCTTCCAGGATATGTCTATATATCTACCTAATTATATAGTAGATATAATATCATGTTCTGTAGCTTATCTACTTGTGTTAAAGGTAATACCTTTTCAAAACTATCCAAAAAAACTTTATTGAGCTACTGTTTTTAAATATCTATCCCTTATCCTCAAGGAGACTCTGAATGTGACCTGCAAGTACGCAGTAGGAAATAAAAGTCCAAGCAAAATACTGCAGGTCAAGTCTCTTGTGTTTTGGGATCACTAGATTATATCCCTTCAGTTTATGAGGGAGAATGGTTTTCTTTACTATATCTGTTGTGGCTCCAGAGAAATACAAGGTGGGGCAATTTCTTTGAAAGCCACTTTAATAATCTTCAATTTCAGCACTATTAAGAGTCCTTTTTCATTCTTTGGAGCTGTTTTCATTTACCGCTAAACTGGAGATAAGCAGTGGAGGATAGAGAGGAATGAACCTGGCCAGTTCCGAATGGGGATCTCAGGAGTCCAGTCATAGACACTGTGGACCTGTGGTTTACTCAGAAGGTCCTTTCCTTTTGCTTTACATGATTGCGTATTGCTACAGCTCTGTCTTTGGCCAAAAGTCATTAATTTAATTTTTTAGTAAGTTAAAATAAATTCATTATTTTGTGTCCTAGTTTCCTCCTCTGAAAAGGTGATTATTATGATATGTAACGATTTTACAGAGGTGGAATAACTAATTGCTCATTGTAAAGTGTTTTTCAAATACAAGGTGTTAGATCAATGGTTATTACTGTAGTTATCATTATTATTATCGTTATAGTCTAAAACTGAAAGATGAAAAGGTGCTGGATAATTGTAAATGTGGTGATGTTATATCCAAATAAAGAGGAATAACCTGAATTATTGGATAACAGAAGTCCAAATATCTGTGTGTGGCAGGGAAGAGTTTCTTTTGCAGAAAGCTAATATAGATAATGGTGCTTTAGTTAACCCCAAATAAGCCAAAGGATTTTACCTGTAAATATAGGTGGAAGATTATCCTAAGAGTAGTTCATTTCATCCTGTGCAGTATTGGTTATAAGGAAGCTTTCTCTCAAGCATTTAAATACCCAGAGTCAGAAATTATTATATCTTGGAGCATGATATATTCTAGCTTTCTGAAACCTTACCAGGCCAGGATCAAGTGAGCTAAGCTCATCCTTTAGGGCAGGACATGGGCTGAGGTTGTCTCTCAAAGCACAGGAAGAACAAGAAACAGCAGCATTTCCCTGTTCCAGCAATTACTTGGCACTGGGGAAAAGCTAAGGAATCCCACAGAACAGTATTGATGGCCCATATACAATACAGGTCCAGCAGGCAGCCGGGCCTGGAAGTGGAAGGAAGGAGGGACGAATCCAACAGAAGCTTATCAGGCACACAAGAGGTAGAGGATTGGGAGTGTGCTGTACCTTGGAGGGTGGCAGAGAAGACCCCGTATCCTTACCGGGGCCCCTGAACCTAGATTTGAATGGCAACAGACGAGACCTGGGCAACAGTCTGGAGCCCCGGGGTCAGTGCTGAGGTTGGTACCCAGACTACAGGTCTGAAAAAGTGATACAAGTCAAGCTCCAGCTCAGAGAAGGTGGAAGCCGCTTAAGTATCTGAGTCTCCACATCTGGCTTTGGAAGCAGGGATGAACAGAACTTGTGTGTGGAGAATGTCAGTGGACTCAACTATGAACAGCTTGGGGGGAAGAGGCAGGAGGACTGAGAAATTCACAATATCAGAGCATTCTCCAGAAGACAGTATGCAAGAGGTGACATGTCAGGAGCCTGCGGCTGAAACACTTCCTCTGCTTTTGCTATAGGGTTATTTCTGGCTAAAAAAACACAAACAAAACAAAACAACAACAACAAAACCCCCAGTTTTCAGAAATGGCTACAAGGGGCACAAAACCCTCCACTAAGCTAAATATCCACCAACATCTGCATCTCAATCTGGAGGTTGAGCACACCCAAGGCCTCAGACTCACAGATATGTTGTATATGATGTCTGTGCCTGCAGGATCAGCTCTGTAGGACATACACAACAAAGACATCTATAAAGGTCCAAGTTTCGTTTCTCCTATAATTGGAAAAAGGCATAATTCACTAGTTGGATTTTGTTAAGTCACGAATAATTCTACATCTCTATTAGTCCTAAGCCCCTGCTCTATTCATCAGATGAACTCCTACTCATCCTTTAGGTCTGCACTTAAGTAATCCTGCAGACCCCTCTGCATGCCCTATACAAATCAGGACTATCATCCTCCCTGCTGTGTCTCCATTAAAGTTAGTGTATTTTCTTAGGTAACTGTCTCCCTTCCCGGATAAATTATAGGTTCTATAATGGCATGGACTATGTCTGTCTTGCTCATTTGCTGTATCCTCAGAACCCAGCCGAGAGTCTGAAATATAATAGGTACGTACCAACTAACTGCTGGACAGAGGAACAAAGGAATGATCACAATAACCAACCTTTATAGGTTACTGGCTCTGTGTCGGGCACTGTGTAAGGTTGATACACGCATTATCTCCTTTAATCGTGTCAGTAGTCCTAGGAGGTGGGTTCTGTTATTATTCTCACTTTAAAGTGAAAGATCAAAAGTTCAGAGAGGTTAGGATGACAGAATATTGACAGATGCAGTATTTTAACAAGACTCTCTGACTCAGTATCCCCATCTTTAACCATTGTACCATAAATTCATTAATTTAAATTAACCTGTAATTAATTATGGGAATAAGGATGTAGCCATAGATTTATGTGCCTCTAAACTCTCCTCTTCTGATTTCTCTGAATAACAAATTTGATTCTTTGAGAATAAAATTCCCATGTCTCATCCCTGTGTCTAACCCTCATTCTCTGGAAATAACTTTTAACCCTCAGGGTTATTTTCTGGGAATAGAAGAATCAGTAATTTCTAGACTTATCTGTCCTGTCTGAGAATTGCCCCTTAGTTTAAGTAAACTATAGTATCTATTCTTTAACCACAGGACTCGTCCTTTTGCTTCATCTTGTGCAAATATTCAAAATTTGTGAGGATTTTGTGATATTTTTAAATAAAATAAATGAAACACTATAAAGCTGAAAACATTTTTGACTTCTCTTCCCAGTTTTATTTCTCATCCACACAGAAACAATCATTATGCATTTGAAGTGCAACTTTCTGTTTCTCATAGTTCTATATACATATGTATCTATAAACAATGGGTTATATTGCTTTGTTTTAAAACTTTGCATAAGTACAGTATATATTATATACATTCTAAAGTTTGCTTTTTCACTAAATGTTGCTTAGAGAGCATTAATTACAAATTGGTTACTATAAGGACACTTCTGGTTGAAAGAAGAACGGCCTTATGCCTTTCAAATGCAGGTCCATAAATAATGTAGGTTTTAGGAACATACATACCAGTTGTGCAAAAATACATCTTCATTATCCTGGTATAGTCAAGTCTTTTTAGTGAAGAAATATGGTAATGGGGGAAGTATACATTTTTGGGAAGGCAATAGTACTAAATCTCAGCTTCCACAAGTTTGAATGTAGCACGGTAGTACATCTGGATAACATTCAGGTTGGTGCTCTTAAATCCTTTCTAGTACTTCTTTGCATACATCAGGCAACACTAATTTTTAGCCTAAAAATAGAATAACATTCCTACCAGTCTTTGGACCCAAGTTCAAAGGATATGCCAACACTTAATTAATCCTTTGTCAGATAATACAAAATAACTTTGATAAGACACCTACAGTGTTCTTATATTTGTCTATTTTCCCCTGAAATAGAGAACTTCAACAACAATTATTATTATTAAATATGCTCTGAATCAGAGAATATTTCTAATCTTTAGTGTGCATCAGAATTGCCTAAAAGGCTTGTTAAAATACAGATTACTGAGCGCTTTATAGGTTTCTGGATCAATAGGTCTGGGGTGGAGCCCGAGAATATGCATTTCTAACAAGTTCCCTGTTGATGCTGACATGCCAATCTGAGGACCCCACTTTGAGGATTTCCCCTCTGAATAAAAGTGATTAAAGAGCAGACTTCAGGCTATAACAGAACGAGGAGGTTGGTAAATTCTCTAAAAAAAAAAACCAACGAAAACCAAAAACCTGAAAAGCAGGACCAAAAAAACCCACAACCATTTCAGAACTCTGAAAAAAAACCATGAAATACAACAATTTGAGAAGAATTTACACTTCAAAAATTGTTGAATAAGTAGGTAAGTATATTGGAAATTTCAGCATTCTTGCTCCGGTCCCCACCTTTCCAGTTTGGTTGGTATGGAAATTCTGCCAGCAAGCAGCAGGCTATGCTGCTGTGGTCAAGAGACTCACTTGACTTGGATGTGGATGACAATCATGCCCAGAAGAACTGTCAGTGGAAGTGAAGATCTTAGCCAGGTGAAGGGTCAAAGCCTGAGTTGTGGTTGTAGTTGGGACAAACATATTTCTGGCTGAGGCTGAATATATGTGCAGTGGAGACTAGGGAAGCTCAAAGACTTTTGTTTACTCTTGGCCCTCCCTGAAGCTATATCTATGTGCACAAGAGACAAACAGGGCCCAGAAAAATAGAAAAGCCAGAGATTTGAAAATAGCCCGAGCTTTGATTGTGCTCTCTTACCCACAGAAAGATGTTTGAGCAAAATTACTGTCCAATCATTGCCTGACAACTCAACTGCAGTTAAGTAGGGGCAATCCTTCACAAGCTGGGATTAAAAATAAAAGCAGGAATTTAAAAATCTAAGCAAAGATATTAGAGACTTCTCATCATGGGAAAGACTTGTTTCAGAGATTTAGCCCAAGTAAGTGCCTAACAAAATGATCACATAAACCACCTCCCCAACAACAACAACAGCAACAACAAGCAACAACAATCTTCAGAGGGAAAATAATCAGATTCCAGATCGACTAAAGTATGTTATCCAAAATGTCTGGTTTTCAAAAAAAAATATGAAACATGCAAACAAACAAGAACCTGTGACTGATTCTCAAGAGGAAAAAAAACATTCAGAAAGTAGAATGGTAGTTGCCAGGGGCCCAGAGGAATGGGGAGTTGTTGTTTAATGGATGCAGAGTTTCAGTTTGGGAATATGAAGAGGTCTTGAGATCGATGGTGGTGGTTGCATAACAATAAGAGTGTACTTACTGACGCTGAACTGTGCACTTACAGACAGTTAAATGGTAAATTTTATGTTATGTGTATTTTACCACCACAACAAAAAATAGTTAATAGAAACTGTCACTGAGTGTCCCCAGATGTTCAGTTGAGCAAAGAATTCGGAACAGTATTATAAATATATTCAAGGAACCAAAGGGAATATGTTTAAATAATTAAAGGAAAGTATGACAATAATGAATTAACAAATAGAGAATCTCAATAACAAGGTAGAAATTTTAGCATTCTGGATTTAAAGAGTACAATAACTGAAATGAAAAAGCCCTAAGAGTGTCTAATAGCAGATTAAAGATGTCAGAAGAAAGAATTGGTGAGCCTGAAGATAGATCAATTACAATTATCCATTCTGAAGAACAGAGAAAAATGATTGAAGAGAAATGAACAAAGCCTCATAGAGCTGTGGGACAGGGACAAGCATAGCAACACAAGTATGATGGGAGTCCCAGGAATAGAACAGAGAAAGGGAGTGATTAAATATTTGAAGAAATAATGGCCAAAATCTTTTCAAATTTGATGAGAAACATTAATCCACACATCTAGGAAACTCCAAGAACCATTACTAAAATAAATACAAAGAGATCCACACAACAGAAAAGGCCATCAATATGATTAATGGCTAACTTTTATTCTGATACAGTGGTGGCCAGAATGTAGTGGAATAAGATATTCAAAGTGCTGAAAGAAAAAACAAAACAAAACCAAAAAACCCTTCCAGCTTAGGATCCAATACTCACCAAAATTCCTTAAAAAATAAAGGTGAAATAAAGTCATTTCCAGATAAACAAAGACTGCAGACCTTTCTTATAAAAAATTCTTAAAAGAAATACTGAAGTTCCTCAGGCTGAGAAAAACCTATAGTAGATGGTAATGTGAAACAAACAAACAAACAAATAAAAAGCATCACAAATGGTAAATATGTTTTGATATAAAAGACTATTAAATACATTTTTTCACATTTCTTTTATTAACTTCTTTAAAAGCTATAGAAAACAAATAGGCAAATTGCACATGTAAATCTAATCATATCAAAAATTCCATTAAATGTAAACATTCCAAATGCCCCAATCAAAAGCAGAGATGATCAGATTGCATAAAAATAGCAAGACACATCTGTATGTTTTCTATGAGAGACACATGTTACAAAGATACAAATATGTTGAAAATAAAAGGATGGAGAAAGATATACATGCAAACAGTAACCATAAGAGTGTTGTAGTTGCTATCAGGCAAGAAATATTACTAGAGACAAAGCAGGATAATTTATCACGTTGAAAGGATCCATACAACGGGAAGAAATAACAATTATAAATGTATACACCTAATAACAAAGCCTCAAAATGCACGAAGCAAAAACTGACATAACTGAAAGGAGAAATAGTATATTCAGTAATAATAATTGAAGATTTTCATATCTTACTCTTAACAGTTGAATGAACGAGGAGACATAAAATTAACATGGATATAGAAAATTGGAACAATGCTATCAAATTCACCCTAACTGATGTATATACAAGTGCTCCACCCAGTGAATTCAGAATATATATTTTTCTCAAGCAACATAGAACATTTTCCAGCATAGGCCGTATGCTAGACTAATCAAGAGAAATAAGAGACACAAATTACCAATATCGAGAATGAAAGAAGGGCCGTCCTTACTGACCCTAAATAAATTAAAAGGGTTACAAGGGACTATTATGAACAACCTATGCCAAAATATTAGTCAACTTAGATAAACTGGACGAATTCCTGGAAATATATAAAGTCCCAAACCTGACTCAAGAAGAAATATAAAGTGTGAATAGACCTATGACATGTAAAGGAATTAAATTGCTAATAAGGTCTTCCTATGAGGGACATTACCAAAAAAATAGCAGAGTAGGGATTTACAAATCTCCACCTCTCTAGTAAAGCAATGATTAAGCTGGCAAAAACTAGCATAATCAAAATTTTCACATCTCTCAAATCTAACGGCAAAAAACTTACAACAACCAGGGGAACACTTAAAGAAAAGGAAATATCTGAAATCTGGTGAGAGAACATTGTTGTATTTTAACTTACCTGCCTACCATCCCTTACTTGCCAGGATAGCAGTGGCCATGAAGACAGTGGCACATGTTCCTGGTGCAGCTTGCTGGTGCCAGAGTGAGCAATATATAGAACCTGTTCTCTGAGAATTATGGTTGTGTGCGTTGATCTGTTTGTTGCCTGCCTGAGGGTCACCTGAAAGCTTTGTCTTTGTTTCACCTCAGAGCTTTCCCATGGCTTGGGCAACCTCCCAGACAGCATTTGTTGAAAGTGTTTAAAGGCAAATATACGAGCTGTGGTCACCTAAGACAAAGGATAAGAGATTGTACAAGTATCAGATCAGAAAACCTGAGAAGGAAGGGGCCTGGGAAGGAGAGAGAGAGGGGAAAAATTCCTTTGAAAGGCTTCTGCATATGCAGAGAATCTGGAAAGCCATGCACATGCCCAGGACTTTATATATGCTCAGGAAAGACCTGAGAAGATGCTTGGCTTTCACCTCGGCTCAACTTTAGGCTCATTGGAGGAAGGAAGTGAAAGCTAAGGCAGAGTTGTAAATAGCCTGAATAAGTGTTGAAGAAGTGCCCCAACAGGAGCCAATCTGGAAAGATGGGAGAGTACTTTTTTCTTTTCTTTTCCCTCATTTTTTTCCTTTTCTTTTTTCTCCTCTCCTCCCCTCCCCTTTCCTTTCCTATCTTTCATTTCCTTTACTCTTTTCTTTTCTTTTTTGTCTCCAAACTTTTAAGGAAATTTCTATAAAATCAGTAGTCAACAGAGCAGAGGCCTCAGTGGACATACATGACAAAAAATGCAGTCTTCACACAAATCATTTTGGAAAGTCACTAAACAGCCAAACAGCTACAACCCACAACAAGTGACAACTACAAACACAGGGAGGTGGAGATAATCCTGATTTCTTATATATTTCTTATGCCATTATAATATTCAAATTGTTCACATTCAACAAAATATTATGAAGTATGCACCTCTGTTTTCTAGGTACTGCTTTGGGCCCCAGCAGAATAAAGAAATCAGACAAAAATCCCTGTCCTTGTGAAGTTGATATTTTATTAAATAACTATTTTTATTCATTAAGATATTATTTTTTCAATATTTTATTACAGTAGTTTTCAAATACACAGCAAAGTTGAAAGAATTTTGCAGTGAACCCCCTTATGTCTACCTCCCAGGTGTACCATTGATGTCTGACTATCCTTGTCCTATCATGTTTCTCTCCATGTAGTCATCTTGTTTCTCTCCATGTAGTCATCTATCCATGTGTCAATCCATTTTTTTCTTACAGCATTATAATTAAGACAACAAAATAGAAACAACCTACATATCCAATAGTAGGGGATTAGTTAAAGAAGTTGCTGTGCTTCCACTCAGTGCGCTTATATGCAGCCATTCAACTTTATAATTTTCAGACTATGGAAAATCCTGTATCTAATGGTAAAGAAAATAACAGAATATGAAACTGCTCACTGTGCCTTATAATTTCTACACTATAAGACAAATTATACAAATGAAAAGGACCATAAGTGGATATGGAAAACTAAAAGACACTTGATCTGTTACGGTCATGGTATTTCTGTAGCTAGTTTTCCCCTTCCCTTTATTTTGATTTTTATTAAAGTTAGCGCACAGATTATTCATTACGTACATTTAAAAATTTAAAGTTAGGACAGTGCAACCATTATCAACGATGTGCATTTAAAATTATTTAGCAGAGCAGGGAATAAATTGTAATGTCTTTTATTAACTAATTGTATATTGAATATTTTTTAGTGCCTGCATATATGAAGATGAATAAAATGGTGTTTCTGCCCATTAGAAGTTTCCAGTATGTTACAGACTATGTGTCCATAAGAGAAAAACTACACGATGAGCAATAATTATGCCGCATATATTATGTAGTGGTTTAAAGAGTGGACTCTGAACCCAGACCTCCTATGTTTGCTTCCAGGCTTCATTTCATAATACCTGTTTGATATTCAGCAAGTTATTTAACTTCTCTTTGCCTCAGTTCCTCATTCTTAATGAGGTTAAATATACTTCTACCTCTTAGATTTGTGTGGGAATTAAATGATTTTGTACAAGTTAAATGCTTAAAATAATATCTGGCACATGATAAATACTAAAAAATATTGACTGTTATTAACTATTTAATATTAATATGTTGTTTTTAAGATTCTGCAATAAGTTAGACTCTTGTGGTTCAACTCCTATGCATCATATATTTATACATATTTGAATCCATATGCTTTAATAAAATAGTAAAGGTAACATAATTACCTTTAGATGTTTAGACATTAAAACTGTAGATTTTACTTCAACCTGATATATTTAAATTGCCTTTTAAAAATCTTTATTGGCAAAACAACTATTTAGAAATGTGAGGAGAAATCCATTTTTAACTTAAAAATTTATTTAAGATAATTTTAGGGTACAGATTGATTGCTTGAGAAAGTCTTATGCTTTCCTAGTATCTTAGCAGTGGTGCTTAAGTTTTCTAGATTTATGGCAGCCTTTTGAACTTCCTCAAGGATTGTATTTGGTCAGGACATGTGGTCAGATTGAAAGCAGTTTCTCTGGACTCTAAGCTTACTTGCCAGTAGAAAACTATACTGAAAAGAAAAAATGTCTCTTGGGTATTCAGAATATATTGTATAATTCCTTAATAAAAACAAATATAAATATTTTGTGATTAATTAAGGGAGAAACACATGAAAATTTAGATGCTTATTTCACAAATCATCAACTTAAAAGATACCATTTATTTACTTATTTTTGTATTTTACCTCCTTTCCGTAGATGGATAAGTTGCCAGTTTTTAATTCTCCTCTCTCTGAATATCTTAGTGTCATTAAGTGGGAATAATTTGGATCACATACAGATTAGGATGGAAATGATAGAATGATGTAATGACTCTGGAGCAAGTTTTATCCTGTCTCAGGAGAACTCATAATTGGATTGTGTTTATGGAAGAAGATGCAGAGGTGGAGAGATAAAAATGGAATAACCTCTTTATCTTCACCAGACTCTCCAGTCTGTATCACAGAGTTTTTATTTTCAGGAGGGCACAGAGAACTTCTGTCTAGTTTCCCTATTCCATACATAAAGTCCTCTTAGAGGAAAGTTTTTTTCACATAGTGGAAGTTAAGTTTTAGAAATTCTGTTCTATTTATTAAGTGTTATTTTTACATGAGTTTCATAGAGAAACTCTGAAACTAAAGAAGTGAGCTTTTAATAACCTGCTGACAAGTACTGGGAAAAAGCAGATGCAGGGAGTGAATGGTACAGTAAGATGGGGTTGGGGGGGCAGTGCCAGAATGGCAGGTTGGTAAACGTGTTTTGGTAAGTCAGAAGATAATTTAAGATCACCTGCATGATTTCTCTATTCCTCACCATCCTTTGAGATGTTTGGCATGACAGAATGAAAGAACGCCAAATCTTAACTGCTTTTCGTTAGAGCTGATGCACTGGTTATCTAGGAAGACTGTTTGGATAGTGATGGAAGCAAGAGTTGATAGGAGTGAACTTGAGGATAGATTAGGGTTATTTTTTGAGTAAGAAAAATGGTATGTATATATTCTTTAATTATGTATTTAAATATATATGTGTGTTTATATATACATACATACACATACATATATATAATTTTGGAAAAAAGACCATTCCCGGTCCAGCTGGTATCTATGGTCATTTTGGATTTCTTTTATC
The DNA here is from genome assembly GCF_963924675.1 of Phocoena phocoena. Taxonomy (NCBI): domain Eukaryota; kingdom Metazoa; phylum Chordata; class Mammalia; order Artiodactyla; family Phocoenidae; genus Phocoena; species Phocoena phocoena. The sequence goes on along the minus strand of NC_089233.1, from coordinate 46,943,460 downwards.
CTGAAAATCGCTTTAGAGATAATCTGAAATATTCTGAAATATATTTTGCCTCATAAAATTTAATTAACTTCACACCACACTTGGAATATTTAAACATAATATCTGTTGAGTTTGGTTTATGAAAAAGCCCAACTCCAGTGGCTCTCCAACTATTTTTTAAATTTTACAGTGGAAGAATCTCCACATAAAATATAAAATTATAAATCTCCACAATGCTGACATTGAAAAAAAAGTTGTATATATTGTTGCATGCTTGATCTAATCATCTTTTCTAGGGCATGATACTTTAACTGTCATGAGGTACAGTAAAATTTCATTCTGTACAGAGCTTTCCATGGCACCTCTACCGGGACTTGCTCCATGGAACCATACTACACAATTCAATAAGGAGTTAATTTCTGTCAACCTATTTATTATTTAAGATATACAGTCTGAAGGGAGGAAAAAAAATGAGGATTTCAGTTGGATTTGAAATGAGACGGAGAGTTAATGAGACATAGAGATACAGAAAGTCTGTTCCAGCTGGCAGGAATTCCCAGGGAGGTCAAGAGTAGGGTAGATTAAATGAATTTACAATATAGAGGCAGCAGGAGGGATATTTGTGAAGACTCATGGTATTAGCTAGAGCAAACAGGTAGATTTTCTTTTCTGATAGAAAGATATATTTAAAGAGAAATTAAATGCAAGGGGAACCTTGGGAGTGATTTGTAGCAATTGTATAACAAGTGAGTTGTCCTTTGTTTCCCAGTGCGTGAGGAAACAGTCTGTGTTTGCCATCTGAAGAGAAAAAGCATTGAATTCTGAGTCAGGGAGTTCCCCCTGTGAAGGAATAAGAAGATACTGTTGTGGGTGAAGGCTAGTGGTGGAGGGATCCATTGAGTGTAGGAGGGATTGGAGCAGTGAATGAATGAAAGAAATCCTGGTTAAAGAAAAGTGGAAGGTGGGAAAACTAAAGTCAGTCAAGCAGTCTAATTGCTTACTCATTTAGAAATGGATGGAGGCCTTGCTGCCCAGAAGCTAGGAAGCAGCTCAGAAGCAATGTTTCCTGGTGGATAAAGCATCGGGCAGGAAGGAATTCCAGTCCCTGAGTCTATTCCCACCTCTTTCATAAGCAAACGTGTACTTGACCTGAGAGAAGTTTCTCTTGCCTCAGACCCAGTTTGTCCTCCCATGTCTCCAAGATCAAAGTTGAAAAAGATCATCTTGAGGAGAAAAAAACTTTCCTACTTCATGTTTACTCTAAGAATTTTTTTTCTGTCTTATTTCTTAGCAAAACTATTCACTTAGCCAGAGCCCTAAGTTGTGCCATCCGCATACCTGACATCGTATGCAAATGGCAGTGGTTGATGGAATTTCGCTTCAGGTCTGATTATGCCCAGGGAGGCTTCACAGGCTCCAAATGCCTGCCTTTATCTGATACATCGAGAAGTCCATTCAAACCTTTAGGGCTCTGCCAACTTGGCAAGAAGAGTTGGCAAACTTCCCTTGCTGGGTTTCTTTTGGTTTGAAGGTTTTGAAGTGTGTCTGGGTCTGGTGAGGGAGGCTGTGATGAATGCTGTGTGGAGTCCTTGTGAGGTCTCTTATTTGTTGACTGTAAGCTTTTCATCATTTGACATGAATGAGAAGCATCATTCCTTTGCAAGGGTTTTCCTTTTTACTTTTTCTTTAAAGTTATCTTAGAGACTTTTTAGTGACCATATGAAATGAAATCAGAAATTCTCTGAGCAAATACCTTTGAAGATGCGTGGCAAATGTTTAAACAGGTCCTAATAGATAGGATTTAAATACTGTATATAGTAATTAGTTGTGTTACTAAAAAAAAAAAAAAAAAGCAACCCTAAAATACCCCTTGCATTTTTTCTTTTTAACTCTTGCAAGTTTTTCTCCAAATTCATGAATTAAACAAATTAGGTGAGAGAAATATAATGGTGTTAAATCTCCTAAGTGCTTGACACACTGCTGATAAATTTTAAAGTTTAAGATAAGTCTACAAATTGTAGGTGGGGACTTATTTTCCCACAAAGCTTCTTGAAAATGAAATCCTCTAGCAGAATAAAGAAAATGCAGATAATTGCTACAAAAGTAAGAATACATTAAAAATTCACTAAATACTGGTTACTTGAGTGTATTTGATTTTGTATGTCTGATTGTTCCTAATTGAATGAAATAATATTTAAACAAAGAGTTTTTATGACTCTCATATGGACTGGTTATGTATTTTGTGTCTCAATCTCTATCTTCCTTAATGTTCCTCTACAAGCCACCCTTACATTGTTCTAGTTCTTACATGACTATATGATGCTTTTAAACTTCTTCTCCCCACTTTTTAAAAAACAATTCTCCCCAAGACCCTATGCTATTTTTATCTTAACTTCTGAAACCTTCTTATCCATGGCATTCTCATCTAACTCTTAACTTTTATGGCTTTTATACTTCCCTAAATGCTATAAGCCATCTCTTCCTTACTGACCTTGTCATAAAGTGACCACTTCTTGCTCTTTTGTCACTTCCTGAACGAAAATAAGTTTCTTGCCTCATTATATTGTGAGGGACTTAGGGCAGGGAACAGAGGAGAAGCCTTAACTCTCTCTGAGGGCTAGGATAATGTGACACAGACACCTAATATAGTCCATTGAAATGTGAGCTCCCCATAAATAATAAAGAATTATTGCCAAGAAGCAGCTACTCCACCAGATGACATTTCCCAGTCTCCCTTGCGTCTAAGTGGGGCTTTGTATCTATAATAGTTTTCATAAATGGAATGCAAAAGAACATGATGTTTGTCATTTCTAGGCCAAGGCTGTCAGGAAGCAGGTGTGACTTCTCCATGCTGTCATTCCCTGTCTGCTGCCTAGTTGTGGGAGGCTCTGAGGACATAAGAAATGTCAGAGCCACAAGACTGAAGGAGTATGGGTGTTTGTATCACCACGTGGAGGAAAGCTGTAGACCAACAAGAATTACACTGGACTGCTGCTTGAGCACAAAATAAAGTTCTGTCGTGTTAAACCACTAAATTTTTATAGCAGCTAATGTTATCTTCACTAATATAGGTGAAGGAATCTTGCTGTTTGTCATTCTTGGAGGGGACTTCTAATCCTGTTGACCCCAGAAGAACTGTAGGAAAACTGCTTTAGTGTGTGCATACCTTATGAATTGGAGAAGTCTACCAAAAGACCCAGGTTATAATGGATGCCCTCAAACAACTTCCAAAATGCTTACTCCAAAACCCAGAAGAGCTGCAGCTGGGATATCCATGATGCGTTTCCCACTGCCTGAAAAATGGGATCTGTCTAGCAGGTATGTTTGCTAAAGAAACATCCAGGCAAGAGAGGGAAAGGCTATTCACAATTCCTTTAAGAATATTCTAGATGAGGAACAACAACTGGTCAGCTAAAAGAGTGGGCTCCCATTAAATTAGAAATAATGAAAAAACTGGAAGAGAACTTTATCAAAAAGATGAAGAAGTGCTCTTAAGAAGACTGAAGAAGCGCACTTAAGAAGAGCACCTGGGACTTCCCTGGTGGCGCAGTGGTTAAGAATCCACCTGCCAATTCAGGGAACACAGATTCCAGCCCTGGTCTGGGAAGATCCCACATGCCACAGAGCAATTAAGCCCGCGAGCCACAACTACTGAACCCGTGTGCCACAACCACTGAAGCCTGCGTGCCTAGAGCCCGTGCTCCGCAACAAGAGAAGCCACCACAATGAGAAACCCGCGCACCACAACGAAGAGTAGCCCCCACTCGCCACAACTAGAGAAAGCCTGCATGCAGTCAAAAATAAATAAATAAATAAATAAATAAATAAAGAGCATCCAACAGTATTCTGACATTAAAAAAAAAAATTCTACCAAATTCAATAGATGAGCTGAAAAAGAAAATCATTTTGCTGCTTATCATGCAGAATTAATGTTGCAAAACATCAAGTGAAATATTTTACAATACAGTGCGAAAATAGAAATAAAATTCATTTGGTTATAGAACTCATTCTGAAAAACTATGTGAAATATACGTGGAAAGCAAAGTGCAAATTTTATAAACCCTTTAAGTAAGCATCTTAGTATCCTGATTTGTTTAAGAAATATTCCTCACTTCAGAGTTCTTAAAATATTTTATTTTCTAATGCTGTTATTTTATTTTTTGACATTTAGTTTTTCAAAATATAATTTTATTTATTTTGTATATTGTATGAGATAGGGGTCTAACTTTAAATTTTTCCACATGGATGCCAACTGTCAGCGCCATTTAATAAATAAAGTATCCTTTCCCACTGATTTGAAATGCAACTTTTGTCATCTGTTACATCCTCTGGATACATATTTTCTGGACTCTATTCTTTTTTATTGATATTTTGTCTATCCCAGTAGCCATACCATGCTATATTGATTATGGCATCTTTATAGACTGTTAAAATATCTGGTAAGGAAAGTACTCTTTTAGAATTCATTTTTGCAAACATTTTTGGCTTTCTAGGTCATCACATAAGTTTTAAAGTCATTAAAGTTTACACATTCACCACAAAACATTGACCTTATAACTGTATTTTTCAATTCTTACTTTGTCTTTTATATGATTTTAAAGTTTTATTTATGAAGATGTAACTTTATTAAGAATTTATTCTTGCATATTTTATAGTTTATATTGGTTTCGTGAATAGTATTTATGTTTCACATATCCACTAATAATTAATTATTATTGCTTTTGTAAAATGGTATTTTTTTTGTATTTTTATTCAAATACAGCTACCATGTTGAATTATCTCATTAACTCTACTTGTTTCTCAAATTTGAACGAAAGACATTTTGTCTCTTTTCTTCCCAGTGTTTTTGTTAATCATGTAATTTGGGAGTCTCATTTCATTAGCTAGAACTTCAAAGGCAATGTTGAAACATGATAGTGGTGAAGCAGGAGTCTCTATTTTTTTTCTTTATTTGAATGGAAATGGTTTCAATGTTTTCCTGTATTCATTGTTTACTGATGAATTTTGGTTTATAGTCTTTAAGGTGAATCCTGTTATCCCTTTCTTAATTAGAGTTTTATTTGAGATGGCTGATGAATGCTATCGAGTGCCTTTTACGTGTTTGTTGATATAATTATATTGTTTTTCTGTTAGAGGAGGTTCTGGTATTACAGAATCTAAGAGGGAAAAAGTCAAGAATGGAGTGGCACTTCATATAAAAATATAAAGCCTGTTCTCTGCCCTTGTGAAACATTCAGCAAGTGAGGGAGATAAGACTTAAGAATTTATATCAGCACTGCAGAGGAGGTAATTCATATGAAATTTTGCAGTTAAGAGAGGAAGCCCAGGTATGAGTGAGGTCTGGATTTCACAGGAAAGCCTTCTTAAAGAATGACAATCTGGAACAAGATAGGAGAAGCTTATTCATGAAGTTATGAAAGCAGAGGAAGGATTAAAGAACTGAAAATTGTATATGTGAGAAGTGGTTAAAAAATTATTCAGCCTCTGGAAATGAAAATTAGCGTGATTTTAAATATATGAATACGATACAGAAGATAATTTGATCTTCTTCACTAGAGATAGATAAGGGAAATGACTAAGCTTTCTAAGTACTACAGTCACAGCAATGTGAACTGTTAATCACTGGAATGTTTTACCAAAAAGCAGTTCATGGCAATTCTAGAAAATTTCCCATTTTTCTGCTAGAAAACAGAGATGAGGAAGCCTTTTCTAGAGGCAAGAGCCATTAATTTTGATGGAATAGTTTAGGAATTCCCAACACTGTAGGGAATGAAGAGATCAGAATCTATAGGTAGGTTGGTAGAGCCTAGAATAGCATAAAAGTACACAAACCAGAGACTTCTTTTAAGAGATGGAGTATAAAGTCAATTTATATGCACTGCCTTCTATTGAAAACTAACAAAAACAATAAAAAAGAAAGAAAATTCAAGAAAAGTGAGTTCATTTACTGTGATTTGCCATTCCTGAATTCTTTATTTTGATCCATCTCTGAGATGACTGGATTTTATCCTTGTATAAAGAGCTCAAGATGCTATATTGTTTGAGTTCTCTCTTGCTTCCTCTGCAGCTTCTTCTCCAGATGAGTTGAACTACTTTTATTTGATGGAATTGGATGCCACAGTCTGCATACTCTCCCACATATTGATCCCTTATTCCTTGCTCCTGTTCCGCCATCTTCCCTGGTGAAATACCCATTCTTTATGACTCAGCTCATATACCACCTACTTTGTATAACCTTTCCTGACCTCCCCATGTAGAGCTGACTATTCTCCTTTTTACTGGTCTCATTGTGCTTTCACCTTTCCTTTATCTTCCACCTATAATGATATGCTTTAGCTTTGTTTTGTCTTGTTTTGCTTATGGACCTTGCTGTGATCAGTCCCTCCTCTCTCCATTCTCTCCTCCAGAAGCTCCTTTCCTCAACCAGAGCCAACCTTAAGCAGAACATTAGCACCAGACAGACAGACAGACAGACAGACACACACACACACACACACACACACACACACACACTGTAGTTTAGGCTTCATGAAGATTTCCAGAGAAGACAGGAAAGAGGATTTACATCAGGCACTACAAAGCAGAGATTTAATAAAAGTGGATCGCATACTTCCTGTTTTCCCCAAGCAGAATGTCTCATGTTTTTCTTTCTCATAATATCATCCCTTCCATATATCTTCCCAAACGTGTGCTTCATCACCTTAAGCAAGTTAGTTGCCACCCTCAATTTGTACAAATTGAGAAAAAGCTTCTATTGTTTCTGAAGGTTATGCCCTTGGGTGCCTCTTCCCTGACCTTAGGTTGCTTATCAAAGTCTTCACTCTTTGAAAATTCATCTTTTTTTGGGAGCCAGTGAATGGGAACAGAGTATTATACTGTTAATAATAGGTAACATTTATAGTTAGTTTACCCTGTGCCAGGCACTATACTAAGTATTTTATTTAAATAAAATTTAAATAGTTTAAATTTTAAATGAAATTTAAATAGACATTTAAATAAACTTTCCTTTATATTCTGGTGCCTACAGGTTTGTCTCCTATAGAAGACTGTGAGCATTTTCACAGTGACGACTATGTATTATTTTCTTTATATTCTTAATACCTAGCAACATGCCTGGCACATAGCGAGCGCTTCACAAATGCCTGTTGGATGAATAAAGAGAGTATGTATGAATGTAATCTAATTGGTAGGGAGAATTGTCAGCCTGTTCCCAATATCCTTAGTCATAATTCCTTTTATTTTTGTTTTATGTTTTCATCTCACCGTGGTTCTTCTCTGCTAATTCATCCTTGTGGTCAGTACAGGCCCTGGCTTTCACTCCACTGTCCATAGATATTGCCAGTTCTTATATTTTTTTTTAAGATTTATTATTTATTTATTTATTTATTTTTGGCGGCATTGCATCTTAGTTGTGGCACGGGATCTTCATTGTGGCATGTGGGATCTTTTGTTGAGGCATGTGGGCTCTTTGCTGTGGTGCGTGGGCTTCTCTCTGGTTGTGGCACACAGGCTCCAGAGCGTGTGGGCTCTGTAGTTTGCAGCACGCAGTCTCTCTAGTTGAGGCACCTGAACTCAGTAGTTGTGGCGCATAGGCTTAGTTGCCCCATGGCATGTGGGATCTTAGTTCCCTGACCAGGGATGGAACCCACGTCCCCTGCATTGGAAGGCAGATTCTTTACCACTGGACCACCAGGGAAGTCCTGCCAGTTCTTGTATTCTGACAGCTAGTTATTCCATGGGAAATCTTTTAATCAAGATTCTGTTTGTTTACACTGAAATGACTTATACCTTCTGACACATCTCTTTTCACCAGTATGGGGCGATGCAGTCAGATTTTATGGATAGGAAGCAGCACATCCTGCCAAGGTAGGTTAGGGTTTTCAATCTGTGCTTGGTGCATCTCTAGGGGTTTAATGAAGCTCCTTTCACAGGCCATTGTGATGAGTGTTCTTGATAAAACGCAAATAAGATCATGAACTCTGAAATATCCTTAGTCGTCTAAAGTTGACGGTATATGCTGTATAGCAGGGGTCCTCAACCCCTGGGCTATGGACCAGTACTGGTCTGTGGCCTGATAGGAACTGGGCCGTGTATCAGGAGGTGAGCGGTGGGTGAGTGAGCAAAGCTTCATCTGTATTTACAGCTGCTCTACATCGCTCGCATTACCACCTGAGCTCCGCCTCCTGTCAGCATTATGATGAGTTGTATAATTATTTCATTATATATTACAATGTAATAGAAATAGAAATAAAGTGCCCCCTAAATGTAATGCGCTTGAATCATCCTGAAACCATCTCCCCACCCCTGTCCTTGGGAAAATTGTCTTCCATGAAACTGCTTCCTGGTGCCAAAAAGGCTGGGGACCACTCCTGTATAGGTTATGGCTAGATTGATTATATAATTTATTATTTAAAACATGACACTTTAAAAGTGAAAGAAACGGTATTTATAATTGCATTGGGTCAGAAGTCATAAACCAGGATATATAGTCACTCTGGTTATGGCTGAAATCTCCTGTTGGAAAAACCGATCTCCAACTTATTTCAACAAATTGGTGAAATTCTTTCAGAACTCCTCTTTGAGTTAGTCTGTCACCTTCAGGGTTCACTTTTCCTGACGCACCAGTGTCATTTCCAATATAAATACATGGTCCAAATTCAACCACCACTTCAAATTGTGCATATTTTTAACCACCTTCTCCATCTTAGCCTCAAAAGTTGTCAAGAGCTCTAGAGATGCCCTGAGCTTTCTTTTGAACAGAAAGAAGCTGACCGGATAAATGGAGGTTTTCTTTTCTAATTTATTATAGTAAATTGGAATTTCACTCTCATTTTGTCCCAGTGCCAAATGTGGACTAGTGGTGGCAAGGCAGGAGTAACAGGGGGAAGCCAAGGAAGGATGCATGATACTTAGGTACGTGTCAGTACCTGTTATGCTCATGCATTAGCCTTTGACTCACAGTGCCTTTGCTCACCTCAGGGATTCCAGTAAAGGGGAAGGGAGGGGCATGATCAGAATACTCTCCCTTGCTCTTACTTCACCCCCTTCATTGATGCTCCTCAAGTCCTTGACCTTTTCATTAGCTTCCCCAGCCCTTCCTCCTGGTCCTGAGTGGCTTCTGTACTGCTTCTCATAACAGAGTCCCTTGTCCTGCTTCTTCACGTGCCTCACTCTCTCTCTGGATTGTTTTCACCTTGCAGGAACTCCCTCACCCTGCTAGGGGTGAAAGCTTGCAGCTTGGAGAACCCCATTCTTATTTGAGGGGTTGGGAAGAGCACCAAGTTTCTTTTTTTCTTTATTTCTTATCAAGAACGCAGGTAGAGAAGATGTGGTCTTGGCACCCCAGTTTAGAATTTTGAATTGATTTTCTAATTGAAACTCCTTTATAACTGGCCATTTGGCTTTAGAATACCCTTTGGGTATTTTGGTGTTTAAATAGACACCATTTTCTTATTCGTCAACCTATCCACTAACTGTCATAATATTTCTTTTTTTTTTTTTTTTTTTTTTTTTGCGGTACATGGGCCTCTCACTGTTGTGGCCTCTCCCGTTATGGAGCACAGGCCCCGGACGCGCAGGCTCAGCGGCCATAGCTCACGGGCCCAGCCGCTCCGCGGCACGCGGGATCCTCCCGGACCGGGGCACGAACCCGCGTCCCCTGCATCAGCAGGCGGACTCTCAACCACTGCGCCACCAGGGAAGCCCTGTCATAATATTTCTATACAAAAATCTGAAGTTACCTCTCCAAGATTGCTTAGATGAACTTTGGGGATATAGACTGTTTATAATTAGGCCCGTCTACACTTTTTGCTGTTTGTCATTTGAACACATTCAGTTCCAAGTTGTTGAAAATAGCAATGTCAATGATAATGATGATCATTAACGTTTATTAAGCATCCACCATGTAGTAGGTGCTGTGCTAGTCACTACATTACCATTATTCTCCATAATTTCACTGTAATGCAAGTATTATTTCCGTCTTACTGAGAAGGAAAGCAAGGCACAGAGAGGAAAAGTGAGGGGCTGAAACTTACACAGTGAGTAAATGACCAAGCTGAGCTTCAGGCCCAAGCTTGTCAGACTCTGTCATTGACATCTTTCTATAATGCCATGTGGTTGCTTGTGCCTGGACATATTTTACCGTACTGCTGTGCCTATTTTAGGTTATGAACAATTTTAGAGAGGTGCCATACCCTATTCTGTATTTTTAATGGCATTTAGGCATGTTAATTAGGACAGTTGGGTGTTAAAGCACTTCAAATAACTTTTTAGATCATTTGCATTTCCAGAGAGTGATAAATAAAGATGTCAAATAAACCATGTAGTCACATTAATTTCAAGTTGCCTGTTATGTTCTCCCCCTGTTCCTGCTGGTTTTCCATTCAGTGGATCTCACAGATATTGGATCCATGTTGATGACCAAGCTGTATAAATCTATCCCTCTTTTGATCATGCTCCTTAGAGGTTTGGAGGGGTTGGAGAGGGTGAGAGGGAGAAACATTTATCACAAAATTGATTTCTAAATACAAAGCAGTGCGTAAGGCTGATGTCAGGACGCTGATTTTAAAAAAGAAAAAAAAACACCTTTTTACTGTCATAATGGTTGTAATCAAATATCTTGCATAGCTTAGAGTACTGTAAAGGTGCAATGAAAGTCACTGGAATGACTGACATCAGTATTTTTTCATGATGTTTCTTTGAACTCTGTCGTGACTCTTGTGGAACTTAAATTGCATAGAAAATACATTTTTTCATACTGTCTCTAAATCCTGGTTCCCTTTCTTGTTATCATTCTTTTTTATTTATCAGTTAAAATAGGATGGGTGAAAACATGACACAAATTCTGACACTGCAGAAGGTATAACTACTTTGAGGACATACTGACTTTGTGAAGATCCAGTGTTGTCTTTCAGAATTTCATTTACATTCTGTACATTCACACTTACACTTTTTTAGTTTTAAAAAAAGGCATTAGTAAATCAAGGGAGCCATCTTGTCTTGCCTATATGTTTCAAATTAAACTGTCAACTACTGTTAGCGTTTCTGGCTGGAATTTTCTCTTCATAGACAGAAGTCTTTTAAGTCTGATTTATATTTCTTTTCAGATTACAACTTTGAGTTCAACCTTTCGCAGACATTGACAACACTCCTTATATCAGCTAGTTTTCCAGAATATGCTTACAACCAACCCCAATTACATAGGCATCAAAAAGACAGGTCTCTAGTGAATAACCTGAAAACCACAAATAAAATATACATCAATGGATTACACTAACATTATAGGAAAATATGCTAACATGCCATATCTATAGAAAGAATGCTCTAGGGATAATGACTCACGCTGTGCATTGTGAAATCATGAATTTCAGCAGTTTCATTTTCTGTGATTTTCATTAAAATAGCTAAGAAGGAGTCTATGTTTGGAAAAGTGTTTCTTAATGATCTGTTAGACACATCTCAGAATGTCCTAATGTTTTTCACATGTGGTTCAACTGAGTCTGTGAGGTTTGATGACACTCTGTTCTGAATTAAATGAGTGCCTCTAAATTTAGTATTATTTTCCATGTCCACTTAGGGGGTAATTATCCCCATCATTATGGTTTAGGAGAAAGGGCTGATTAAATAAGTGTCTTCAGGAAGACTGAGTAAAACAAGCAGCCTGGTTCATGAAGAAGGTATTTGATTCAAGGGAAATGAGATGAGGCTCCCTTTAGCAGTGCCTTTCTCAGTTCCATCCTCAATAGCCATTAGTATGATATAAACCAACATCTTATATAATCTTATTTAATCTTAATGTAAGATACAGCCTGACCTTTCATAAACTCCACTGCCCCTCAGAATAAAGTCTCTACATTTCACATAGACTACAAAGTTCGTGATCTAGTCCCTGCCTGCATTTTTATCCTCTTTATTTACCAGTCTACCTAGTACTTTTAGCAGCTTGACTTGCTAATAGTTCCTTCCCAGTCTCCTGCTCTTTCTTACTCCTTTGCCTTTGTTAAACTGATTCTTCTCCCTGAGGTGCCTTTTTTCATTCCAACACCTCTTCACATCGCTTGTGGATTATTTCAAGAGTCCGTTGATTTTTCTGTTGCCCGGAAAACAGATGTTGATCATTGCTTAGAGTTGGTTGAGCCCTCTTCTCTGATCCAGTAGTAAAGAGTAATCAGCGATTACAGAGCAATATAACACACTCTTGGTAAAACCTGTATGTGTGTTGTCTCATTTAACCCTTACGTCAAACCTATGAGGTAGCTGTATGAGGGTGGGTCTTATATAACAGTAACTGGAGCATAGATTAAGTCCTGATTTTTCATTAACTTTCCCTCCTCTGCCTTTTTCTGCCACGTGTAACTAGATCCAGGGGGATAAACCTTGATTAGTTGTAACCAATTATATTTATTCAGTTCCCATTTTCAGTGACTTCTCTGCATTTAACAGAACACCCAAGAGATTAAACAAAAGGAGATTTATTATTTCCCAGAACAAGTCCAGAGATATGACTATTACAGGATTAGTTAATTCAATTGTTGGAAGATATCAAAGATCCAATTCTCCTTTCATCTTTCTGCCCAGCCACCCTTAGCATGTTGTCTTTTGTCTTCAGGCTGGTCAGTTCATGCTTGTGATATAGCTACTATAACTTCTTGACCACCTCCTTACACAACATATATAGGCCAAGGGAGAGAATGACTCTTCTCTGTATTCTTTTTAAAGATTGAGATAAACATTGTCAGAAGCTTCCCATAAAGCTTCTCCCGTAATTGTCCTATCAGCTAGTACATTTCCTGTCCATTCCTAAGCAGTCAGGAAAAATGGAAAATAAATGAACATGATTGGTAACATTAAGCAGTTTGTTCCCTGGACTTTTGGAGGAGTTGGGTTACCCAGAGTCACATAGCCATTCAGTGCTTGAATGAAATTGGGATTCTGGTGAAGGAAGAAGGGGCTGGGATGTACCTTTTCATTAATGAGCACTGCCTGCCCCAGGACTATACAATTATGGGTTCTCATTTTTAATGTTGGTACATCCCTATGTAATGTGTGGCAATGGTTTCAGAAAGATTCACTTTTGAGGTCATTTTAAAGCAAAGAGGTTTTTATTTTATTTTTTGAAAGGTAATAATGTTCCTTGTTCCCTGTTTTAGGTTGGGTTGCCTCAGAAGCAGAGTCTCTGACAGATTTGAGGGCAAGTAGTTTATTCTGAAGGAAGGGGAGAATAGAAAGTGATCCAGGGATTCAGGGAAGGGAAGGCAACCTAAAGGGATACAGTGGCAAAACAGTTACGACTGTGGGTGACGGGAGCTTAGTGCCATAGGGACAGTCTGGGAAACACTGTAGATTTAGACACTGAGTTATGCCACATAAAGGTAAGGGAGCTGGGGTATTTATACCCCAACCTCTGTCAGTCATCTGTTGAGAAATTCAGGAGATGGTGTTAATGTCCCCAGGCCCCTTTGTGATGTGGCTTTTTTCAGCTTGTGGGGGAAGCTCTCAGGCAGAGAGGCAGATACTAGAAATTAGACACCCCAGGGAAGCTATGAGGCTCACGGGATAGAGGTTGAAGTCTAACAGCAACTGCCACATTCCTTTATGTCCCTGAAACAGTATCAAGAGCAGAAGTGTCAGAAAGCATGCAAAACTATCGGGAATTATCTTTTCAAAAAGGAGAAGGAGGCACTTCCTTATTTTTTACTTAGCTCTCAGAAGGGGTCATTTCTAAAGCCGTGTGATTTATATATGTATTATAGTGGGCTGTTTCCTGCTTACATTCAGAAATTCTGGTGATCTTAATAGCTCTAAAAATAGATATTCTCACTTGCAGGATTTGTTTTGATGCTTCCTTAGAGCAGCTTAAGAGTTGAAACCTTACATTAAGAATATTAGGTCATCCCTGGTGGCGCAGTGGTTGAGAGTCCGGCTGCCGATGCAGGGGACACGGGTTCGTGCCCCGGTCCGGGAAGATCCCACATGCCGCGGAGTGGCTGGGCCCGTGAGCCATGGCTGCTGAGCCTGCGCGTCCGGAGCCTGTGCTCCGCAGCGGGAGAGGCCACAACAGTGAGAGGCCCGCGTACCGCAAAAAAAAAAAAAAAAAAAGAATATTAGGTCTAATTGTTAGCTGAGTACAATTTGATGTTACAGCATTGGTTTAAATGCTGATATCCTTCCAAACTTCCAAGCTGATTAAGAATTCTGAAATGCAATTTATCTTCAATTTTTAAATGTGTGTTTACTTTTCTCATTTATGCCATACATAACAGAATGGCAATTAATGATTAAATCTAAAGTAAGAGACTCACTGTTCAAATCAGCAGGCTATGCTTTACTTAACTCCTGCAAATATCACATTCTAGAGGAACAAACTTGTATATCCCAGTAGCAAATCGTTGTTGATAATATCATAATAATCACCACGTACACTCGCTTGACAAGGTATTTTCTCCACTAACATTTCTGTCATTTTCTCTTTTTATTTTCCCCAAAATACTAACCCGTTATTCAAAACTAAATGAAAGCTCTGCAAGTCATTTTATTTTTCATTTGTAGTTTAGAGACAGAGAAGGTAGGAGCAGGAGGGAAGGAAAAGTGTAGTGGGTTGAATGTTGTGCCCCCCAAGACATATGTTCTCTGGAACCTGTGAAGGTGACCTTGTTTGGAGAAAGGGTCTTTGCAAATATAACTAAATTGAGGTTCTCGAGATGAGCTCATCCTAGCTTTAGGGTGGGCCTAAAGTCAGAGGGAGATTTGAGACAGAGACACACAGGAAAGAAGACCATGTGAAGATGGAAACAGAGATTGGAGTTGTGTGTGCCCAAGCCGAAGAATGTCTGGAGTCACCAAAGCCTGGAAAAGCAAGGAAAGGTTGTTTCCTGGAGCCTGTGAAGGAACATGGACTTGTTGACATTTTGATTTCAGACTTCTGCCTCCAGAACTGTGACAGAATAAATTCCTATTGTTTTAAGCCACCAAGTTTGGGTAACTTGTTACAGCAGTCCCAGGAAATTAATAGAGCAGCTGTTTTTTATTAGTGGTAGTACCGGTAATGGAGGTGATGTGTATACTTTGCCTACAGATTTATAGTTTGTCAAATGGCCTCATCTGTGACCCTCAGAGCCAGTGGAAATGACCTGCCCCAGTTATGGCCATGAGCACCAGACACAGAGCCACAAAACCACAGGAGGTCACCTCTGTGGGGGGAGGTTGAGGAGCTCACTCAAGCCTCCAGGGAGTAACAAGTCTGGTGGGAAGTTGTATCTCCCCACCCAGATTTCCTCTTCTCCAACTGGCCTTATGAAAGCTGTGCCTCAATTTCTCACTGAAGGTTCCTCTCGGTACTCCACATTCACTGTGTGGACACATCCCAATGAATTTTTTTTTCTTTATTATCTGATGATTTCAGTTTGTGCTCATTGCAGATTCATTAAATTCTTCATTGAATGAACATTCCCTTAGTACCTACTAGGGACCTAACACCTGCTTATTCTAAGGACAATAGTAATATAATGATTTTAAGATCCAGGGTTTCTAAGAAGCATAGCTTTGATATTTTATGCAAAAAACAACCTCTTTAACTAATAAACATTGTTAGTGTAAAATTTGTACAATATTAAGAACCATTAGTATGTACATGTACCATGTGATTAAGGTCATTTATAGCCATTCAGTGTTTGGGCAAGTTGGTTTTCATTAGTAGGTTTTGTTTTGTTTTATTTTTCGAATGTGTTTCCTCTTAAGAGACTGAATTCTCCAGATGTGGTGACCTGAACACCTGTTGCTCAAATACATGCTGCTGGTATTTTCTTAGAATGTCAATCACTTCATGTCTGCTTAAATTTACTGCATATACTGCTCAGAGTACTGAATTTTTTTTTTTTTTTTTTTTGCGGTACGCGGGCCTATCACTGTTGTGGCCTCTTTCGTTGCGGAGCACAGGCTCTGGACGCGCAGGCTCAGTGGCCATGGCTCAAGGGGCCAGCCGCTCCGCAGCATGTGGGATCTTCCCAGACCGGGGCATGAACCCGCATCCCCTGCATCGGCAGGCGGACTCTCAACCACTGTGCCACCAGGGAAGCCCAGAGTACTGAATTATTGATGTGGACGTGAAGTTTCGGGTCTGGTTGATGTATTGGAATTAGGCCTTTGTAGCAGAGATTACTGACGTGTGCTGAGCTTGTGGTGTCTTGTTATATCTTCTGTCTTGTGGGAGGGACCAAAAAATGTAAAGTTGTATTTAATCTGTAAGGGACATGTAGTCACATGACTTATGATTATATATTTGTAATAATTTCTTGCTTATTAAGACTCACAAATTTATAGGAAGTAGATTAAATGACTGCTAGGATTAGCTTTATGGTAGGCCAGATGGTGAACTATTTGATCTTGGAAGAAGAAAAAGAGAATGGAAATGGAAGTAAAATAGCAAAGTTTCATTTACACCTGTTTCCTATATATCTGGTCATATTATGAGATTAGTTTTTACCTTTAACCTTAAATAGTGTTGTTTTAAAACTCTCACATCCTGTTATATATCTCTTCCACTAGAATAATTAGTTATTTTCTTTGCAAATATTTTCATTGGAAGCCCGAGTAAAGTCAAGTTTGCTTTACTTACGATCAAGGTAAAGAATTTAAATTGAGAGTCTTCTTACCTGTGTGTGGAGATTCACTTTTTGGATATAGTTTTTTGGCTGTGCTGGGTCTTAGTTATGACATGCAGGATCTTTTTTCTTTTTAGTTGTGGCACGTGGAATCTTTAGTTGAGGCATGCAGGCTCTTAGTTGAGTTATGTGGGGTCTAGTTCCCTGACCAGGGATCAAACCCAGGCCTTCTGCATTGGGAGCGTGGAATCTTAACCACTGGATCACCAGGGAAATCCCTTGGATATAGTTTAATGGGTCAACATATATATACTGTAGCTTGAAGCAATAGTAACTACATTAAGGTTCTTAAATGTGCCATGTACTAATTTGATGGTCAATCCCTATAATATTAGTTCTTTCCCTGCAGAAAAGATGCTGTTTAAAACCCTCACAATCTATTTTCAACAAATACCAGTTGAATAGGTAGAAAAATTTAGGTTTTCTTTTTTTAAAACCTAAATTATCAATTACACCTATGTTTCTTGAGGATTGAATGGAGATTCAGCAAAGAAAGCCTAAAACACGGAAAGGACAGCATTGTCAAATTAGAGCATTGCTTTTATCCATTTTCCTCCAGTAACATAAAATTTGATTTAAATATAGAAAAATTAATTTTCTCTATGTTATAATGGGTATTATGTATGACTGGGGAACCAATGGATAATCCTATTGATCAAAAATATCTTCATATACAGACATATTTTAGAAGGGCATGGAGATGGCTCTATGCCAATTTTTTCAGTATACATATTTTGAGCATCTACTTTGTGCTAGGCCCTCAATGTCCAAAAATAATTAAAATAATTTATTCACACTCCAAGGGCCCAAAGTTAACTAATGGAAGGGAGGGAATAGAGAGTTTCAGAACAGATAAATACAAGACAGTAAACAGAGCAAGGAGATATGCTCTGTTGTCCTTGGAGACAAAATTAGGACCAATGGAGAATAGAGGTAAGGAGAGAGATTTTGATTTATTATCAGAAAGAGCTTTTTAATAACCAAAGCCATCTAAAAATAGAATGATGCCCCCTTGAGAGCTAGTGAGTACTTCTTAGTTAGAAGTATTTAAGCAGAGGGTGAATGATTTTATCTCAGAGAGTGCTGTTACATTGGTTTGGAGGGTTAAAAGAACCTCCAGCATCCTTTCCAAATTTAAGATTAAGTCATTCTACTCTTGAATCAGTTAAGCATCTTTATAAGGGTAACCTACTTATCCTAGGAGGAGTCCTGTCAAAGACTTGGGCATTGGTTTGATTAGATACCTGGGAAGCTATGGCTTAATAGTCACTAAAGCCTTGAATAAATAGCAAGGCAGAATTAGTTATGCACTGAGGTCTCCCCAGCATCTTCCCTTAGCTGCCATGACTTTACCAAGACCTCACTTTCCTTGGACTGGATGGCCAGGTAGTACTCAAATAATTTGTACAAACAGGCTTAAGCATGAGGAACTGAACTTGTAATATTTTATCCTAAAACGGTACCCTAGAATTGAATTTGTGGGGGTTTTCATTAATTCTTTAAGCATATCTATCTTTACAGATAGAAAGTATTAAGATTAGAACAAATGTAAATCTTTGTTTATGGAGTAGTGTTTACTTATTAGAACGTATGAACTAGTTTCAATCTGATACAAATAGCTCTCGTGATTACTGGAGAGACACACCTCATGGCTTCACAAAATAAAAGCTGGGGCATGGCAACTTTTTTTTATTTTTATATTTTTATTTTTTTACACAGCAGGTTCTTATTAGTCATCAATTTTATACACATCAGTGCATACATGTCGATCCCAGTCGCCCAATTCATCACACCACCACCACCACCCTCCGCCACTTTTCCCCCATTGGTGTCCATATGTTTGTTCTCTGCATCTGTGTCTCAATTTTTCACGGCAACTCTTGAGAAGTAAAATCTTTTGAACTATTTGTCATTGGGAGAAATCACCTATAGTTTCACGAGCTCTCACAAAGAAGAACTTTGCCACGATGCCCAACAACATGTATATATACAACATAGACTTCTGCCATTTAGTGTAAAATAATTCTCTCTTACTGTTGTCATTTCTTAAAAAATGCATTCACCTTTAATATTGTTGGAATTTGACTGGCTAATACTTTTAAACTTTCATGTCTTAAGTAGAGGATTTCATTGCGTACAGAAGAATGAAGAAAACTTCATAGCATGAACAGAAGAGAATTGAACTTAGTTTCATATTATACTTGAGGAAGCGTAAAGAATAGTATATGAGAATTGGGGATGTAGAGAACATACGTAAAATAGCTAGTAATTATTTATTTTATTCTTAATGGGCAAAGTTTACCTTTACAAATAAGGATAAAATGGCTAAATGCAAGAATGCAAGTTCTTTAGTAGCAAAATAATAGAATGATGATGATAGATTATTTTGAACTTTGAACAAAATCTAAAGTAACTGGGTTTAACCTTGGTGTATGTTTGTGTGTGTGTGTAAACTGTCACATTTCTTTTATTTGTTCCACTTTTGACTGATGGCTGATACTGTTGGAGAACAGATCTGTTTGTGAAACCTTATTGGGAACATCCAAATTGGCAAAATGACTTGGTGCCCATCTGCAGTAAATCAGGATGTACATCTGACTAGGTTGGGGCTTTGTGCCAGTGCCTGTCTCAACATGTTCAGTTTTTAACTGAATTCTGTCAGAATTTTGAGTCAGATAATAATTAATGTCACAGACATTTTGTGCATCTTTCTTATGGAAGTTCTATCTGTGTTAGTGTAATTCTAGTCAGATGGGGTCAGGGTGTCTTCTTGGCCATGATTTAAGAGTTCCTCCTGCATGTGATTTTCTGTCTACTCTCCTTTTACTCCTGGATTGATCACCAGGATAGTGGTTGGGAAACTCTGCTCCACTGTGGAAGGGAGCTCGTGTGAGTACCGAGCTGTTTGGAGGTGAATTATATAGTGTCCTAGTTTGGTTCTTCCAAAAGTAAAACTTGAGACAATGACTAGGATATGATAGTTTATTTCATAATTTTAGGAAACAGTAATGAAGGCAAGGAGAGTGAAGCACCCCCCAGAAAGGATATTTTAAAGAGCAGTTTAAGAATTTGTGTAACTGGGACTCAGTTCTACTGGACATCTGTGTAAAATGGCCTCGGAACTGACCATTCTCCACGCATCATCCAAAGTGATATTTTTTCTTTATAATTTTTTTGGTAGCTTTTTTTTTTAACATCTTTATTGGAGTATAATTGCTTTACAGTGGTGTGTTAGTTTCTGCTTTATAACAAAATGAATCAGCTATACATATATCCCCATATCTTCTCCCTCTTGCGTTTCCCTCCCACCCTCCCTATCCCACCCCTCTAGGTGGTCACAAAGTACTGAGCTGATCTCCCTGTGCTATGTGGCTGCTTCCCACTAGCTATCTGTTTTACATTTGGTAGTGTATATATTTCCAAGCCACTCTCACTTCATCCCAGCTTACCCTTCCCCTTCCCCGTGTCTTCAAGTCCATTCTCTAAGTCTGTGTCTTTATTCCTGTCCTGCCCCTAGGTTCTTCAGAACCTTTTTTTTTTTTTTTTTTTTTAGATTCCATATATATGTGTTAGCATATGGTATTTGTTTTTCTCTTTCTGACTTACTTCACTCTATATAACAGACTCCAGGTCCATCCACCTCACTACAAATAACTCAATTTCGTTTCCTTTTATGGCTGAGTAATATTCCATTGTATATATGTGCCACATCTTCTTTATCCATTCATCCGATGAGGGACACTTAGGTTGCTTCCATGTCCTGACTACTGTAAATAGAGCTGCAATGAACATTGTGGTACATGACTCTTTTTGAATTATGGTTTTTTCAGGGTATATGCCCAGTAGTGGGATTGCTGGGTCGTATGGTAGTTCTATTTTTAGTTTCTTAAGGAACCTCTATACTGTTCTCCATAGTGACTGTATCAATGTACATTCCCACCAGCAGTGCAAGAGGGTTCCCTTTTCTCCATACCCTCTCCAGCATTTATTGTTTGTAGATTTTTTGATGATGGCCATTCTGACTGGTGTGCAGTGATAGCTCATTGTAGTGTCGATTTGCATTTCTCTAATGATTAGTGATGTTGAGCATCCTTTCATGTGTTTGTTGGCAGTCTGTATATCTTCTTTGGAGAAATGTCTGTTTAGGTCTTCTGACCACTTTTGGATTGGGTTGTTTGTTTTTTGATATTGAGCTGCATGGGCTGCTTGTAAATTTTAGAGATTAATCCTTTGTCAGTTGCTTCATTTGCAAATATTTTCTCCCATTTTGAGGGTTGTCCTTTTGTCGTGTTTATGTTTTCCTTTGCTTTTCAGAAGCTTTTAAGTTTCATTAGGTCTCATTTGTTTATTTTTGTTTTTATTTCCATTTCTCTAGAAGGTGGGTGAAAAAGGATCTTTCTGTGATTTATGTCATAGAGTGTTCTGCCTATGTTTTCCTCTAAGAGTTTTATAGTGTCTGGCCTTACATTTAGGTGTTTAATTCATTTTGAGTTTATTTTTGTGTATGGTGTTAAGGAGTGTTCTACTTTCATTCTTTTACATGTAGCTGTCCAGTTTTCCCAGCACCACTTATTGAAGAGGCTGTCTTTTCTCCATTGTATATTCTTGCCTCCTTTATCAAAGATAAGGTGACCATATGTGCGTGGATTTATATCTGGGCTTTCCATCCTATTCCATTGATCTATATTTCTGTTTTTGTGCCAGTACCATAATGTCTTGATTATTGTAGCTTTGTAGTATAGTCTGAAGTCCGGGGGCCTGATTCCTCCAGCTCTGTTTTTCTTTCTTAAGATTGCTTTGGCTATTCGGGGTCATTTGTGTTTCCATACAAATTGTGATATTTTTTGTTCTACTTCTGTGAAAAATGCCATTGGTTGTTTGATAGGGATTGCACTGAATCCAAAGTAATGTTTAAAATGTACAGATCAGGTCACACTACCACCCCTGTCTAAAACCCTCTAATGGGATCCCATCGCACTTAGAGCAAAGTCCACGCTGCTGACCCTGGCTCGCAGGAGCCCATCTGCCTCTGAGGCTGCTCTCCCAGCCCTCACCTCCCATGGCTCTGCCTGTGGCTCCCTCAGCTTCATCCACACTGGCCTGCTTCCTGTTCCAGGCTTACATGGAGCCGTCACCCTCCTCAGGATGTGAGAGTTTCCCACCACTCCACCTGGGTTCTCTTCCCTGCTGAATCCTTACCTAGCTGGCACCTGCTGTCATCCAGATGTCAGCTCAGAAGGTACCTCCTCTGCTGACCAGCCCCCCCTCTCTCACCCTGGACATCTCCATCCATAACCCTCCTCAGTTTTCTTCATAATATGTATCACAGTCTGAAAGATTATCTCATTTATCTATGAGTCTGTATGTTTGTTCTCTGAGTCCCTGAACCCGGCCTCCCTCCAAACGTAAGTTCTGTGAGAGTTGGGACTTTGTGTGTCTTATTTCACTGCTGTATCCCTAATGCCCAGAACTTCCTGCCACGTAGTAAGTACTCAGTAGATATATGACGTATGACTGCCTAACTGATGAACAGAGGAATGGATTGACAAGTAAACAAATGGCTTAGAAATTCAGTTACTTTACCTCGACTTAGACAAAATTTGGCAATACTTGAAATCAAGGCATTTCTCTGGCCAGGTCATGTTACTATGTTCAGAATTATCTCAGTTCCATTTTGTGTAATATTTTGAGCCAAACACATTTCCCCTCTCAAAATCCCACTTTCCTCTTTTACCTTAGGGGGAGAAGAGTACATAACAGTTTTTTACAGAGGAGAGTACCCACATATACAGGGTGATACATCTTTTACCTTTCCCGACCAAGTTTAATCAACTTAAAGATATCCTCTTCCACCCTTCTCCCTTGACTCTTGCTTTTCCAGGGGCATAGATGAGGTGGGCTGGTCGTGGGAGAAGAGAGAGTGCAGAGGGAGTGAGGGAAGAAATTGTATGAAAATGATTTGATCCCAGATTTAGGGATGGAGGGTAATATAAACGCCCTGAGTCAGTAGCAGTGGGTACTCTTAAGAATTGGGCCCATTTTTGCACAATTTAATGTATCAACACTCACACCACTAAGATATTTTATAAAATTCTTCCTCAGAAAAAGGAGTTATATCTAATTTTCCCTAGTGAATAACTTTAAAAAATTAATATGATGCATTTAGTATGTGCACCATAAATCCTTTATTTTTTTATAAGCTTTGGTAACTGAAAAACAATGCTGCTGCCTTGTTGACAGGCTGCTTACCTTTCTTTTTGAGAAACTGGGACCTTTAGTCTTGCTTTGTCCCCAAATGCAGAGACAATAAGTTCTGGTAAGGATGTGTCTCACATTTTTCCACTGGTTAATGGAGTGGAGGTGGGGTGAGAGGAAAGCATTAGACATAAAAGCCACTGTTGCCAGTTTCTGGATGCTAGGAACCCGCTTCACACGTGAATGTGTTAGGAATCTTTCATCATTGGGAGACTTTTACCATACTTTTAAAGGCCCTGGTAGCTTTTGATAAGTCACAGAGAATTATGGTTCAGATTCAGTTTTCTGGAATATTATAAATATCTTCACATACATTTTAAAAGACAAGATGTTATGGCAATGTTCTTAATTAATAACAGAGTCATAGTCTTAATATTTACCTCAGCTGAATGTAGACTTTCAAAAGAGTCCCAGTTTATTAAAAATAAAACTCTAAAACCAAAAAATTATGGAACAATATCTTTATATTACCCTTGTTTACATTCAGGACATTTTCAAATTTATCTTGTCTGTGAACTTCGTTATGTTTATTACCCAGATGGTGTTTTACCACATAAGCAATTAATATAATTGGAGACTATGAAGTGTTTATGTCAGGGCAAGAAGCAGTGGAAACTTCAACGTGGTAACTTTGCAGGCAGCCGAACATATTTCACTCTGTGCTTCCAACCTTCCCTTTCCCTGTCGTTCCCCTTCTAATTTTACATTAAACGGAAAAGAAAGAGAGTTCACAAAGCCACCCAGACACTGGCAATTTCTTGGAAATGTGATATATTTCTAATTTCCATATATTTCTTTCAGTGGGATGGCCCTGAGACCACAATTACCTTCAGTGTTGACAGGTGTAAAAAGGCAAATTCTGCCAGTTTCTGATTAAAATGTTATACTGACTGACTTTTCTGAAACTGGCATGATGGGCGACAAAAGACAGACGTTGCTGGGTCAGGTGATGTTGTTGTCATTATCCCTTTTCCCCGTTTTGAGCTCCTGAGCAAGAAAATCCTATGTCAAGGTGGATTAGCACCACCTGACATCAGTCCCTTGAAAGGTTGGCAAGATACACGTTCTTTAACTTTGCTAATCCTACTCTCCATTCAGAGGGGGTCAAGGAAAGAAAATCAGACATAATCTCTGAAGAGTATAGAATAAGCTCACATTTTTATTCTTCATCTAGCTTTCCTTTTCTTATATGAAAATCATCTGCCGACCGTACATAATTTGGCCCCTTGTTATTCTGTCTTTCAGTGTGCAGCACTTATGAGTTCTGTTGGTAGGGAGGACCCTCCTCATGGAATGAAGGCATTCCCCAGAGTGTACATCAAAAATTGTAAATCATATTATATCTTAATTACAGAATTGACCCCTCTGAATAAAAAGCTTGGGGTAAATCCTCACTAGAGTTTCATATCTTTAAATCCCAAATCGTGAATTGTTTTCTCAGTTTGGATATACTTTGTATATACTTTATGTGAGAATAGATATTCTTAAAGGGAAGCACACATATATAAGTTTGCATTTGGTGACATGCTTTTTTGGGATGGATTTGATGTCTTTCCATTTAGTCTGGCAAGTTCTTTCTGCACGAACCCCTTCTCCTCCAGGATATTCTTAGGGTTTTCTCTCTCACTTCCTTTCACCTCTGTTCAGATGTCATCTTGTCAGGGAAGTCTTCCTTCTCAGACCACCTTATGTAACCCTCTCACCCTAACTCTGCTTTGCTTTTTCTTCTATCACTTATAATCACAAGGTATACTATACATTAATTGTCTTTCTTTCCTGAACTCAATTCCATGAAACCTGGGTCTTTATTTTACTTGCAATTTTATCCCCAGACCTAGGACAGTGCCTGGTACATATATACATAATATATGTTTATTGACCGAATGAATAAGTGAACAAATGATGAGACTGAGAGGAAATGGTGTCTATAGAAACGCTGATATTATCTGTTCCAGTTTGTGGGAGAATATACAGGTGCACATTTGGCCTTTGAACAACACAGGTTTGACCTGCACAGGTCCACTTACACACAAATTGTTTTCAGTAAATATACAGTCAGCCCTCTCTATCCTCAGATGTGGAACCCGCAGATATGGAGGGCCACTATGGGACTTGAGCATCCTTGGATTTTGGTATCGTCGGTGGCGGGTCTTGGAACCAATTCTCTGTGGATACTGAGGGGCGACTGTTACCTGGGGAGAAAGAGACTGTACTAGTATTTGCTTCTGGTTTCTCTGATCCTCTTATATCTGTTATAATAGTATCTAGGGTATCTCAGTGCTCAAGTCTTAAACTTTTAAAAAATATTGATAAATAGATCCATTAAGTCTTGATTCAGAGACTCACCTGTTCATTCAAAGAATGAGCTGATCATAATAAATATATACTACTACAAGTCATGAAATAGCATGAAACTCCAAGCAAGAAAATGCACACTGGGGAAGGGAGGACTTATGGGCTCAATTTGACTGAACCACATAATGTTTTTAAGATTTTCAAATTAATTGTTAACATTTTAGAAATTTAACATATTGCTTATAAAAATCTGGATATCCAGCCCTCCTTGAATAATCTGAAGGTCTGACAAGGCTGGAGCTGAGTGTGAATGTGTTGATAGCAGTCTCCACTACTCCGTTTTGTATTTTTCTCACCTACCCCTACGTTTATCTTGCCAGCATGGGCACTGCTGGTGTTTGGCATAGCATCCCTGCCCTAAGCCAAACTAATCCTTAGGCATCATGTCACATGCTGCTCTTTATTTAGTTGCTGTGATGGAATTGAAAAAATTTATTGAAGTTAAGGGAAAAAATGGTATCGCTTGTTTTACTTTAAAATTTCTTAATATTTTGGACTTTTTTCAAAGAAAAGAGAGCTTACACCACATATTTCTTTTCTTTCTCAAAATAATCTGTAGCTCAATGTTCTGTATCTTGAGAGGGGTTCAGGTGTTCATAAGTGTACACATTTGTCAAAACTCAGAGAATGAACACAAGATTTTTGCCTTTCATTGCATGCAAATTTTATAAAATGGAAGCAAATATTGAACTACATTTAATCGTATGCATGCAGAAGCATTTAGGGAGAATTTTTCTGATGTTTGAAAACCACTTTGAAATGCTCCAGAAACAGATGGATTAATGAAAGGGTAGAGGAATGTATGGATCCATAGACACATAATAGAAGAAGCACAGTAAAATGGTAATGGTAGAATCTAGGTAGTGGATATATGGGATTTCACTCTACAATTCTTTTGACTTTGCTGTATGATTGAAAATTCTCATAATTAAATGTTGGGGAAAATAATCTGCAACTAAATATGGCTCTAATTTACATGCAGTTTCTACTTTTGGAAAGATTTTTTTTCAAACTAAATGTAAAATTTTGTATAAGGAATTAATGAAGAAGGGAATTACTGTAAATTTTTGATTCTGCTTCTCTAGGATTAATTTTAAGAGTCTTATATTAAAAAAAACAAGAGTTATTTGGGAGTGTAATAATGGGATATTTTTATTCTATAGAAAACTGTCCTTTTGCTCTTCATTTTCTTCCTCTTTCCTGTATCTATTTTCATATGACCAATATGTCTCAAATGGCATTCACTGGACTACAAAAGTTCTAGATATTTTATACTGTATATGTGGGGTATGGATTTATTTTGACTGATGGTAGTTTCACACTACACTTTGTAAGGTGTAGCCATTTAGGATTTGAATGTTTAATTCATACACTTTTCTTGTATAATTGGCATATTGGCACAATTAAACAATTTGTTTGTCTCTCACAGACTGTTTCTTCCATACATTTAGAAACTTCTATTCTACAATTATAAGTAGGAAGTTGTAAGACTAGTAAAGTAACTTTATTATAAATATTTGAAATGGCAAGGTGTTGTAAGCAAAGGCTCAGCTACCCAGTCCTACGTAGTAGTCTTTACTTTTTGATTAGATGATACATGTCATTAGTGGAAACATTTGGATTGTTAATGGACAGAGCTTGACTATGAAATCTTCAGGAAAAGCTGTTTCCTTCCTTTTGGAAAAGAAATGCACCACCTGTTCTTTGACGGAGTCAGCAATATTTCCAATGGGTTATCTTCAGTGACATGAAGCAGATCTATACTATAACACCTAGAATTCTAAACTCCAGAATTCTTCTTCCCCATTACTCTAAATTCAATTTAACTTGTCTTTCAAGATATTCAATTATTGTATCAAATAATTGATACAATACAATAGATAATCTATCAAATGTACCATTTACATTAACTTATCAGATGTCTTTGAAGCACAGATCATTCTCTGTATAGATAACACCATTGGGAAGACCGTGGACCTCACTTCTTATTTTGTAAGATTTCTCTCCCTTATCAAGGAACAGCAATCTCCTTTGCAACCAGGTTGAGTCTTAGTGAAACCAGTTTTTGCCCCAAACATTTCCATATCATTAAAATTTACTACAACTCAG
The DNA here is from genome assembly GCF_963924675.1 of Phocoena phocoena. Classification (NCBI taxonomy): domain Eukaryota; kingdom Metazoa; phylum Chordata; class Mammalia; order Artiodactyla; family Phocoenidae; genus Phocoena; species Phocoena phocoena. The sequence goes on along the minus strand of NC_089233.1, from coordinate 46,916,104 downwards.
GTCAGTCAGTTCATCTAACATTCACTGAATGTCTATTAGGCTGGCTTCTGGGAACGCAAACACAAATAATGCATAGTCCCTGCCCTTGAGGAGGTCTCATGCTGTTATAAAATGCTGCTGTAGCAAAAAGGAGACACAACCAAACATTTAATGGAGGAATATTCCAGATGAATTAAAATACTATCCATCTTCTGATGACTCTTTTTGAAAGTATTATTAGGTTAACAAATGTATTCTTGGACATTTATTTCCAAGCACTTAAATAAAATGATTTCCTTCTAGTATATGTTTGGAAGATAGAGAAGGGCTCAACATGTGGATTTTGTTTTTAAGTCATTTAAATTTTAGTTTTCGTGGCTGGAATCAAATAGATCTTGGCTTCCATCCTTCACTTATTAACTCAGTGGTCTAGATCTCAGCAACTTATTTAAATCCCCCATTCCTCTCTTTATCAACTGTAAGGTATGGGCAGTATAGCTGCCTGTTATGAAAGTTAAAATTTTAATAGAATAATGAATAACAACCTCAAGTCCCTATAGTAGGAACCCAATAAGTGGTATTATTGTTGTTGTCATGATGAGGATGAGGAGGATGAGGATGAGGATGAAGATGATGAGGATAATTTTGATGATGTTGAGGAGGAGGATGTGGAGGAGGATGAGGATGAGGAGGAGGAGGAGGAGGAGGAGGAGGAGGAGGATGTTAATTTGGGTTCCTAGAGAAACAAACCTGAGACAGATTCTACTGTAAGTAGTTTAAGTAGGAGCTGTTCCCAAGGAACACTGGTAGGGGACAGAGAAGGAAGAAAGCCAATAAGGAGGTGGGCAACTGAAGGGTAATGATGCTCAGGAGTTCTGAAAGACAATGTAGAGCCTGACCCTGAGTTATCCCACCTGAGAGAGAAGGGAGCTGGGGTATTTATTCATCAACTCCTGCCAGTCATTAGTTGAGGAATGATCTAAGGGGCCTTAATTCCCTGGTGTTTACAGCCTGCCATGTACATAGGCAAAGTGGTCTTTGGCAGGTAGAGAAGGCACTCGGTCAATGATTCAGGTGTTGACAGTTGCCAGTCAGCCTGGCACGCCTGAAATGGTCAAAGCTGGGAGTGTATGGACAGAGCACTGATGACATCTGTCTGTGTGATGGTGATGAGACCACCTGATGAAGGTGGGACACAACATGTCTGAGAAATGAAACGTCAATATAGATGGTTAAATGTAGGGACAAGTCTGTCTGGGAAAAAGAGGCACTGTGCCTCTGCCTGCCTGTATGCACACTTTAACACTTTATCCAACAAGCTTGGACTTATTCTAGCCTCGGCCAATGAGTCATTTTATTTCCCAGAAATTTCTTCTGTACAGATCCCCTCTCTGGGCCCTGGGTGAGTTTTGTGCACTCATGTCTGCTCCTTGGATCTGAGACTCTGCTGTTCATTATTCCAAACTCCCTTCCTGGAGTGCTGTGCACATCTCAGCCAGCAAGCTTGGTCTGAGGCGATCTACTCATTACAGCCTGCAGGATCCCTTAGTAGTTATGATTCAACTGTAACCCAGACCTAATGAGCAGGAAGAAGCATTTCCACCACTTGCTTGCATTGTTTGAGGAGACATCCTACCATCTTCCAATTTAATTATGGATGTGGTTTCTGGGCTGTAGAGCAAGTGAGATATGCTTTCTGCATTTTGTTTTGCTCATAACTGAATCATAGTAATTAAGCAATCATGCAGGATATAAGCAATAACTTTTATGAACATTAAGATAGTCCATTTCATAACATCTAAATGCTTTGTTTATTAAAGTTCACTTTTGAGAAATTGTGGTCGTTGTTAGGAAAACACTATTAATTTGAAGACGTGGAGGAGAGAGATAAGGCACCTCTCATAGAATTGTGTACATTCAGGTAACTGTTATCTTTGGGAAGCAGTGAAGGTGTCTTCTTTAATAAATCTCAGAAGGTATACAAGCCATAAACCATTATTTACATATATGGGTATAGAGATAGCTGTATACATGTACACATACATTATTTCAGCCATGTCCTAGACACCTAACAAAGATGAAATTGCAGTGACTGTTTGCAGTGTCAAAGATGAAACAGTAAACTCTAAGCAGAGTTCTTTTTAAATTCGTAAGTGTATTCTATGTTTTTATTTTGAAAAATGAGAACAAGTTATTATGGAAATGAATATATCAACAATAATTCTATTTAAATAAGTGCAGGAAAACAGATACCCTATTAATTTTTTTTTTTTTTTTTGCGGTATGCGGGCCTCTCACTGTTGTGGCCTCTCCCGTTGCGGAGCACAGGCTCTGGACGCGCAGGCTCAGTGGCCATGGCTCATGGGCCCAGCCGCTCCGCGGCATGTGGGAACTTCCCAGACCGGGGCACGAACCTGTGTCCCCTGCATCGGCATGCGGACTCTCAACCACTGTGCCACCAGGGAAACCCCCCTATTAATTTTTGAAGCATGAAATGCTGTGCATTCACCTTGTACTGATAGGAGCTGTTGAAACTCTCTTTAAACATGCTAAAAATCTGTCACAGATGGAAATCTGAAATAATTTCTATAACCTTTCTTGTATTGATAGCATCAACTATTAAGGTCAGCATTTCAGTAGATACAATGTAGTCATAGTAATAGGCATATTGTTAACTAATATGAGGTTTGCCTAAATAGAATAAAGAGTCCTCTGGGAGAAAAAGAAGCAAATATTTCACAAATCTACTTTTTGACCATGATTAGAAGATGGGTGATATTTTGCTCCCCTTCATAAATGGTTCCCTTAACATTTTGACTGGTTCAAAGAAAAGAAGGGCCGATGGTCATTATTATTCATACTTAAGGAGCCAGTTTTAGGACTATGGGGGGAGAAAATAAAGAAGAGATTATATCTTACTATCCACGTTTCCTGCTCCTCTCACCTGCACTGTCAGACAGATCCTTGTTGTCTTTCCTACTTGGCCTCTTGCCTTTCTACTCAACTCTTCCCCTACCTGGAAGGCTTTCCCTTCTTTTTTTTTTTTTTTTTGTGGTACGCGGGCCTCTCACTGCTGTGGCCCCTTCTGTTGCGGAGCACAGGCTCCGGACGCGCGGGCCCAGCCGCTCCGCGGCATGTGGGATCCTCCCGGACCGGGGCACGAACCCGTGTCCCCTGCATCGGCAGGCAGACTCTCAACCACTGTGCCACCAGGGAAGCCCTTTCCCATCTTCTTTTGACCAAGACTCCAGTCCTTCAACCAGTCCAAACTTATATATCTTTTTTTTTCCTCTCAACTTTTATTGTCCATAGAGTCACAGTTATACTGCTCATAACTTGGGTATTCTCTAATCATTACAAATACTAGCCATTGTTCTCAGCAAAAATGGGTATTAATAGCAGCAATCACGTTTTATATATCTTTCATTATTCCCTGACAGTATTCACCTCATAGTAGGTGCTAACCCAACGAATATCTTTTCTCTGTCCTTCTCTGCACTTTGTACTTCACTCCAGTAGAATTATCAAGCTGCACTATAATTGCTTGCAGTTTTAGTTATTGCTACTGCCTAACCAACCACCCCAGTATGTGGTGGCTGAAAGCAACAATTTATTATTTCTCCTGACCTTGTGTGTTCGTCAAACTCAGCTGGGGGTGTTTTCCTTCTCAATGGTATAGCTGAGTTCACTCAACCAGCTCTATTGAGCTGGAACATTGTTTGGAGCTGGAACTTCCAAGATGGTATCTTTTCCTCCAAGGGCTCCTCCATTGGCTCTAAGCATTCTGCAGCCTAGCCTGGACTTCCGACATGGTGGCTGGCTCCAAGAGGGGTAAGCGGAAGCTGCCAGTTCTCTTTAGGGCTAGACTAGAAGTCCCAGATATCACTTCCACTGCATTCAGTTGTTCAAAGCAAATTACAAGGCTGACCCAGATTCAGAATGACAGAAAGAGACCCCACCTCTTGATAAGAGGAGCAGCAGCGTGACATTGCGAAGGGGCATGTGTACAACAATGGGAAGAATACTTGGTGGCCATGTTTAGAGGCTGTCTTTGCACTTGTATCAGCCTTACCCACTAGCCTTTGATTTCTTCAGAGCAAGGGTTGTGTCTTCTTCACATTTTTAGAGTCAGAACATGAAAAGTATTTTTCTCTTTATTTCTTGAATAAAGAAATAGTGGCCCCATGACAGTTCTACTTCTACCTCCAATAATGAACTCAGTTTTATATTCAGAATACTGGTATGAAATATTTCTGTTGTATATCAAAATTTTCTCATTTTTACCTTTTGAGTTTTGTCTTATAGATATATAACTACAAAACATACTTCTTTGGGGTTTCTTTATATACAAACCCTGAGTCACAGATTAAAATAATACCAAGTACTTTTTTGGGGAGCTGATTCTTAGGAAATGCAAACTTGGAAGTGAGGGAAGTTAAACAGGGAGTGAACGAAGCTAAAAAAGGGGTGTCAAGCAGTTAACCTGGAGCAACCAGAGTTTATTTCCACTGGGGAACTCTGGGAAACAGTATAGATGTGTGTCTCAGAGTCATCCTACCCAAGAGATGAGAGAGCTGGAGGATATTACTGGTTGCCCCCAGGCAAAGCAGACTCTAATGGCCAGATGAACCTCCTAGGTGAAGAGACACAGTACTGGAAGTTGGACCAGTAGCACAGAAACGGTCAGTGCCGTGGGGATCTGGGCAGTGGACCATCAGCAACTGCCACATTCAGCATTCCCCTCCCTCGTTTTCCGTACCCTTTCCAGAAAGGAGACTTAGCTGTCTCACCCAACTTCCTCTAAGGACAAGTGTGGCAAATTCTCTTCCTACCAACTAGTTTTCGCTAAAAGGAGTACCTAGAAAAACAACTCCTACTTCTTTAGCCGTAATAGCTATCCTAGGTCACATCATCAGAGATCTTTAAAGATTATATTCATAGAAAGGGACATGGTAGTTTCACAATGCACAACCTAACCCTGATGGCCACCTCTCACGTTTAGAAAGGAACACGAAGGCTTTGGGCTCTAAATCCACAAAAGCGAGATTTATATCTGTTGTTGCACATCATTGTAACCCCAGTGCCTGGAAAAGTATCTGATCATAGTAGGTACTCAATACATATTTGATGAATAAATAAAATTAATAGAGGAGAGTAAAAAAATAATGTAGTGAAAAATCATTTTAGGTATCTTTGCCATTTTCTTGCTGTTTATTTATAAGGAACTTAGTATCTCGGAGACTCAGGCCTATTGTTTTAAAAAACTGAGTTATGTTTTTCAACATTTGCTCATTAAGTTCTCTTGTCTCTTTTTACCTTCTTCTTTAATTTTATCTGAGTTATATTTTGGGCAGAGTAAGCTTTTGCTTAGAGAAAACTTCTGCTGTTAAAGTTTCCAGATAATTTTCAGAAGAGGGAAAAATAAGTAAAGAAAGCTGATAAAGGGAATAGGTTGAAGACCGTTACACTTGTGCAGAACCCACATTAATACATTCTTTCATCAGCCTGTAAGGAGGCATCTTCTCTTTAAAGCCACCTTTGGCTGTTTAGGTATTTTTGAGAATATTCATAGGAGTACGTAGGTAGCTAAAGAGACAATCAAAGAGTCTTAAGCACTGGGAAGCAACGGGAAAGTCACTCTTCTAAGGTAGCAGACCAGAAAGTTCCTATCAGTGTTGAGCACTTTCTTGCAATGGAGTGGACTCACACAGTTTTTTACAATCTTAAAACTATAAACTCATTACTCATCTTTTTGGTCCCTGGCACTTTGTACCTTTCTGGGCACAAATGAAGTTCTTGGTTACTTTTTGCTGAGTAAATAAAAGAATGAGTGACTGAATACATAGCAGGAATTATACATTATGCATGAGGCAAGGGGATCCTTGCTGGTAGGAAACTTGGAGGAAGCTAATGTCATAAGGTGAATTAGGCCTTAGGTGGAAATTGGAAACGAGGAGGGAACTGTAGAGTGAAGTTGAAGGTTGACTGAGACCCTCGTCTTCTCTCAGTAGTAGTTTTGTTTTAAGGAATAATGGTGCTATGGGGTCCTCATGAGTCTCACTTCCAAACAAAGACCTATACTTAATTACATTGCTGATTGAACTGCTCATATTTACTGTCACCTTATCTTTTTAAGCAGGAGATGCTCAAGTTGGAGGGGAAAAATAAGATATTTTCCCCCTTTTTACCCAGTATAATTGTTATTAGCTTTGAATAAGCAACTTCGGTTGTACGATAGAAAATCTCCATGCATGCAGTAGAATTCTCTGTCTGCCTTTCTGTCTATGCAGTTTTATTGTGTAGACTATTTGGGGGAACATGAAAGTTAAGATTTGATTCGTCTTAGAACTCTGATAGAATAAGGTAGTGGAATCTGTTTCTTAATGCAGTGCACAATTTTAGAGTATAGTGTATATTAAATCGACTTGTAATTCAGTAATCTTTTTATTAGTTTTCAAATGTTGATTTAAATAATATTATATTATGCATGTCTTGCTTCCACGACAAGACATGAATGTCTGAATGTCGTGAAAATGTTTTCATTCTCTTGTAATTGAATCAGATATAGAACATAGGTTAAAAACATTCCTTTTCAAACCTTATAATTTCTGACACCGTAAGTTATGTTGAGGAAAAGAGAGACATTAAGTTGACAAAGGATTTTTGTTTATACATATGACAGGTGATTGGGGTACAAATTGACTGGAGATGATCAGTTCTGCCATTGCAATGATCTCTATTGCAAAGATGGCCAAGGTAGAAGGGACTACTTTGCATAAATTTTGGGGTGGTTTATAATTTGAGACATGGCTATGCACTTGGATCATTTTATAAAGGAATATATAAGAATAGAATTTTCTCTTTATTGAGTAAAATTAAAATTACAAAAGATAAAAAGGCAGCTTAATATTCTCTCATTTAAATTTTAATCATATTAAACTTTGAATGAGGTTTTTCCTGAGCTCTTATCCAAATACTGCTGTTAAGTTGGCTATAATCTTACTATGTTCTTTTGTATGTATAAAAACATTCTTTTATATATTTTTGATGACTGTATATGCATGTATATGTATGGAATTATTTTAAAGCTGAAACTCTGTTTTTTCCACTTGTAAAAAGTTGATTCATTGAATTTGTTTTTAGGATAGCACTGAATGAATATTGCATTTAATAAAAATCTTTAATTTCTCTAAACCTTTTCACAGATAAAAGTATATGCTTTTTATCTTTTCCGTTAAAATGACAAGGCCTTCTCATCAGGGAGATCAGAAAGCATGGCTGGCATGCTGAACCTAGTATCAGAACATATGTTTTTTATTCTTTATCTGACCTTGGAATGATGCAATGGCTCCAAGATCTTTTTCTCAAAAATGACTCCATTTCTCATGCATTTACATTTCAGTGGCCCTTTGAGTTCTCTAGCTCTTATGCTGCCTGATTTGTGTTTTTAAATCTTCATAATAAGTAAAATTTAGATAACTCATATCCTTTGGGTTGGAGGGTGTGGATGAAAGTTATGGGGAAGACATTTCTTTCTCAGGAAAGTAGCAAATAAGCACACCTTACTCCCCCCAAAGATTCAGCTACAAGAAGAGTAAAATGCACGTGGAAAAGAGGCCTTGAGGTATAGGATGGAGGATTCCAAACTTTGATGGCTTCAGTATCAGCAGGGAGGCTTGTTAAAAATATGTACTTCAAATGTATTGAACCAGAATTTAGAATCCTAGGGCAGGGGCAGCTGGCTAATATCCATCAAAGTTGGCAATACATGAGGTCAGGACCTAGCCCAATTTGAAGTAAGAAATGGGGAAATTTTCCTGCTAAGCTATCCAAGTCATTTCACAATTCTGAGGCATGGTTTTCCATCAGTCACAGAGTTTAAGTGATTAGTCAATGCTGAAGTTCCTGGCCCTCGATAGTACTAAGGGTCAGCTGTCCAGAGAACTTAACTCTCTTGAATGTCTCATTTCCTCATGTCCTATACGGCTGTTTTGCTCTTTCCTCATCCTTTCATTTGCCAGCTTAATATCTGCTAGCAGCTATTCTTTTAGACTTTTAATATTTCTTCTCATGTCCCTTTGCTTTAACAGTTTTTCTCTTCAGCCCTCAAAGTCAGTATTTCTCCCATCTCAGAGGCTACCTCTGAATCATCCACAGTTTGTAGTTCACCCTTTGGGAAACACCAAGATTCTCAGACCTTTCATTTCTCTGCCCTTTTAAATGAGGGCAGAAATGACTGCTGACGTTTCCCTCGACACCAAAGGGTGTGATCAGGCTAGAGGAGAAAACGCTTGTTGAATGTGGATTGCTGTGTGGCTTTACCACTTAGCTGGGAGGCTGAAGCCTGGCGGCTCAGTGATGTGCCAGGGCTGTGCAACCCATCAGTGGTGAGCCAGGATTACAACCTGGAGAATCTGGCTTACTCTTTCAGAGAACATTCCATTGGACAAACTAGACTTATTATTTCAAGCGTTTCCGTGTCCCTGTAGGCCAAAGAGGGAGAATTTATGACAGTAGTTTGACCTTGAGAAACCCCACTTACCCCAGAATTGTCCTTTAGCTTACAAGAGAGCACTGGGAAAAAGGGAGGGGAGAGAAAGAATTTAATTATTGAGATTCTGCTGCTTGTATGTAGGGAATATGTATGGGAACATCTTTACCTTTTCTACACATGATTTAAAAATTCATTTAATCCTCAAACAACTCTCAGGGAAAAAAAATAGAACTACAATAGAAATTCTTGAGATTTTTCCTTAAATATATCTTTAGAAAAAGTATACTTGAAATTTGATGACTTATGGGGAAAGATTAATCAGGAAGGTTAGAATTTCTATCTTTATTCCAATTAAATACATGTCTGTTTTGAGACTGAGGTTTTTTTTTTTTGTTTTTAGTACTTTTGGGAGGATACTTCCTTAGGGAAAGATAGGTCTGGGATTCCATAATGTTCTTGGTTGGTATTCTGTATTGCAGAATTGGAATTCTACCTCATAAATTAGAGTATGGAGGAATGTCAAAGCCAGTCCTGGTGGCCCTGAGGTATGTGAGCTCTAGCTCCACTGCAAAATCAGGGGGTCAAAAATTTACTTATTTAGCATTTTCTGTGGACGAAGGTACTGTGAAAGGCACTTTACATACTTTCATTCGATCCTTTTAGAGAATTAATAGCTTCTGGAGCCTCTATGCTATAAACAAGGAAACTGAGGTTCTGAGCTGTTAAGTAACTTGCCCAAGGTGAAACTAAGTTGGTTTCATCTCACCCAAAAAACCCCATAGTCTTCTTGTTTCCACAGAAGCACATGCAACGAGCATTCCATCACACGTGCTGGCAGCGGGGAAAGACTGGGAAATGACTGTTACACACACAAGACTCTGACTACATCATACACTAGCTTGCAACATGGCTACAAAGGCCCAAATAAGAGCTCTGTGTGCTCACTATCCCTTTATTAGCACATTTTCTCTTGCATGGTTATCCAGTGCAAGTACTGTACGTGATGAGTTGGGGCATGGGTGGAAGCTGCTGCCATTATTTTTGCCTCAGGTAGAATGCTGACATCAGTTGTAATGAGATTAAAATCTTCTCCTCAGCTGTTGCTTGAAATACTCTCTTGTGTTCTCATCCAACTGTTTTAACTAATTGAAGTGACTCAACCATATAATTATTTTCAAATATTTACAATTACTTTTAGATAAATATAAATGAATGTTTGCCTGTGTATGAAAAACAAAAGGGATAATTTGGCCCCTCTTCCCAAATAGTCTAACCCTCCTAAGATATTGTGGGAGGAAATATCAGAGTGTACCAGTGGAGTTCACATGACACAAATGAGTATTTTTCATACTAAAATGAATGCTATTTTCAGTTTCACCAAGATGGATTAGACTCATTCCTCCCAGCTCCTCCCCGTTACAAGTAAAAACCCCTAGATATCACACGACTAACAAACGTAGGAAGACTCTGAAAGATCCAAAGAGGAAGGTGGGCTGCCTAGTAACGTGAGGGACTTGAGAAACTTGACCAGCTAAACAACAGGGAGTACCTTCAATTTCCTTATTGCTTCTCTTATATCCTGGACAGGGGGCTGCAGAAGTTTCCAACCCAGGAACACCAACAGGCACAGACCAAAAGAACAGACTAAGAAAATCCCATTTCCCTTCGTCAAATGATCAAGAAAATCGTGGCCTAACAACAGAAGAAATTTGGGGCAATGTCTGTCAAACACCATCAGAAAAACCACACCTATAGACAAGGAAACTAAGGTTGTGAGATGTTAAGTAAGTTGCACAAGGTGGAACTGAGACTCTAAATTAGGTTTATCCCACCCAAAAAACCCATAGTCCTCTTGGGCTTCAGTAGTACTCAGCAAGATGTTGATTCCCTGCACCCCCAAAATGCTGATACTATTAGACTGTGATAACTTATATATATATATTGTATTATATTATGTATATAGGAGTAACCACTAAGAAATCTATACAAAGCAATATACTAAAAAACACAGTAAATAAATCAAGATAGAAACCTTAAAAATGATCAAATGACCCACAGGAAAGTAAGAAAAGAGAAACGGAGGAAAGAAACAGAAAGCAAGTTATAAAATGACAGACTTAAGCCCTAAAATATGAATAAATTACTTTAAATATAAATAGTCTATGGAAATGCAAAAGACCCAGAATAGCCAAAACAATCTTGAAAAGGAAGAGCAAAGTTGGAGGACTCACATTTTCCAATTTCAAAATTTACTACAAAGCTAGGTAATCAAGATGGTGGGGTACTGGCGTAGGAATAAACACATAGGTGAATGGAATAGAATTGAGAGTCCAGAAATTAACTCTTGTATTGATGGCCAGTTGACTTGCAGTAAGAGTGCTAAGACAGTTCAATGGGGAAAGAATAGTCTTTTCAATAAATGGTAGTGGGGCAACTGGCTAGTCACATGCAAAAGAGTGAAGATCGACCTCTTACTTATACCATACACAAAAATTAACTCCAAAAGGATCATAGATCTAAATCTAAGAGCTAAAACTGTGACACTCTTAGAAGAAGTCATAGGTGTAAAATTTGCGATGTTGTATTAGGCAAGGGATTCTTAGATGTGATACCAAATGCGTAAGCAACAAAAGAAAGATAGGTACACTGGACTTCGTCAAAATTTAAGACTTTTATGGTTCAAAGCACACCATAAAGAAAGTGAAAACCGACTCACAGATTGGTAGAAAATATTGCAAATCATATATCTGAGCTGATAAGGGAGTTGTATCCAAGATATATAAAGTACTCTCACAACTCAATAATAAGACAGTACAATTTTGGAATGGGCAAAGGTTCTGAATAGATATCTCTCTCCCATGGAGTTATACAGATGGCTATTACATACATGAAAAGAATCTGTACATCATTAGTCATCAGAGAAATGTAAGTCAAAAACAGGGAGGTGCTGCTTCTCATCCACTAGGATATATAGTTATTATCAAAACTTATTATCAAAAGATAGGTAATAACAACTGTTGACTAGGATATGGACAAACTGGAACCCTCCTTCATTGCTGGTGAGAATGTGAGATGGGTCAGTCACTTTGGAAAATGGTGTGGCAGGTCTTCAAATTGCGAAACATAGAATTACCATTTGACCCAACAATTCTACTCCTAGCTATATACCCAAGAGATAGAAAAAAATACATTCATGCAATAACTTGTACATGAATAGAAGCATTATTCATAATAACCCCCAAATGGAAACAACCCAAATGTCCATCAACTGATAAATGGATAAGAATTTGTATTATATCCAGAAAACAGAAAATTGTCCATAAAAAGCAATGAAGTACTGATACTACAACATAGATGAACTTTGGAAGCCTTATGCTGAGTGAAAAAAAAAATCTATTCATAAAAAACTATATATTGTATAATTCCATTTATATGAAAAGTCCAGAGTAGGCAAACCTATAAAGTCAAGAAGCAGATTACAGGTTTACTGGGGCTGGGGCTAGGGGTTGGTGGGGGCTAGGGGTTGGTGGAGGTGTGGGTTGAGGGAACACAGAGAGGGCATACTAATTGGTATGAGTTTCTTTGGGGGATGATGTTCAAAATTGGTTATGGCAATGGTTAAGCAAGCCTATGAATATACAAAACCATTGAACTATGTACTTTAACTGAGCCAATGTTATCGTATGTGAATCAGCAAAGCTGCTGAAAATGCAAATAGTCTAAATACTCCAATTAAAAGACAGATTTTGGCTTAGTGGATAAAATACATGATCCAATAATATGCCGTCTATAAGGTATGCACTTCAAATACAACATAGGTTGGCTGAAAGTAAAAGGATAGAAAAACATATACTGTACAACATTAGTTTCTAAAAAAGCAGTTATATAAATATCAGATAAAGTAGACTTAAGAGCAAAGAAAATTTTTAGAGACAAAGAGAGACATTACATAATTATAAAAAGATCAATCCATCAGGAAAGGATGCCTATTGTAAATATGTACTCATCAAACAGAGGCTAAAAATACATGAAGCAAAATGAAATACTATGTCTCAGTTTTCTTAAGTTCTTTAAATCCTACTGCATCTATAACAATGGTCTTTAATTATAGCATAAGTTAAAATCCTTACATCTGTACTAAGTCTAATTCCTGAAAGAGCTGCCTTTGTCTTTTTACCCTTGAAATGCAATGCTGTGTTAGGTATTGAATTGTGTGTGTGTGTGTGTGTGTGTGTGTGTGTGTGTGCATGTGTGTGTATTTACACCATACAGACAAGGTCTATGGTTCTATAATCATAGAATTTAGGGCTAGGTGATCATTTTTCAAGCCTCCTTGTGACACACACAGACACACGCACACATTCACAAGAGCAGAGAATCTATTTAATTCCATAAATATATATTGGTAATATTTTTGATGCTCTAAACCTGTTCTAAAGCAGCATTTCTTACTAATTGATATGACCGAGAAAATCTCTACCCAAAGAGATAATATGAGCTTTAGAAATAAAGGCAAATTTCAGTATTTGTATTTGGGAGAAATAAATTATGTGTTAGGAATATTTATCAAATAGAGGCATGCTTGCCTACTATCTCCCTGAACCTCATAAGCATAATAATTTTATTTCTAATTTATTCCTCTTAAGGGATGCAAATTAAATGTTCTAACAGCTTGCTTTTTACTAAATAAATAGAATAATATATAAATTTAATTTAGACAAATAAATAATTGTATTTTATATAAATCAATACTAGCTAGTATCTGGTAACTTTAATATATTACCTATTTAAATCCTAGCCGCTACAATAAATAACCCCAAAGTGGTCATCTATGGAAGAGGATGAAACTAGAATACTTATATTGCTCCTTTCACCAGCATCACCCCTCATTTTGTCATCTAATCTTGGTTGATTTGCTCTTTGTTTGGAAACTTTATACGTCTAGATTATATATACTCAAATCCCTACTGGATTTATCAGCTTCAAGCATTAGCTCCTAACTCTCTGTATGCAAAATTAGAACTTCAGCTCATTTATACTTTTCTACTTGTTCTTCTCTACTTTCTGTTTTTAGCTTGTATAATTATTTCTAAACTTTCTGAGACTTAAAATATTTGTATATTTTATAACTATAATGCCCAATTTTTTTTCTTTAGTTAAGTATGTTAAATGGTTTCAGGGCTGACCTCCAAACCTTTGACAGTGAATTCTCCATTTTATAAGTTGACTAGAGTGATTTCTAAAGATATGAATCACGCATAATTTGTAGATCCCTTTGGGAAATGCCGAGATTCTCAGAGGTTTTGCTTGTGTCATCAAAGGAAGACAGTCATGGTTTCTACTGCTTTCCCTCTCTGCCGCTCTCGTGTCAAACAGGGCTCGAGGTTCACTTCGCGCTGCAATATGCTTTTTTGCCTTTACCTGTTCACATTTCTCTGTTTTGACCTCCTAGATGTGAAAATTTTGAAGAACATTTATATTTACATATTTAAGTGTTCAAGCTCTACTGCTTAGTTCTTAGTAATTGATATTCTACCTGTGCTTTTAGACTGGCCAGAGGTTTTTTTGAGCAAAAGAGAACAAGCCCTTGCTACCTGTTTTAGAGAGCCTTTTGTAGAGATTTTTAAAGCAAGATTGTTAGGACTTTGTTAAAGGAACATTTGTTATGTTAAAAGAAGATTGTGAGCTTGGTGGAGATACTAGGCAGAAAGAATTACTTGCTAATCACAGTTTGTTTCGTGGAAGTGTATAGCTATACTTAAGGTACACACGCACATACCCACATACATGGATACAAAGGAGGTGAAAATGGGATCAAAAACTGTCCTCTAGAATATTCAGACGCAGGCACCATTTTGTGGCTGCCTCCCACTTGTCAACTGGGCATTGATACAGGAAGTACAGCCTATTTCAGAGGTTTAGAAGGGTAAGAGCAGGGAAAAATTGAAATTTTAAAATGTCACAACTCGTTCTATCAGAGATTATCATCCAGCTTTACTATTTAAATAGCAACTCATCCTGTGTTTGACTATCATAAGCAGCATTTTTTCTGAAGAGATATTCTTGAGACTATTGTTGTACAATGTTCTTTGCATCCTCCACTAGACCTTTGTGCATCAGAGTGGGTCATATTTTGTTCATCCCATGTTGCCACCACTTTTAGGCAGTATTAGTTGATTTCTGGTGAATGCCAACACTTATTTTAGCATAAATTCCAGAGTCATTTTTTCCCAATGTTCATACAACAGCAAACAAACTAATAAAATATATTGAATTTTAACTTGCCCCTTTACCTCTTATTCCCTGAATAAACTTTAGAATTTACCTTATTAACCTACAAGGAACGTCAGAAACTATTTCCATGGAATAATAATTGATTTATTTTCATTCATCTGAAATACCAGATGTACTGTCAGATTCAAATGAAGTTTTATTGCTCTGTGGTAATACGCAGTAATTAAGATATTGTCCAGATAGATTGTCCCTGGGAGTCTTACAGTGTGGCATTTAGGCAGTGGTATATGGTAAATTTGTAATACTGCATACAGGCCAAGGAACATGTCTGTCTATTGTTATAATTTACATATAAGTTATATATGAGGAATTGTTTATAATCTAAGATAATGATATTATTTTAAAGCATTTTATTAGATTTATTCTTAGACTTGTAACCTGATTAGAAAACTGCTGTTTTCACATTGTTCTTTCTAAATGTCTTGACCTTTGAGACATTTTAGTTCAGTCATAAATTGCCTTATGATTATGGACTAGAAACTGCTACAAGCTTGGGTAAATACATCGGAATAATTGCTCAAGAGCCTTTTAGTATCCTAATATTTTATATTTTCATGGACTTTTGAGTTTTAACAAAGTGACCTTGATCTCTATGTTAGATTCTTGGACCGAGTATGGGAATTTTGTATTTTTATTTTCAAAACAGTACAAGATTTCTCCAGGAATTTTTATTCATTGGTAAATTTTTTTTTGTAATAACTAAGAGCCAGTCTAAATTTTGATGGTATTATTATTGTTTCAGTCTGCACAAGTCTCACCTATGTAATGTATTGATAAGGAAGGAACACCATGTTAAACACATGAAATACTTTATGTGGGCTACTTGAAAATGACAAATCAAAAACTATCATGTAATAGAAAAGATATACGTTGAGGCATAACTTCTAGTGCTGTATCTTCTCTACTACAGTTACACTGCACTCCTCAACGAGCTTTGCAGTCAGTTTTAAAAGCTAAAGTAATTGGGATGAGAAACATAAAATGCCCAAGAAATTATTCTGATGAAAATTACAAGTCTAAGTCAAGAAAGTAAACAAACCAGAATTTGAGGCATGATCATTTTTATTTTTGTAACTTTAAACAGTCCTTAGAAATAATTGACAGTTTACTGATTTTAGCAGGAAACACGTTACTCTACTGCCATCTGGACATACTAATAGAACCTTTGCCTCTGGATGAGAGAAAGGCATAATGATTATAAATGTTTTGTCAGAAAACCCCCTTTTTTAAGGGGATTTGGGATGTAAAACCAATGGCCGTAATTTTGAAACAGCTGTTCTTTTCATGATCTCCTCCACATGGAAAGAGATTTGGAAATGGGGTGTCCTCAAACATCACTTTGTCGCAGTGATCAAAATTTTTCATTTTGTCCAAATATGTAAATGGAGTCAAATTTACTTCTTAGTAAAACCTATTACACCAAACACGTAGCTTGCGTTTTTTTCTGTGTTCAACACTGTCTTTTTTTTTTTTAATTTGGGCTCTTTTAAAAATTTTATTTTATTTTATTTTTTTGGCTGCAACGCACAGCATGTGGGATCGTAGTTCCCCAGCAAGAGATCAAACCCACTCCCCCTGCATTGGAAGCGCAAAGTCTTAACCACTGGACTGCCAGGGAAGTCCCTCAACACTGTCTGGATTAACTTGATTCATCTATTATTTATATATCCACTCACTTCCAGAAAGGAGATGAGTGATTTTACACTAGAAAGGCATAGATGTAATACAGATATGAACATTTACTAAGTAATGCATGATAGCAAAAGGATGCTTAAACTGAAATGCATTTGTCAGGGACAGTAACTGTACTTGACTATAAAAATTGGGCTTTTGCACTCTGACCTTGGGTCATCTTCTCACTGTTTAAAACTGGCATCCAGCTGTCTTTTGGATGCATGTCCTTCTCCTGGAAATAAAGAGAAGTGAGAAGGTCAGTGAATCTAACACCTCAGACCCCCAAATTGTGTGGAATTTAAAAGTGGTCTGCTCTCCCCCTTCTGTCAAGGTCTCTTGGCTTCCTGGGTTGTTTCCATCCTCTCTCATTCTTTCTTCCCCCATGAGAGTAGGGAGATCCTGCAGGAAAGCCTTTCTCTGGATCTGTTGCCTGTCTGATTCTTGTCCTCTCCCAGGGGATTATTCTATATTCTGTTGTGCAAATCTTTTGTTTTGCTTTGAAACTCTTGGGAAAATTTTGTGCCATCTGCATCATTCTGACCATTTTCTATTCTGTGATGTGTGGGCCCTGTATCTGTCTTATTCCTCCTCTATCCGATTTCCCTTGGATCTCATCGTTGCCTAGAATGAGTCAGAACCTGCAGTCACAACCTTCCTTGGACTAGATTGGATTATGGACCTTCCCCATGCAGTGCTGGGGTGGAATTAAACTTAATTCTGTCCCCACTTTCCAATGCTCCTAGTCTGTTTACCACTAACATCTTTTCTAGGGTTGTTCCCTCCTCCTCTGTCTATGTGACTGACTTCAGGTATATCCATGTAGCGGAATAGTACTCAGTAATGAAAAGGAGCAACCTTTTGATACATACAACTACTTGGATGGATCTCAATAACATTATGCTGAGAAAAAGAAAAAGCCAATTTAAAATAGTTATATACAGTGTGTTTCTATTTATACAGCATTCTCAAAGTGACAAAATTATAGTGAATGACATTTCCCTAGTTGCCAGGGGTTAGGGTTGGGAGAAGGATGTGACTATTAAGGGTTAATACAATAAAGTTTCTCTGTGGTGATGGAAAAATTCTGTACCTTGATTGTGGTGATATTTACTCAAATTTATACTTGCAGTGAAATTTCATAGAACTACACACGGACACATATAAATGAGTGAATGTAAAAACTGGTGAAATCTAAAGATCTTCACCTGAGTGAATAATATTGTACCAATATCAATTTCCTAATTTTGATAATGTGCTATGGTTATGTTCATTATGTTCATCTTCATTGGAGGAAGCTGGGTGAAGGGCAAACAGGAACTTCTAAGTATTTTGCAACTTCTTGCAAGTCTTAAACTATTTCAAAATGAAAAGTTATTTTAAAAATAGCTAATAATAATGATAAAAATTGTAGTGCTTTGAAAGTTTTTTAAAAATTGAGATCTTGGCCTGCACAGAAAATCAGACGTTTTATGTGGTGTGTTGATTATTCTGCATTTTCCCTCCTTTGAGTCTGAATCCTCTGTGCCCTCCTCTCGCTTATTCCAGGCCCCAAGAGACTTTTATTGACTGTATCACCTCCTCTTCCACGTCTACCTTTTAGCAGACTGTTCATTCTTTTCTTTTTCTTATCCCTAAGACCTAGTGGTAGAGATAGCTCTCTCTTATTTTTAGAACCTTTGTTAGTTACCTTAACCCTGCCTGTCTCTCTGGACATACCCGTTTTGTTTAATTCTTTTCAGGTAAAATCTTTGAGTGTGTCATCTGTCCCTGCTAGGACCCTTATACATTTGGCAAAAAAAAAAAAAAAATAAATTAAATAAATGGAATGACAAATGATAGACTGGGACAAATATTTGTAACTCAGGTGGTAAAGAATTGCTTTCCCTAATATACAAAGACTTCCTAGAAAAGGATAAGATGAAAGCTAACAAGATGAAAGGGTATGAACAAGCATATCATAGAAGAGAAATTTCAAATGGTTAGTAAGCATGTGAGAATATGCTCCTGCATTAGTATTTAGAGAAATAAAAGTTAAAACAATAATGAAATAGTATTTTTACACGTAAGATGGAGACACATTCCCCTTTAGGACTTAAGAATTCTCCCTGCTACTGAGAGTTTGTGTGGCTGACTCTCTCTCAGCTGATTACCTTTCCAAGAATTTTTCTGCATCAAAGGGAGCTGTCTTGTCCAAAATTCTGCCCTCTTCCTGGATGGCCTGCAAGCATCCTGTGAGATATAAATGTCCAACTCCTTGCCTCCAAGCTGGACAACTGTAAAGGGCTATTTTCCAGCGATCTCAACCCACAACACAGCATGTGTGAGCCTGTAGGGGCATATGAACTCTTATAGTGTGAATTGTTGCAAACTCTTTTGGAAGGTAATCTCACTTAATCAGCACATTAATCAGTCAAAATGAAAAAAATGAAAAAAATGTATACATATATATATGTATCTTCAGACTTAGCCGTCCTAATTTTCAGCATTAGAAACAAGAAAACATTAGTCTACAAGGATATGTATATAAATGATGTGTACTGAAATTTTATTTGCTGGGATAACTGAAAGTAGCCTACTAGCCATCAGTAGAGAAGGTACACCTATGCCCTGAGGTATTATGATGGTACTAAGAAGAATGGACTAGACTCGTATCTGGTGGCACACAGAGGATATCTGAATGTCAGTGATATAATGCTTTATAACAATGAAAGAGGAAAAGCAAGTTATAGATGTGTGTGGGTGTGTATGTGTGCCCTGCTATAGCTCATTGAAGATCAACAAACAGTGACTATTAGAAAAACATGTGTTATTGGGGCTGCTCTTCAGCCAAAACAGGCTTGCATGGCCATGCTTGCTGTTTACGGATGACCACTTTGATTGGCTGGGTGTTTATTCTGATTAGTCAGTGCCTGCGCTGCCCTGGTTGTTAATTATTTTGATTGTTGTCCCTTCCTATAAATTTCTGCAAGCCTGTGTATATAGTTGGCTACAGAAACAACAAAGTAAAGATTCACTAAGGCACATTTGTATTCAAATTATGCCAGACATTTGGATGGAAAAGAAAGTATTCAATTCAGATATTGTATTTGTGTAACGAATATAAACAAGTTAGAATTATAATAAAAAAGTTCTAATTCTATCTGGTAAGCTCTCTGTAATAGATATTCCCTCTGCATTATGAATAACATGTGGAAGAAGAGAAAGATGATACAGTTTATAATTGAATACTGACAAAGCATTATTTCTCATTACTCCCACCATGGGCTTCTAGGGTACTGTAGCATATATTTAGGACTGCCAAATCCTGAAGTTTAGGAAATACCATTGTAAAGCATAACATATACATCAGAGATACATTAGGAAGAGAGAGACAATATTTTATTAAGGGCTTTGAGCTAGTTGGTGGAATAATAAACACTTTTGTGTTAGCTTTAATGATTTATGTTACCTTTCTTCCAGAGAAAACACAATAGTAGAATGAAAGGATATTGTGATTGGTTTTATAAATAAATAACGATTACTTAAGAAGTAAATATATTCAGGTTAGAGTTTGCTCATTTGTGTTTGATATGATCTGACACTGCAGAAGGGCAGAGGAGTTCATTATTACCCAGGTCTTTACGAGAAGGGGTCTCCATTGCATGACATGGCAATTTGTTGCCTTTATTTGAATGGATTTAGACAAAGCTTGCATCGGTTAGTGTTCAGTTCCTTTGACGGTACCTTTTAACATCCGTCTCATTGTTCCATTTGTGGGTCATTGCAAAGCATTCATGAAGACTTTGTGGTTTAGGGAGCAAGTGAGGCTGTTGTCTAATTTGTTGTAATTGCTTAACTTACTCAAATAGTTTAATTTACCCCCGAATATGTTTAGCAGCTTAAAAGCAAGGTGTCCGTTCAAACATGAAATCTTTATAATTAGAAAAAACTCATTATATGGGTTTGTGTTATATAAACCTCAGTGAACTTTCTCCCTGCCTAATTTAATTAATCTTTAAATAGTAACATTGGTTTACTTCTTTGTGGGGGCAAGGAAAGATTATTTATGGAAAATTCAGACTTCTCTGAGAAGTAACAAGCATTTTTCTATGTGAAAGACGTTTTTCCCCCTAAATCTCTTCCTAAACACCATTTCGGCTTCTGCCTGAGGGAGTGGATTAGATGTATCTTTCCTCGCTCTCAAATTAACCACCTCCCTGCAAACTGCTCCAGTCCCAATGTGCTTTCAGGTTACCAAACCATGGGGGAGTACACAAAATGTTCTTTCTCTTTCCAGCCCAATCTATCTTTGAAGTGCCAAGGAGAGATAGTCTGGCAGCATGTAAATCTGAAATTCTGTTTTGCTTAAAAAAAAAAAAAAAAGAAAAGAAATTCTCACTCAGGCATGGTTCCCTTCAAAACGGCAAGCTTTTCCTGTCCTTTGTCTATCTCAGTGTCTTTGAGCCATCTCATTAGTGGGCTGGTATTCCTGACACAATACTTTTTAGGAGTTAGATTTCTGGCTAAATCTACACTACATTTTTAGTGACAAAATAGCACACAGGGAAAATGAAAAATAACACCAGAGTCTTGAATAATGTTGTTAGCTCAACTTCTGTGAGTTAATTACATTTCTTCAATTAAGAAACAAACTAATAAAACTTCAATTCAACATTATGTTGCTTTCACAAATACAATGGTTGATAGTATGGATATTGAGCCATTACTGAAAATGAATTTTTGTTTTCTAGAGTCTACAGACAGGAAGAATAATATAAAAATAAAAATGCAGAGTTTGTATCCCTCCATGCCTATCTGACCCTTCCCACCCCAATTTAATGAAACTTCACTCTTTCTTGAAGGAATTACCTACTAGAGTTGGTTTAGCAATCTACCAGTATGTAGATCCCCCTTCTTTTTGAATTTTTCTTTCAATTTTTAGGAAGGCCAAAATTGGCCGAAAATGACTGTTTCTGCCTATGCTTATAAAGTAAAAGTAAAATGGAGTTGGGTAAATTTATTTAAGGTGAACTTACTATCTTTTATATGGTTAAATCTACCTAGGAGCTTAAATCTGAGATGCTAGATATTACAGACTGTGAAAGGTAAAGCTACAAAGAAATCTAGATACTAAAAACCATTATTAAGGAAAACCATTCAGAAACCAGCCATAAAAAATGCAAAATAAAAACCACAGTAAATGGTTAAAATGAAAAAGGCAGGCAGCTCCTAGCACTGGAGGAACTGAGGTGCTGAGGTTCTTCTCTTCTGCTGGTGGAAGTGCCACCACTTCGAAAAACTGTTTGGCGGTAGAAGGAAAGCTAAACATGCACCTGCTTTCTGACTCGGCAATTCCATTCCTAGGTGTATGCTCAACAGAAATGGGTCTGTATGTTCATCAGAGACATGCATACAAATGTTCATAGGAGCACTGTTAGTATTAATCCCAAGGTAGAAGTAATCAAAGGTAGAATGGATGTTTTAATTGTGGTAGCTTATTGCAAAATAATAATTTAGCAAAAAGGATGAGTCAACCAGAAGTACATACAGCGACATGGACAGACTTCACAAGCTCAATGTTGAATGAAAGGAATCGGATACCAATGAGTACATCTTGTATTATTCAATTTATATAAACTTTAAAAAGAGGGAAAGCTAACCTATGGTGTTACAAGTTAGGGTGGTGGTTAGCATGATGGGGCAGTGAAAAGAAAGGGGCACCAGGGGAACTTCTGGTGTCCTGGTGGTGTTCAGTTTCTTGATCTCAGTGGTGGTTACCTGATTTTTGCAAATTTATGCATATACATGTATATCTTTTTTATTGGAGTATATGTATATACATATACTCCAATAAAAAAGATGAAAAAGGAAGAATAAAGAAAAAAGCCAGCTATAGAAATGAAGAGGATTGGCAGCATAAAAGTGTGTGTATTTTGGTTTTTTCACCCATGGAAAGAGATCAAGAAAGATACATGATTAACGCCTATGAAAATTTGAGAGTCAAAGTTTTAAATTCTCTAAGTGGTTAAAGTTAATTGTTTGAACGGAATACAAAACTGTTACCACTGTCTTTCAAACTTTCCTGATCTTTAGAATCACTTGGGGAAGCTTGTCAAAAATATGGACTCTAGGTCCTTCTTTGGGAGATTCAACTTTAGTGGGTTTGAGATGGGGCCAGTTATCTTTATTTTTTAATTTTTTATTGGTTCTATGTTTCTTTAATTTTTTAAGTTACAGTTTTTAAGGTTACATTCCATTTATAGTTATTACAAAACATTGGCTATATTCCCCACGTTGTACAATACATCCTTGTAGCCTGTCTTACACCAATAGTTTGTACCTCCCACTCCCCGACCCCCACTTTGCCCCCCACTGCTCTCCCCACTAGTCACCACTAGTTTGTTCTCTGTATCTGTGCATCTGCTTCTTTTTTGTTATAATCACTAGTTTGTGGTATTCTTTGGATTCCACATATAAGTAATATCATACAGTATTTGTCTTTCTCTGTCTCATTCCACTTAGCATAATGTCCTTCAGTCTTTATTTTTGAAACATGATTTAGATGATTCTGTTAGTCAGAAAGTGGGAAACAGAATTATGCTATTCCATTTTTTCTGTAACAGCTAAAAGTGGTGTAGCCTGATTTATTCCTCTTCCTCTTTCCTTCACCCTAGTCTACCCACCTATCCCCAATTCCAATTTGAATAGTAATTCTCAAACTTTGCTTCAAGGCACTTGTAAAAATGCAGATAGCTCTTGGTCTGTCCTCAAGAATTTTGAGGAGAGGTATATGCATTTTTCACCTTAGAAGGTGTTCGGATTAGGAGGCACCTGCTTTCAATATACTTTGAGAAACTAGGGCCTGGAGGAGAAGAATACACTGGCCAAACAGATTTGGCTTAGTTTTTCTCCTTTATGTCTGGGCTGGTTATCTAACATAGGTTATTGTTAAGTCTTTAATAAGTATTAAGGTCATGGGAGATAGGAAGTGTGTCCCAATTCCTTCTTTGGAGCAATTTCACAGCATCTGTGAATGTGCTGTTAGCCAAGGAGGACTAGGGGAGTTATGAAGTCCAGGTGATTGAAGTTACTTTTAGCACTGTTTATTATATCATTTGTTTGAAATTAACCTGGAGCAGCATTGTGTTTCTTTTTATTACTGTATATTTACATCACTTTTAATAAAACGTTAATCTGTTTTGCCAGTCTTAAGTTTGAGTATCTATTATATACTTGCCTCCTGAAATATCATTTCGTTCCTGTCGTTTCATGGGCTTCAGTTGGAGGCTTAGGAGCAAAAAAGATTCATATTCCAAATGGTACAGAGAGCCCAAATGGTACAGAGCCTCAAGCATTTTTGATGTTTCATTCATCAAAATTAGGATACAGATAAGTGTTTGCCTGCGCACAGTTCTATGATAGGCATTCTATTAAAAGCCAGAGACACTGTCAGAGATGGGTTTAGATTATCGTAATGTGGATTCACCAGCCCTTGCAAATTGCAATCATTGGCTCTTTCCCCAATTAAGAAAGACCAAATTATTCAATCTCCTAGAAACTTTGCATTCCTAACATCTTGTCTTTATGCATTAAGTAGTTACTGTTATTCTAGGAGAAAGAACTTCATTATTCAGGAATACACAGATATATGAGAATGAAAAGGGAGAAAAAGATTATTATCATTCTAGTCAAATGATCAGTCATATGCAGTTAGTAAGTATTGGCTTAATACATTTTGTCAAAGATAGTTTGCAATCCCAGACTTCCTGATGTTGTTTTGCCACCTATATTCTGTAGCTCCTGTTGGTACCTGAAAGTGCCTTAGAGAGGCTAATAATGGGGAGCACCAGGGTATGTTTATTTATTCTATTATTTCCATTATTCTAATGTGGACCAGTCATATCTGAATTTCTGTGAAAATAAAATAATGTGAGCTTATCTTATAGATAAATCAGTGTCCATCTTGAAGGCATTTTGGCATCTAACTTAAATATTTACAGCCTGGAGTAAGTGATACCCTCAAATACTGTTGGCAAGAGAGTAAATTAGTGCAACCAGTTTGGAAAACTGTTTGACAGTATCTATTAAAGCTAAACATGTATCTGCCCTATGACACAGCAATGCTGCTCCTAGGTATATACTCAGGAAAAATATGTAAAATATTCACTAAAAGACTGCATAAGAATCTTCATAGCAGCATGATCCATAATTGTCCCCAAATGGAAACTAGTCTGATGCCAAGCAATAGTAGAGAAGATAGATGAATTGAATGAGAATGAACAGTCTCTAACTACACTCAGTAATATGGATGAATCTCACAGACAATATTTAGAGAAAGTCAGATGCAAAAGATGACTGTATGATTCCATTTATTCAAAGCACAAGCACAGGCAAAACTAATCTCTGCTATTAGAAGTCGGGATAGTGGTTACCCTTGGGGCTTGTATAGTAACCGGAAGGGGGCATGAGAAGGGTTTGTGGGGGAGTAGTGATGTTCTGTCTTTTGATGCTGCTTAGAAGGGTGTTCAGGTCATGAAAATTTATTGAACTTACCTTGATGATAAGCACCCTTTTATATGTGTATATTATACTCTAAAATTTTTGGAAGATGTTTATAAGCATGAGTTTGATGTGAATTAAAATCAGTTTCCAGTTTTTATCAGCTAGGTTTACATGCACCTATTTTAGAACATGCTGGCTTCAGAGAAAAGTAGAGAATAGTATAAATATAAACAGTATCCTTAGGCATCATAAAATAGCCCTTTTTTGCATAGTGTTTAATTTCGTGTGTGATGAGGAGGTGATATAGTCAGATGGAAAAACATCAGGATTTAGTACCATAAAAACACATTTGAGCTCTGGCTCTGTCCTTGATAAACTGAGTTCTTGAGCTAGGTCACATAACCCCTCTAGGCCTTACTTTCCTCTTATGAAAAAGGGGTATACTAATCTCTAAGGTCTATTGTGAGTCCCTGGATTTATATATTATATTATACATTGTTTGTTTACTAAAATGTCAATCACATGGGAGCAGAGGTTTTTGTTAGTCTACTGTTAGACTATTATCAAAAGTCACCAGAGGATAGCCACATGCAAAAATAATGAAACTAGACCCCTATCTTAAACCATACACAAAAATCAACCTCAAAGTAGTGTAAAGACTTGAGCGTAAGACCTGAAACTGTAAAACTCAAGAAAACATGAGTGGTAAGCTCCCTCATATTTGTCTTGGACATGACTTCTTGGATTGACACCGAAAACAAAGGCAACAAAAGCAAAAATAAAGTGGGACTACATCAAACTAAAAAGCTTTAATTTGCAGAATTAATCATTTAAAATTATTTTTAACTAATCAAAGGAAATCATCAGCAAAAGGAGAAGTCAACCTATTGGAATGGGAGAAAATCTTTGCAAACTACATATCCAGTAAGGTGTTATTATCCAAAATATATAAGAACTTATATGACTCAATAGCAAAAAAATCCAAATAACCCAATTTTAAAATGGCCAAAGCACCTAAATAAACATTTTCCAAAGGAGACATACAAATGGGCAAAAGGTACACGGAAAAGTGCTTAGAGTCACTAACCATCAAGGAAATGCAAATCAAAACTGCAATAAGATATTACCTCACACCTTTTAGAATGGCTATCATCAATAAGACAAGAAGCAGCAAGTGTTGGCAAGAATGTGGAGAAAAGAGAACAACTGCACACTGCTGGTGGGAGTGTAAACTGGTACAGCAACAATGGAAAACGGTATGGAGGTTCCTTAAGAAATTGAAAACAGAACTACCGTATGATCCAGGATTCTCCTTTCTGGGTATACATCCAATGGAAATGAAATCATTATCTTGAAGAGATATCTGTACGTCCATGTTCATAGCAGCATTATTAATAGTAACCAAGGTATGGAAACATTCTAAGTGTCCATTAACAGGTGAATGGATAAAGAAAATGGAATATTTTTCAGCCTTAAAAAATAAGTAAGTCCTGACATTTGTGACAACATGGATGAACCTGGAGGGCATTATGCTAAGTGAAATGAGCCACACAGAGACAGACAAATACTGGACGGCATCATTTATATGCAAGATCTTAAAAAAAGTCAAACTTACAGAAACAAAGAATAGAAAAGTGGTCGTCAGGGGCTAGGGGTGGGGAAAATAGGGAGAAGTTGGTAAAGGGATACAGATACAGATATAATCTTTCAGTTATAAGATGGATAACGTCTGAGGACCTAAGGTAAAACATGGAGGCTATAGTTCATAACACTGTATTATGTAATTGAAATTAGCTAAGAGAGTAGAAATTAAGTGTTCTCACACACACACGAAAAATAAATATGTGAAGCGATGACTATGTTAATTAATTTGATGTAGGGAGACCTTTCACATTGTGTATGAGTTTCAAATCGTCAGGTGGTACACTTTAAATATATTACACTGTTATTTGTCAATTACACCTCAGTAAATCTGGAAAAAAAGATTATCAGGCCGCTGAGTCTGGCACTTTTCTCTATCACTCACTGTAGTATAGAATTAAGTTTAATGAACTATCTCTGCATCAAGGGAACTTAGTTTATAACAGTTACTAGAGTACAACCAGGCCTAGCATATCATGGTATTACCTATCATCGCCCTTCTTCCTGGAACTATGAAATTCATTCATTCATTTATTCATTACTGTATTTATTAATTAAAGACTTACTTATTGAGTGCCACCTCGTAGTCATGTAAGAGACATTAAATGGAAACTTTACAAATCTTTTTTTTCCCCCAACTCTCCACTTATATCCTAATCTACCCCTGAGGATCTGAACACTCTTTTTTTTTGATAACAGACAAGACCTTTTTTTTTTTTTTTTTTTGCGTTACACGGGCCTCTCACTGTTGTGGCCTCTCCCATTGCGGAGCACAGGCTCCGGACGCACAGGCTCAGCGGCCATGGCTCACGGGCCCAGTCGCTCCCCGGCATGTGGGATCTTCCCGGATCAGGGCACGAACCCGTGTCTCCTGCATCGGCAGGCGGACTCTCAACCCCTGCGCCACCAGGGAAGCCCGACAAGACCTTTTGAGTTAAAGATGTTACGGATAAAGGGTTGGATTAGGCCTCACCTCAGTGCAAGGAGGCATTTTTTTCAGGAATGCAACATACTGGTCACTTTTTCCAGGTGTCCATTCCAGGGTGAAAGAATCCTGGATCTCAGAGAATTCTTATTGCTATACTTCTTTTTTTGTGAGTGTTCCATACCTCACAACAGAGCAGACTAATGAAAAAGTCCCTGAACAGCTCTACTTATCGAGAAATTAGGTCTTTACCCAACTTATCTAAAAAATGTGTGGCGGGTGACTAAACCCACTCAGAGTCCATCTTTGCCTTGGCACACTGGTAAGAGCAAGGCTGGGATGGGTCCCAAGAGAAGATTCCTGAGGCCCAGGGGATATTCTAGCCATGGATATCCCATGTCCCATGGGTACCTGGGCTCAGGTCTTACTTATTTCCTTAATAATATAGTACCACCTCCATTAGGACTAGCCTTCTGAGTGCGTCCAGAAGTAGCCTTGACCACGAAAGACTGACCTTCCATGAAGGGCTTAATGTTTTCAGGGTCCCATAAGAGATGTGATGAGATGGGACTGGACAGGTGCCAGGGTCTGTGAGAACGTGAGATATTCTTGAGGCTGTCATTCCTGTACTGGCTCAGGCTCTGTAACTTGTTTCTGCTCTCATTGCTCCTTAGGCTCAAACCCCCACTTCCTGCTTGGACTTTCACTTGTCTTTTTCTTTTGTTTTGGATTGACCCATTCAGACTGTTCTCTGGTCTCATTCTATTGAACCCTACTCTCTCAGTTGCATCTCTAACCAAGCCAAAGCATTTACCCTGCCCTTCAGGGTCATTCATGGAATATATGCTAAGCTCTATAGGGACTAATGGGCAAGACAGACAATGCTCTGAACCTCTTAAGTCTAGGCCCATCACAGTCTAGGCTTTTCTGATTAAGTCTCTGTTCACTGGCCCAGTATTGTTCTGGCTCAGGCAAATGAATGTTGTACATGAGGATATTTGTTCAGTGTTCTGCATTTAGGAAGTAACTAATTAAATATATATAAAATATATATTGTGCAGAAGTAGATATAATAAAATACATTACATATTATAAACAAATATTCACATTTTTTTGGTATCATGAGCCCTTTTCACTCCTAAAAATGATTGAGTACCCCAAAGAGTTTTGCTTATTCTGTTATACATATAGTACTATTTACTGAATCAGAAATTAAAGCATAATTTTAAAATACATATTAATTCCTTTGAAAAAATAATAAACCTGTTATATAAATGTCTTTTGCATGCAGACATTTCATGTCTGGCTCAATAGAAGACAGCTGGATTCTCCTATCTGTTTCTGCATCAATTTGTTATGCTATCACACATCACATAGCCTCTGGAAAACTCCACTCTACATTCTTGAAAAATGAGAATAAAAGTCAAATAATGTCTTAGTATGATTATGAAAATAGTTTTGACCTCATGGACTCCTTGAAAAAGCCTCAGGAAGACCCAGATGTTCCTGGGCCACACTTGAGAAATGATGTAAGAAACTTATAATTCTGTTTATTCCATGTCACATCACATTTGATCAGTTGAATTTCAGTGGGTATTCATAGACTTAAAAATCCTTTATCAAATAAGAAAATCATTTATTTATTTTGGTATATGTATATTTTACAAATACATACTTTAGAATACATTATAAATGCAGGTAAAAATTATAATTACCCAGTATTTAAACTTTATTTGGAATAAGGAATATTTTAAATGTAATTTTGAAAAGGAAATGTTCTATTATGTAGGTCAGTGAACTTTATAATAAAGGCATATTATTGCCAAGATAAAGTGTAACAAGATTACCTAGACAAATATTTATCTCTATATTGAATGATGCTTAGAATGCTGCAAGTAAGTACATAGAATGTGTTGAAAGGGAATTCACTTCTATTAAAATGCCCATTTATGTTACAAGCACCTAAATATGTAGCTGTCTTCATCATTAAATTGGAGAGCCTAGGCTATAAGTGTTTTATGGAAAAATGAATTTTTCATGGGCACCTGATCTTTTAGATAACATGCTTCAGGAAGAGGTATCAGAACACTGATTTCCTAGTTCAGATTCCCCATCCCCACAATTGGTATTTAAGAAAGGGAAAGAAGGATGTCATTACCTGATCCTCAAGATGACATAGAGAAGATATGCTCCTTGAGCAGAGGCTTCAAAATGTGCAGAATCAGACCCAGTTTTTCATGTGATGTGATGATGGTCAACAGCAACAGAGCTGCCACTCTTTGTGGGTGATTAAAGACAACAACAGTGAGATGGCACGAACCACAAAGCCCTACTGCCACCTGACAGATTTTTCCTTTGATTCAAGGAAGCCCTTGTGAGAGGTCTTTTATGTGACCCTGGTTCCCTTGCCAGAGTCTATTTTAATTTTTTTTAAATCTTTGCTACTGGATTGAAAGTGTAGTTGCCATTTTCAATATGCCTCAGAGCCACTAATGATGGAGCTGCTTTGGGGAGCCAGGTGATTAATGTAGACAATGCACAACATGGTGGCCCCAACTCAAGAGCACTCTATAGGACTTCACCGTATTTGGATATAATTAAAAGGCCCAAATCCAACCTAAATGTGACACTTTTCACTGACATCTGGACTTTCTGTTTGCAAACACTATAATGTAGGGCTGTCAGAGGTCAAGGGAGCAGGAGGCCACTCTTTTACTTTTTTTTTTGTATATTATAAAGATGAAGAAATACAAAAGCAGTGTTAAAAACTGAATTATGTTTTAAGGACTTACACTGGACAAGTGAATACTTCTGACTCACATACGATGAAATATAACTGGGCTATTCTCAAGGTAATTGTAGGCTTTCCTTGAACACATCTTTAAGTAAAGTTTGTTAGTTAGACTTTGTAAACATATCCAGTAGTAGCCGTGAGTTTGACTTGTATGGTAAGCACTATGCTCTTTTGATCTAGTTCTAATATTCCAGTTATGGTCGTGAATGACCTCATTTGGAGATAAAATGCTAAATTTGAAGCTCTTTTTGAGCATGAGCCTCAAATGATGGACTCTGCTGCTGTATCTTAAAGGAGTGACACCCTTCATCAGTAATCAGATACTATTTATGGTAACATTTTTAAACCTAAAGGCACTAGATGGCCAAATCTTTGAGGAAATGACTAGTAAGGGATAAATAGATTTCCAAATTTTTAAATGTTTTATGTAAGTAACCTATTAATGCAATCCCTGAATGTGCAGCTTTTTGAAAATAGTATGCTCACTCTTGAGAAAAGCGCTACTTAATATGTGACTGTATAGGCATCAATAAATAACTAATTTTATATTGGAGATAACTTTTAATGAACTCTTAAATCTTAAAACATGTACTTCAAAACTAACTTTTTTAACCTAAAAGTTATTAAAACAATAACTTTGTTTTAATCTAAACTTTACAATTATGGTTTTAGAATTTAGGCTCAGCCTTTAGAACTGTATAAAGAATAGCATGGAGTTAGAATTGGGAAAATCATCCCTTGACTTAAGAGTCATAGTACTGGAAAGGAAAGAAGAGGAAGTAGGTGCCCATTCTCTCAATTAAAGATGAGAACACTCAGGCCAAACGGCTGAATTGGTTTCTCCAAGCAAGCTCGTTGTGCAGCTAGGTCTAGAACTTAGGATTTCTGAAGGACAACCTGATGTTCGTTTTATTCTATGACTTGCCACCTTCTTAAAATTTGAAGTAATCAGAAAATCGCATGGAATTTGAAAGCCTCTTACAAAAGGGAAGATAATTATTTATCATATTCAAAAAAAGGAAAGAGATATATATTATGCCTATACCAGTAGCAGCTTTTCTTTTTAGTTCTAAAAAATTGAGGAGAAAAATTACTGCAGATTTAAATGACGTAGAAATATTAAACATGAGCTATTTTAATTGATTTAATTTTTATCTATTTTTTTGAGCTTTTCTCCATAATTTGTCTCTACACATCACGTAATTTTTAACAGTCTGATGGTTGGATTTTTAAAAATAGCAAATTTTATGCTTTACATAATTTGGAATATTCTGTTTTTCTTTCACTTAATGGTTAAAAATGTTTATAAAGATTTTTTATATTTACCTGGAGAAAATGAAAATATAAAAATAATCATGGACAGGGCAGTTTGTTATGGAAGTTATGTACTTTCAGAAAAAAGATTGTGTGTGTGTGTGTGTGTGTGCACTTCATTTTATAAATTGGAGGTAGGGTTTTTGATGTTATATTTAATGCAGGGATTGATAATAATATGGTGATTTTTATTCAGATGACTGCCTCTTAGATATGTATCCTTTGTTAAACTGTCATTTTTTCTTTAAAGAATCCTGTTGAGCCAAACACTTACTTTGCTTTTTAAGAAAGAGGAACTTAGGGAATCCCATCCCGCCTTTTAAATTGTTATATAGTTTCAACAATGGTGCATCTAATTATAAATAACTTTGTCTTTTTTTTTTCCTGAAACTTTTATTTATTTTCTTTTAAACATCTTTATTGGAGTGTAATTGGTTTACAATGTTGTGTTAGTTTCTGCTATACCACAAAGTGAATCAACTATATGTATATATATACATCCATAT
Source organism: Phocoena phocoena (assembly GCF_963924675.1). Lineage (NCBI taxonomy): Eukaryota > Metazoa > Chordata > Mammalia > Artiodactyla > Phocoenidae > Phocoena > Phocoena phocoena. The sequence continues at coordinate 46,884,002 of NC_089233.1, read as the reverse complement.
CCCCTCCCTCTTGCATCCCCCTCCCACCTCCCTATCCCACCCCTCTAGGTGTTCACAAAGCACAGAGCTGATCTCCCTGTGCTATACAGCTGCTTCCCACTAGCTGTCTTTTACATTTGGTAGTGTATATATGTCAATGCTACTCTCTCACTTCGTCCCAACTTCCCCTTCCCCTTCCCCATGTCCTCAAGCCCATTCTCTACATCTGTGTCTTTATTCCTGTCCTGCCCCTAGGTTCATCAGAACCATTTTTTTTCTTTTTTTTTTTTTAGATTCAAATATATATATGTGTTAGCACACACTATTTGTTTTTCTCTTTCTGACTTACTTCACTCTGTATGACAGACTCTAGGTGCATCTACCTCACTACAAATAGTTCAATTTTATTTCTTTTTATGGCTGAGTAATATTCCATTGTATATATGTGCCACATGTTTATCCATTCATCTGTCAGTGGACACTTAGGTTGCTTCCATGTCCTGGCTATTGTTAATAGTGCTGCAGTGAACATTGTGGTACATGACTCTTTTTGAATTATGGTTTTCTCAGGGTATATGCCCAATACTGGGATTGTGGGTCACATGGTAGTTCTATTTGTAGTTTTTTAAGGAACCTCCATACTGTTCTCCATAGTGACTGTATCAATTTACATTCCAACCAACAGTGCAAGAGGGTTCCCTCTTCTCCACACCCTCTCCAGCATTTATTATCTGTAGATTTTGTGATGATGGCCATTCTGACTGGTGTGAGATGATACCTCATTTTAGTTTTGATTTGCATTTCTCTAATGATTAGTGATGTTGAGCATCCTTTCATGTGTTTGTTGGCAATCTGTATATCTTCTTTGGAGAAATATCTATTTAGGTCTTCTGCCCATTTTTGGATTAGGTTGTTTGTTGTTTTGATATTGAGCTGCATGAGCTGCTTGTATATTTTGGAGATGAAGCCTTTGTCAGTTGCTTTGCTTGCGAATATTTTCTCCCATTCTGAGGGTTGTCTTTTCATCTTGCTTATGGTTTCCTTTGCTGTGCAAAAGCTTTTAGGTTTCACTAGGTCCCGTTTGTTTATTTTTCTTTTTATTTCCATTTTTCTAGGAGGTGGATCGAAAAGTATCTTGCTGTGATTTATGTCATGGAGTGTTCTGCCTATGTTTTCCTCTAAGAGTTTTATAGTGTCTGGCCTTACATTTAGGTCTTTAATCCATTTTGAGTTTATTTTTGTGTATGGTGTTAGGGAGTATTCTAATGTCATTCTTTTACAGGTAGCTGTCCAGTTTTCCCAGCATCACTTATTGAACAGGCTGTCTTTTCTCCAATGTATATACTTGCCTCCTTTATCAAAGATAAGGTAACCATAGGTGCATAGGTTTATCTCTGGGCTTTCTATCCTGTTCCATTGATCTATATTTCTGTTTTTGTGCAGGTACCATACTGTTTTGATTACTGTAGCTTTGTAGTATAGTCTGAAGTTAGGGAACCTAATTCCTCCAGCTCCGTTTTTCTTTCTCAGGATTGCTTTGGCTATTTGGGTTCTTTTGTGCTACCATACAAATTGTGAAATTTTTGTTCTAGTTCTGTGAAAAATGACATTTGTAGGTTGATAGGGATTACACTGAATCTGTAGATTGCTTTGGGTAGTATAGTCATTTTCACAATGTTGATTCTCTCGATCCAAGAATGTGGTATATCTCTCCATCTGTTTGTATCATCTTTAATTTCTTTCATCAGTGTCTTCTAGTTTTCTGCATACAGGTCTTTTGTCTCCTTAGGTAGGTTTATTCCTAAGTATTTTATTCTTTTTGTTGCAGTGATAAATGGGAGTGTTTCCTTCATTTCTCTTTCAGATTTTTTATCATTAGTGTATAGGAATGCAAGAGATTTCTGTGCATTAAGTTTGTTGTATCCTGCTACTCTACCAAATTCATTGATTAGCTCTAGTATTTTTTTGGTAACATGTTTAGGATTCTCTATGTATAGTATCATGCCATCTGGAAACAGTGGCAATTTTACTTCTTCTTTTCCGATTTGGATTCCTTTTATTTCTTTTTCTTCTCTAATTGCTGGGGCTAAAACTTCCAAAACTGTGTTGAATAATAGTGGTGAGAGTGGGCAACCTTGTCTTGTTCCTGATCTTAGAGGAAATGGTTTCAGTTTTTCACCATTGAGAACGATGTTGGCTGTGTGTTAGTCATATATGGCCTTCATTATGTTGAGGTGGGTTCCCTCTATGCCTACTTTCTGGAGGATTTTTATCGTAAATAGGTGTTAAATTTTGTTGAAAGCTTTTTCTGCATCTATTGAGATGATCATATGGCTTTTCTCCTTCAATTTGTTACTATGGTTTATCACATTGATTAATTTGCATATATTGAAGAATCCTTGCATTCCTGGGATAAACCCCACTTGATCATGGTGTATGATCCTTTTTTTTTTTTTTTTGTATGATCCTTTTAATGTTCCGCTGGATTCTGTTTGCTAGTATTCTGTTGAGGATTTTTACGTCTATGTTCATCAGTAATATTGGCCTGTAGTTTCTTGTTTTGTGACATCTTTGTCTGGTCTTGGTATAAGGGTGATGGTGGCCTCGTAGAATGAGTTTGGGAGTGTTCCTCCCTCTGCTGTATTTTAGAAGAGTTTCAGAAGGGTAGGTGTTAGCTCTTCTCTAAATGTTTGATAGAATTCAACTCTGAAGCCATCCGGTCCTGGGCTTTTGTTTGTTGGAAGATTTTTAATCACAGTTTCAATTTCAGTGCTTGTGATTGGTCTGTTTATATTTTCTGTTTCTTCCTGGTTCAGTCTCAGAAGGTTGTGCTTTTCTAAGAACTTGTCCATTTCTTCCAGGTTGTCCATTTTATTGGCATATAGTTGTTTGTAGTAATCTCTCATGATGCTTTGTATTTCTGCGGTGTCAGTTGCTACTTCTTTTGCATTTCTAATTCTGTTGATTTGAGTCTTCTCCCTTTTTTTCTTCATGAGTCTGGCTAATGGTTTATCAATTTTGTTTATCTTCTCAAAGAACCAGCTTTAATGTTATTGATCTTTGCTATTGTTTCCTTCATTTCTTTTTCATTTATTTCTGATCTGATCTTTTTTCCCCCAGGACTCTAAAAATATTACAGTCAAATATCAGGTGGCTTTAGTTACAAGCAGTTTGGTTTATTTTTTAAGTGTGCAAGTTGCTTCTGAATAAGACAAGAAGTTTATGTCAGATGAAGGTAAATTCATCGAAATTAGCTAGATATGATTCTGTGGAGAATAGTTTACTTTTCTTCAGCTTCACAATTTTACAGAGTTGGGTGTATGGCTCTGTTTTACAGGCTTTTCAGCTCTTCCTTCTAAGAATCCCTTTTCTTCTTCTGGATTACATGCCTTCTAGCTATTTCTTCTTAGAATCCCTTGAAGTTAAATATTCTCCCTCCCATGTTTCTTGGAAGTATTTGTGAATGTTATGGGTTATATTTCTTTCAACTGCTGCTAGCTGAAAGCTCTATCCTCACTTTTTACCATTTTATCCTCTTTTTAATTCAGGTATTGGCCTATATTAAAAAGAATTCCTTTTGTTTTTTTCTGGGCAGCAACTGTATCCAGTTCTTTATAACAATTCTTTGTGTGACAGATGCAAATGACATTTTATAATCAGATTGAAAATTCATGTTTAATCCTTGTTTTTTCAGCCTTTCATGTAAAAACATTTCAATATTTGGTTAGCACATTTTTTCAGTTATCACATTTTATTTTTAACAGAATCTTAGTTTTTCTTGTACAGATGTAATTTGATTATATTAATTTTTTTCTTTTTATTTAAGGTATAGTAAAAACATGAGGGGAAACTCCATTTTAATGTATTGCAATCATCTAGGATTTCAAAATCCACTTTGCATGTCTTTGTATACTTGAATTAGTTATAAAACCTTGATAAAAAGATGAGAATTAATATACTCAACCTGTTAGGAGTAAGTAGTTTTATTGTTGATTTAAGCTGGTTGAATGAGATGTCTCAGAATGCTAAAGAGGCAGACCAGCAGGTTTCAGGTGATTAAAGAAAATCCCTCATCTTGGAGGAACTTGAAGGAACATGATGCTATTTAAGTAGAATCTAATCAGGGAGAAGAAAAGCTTGGAAGTAAAAAGATGGAATGTTTCATGTCATTATTTGCAAAGCAACTGAACAAAAGGTGAGCAAGATAATTAAGTGCCTTACTGCTAAGTAGAATTTTTCAAAGCAGGTTGATTAGAGGTCTTTCTTTTTAAAAAAAAAAAAAATGAAAATTAAACATCTGGTCTAGAAAATCTAGTTGAAAGAGCTAATTCAGTTATAAAGATGGAGGCCAGTTTGGAAAAAATTTGACAGAACTGTATATGGTGGAAAATGTTCACAATGATGAACTTAACTGCTCAGCTAAATACTGATCAGTTCTGAGTAGTTTTAGTATTAATGGTATTTTAGTGTGTTTTAAGTTTTCGAAAAATGGAAATCCAAGCAGACTTAACATGTGAGGGCACTAAATAGATTATTCCATTACCTTGGTTACTCTGTTTTTCAATTGATCTGGATAAATAGGATTTGATTCTTTTATTTTTCCTTTGCCTGAAAAAATACGAAAAGCAAGTATTATTCTTATTATAAAATGTTATTTGTAACTTCCAGGCAAAAGTGAGATGTCATTTCTTGTATCTGCATTTTGTATTTCAAGACATTTCTGATGAGAACATGAAGAAACTGACATGCCCCAGATTGTGCTTTGTGAGCACATGCTGGTAAGGCTCTGGCTTCTCTTGAAGGCAGGCCAGGTCAAAGCACTGATGGACGCATTATAGCTGAAAATGAAAACCAGGAAGTCATGACCTTAGGACCTACTTTTCCACTGAAGAAAGGAAGCTTGAAGCTAACAACTTATGCCAGTCAAACACCTAGTGGACATAACGTTCTTTTGCCAGTGTTCTTTTACTCTTTCAACATTCTAATGACCTCAAGCTTACTTAGTAATGCATCCTTTGGGGGCAAACATCCTGCAGCAGATTGCTTCATTTATTATCAATGAATTTATTTATTCAGTCAGTCTTTGCAGAGCTTTATCTCCAAAGATCACATTTAAAAAGTTAAACTAATCCGCTGGTCACCTGACAGTTCACTCTGAGTATAAAATGGAGAATTACTAGTCTGCCTTCGAGCAGTTTCAAAGGCTGGTGTTGTGAGTGTCATTTTGGAGACCACTTTGGAAATCTAAAACAATAACAGGTCCAGGCATTCTCAGCTGAAGCGTATGATCTAAATGCTTGAATTAGAGCAAAATAATTTTTGGATTGTAGGCCCTACTAAGTTACTTAAAACAGCCTTGGTTTTTAACTTGTGCTTTGTTTAAGCCAGTGTTCCTCAGCTTTGCCTGCACATTAGAATTACGTGGGAAACTTGAAAAAATTCTCGTCTCCCAGCCACACTCCAGACCAATCAAAACAGAAACTCTGACTGTGGGACTTGGGCATCTGTGTTTTTTCAAGCACTCTACGTGATTCCAGTGTGTAGCTAAGGTTGAGAACTACTGATTTAAGTACTTATTTCTCCATTCATTGCATCATTTATTTTTCTTCACCTTATTAAAATGACATTCTGTAGCATAACTTTCTTAATTTAGAATGCTGGTATAGAAGGTTTTCTATTTTAAAATGTCCTTTCTATGGAGTTGGACTTGGGAGCATCATAAAAGGCCATGATTTGGAATTTATATTATTTTTACATCAATTAAGTGCATAAAACTTTGTCACCATGGTTTGATTTATATGGACACTTTGGTGGACAGAGAATACATTTTAATATGTGTTAGACATCTTTTATGCTCAATTTCACATACTCCTAACCCACCTTTTTCCTTTATCTATTACTGCTGCATCAGTTGAACAGAGAAGTAGCCTGATAACTCCTCACTTCAGCTGTACCCCAAACTATGTTTTCTGCTTTGGGACTTATTGGCTACTTCTCTTGGGGCTCAGCTAGTCTGGTGCATTCACATACCTGACTCAATCCGTGATTGGTGTCAGATAGGAGCAAGTGGTAATATGCTTCTCTTTTCTGTCTCAGGCAGACAGTTCTGAGTTGTATTCTATGCGTTTCCTGAGAAAGGGTCCTCAATATGTTGAGTCCCAGTTCCTCACATTTGCCACCAACTCGACTACACACCTTTGGATTGGCTTTCCCCCTTCCTATTTCATACTTCCCAGCACCTCAATCTCCATTCAAGTTTCTAGGGAATCACTTCTCCAACTAAACTACCTGCACACAAGACCTCATCTCAATCTGATTTTTAGTTCATCTAAGCTAAAACAGTACAGAAGGGGAAAACCATGGTGGGCACATTTTAAGGTGTGGTCCCTTCTCTGTTGTGATTTTTGATCGCACCATTTTTCTACTTAATACATTGGTTTTTATCAAACTATGATAGGAAACAATCTATTCCCAAACTGTGAATCCCAGAAGAGACCTTCATCCCCATGTTATCAATTTGTGGGCCTGCTCTTGCTTTCCCTGCCCTCATCATCCACTGTGATTTGGTTTTGAGCACACTTCCTGGTGTCCTTCCTCCTGGCAGTTTGTCCTGTACATTTGATCAGTGCCCATGCCAGACTTTCATTCCAGACCATGAAGCAAATGTTTTATAGATTCAAACCACACAACTCAGTAGCATCAGCTTAAGACTAAATGAAATAGAGAGATTTTACTGAGAGAAAAAGGATGCTGATGCAGCGTGATGCTATTTGTGTAGTAGAAAGGCAAGCACTTTATAGTTAGAGTCCTAGAGCTGGGTAATTGTATCTTTTGTTGCCCATAAATACATACAGTTAACAGGCATATTAATAAGGACAACACCTCCATGTTTTTTCCTCCAGCATTGAAATCAATTTCCTTTTCCTCAGTTGAGCACCAGATGTATGAAAACACATATGCTTGAACGTGATGATGACCTTCTTTGCTTTGAAATATTCATATAGTAAGCAGAGTCACAGTTCCCGAGTGACAGTGACACTGGGGCATACACATCAAGTGAAATGGTGTCAGAATCATCTGAACCCTTGATCATTTATCTCTGTCTGTCTCCTTTGGCTGGATGCATGCAGTTGAGTGCACGAAAGTTACAGGCATGGATGATGCAATTCCATCATCTGGGCTTATTTCCAGGCTCAGTGACTGAGGAACCGTGTGACTGTCAAAGATCATTCTGTTGGATTGTGCCACATAGCCTTGGCTTCTCTCTGATTTCAGACACAGACGCAGTATACAGTTCTGTGCAAGCTCAAGTTCACGTCACGCTGACAGCATTCCACCTCAAGCATGAGCATGTCTGTGAGCTTCCTGACCACGTGCTTTTATGTGGCTGGAGCTTCCTCACCCAAATACCAGTAGGGCTGGAAGCAGGAGGATGTTAATGCTCCAGGGGAAACTATCAACCAGTGGGGTCAGGAACCCCGGGTAAACTTTTCAGTCTCTTAGTATCTAGGTGGGCAATCCTGAGAAGCATGTGTACTCTTCTTAGGAGGTTTCCATGGATTCAAGCCCTGGGAACCCACAGCAGTAACTTCAGTGGTGGGCCCTTACATTGGCCTCTCCTTCCTCCCTCTCTCATTATTCATACAATCTCAATCCTGTTTCTTGGGGTCACCTTCCAGATAAACCATCTATATCCAAGTCTTTGTCTTAGGCTCTGATTTCAGGGGAGTACAAACTAAGATAATGATGTCAAACCCTTTATGTAATCTCTCTGAGTCAATACTTATTTATCTATGAAATGGAAATATTAAGGTCTACCTTACAAGGTTGTTGAGAGGACTGGACATAATTTGCACAAAGCATTTATCCCTATCCATGGTACATGACTCACTTTAAAACCTGATAGGTAGATAGTAAGAAGCAGACAAATACAAATTTGAATACCACATCCTAACATGATTTCTATAGAGAAGGCAGGAGACAGAGCAAACGGAACAGAGATCCTACATGCATGAATACTTACTAGTTTTTTTCCTTCTATCATCCTGAGACAATTACCACAAGGTGTTATCAATCCCTTCACAGACCAGTCTTTGCATGTGTTACCTTCGATGGGGTGCCCTGTTCTGTTTCTTCTTCCGTTCTCTAACAAATGCTTCTAGGATTTAGGGATTCAACTTCATTTTCTTACTTCACTCATCTCTATTCTCATTACATTTTATCACAACCAGTGAGGTCTTCTACTTCCATCAAGGGTTTTCCCACCTAGTAAACTCAAGTGGGTCCAAATTTCCCACAAGCACCTCATTGTCCCAACATTGTTTGGTTTGGAAATTAGCTCTTTCATTGGTCCAGAGAGTGATGAGTAACTGACACCTCTTTAAGGTGTGATTGTTTTAGAAGTACAAATATTAAAATTAGAGCCATTTGTTTTGAAGCTAAAAATAGTAAGTACTGAGGGTGACAAATCTTTCAAAATTAGTGCGTATTTTTCTACCCTTCTTTCATAGAATACATTGAATGCCTAATGAAAAGTTTTAAAATGTATTCCTTAGGGTTATCATAAGTAGCCATCCAATGATCCTTTAGTTAATGAGAAGCATAGATAAGAAGTTATTGTTGATTCTATACTAGTTACTTAATAAATTCTTGTTGAATATATTATTGAATGATCAAATGAATGATTCTTCCTAAGGTTTCTTTGAACTTTAAAATTCTATCATCCTGTGGCTTGTCTTTTCATTTTCTTAAAGTGTCTTTTGACAAGTAAAAGATTTTAAATTTGATAAAGTCCAATTTCTCAATTATTCTTAAAAATAAATAAATAAAATTCTATCATTCTATGATCAACAAATCCTTTGGGAGCAAATCTTCTTTCAACAAAATTGGCCTAACATCCTCCAGAAAGCTGGAGGTGCCAGTGTCCTTATCATTATAGCTAAGAACCATGGCTTAGTCTGTTACGCAGGCATTGCTAGAGCAGCCTCTTTCTGACTGGGCTGGAGGGACAGTTTGACCCTGAAGTTTACATGTTCCAGTCATAACTTTTACATAGGAGGAACAATCTAGTTGGAAGGTGATCTGGCAAGAGTGTCTTGGAGATAGGTATATATGAAAGTATGTTGTTTTTTACTTGGCAGGTGTGCTTTTTTCAGGTGTTAGGATTTATGAAAATTACAGAGTGCAAACACCTCCCAAACTTATACTCCATGCCTCTGATATAACACTATCTCTAAAGAATTGAAACTAAGCCTTTTAGAGTCATGTGTAAAGTATGAGAGTAGATTCTGACTGAGGGTCTCAGAGGATATCATAGCAGGAATATGCAAGTATATCACACTTTGTTTGAGCTGCTATAACAAAATACCCCACACTGGGTGGCTTCAACAACAAACATTTAAAACATTTATTTCTCACAATTCTGGAGGCTGGGAAGTCCAAGAGAGCAGATCAACTGTCTGTTGAGGGCCCACTCCCTGGTTTGAAGATGAATGTCTTCTCATTGTATTCTCACATGGCAGAAAGCAGAAAGAGAAGCAACCTCTCTTGTGTCTTTTCTTGTAAGGGCACTAACTCCACTTATGAGAGCTCCACCCTCAAGATCCAATGAACTCCCAAAGACCCCACATCCCAATACAATCACATTGGGGACTAGACTTCAACATATGAATTTCAGAGGGATAAAAAGCTAATATATGCATTAGCTTTAGTCCCTCATTCACAAAGTATCTATTGTATACATTTGCTGAGGTAATTATTTCCAGTAGTCAATAAACAAGGCAGATATGGTTTCTGACCTCATGATGCTTGGAGAAAACCTTAAATATGTGAGGTGTTTCTATACCAGTGAGGAAACCATCTTAAAGAGGCTACATACCATTCCATAGAAAAATAGTTATTTGGACACAATTCTTCTTCTTCAAAGGATCTTGGTAGATTAAAATATTTGTGTTTGTGTCAAAATATTTTTAAAGAAAATATTGACCTTTAGGAGTAGTATTTAAGGTGTATAGTTTTCTGTGTAGTTTCTTTAACTTGAACCAACTGATCTTGTCTAACCATTTAAACACCATTAAGGAACACACAGAAAATGGATAGCTATGTCTTTGTATGAATAAACAAAATTATATGATGTAAAGACAACCAGTGCACTAAATTGGACAGACTTGTGATAGCTCATGAGTGTTTATTTGTTTGCTACTTTCGTTTTAATTCTTTACATTTTAGAGAACATAGAGAAAACTCATGGGTTGGTTGCCAAAAGGGGACTATGAATTTATGAAGCAAGAACAATCAGACAGCATGAATATTTTTCTCTTGCTAAGTAAAGGTGTTTTCTGGACTTGTGATGAAGGGTGATGAGATACTGCTTAGGTGGCAAAATGTGTGTGTGTGTGTGTGTGTGTGTGTGTGTGTGTGTGTGTGTGTGTTTTAAATGTTAATTCTGATGATGGGTGTTTGCATATTCATTGAATAAATGGATCTTTTATATTTTTTCTTCAAATTTTCTAGATAAGTTGATTTATTCAGTAAATGTTTCTTCAAGTTTCCTAATTCTAGGGTGCTATGCAAAAGGATGCAGAAGGAAAGTTGTGCTTACACAGATGACACTAAGGAATAAATACTTTCTGCTATAACAATGAAAAACTAAAGTACTGGTTTCAATTTCAAGAGACTAAGAGAATTGCTTTCGTAGAACTCTGCACAAGGAATGTCAATTTGGCTTTCTCTGTAGTTAACTGGCTGGAAATGCAGATAGTGACTTGATCAAATTTCAAACCCTTAATTGTCATAGTTTTGCTCTATATACTTACTTTATTTTATATCCCCCAAACTACCCCATAAAAGTTAGTCAATTATTGAACGGTCCCATATTTCTCCCAATGTTGTGATATGCTACATTTGTCATACACAGAATTTCATATATATATATATATATATGTTTATTTATTTCACGAATTTTTATTTTGTGTCACTAATCTGTCAATTATCAACTCTGGTTTCAAATTATTTGAATTATTGTGGCCTCATAATATTTGGAGAAGCCTATATCTCCTCATTATTCTTCTTTCAGGAACTTCCTGGATTGCTACACAGTATATATGTTTTCCATCAAAACTAGAAATTATTTCAAGGTCTAAAAAATATTCTTCTGGTGCTTGTAGTTGATTTTATAGCTTAATATAGGAAAACCAGATTTTTTTATAATACTGAGTTTTATTATCTACCAACAACATATGTTTTCATTTATTTGTATCTTGTTTTATAGCTTTTATAGAATCTTATACTTTGCTGATCCTTACATTTATTTATAAGTGTTTCCTGATTTTTCTTGCTATTGTGATTAGAATGTTTAATTTTTAACTTGGTATATAGAGTTATTAAATATTGCATAATAATGTTCTCATATCTAGCTACTTTAGGTTTCATTTTTGTACTAAAATATTTTAGTGCTTTTTATTTTCCTTGTTAACTATTATAATATCATCTGCAAGTTAGAGTTTCGTCTCATTTTTGCAATATTTGAATGAATGAATTATTTTCTTATTAAATTAGTTAGAACAGAGTTAAATTTTTTGTAGTATCACTAATAGTGACATTCTTACCTAAGTTCTGACATAACTGAAAATGCTTCTAATATTTCATCATTAAAAGGTTTTTTGTTTTTTTTTTAGGTTAAGAAAGTTTTTTGTATCTCTAGGTTATACAGCATGATTTTTCAGATTAGAAATTGATTTTTAATTCAAAATTTATAAACAAGGAATTGAATTTATATTTGTATATACACACGTGCACATTCTTTTTAAACGAGTTAACTTAAGGAATTTCATTAGTAAATTTTATAGTATTGAATCATCGTTGTATTTTTCAAATAAGCCCTACTTGGTCCTGATATGTTAATCTTTTGATACACTGCTTTATTTTCACGTTATTTTAAAATTAATTTTTAGAATTAATGTATAATTTACACACAGTAAAACTCAGCAAATTTAATGTGTAATTCTGAATTTTGACAAGTGAAGTGTATTGTTTTGATTGCTGTGATTTATGATTTTATTTTCTAATTCTACAAGGAAAATAGGCCCACACTTTCCTGTTTTTTATGTTATCTGTCTTTGTCTGGGTTTGGTGTCAGGCTTATTTTAGCTTTATGGAAGGAATTAAGAAGTTTTCCATCTATTTGCATGCTCAGGAACAATAAAAAACACAGTGATCATCTGCTTCATAATAATTTTACAGAACCCACTTCTTCCTAGGAGTAGATCTTCAACTACCCTTTCATTTTCTCCTCCTGGCTGTTTCAAGTTTCCAAATCTTCCTAATTTTATCTATATTTTATAGAAAATTATCTATTTTATTTAAATTTTTAGAATTCCTGGCAAAAAAGTTTGACAATTATTTGCTAATATATTCTTTTATTTTAGATTTATTTTGTAGTTATGACCCCTTGTTATTTAATATTTTCTTCTTTACCTTGGTGGATCTTGAAAAAATATATTTTACATATCTTTTAAAAGGACAAGCTTTTGCTTTTATAATTAGATATTTCTTGATTTTTGATTCTATTCATTTCTGGTTTTGTATTTCTCTTTTCTTTTACCGTTTGATAATTTTTGTGGGGTTGCTTTTAACTGAATGTTTATTTTTAAACTTTTATTTTCTAACATATGCATTTAGGTTACATATTTTCTCCATTCATAGTAAATGTCATAAGACATGAATCTGTAGCACTTCATAAAAATATTTTTTGATTTCATCTCACAGCTTTTGATATATATATATATATATGGTTCATTTTGTCATTCATTTCTAAGTAAGTTGTAATGTTATTTTTAGTTGCTTTTTTAACCAGTAATTATTTAGATATTTAAAGAAAAATTTCTGAGCAATTAAATTATTTTAGAAGTGGGAGTATATAATTTTTTGTTATTAATTTATAATTTTATTCCATTGCCTCAGAAAAAAAAGTATCCTGTATAATTTTCCATTTTGGTAGTTGAAATTTTCTTTGTTTCCTAACACATGATTTTTTATTGCATTATTTTTGTTAGAAAAGAATTTATTTCTTGATTCATGGGGTATATTTCTGAGGTACATTATTTTATATATATGTAATGATTAAGTCAAACTTGCTGTAATAAGTAAATATTCTAATCACTTAATTATTTTTATGTACTTGAATAACTGATTTCTTAGAGAGTTGTGCCAATATCAGTTATTCTTGTAAAATGGTCAATGCCTCTTTGTTTCTATCTGTTATTGCTTTATAAATTTTGAAGCAATGTTAGCATAAAATCTCAATAAGTGAATTATTGTTATTTGACTATAATTTTATCAAAATAAAACATATTTCTTGGGTTCCATTTTATGGTTTTCACATTGAATTCTATTATATCTTATGGTATTATCACCATTTATTCTTGTTTTTGGCTATTCCCTTCTCTGTTATACTGTTATATCTTCTGGTTAGAAACTTTCTATAACCATTTAATTATACATGTAGGTGTGCCCATTGTAAGAGTCTCTACCTTTTAATAATAGACTTTAAACCATTTAAATTTATTATAATGGTTAAAATGTTTGGGCTTATTCCTGTCATTTCACTTTTGGTTTTCTTTGTACTGCTCTTCCCAGCTCTGGCTGTATTAGTTGTGGCTAGCCAGATGCCAGGTTAAGCTGAACATTCAGGTAAAATCAATTTGAAATTTAGAGAGCGATGTTCTAACACCAAGCAGCTGGAAAATGTTACATCTGCATGCAGTTCACTGAATGCTACATACTGCTGTATGGTGTGAATGTCTGCAGCCCTGATATGCAAAGGTGACCTTACTGACCTTTCCATCTGTGAGACAATGTGCTTTGAGCTGATTTCCATGTGTTGGTGAAGAGTTGTGTTGAGCCATGCATACATTTGTATGACAGCTTCTTGGGGTTAGGATTGAAAACTATGGATATGGGACAATTTTTCCTCTCTGCAGCCCTACAAAGAATTATATTTTGACTACATTTAGGTGATCATAAATATATTACCTAAACTGTGATGCTTTCGATTATAAAAGTGTTCTCTATTAATAATTAATACTGTGGAAACAGATATGGATAATCTGGGGCAAAATGGGAAGTAAAGTCATCCTAATCATACTAGCAAGAAGGAGAAGACTGTAGATAAAATATGAGTGAAAATTTCTTTCCACACCTCTCTACCCATAAAAATACTTACTAGACAAAGTGGCAGGATATTTAGGCTGGGTTTGGAGGTTTGTGGAGCATCACTGAATGAGAGAAGATACCATGATGCAGCGCCTTGGCTTAGGTAGGACCTACTTAACTCCTAGCATACCCCAAACACTGACTAGCTAGCTGTCAAGGGTGGAACTGTAAACACACCCTTCCTGAGAAGGACATAGGTATCTAAATCCATTCATTTTGCCCCATGTACTAGAGGTCTGATTTCACTCTCCCATTTTTACCTCTTTGTCTTTTATATGCATTATGGCAATATTACTATTTCTTCCTTATCTGCATATTTTAATAGTTATTTTATCTTGAATGGCCCTGCTTACCCAGTTGTACATTGGCTGAACTTTATTTTATTTTGAATAGCTTGGTGCCATTGAACTTCTTTCTGTATTCCAAATTTAATGCATTTAATTAATTTTTTCCCTCATTGCCTTCTTCTCCAAAAACATACAGAGCTGTTAACAGAATTCTTTTTTTTTTGTATAAATTTATTTATTTTATTTTATTTATTTTTGAACGCGTTGGGACTTTGTTGCTGTGTGCAGGTTTTTTTTCTCTAGTTGCGGAGAGCGGGGGCTGCTCTTTGTTGTGGTGTGCAGGCTTCTCATTGTGGTACCTCTCTTGTTGCAGAGCACGGGCTCTAGAAGTGCAAGCTTCAGTAGTTGTGGCTCGTGTGCTCTAGAGCGCAGGCTCAGTAGTTGTGGCACACGGGCTTAGTTGCCCCGCACCATGTGGGATCTTCCCAGACCAGGGCTCAAACCTGTGTCCCTTGCATTGGGAGGTGGATTCTTAACCACTGCACCACCAGGGAAGCCCCAGAATTCTTTAGTCTGGGGATTTAAGAGGCTCTACTCAAATCATCATATGTCAGCTCCCTTTGCTCTCTCCTTTTCTTGTAGTCTCCTTTTTGTAAATCACAGAGTATAGCTAGATGGGCTCCCTCTAGAATAAGTATCATCTTATACTATTTTGTGTAAGATGATACTTATACAGATAAGTGTATCTCATAGCAAAAGAAACTTAAAATATTTCCAGAGATGCCTGTTTTCAAAGCGATTTCAGCAGCAACTGTGCTTAAATCTGGCCACCTCTAGTTCCAGGGCAATTTGTAAAACACCAAAAGCCAGTGATGAACTGGACATCACCAATCCATGTCTGCAAAAGAACAGTAACTTACTAGTTTGAGGTCTAGAAGAAAATGTACAGCCTCATAAAGTTTGAAGAGAGCTTTTTAATGTACTTCAAGCTTTAGTATAATGTCTTTCTAAGACAGGTTCTGGGGACAGGAGCAATATTTTCTTCAAAGGCTGGCTAGTGTTACAAGAGCCTTTTGCAGCAACAGTCAAACTCATTTTCATTGAAAGCCAACTATATACCAAGCAGTGTTCTGAGAGTTCTGGAAATATATAAAAATATGAAATAACGTATGATCATATAATTAATGAATGAGTATACATTTAAGTGCTGAAGTAGTTCTGTGAATGGAGAGCTTAGTACTTGGCCAGGGACTTAGACAGAATATGGAGGTAGCAGGAAATCACTGATCAGAAAGAAGGAAGACATGCTGGATGGAGAAAACTGGGTGTGGAAGGGCCTGGCAAATAGGAATGTAGAGGGCATGACCGGACACTCAATTCCTTTTGTTGGGGAATGACAACAAATGCATTTGGATAGGGTGGGGGAGGGGTCTATTTGTTAAAATGTACATAACATGGTAGATAAGAGACGTGAAGGATATTTGAATGAGAAGGTGACATGAGGCCTCTTTATTTCAGAAAGTTAAATATGACTATACTGTGGCTAGGCTAAACTGGAAGAAGCAGCTCAAAAATCGAGACTCACAGTAGCTTGTAACGTAGTTGTGATGTCTTAGGAACTTGGGGACTTTTAACTTGGCCTGCTAAAAGAAAGGAAAATTAGAATGCAGAGGAATTGGATATTCTTAAGTGTCCTCTGGGTGTTTTAATTCCCCATCTTTTAGAAAGACTGGTTTTATTGATGACCGTAGGTATCACTTATTAGCAGTAGGGACAGCAGCTCTATGTCAACGTTAATAGCTAGCACAGTACTTAATTTTTTTCTAGTGTCACCAATACAAAATAAAATGTTTGTAGTTCCTGTCTTTAACTATATTGTTTTCTCATATTTAGAAAATTTAGTACTCACAAGTCATTCCTTAAATTCTGGCCTTGAATGATCCTAAAACATTACGGGGATAGTTTGAGTTTTAGGCAAATGGTAGATGATTGTTATAGTCATTATTACTCAGTGTATTAATTATGACAAGATCTTAGGTAAAAATTTTATTTTGGAGACATAGTGTGTGAGTCATTTTTCTATAAATCAGATAGAAGATAAGAGGTGCATTTTGTTGTTATCCATAGTTGTATTTTTCTGAAACTATACCAGGTACTAAATATATCAATGATATCTTCCCAGAGTAAAATATTAAAACTGTTTTAGGTTGCTCTATAAAGTATATTTTTTATTATAATCTTCATGGAATCTTATTCATTTTTTTTGCTTGATTAGAGGAAAATATTGACTAAATCTTCTGTAAAAAGCAGTTGAATTTAAGAGTATAGATTGTGTATAATAATGAAATGTATATGTGCAAGTAACGTTATGATTTGTACTTTAATTGCTGTTTATATGCAGTGTGAATTAAGAATAAAACAAGGTGAGGTGTGGGAAAGAAGAAGGAATAAGGAAAATAATTAACAGACTCAGTAATTTTGCATTATAGCTGCTTAAATTAACAGCTTTGTGGTGGCAAAACAAATACAATTTGGAAAAGCTAAGAATAACTAGAATCGTGGCATCCTCTTTGGGAAAAAGTTGTTTAAGTTCTTAATATTTATTTGATTATTTTTGATACACAGCAGAGAAACAAGTTATATTGTTGCAAGAAGGGGGACCCCTTCCAGGGCCCGAGAGTGGGCTCTTGTCTAACACTCGGAAATGAATTGTCCGAGGAGACACACATGCTGACAAAGCAAGAGAGTTTATTGGGAAGCGGTGCCTGGACGGAGAGCAGGGAGGGTAAGGGAACCCAGGAAGACTGCTCTGCTATGTGGCTTGCAGTCTCAGGTTTTATGGTGATGGGATTAGTTTCTGGGTTGTTTCTGGCCAATCATTCTGACTCAGGGTCCTTCCTGGTGGCGAACACATGGCTCAGCCAAGATGGATTCCAGCAAGGAGGATTCTGGGAGGTTGGGAGGACATATGGACTGGTGTCTCCTTACCTTTCTCGAATTCTTCCAGTTGGTGGTAGCTTGTTAGTTCTGTGTTCCTTACCAGGACCTCCTGCTTAAGATAACTCATGCAAATGGGTACTGTGATGCCTGGACAGGGTGGGCAGTTTTGGTCAATGTTTTCTCTAACAACTTGACATATTTGTGTTATAGAAGATATTTATATGATCAATTTCACCAACTATATGTATTATTAATACATTTATTCATTAATTCAAGTAGATGCCAGAATACTATTAACATTTCTTTTTATCCTTCCAGAATTGTAGGTATATATAGTAATTACCACACACCCCCAAAAGTGATTATGTTGAAATCTTTTTTTTTTTTTTTGGTAAATTGCTTCTTTTTACTTTATAAGACATTATGAATATAGAGTTGCTGACTTCCAAGAATGGGGTGGGATTGTCTGGTTATTTTCAGTCCAATTCAGTCCTTCCATCCATCTAAAACAGTTTGATGAGCATCTTTTAGCTCAAGTAAGAGACTAGGAATAGGGCTAGAAAAGAGGCTCTCAGAGAGGAAGTGAGAGTCTCAAGCAGGTAGAGGTAATAAAGATGTGGTAAGTGCTATTAAAGGCATGCAAATGAAGGTAGTAGGAACACAGAGGCTGGGATAATAACTTTGCCTGGGGAAATGGTGAGAAGCCAGGGAGCCTTTGGCTGAATTTCCCTCCACCGTCTTCACCCTGGTTTTTCATCTCTGTGGTTTGTTTTCTTCTGTATAGTATTTGTCTGTGTTTTTTTTTTTTTTTTTCTTTTTAATTCTCCCTCTCACTTGATTGGCATTAGTCTACTTCTTTTAAATGAAAAAAAAAAAAAGATACTTAGAACTTAAGAAGCATTTATGGGTTTATTCAAATATGGAAAATGCTGCTTCAGGATAAAAACTAATAGAAAACTTCCTAGTCCCTTGTCACAACCAAATATATATATTAGAATTGTGTTTATTTTTTAAAAAACATGAGATATCGGCCAACTCTCTGAACTGTCCATCACAATCCAAGAAAATCTAAAAATAAACCATAAAATAATATAATATTTTATCTTTCTTTCTTTAAAATAAGTACCCAGGCAGTATATATTCGTTAGAAAAAACATAGGAGAACTTAGCATGTCTACTATTATTTAGTACTATTATAGTAATACTATTATTAATTAATATTAATTAAACAAAGTGGCAAAACTCACTCACAAAAGGAATGAACACCTATGACTTAACTAAAGCTATTACTGAGAACTGATTTTCTTGAATGAGCTTTTTTTTTTCCTGTCAATTAGTTACCTTGCAAAATTTACAATTACAGTCTGTGGAAAATGGAGTTTTTGTCTTCCTTCATTACTTCTGTTTTCTTTTAGTCCTTCTACCTATTCTGTTTCACCAGTAAAATTACCAATTTTGACTAGTTCGTACAGTTTTAGAGGTGGCAGAGTATTAAGGAACTGGAATCTGAAGACTCAGTTTTGATTCCTTTAATCTTACACTTGTTAAGCTTGTGACTTTAGACAAATTGCCCAACTTCTCTAAGATTCAGTTTGTCCGTCTGTACAATGGAGTTTATAAACCTACCTCGTGGATTGTTTGGAAAATCAAATGAGATGTGTTTGTAAATGGGATTTGTAACCATTAAAGCCCTACACATGTGCAACCTGCTATCATTTGAACATTTCACTTTGAGAATTACTTCTACCATGTAAATTATTATGATTTGAAATTTGGTGTTGTGTCATGGTTTTAAACATCCGTCTGCTGAAAATTTGTAATGAAGTGTCATCGTTTCAAAATGCCTATTTGGTCTCAGAAATATGGTTTGCAAAGGCATTAAGTTTGAAGAACAATTTTTACAGCATTTTCTCTCCCAGGGGATGTAAATAATGAATTCTTGATGAAATTGCATCATTGTTGCTTACACACAGCGGATATATTTCCATTACTGTGTAAATAAATTATTATATAAACATATGGTTGAAACCAAGTAAGTTTTATGTGGGAATAAAGGCAGTTTGTTGTTCTTGGCTCTCCATTTCTTCACAAAACCCTTCTTAATCTTTTAATTTCCAAATACAATAGTGTTTTTGAAGAAATATGGAGGGAAGAGTGCTCAAAGAGTGAGTTGACTTGGAAATGTTTATTTAGCCCTCAAAAAACATGTGAAAAATATCAAGAAACTTTGTCATCTTCAAATCTGGAATCATTTTGGAAGATCTACTTTGAAAATTAAGCTTCTAACACTAAGGAACTAGCTTACCCAACTATCTTGTTTCAAGGAAAATAGAGAAGGCAAGTTGGCTGAAATAAAATCTGGTTCATTATTCACTAGCCTTAGGGATAATCACATTTAGGGGAAAGGCTATAATTAGCTCAATTGTTGCTTTTTACCACATGTGTGGCAAAATCCAATTGCCTCTCCTTTCATTTTCCTTTTTTGTTTTAAATCTTCTAATTTTGTTCCCAATTTATATATTCCAGATTTTGCAATTCTAATAGGAAATAGAGTTGTTTGTATTACTCAATTATATAATTTTCACTGATGTTAACACATTCAAAATTTTGTACCTTTAAAACATACTTTGGAGTTATCTATTGAACTTTTTGTTATATTCTGTTATTTTCTTACACCATGGCCGTGTCCAAATATGACTGATTAAAAATATACTCTTCTTATCAAAAGTCTCCAACATAAACAAATCTGTGCTTCTCTACCTTTGTTTGATTGCTTCAGGCTCCAGTAAGGACTGGGGTTGGAAGTTTGTTTTAATTAGAGTTTAAAAGTAATGAGCATTACAATCAAACATATGGACATTCCCAGAAGCACTTCTGCAGCAGTATATTCATCTGCAGATTCACTTAAACCTCATGATCATATTAAAAATGTTTTGTGTTTAAAACTGTTTTACTTCAGCTATGTGCACGTTTCCCTCATATTTCTAATGATATTTCTAGTTTAAAATGTAAAACAGTCTTCTTTCCTCTATATATCTTTACGTTCACAGTGACCATTTTTCGATAGGTATTTATCTTTAGGATTTCAAATTGACTTTCAGTGTGACTATTGTAATATTTTTGCTGTTATTTAAGTAGAGTTGAACTGCTAGATTTAAGTCCTACAATCTATGACTTTAAAAATGGTAGTGGTAGTATGGAATGTAAGTTTATGATGATAATATGAATTTTTATGCCCAGGGCTTAAGTATATTATGTTTATATTTTGAATTCTTAATTCTTCTTGTTGATTTAACCATTTCTCTGGAGAAACTAAATATATTAATGATTTACATGTTAATTAAGTAATTTTCACTAGGGGTACTTACTGGGAAAATGGTAGAATTTATTTACTGTGAAGCTTTTCTGATGGCCTAAGTGCGTAGGAGGAACTGTAGTAGGGAAAGCTGTTTGAGGCTTAGGAAATGCCTTTAACGAAGGATTTCAGACTTCCTATTGCCCGACAATTTCACATTATATGTGTTCTCCGTGGTGCTGTGACACGGGCCACAAACTTTTGCCTAGATTCAAAAATGAAGAATTATAGCATATAAATGATCAGCTAGATAGAATAAAATTTATCATACCATAACACATTTTAATTATATTTGTACTATAATTACATCAGTAAGATACTTTTTTTTTTGGCTTTGGATATATATGCTTAAAAAGTTTAACACAGGGCTTCCCTGGTGGCACAGTGGTTGAGAGTCTGCCTGCCGATGCAGGGGACGCGGGTTCGTGCCCCGGTCCGGGAGGATCCCACATGCCGCGGCTTGGCTGGGTCCGTGAGCCATGGCCGCTGAGCCTGCGCGTCCGGAGCCTGTGCTCCGCAACGGGAGAGGCCACAACAGTGAGAGGCCCGCGTACTGCAAAAAAAAAAAAAAAAAAAAAAAAGTTTAACACAAAGTATAGGTATAAATGGGGATAGCTATATTGGTAATACACATATTGATGAAAAGAATATGTGTTTGTGTTGAAGCCCACAAAAGGTGTTCTGGGTATGTCATGGTAAAGAGTTTACCATCTAGCAGGGTACAAGCATTCCCAAACAGTTATAAAACTGTATATTGAGTATAATAATAAAAGTATGAAAAAAGAACTCTAGAAAGCAAAGGAAAATATAGGGGGGAGGGGCAGAGGCTGGGACGGCAAAGGCTTCCAGAAGAGATGACACTTACGTTGAACCCTTAAAATTCAAGATAAATACTATTAAATCATTGAAGACAGGGATGGGTAGAAGGAGGGGAGAGAATTGATGGGAGATACGAGAATTATTGGAAAGTGGTGCATTTGACTGGAGCTTTGGGGGTGAGTAGAATTCTGACAGACATAAATGGAGTAAAAGACATCTAGATAGTGAAATAGCAGGAGCAAAGTCACAGATGTGGGGACATGCTGGCATATTCTGCAGTACTCCCATTTGATTAGATGTGAGCTGCTTAAGAGAGAGATAAGGCTGGAGAAATAGGTTGAGACCAGATCGTAGGGAGCCTAGAATGCTAAACTGAGCTGCTTGGACTCTCATCTGTAGGAAGATTCTTTCAGCAGCAGTGCATAGGATAGCGAGGAAGGTGGAGAGATTGGAAGCAGAGCCATGTGCTATGTGTCAGGAGGTGGTAATTGAATTCTAATAGTGAGGGGCAGATTTAATAAAGTCTTGAGTAAGCAGTGGCAGTAGAAATGGGAAGGTGGGAACAGATGCAAGAGGCACAGTGGATGAGGAATTGACAAGAGTTGGCACTGGCCTCACGTGGGGAGGAGGGCAGGGGAGGGTTTCAGGATGAGCTGAAATTTGAGCCCATGTGATGAGGAGGAAGGTGGTACCAGTGACCAAGATAGCTATCAGTGTAGTAGGAGTAGAGCTCTGAGTTGAATTAAGGTGTTGAAAGCACGTAGAGGTTGACATTTTCAGCAGTCATTGGGAATTAAGATCCTGGAGAACAGGAGAAACCCAGCTCTTGAGTCCACCACACTGTCTGGATAGAGTCCACCACACTGTCTGGATAGTGCTGACATGATAAGAAATTAATATTTTAAGGAACAAATAAAGTTTTGAAAATGTGACAAGGCCATCATCATGCACCCCAAACACTCCCAGATCTTTATCAAATCACTTAATATTTCAATAGCTTAATTTTCTCAGCTATAAAACAGGGAAAATAGTACGAATTCTATATCCTTCTCCTAGAGTCTGGGATTGTTTTGGTCAAAAATCTATAATGGGAGACTGTGAACATATATATATGTCTATTGCTATTATATTGAGAAAACTCTAAAAAGAAATAAAATGTAGCTAGTATTTTAATTTTTTCAATTGTACATTATAAGATGTTCTAATTACAAAAATTTATTAAAAATAATTAGCTTTTAGTAGGTTTTTACTCTGTGCCAGGCACAATTCTAAGTACTAGTCAAGTGTTAAATCCTTAAATTAACACCATGGTATTGTATTATCTCCATTTTACAGGTGAGGAAACCAAGGCTCAGAGCAATTAAATAGCATTTATAAAGCTGAGATTTGAACCCAGGTACTCAGGCTTCAGAGCCAAACTCCTAGCTAGTCATTAGTCCTTGCTGCCTCCATACTGAGTGGACATCTGCTTCAGGCCATGCTTCGTTTTGTTATTGCATTTGCATTAATGTGGCCTCCTGCACTGCAGTCCTCTCTCTTTCTAAAGCTCGTGTGGTCCAGATTCATTGCTTTTGCTTTCACACATACTCGTTTCCTCACCCTTAAGGTGAGTCAGTTGAGGGGTGGTATCATCTGTTGTAAGGGGACTTGCCATGGCAGGAGAAAATGCACAGGCTTTGGGTCTAATCCAAATGCTTGGCTTAAATCTGAGCATTCTGTCTTGTTAATTATGTGACCTTCAGAAAGTTGCTTACCACCCTGAACCCTGTTTCCTCATCTGTAAACACTGAGGTGTAGAGAGAGTTAAATGACAATGTATGTGTGAAATGCCTCCGTAGTGTTTTGCTCATAAAAGTCTATCACCAGGGCTGGCGTTCACTAGGCACAGTTGGCACAGTGTAAGGAACCCACAACACCTTTTAGGGGCCCACAAAAATGTTTTAATTTCTTTTAAAATCAGAAGGAAAAAAATTAACTTTTAGGTTGAATAAAATGTTATATGATATTAATATATTCATTTTTTATGCTTTTTGTTCATCTGTTGAGATTATCATGTGATATTTGTTTTTATTCTATTGCTATAATGTATCAATTAGTTGGTTTTCAGATGTTGAACCAATCTTGCATTCCTGATCTAAATGGCACTCTGTCATAGCATACAATTCTTTTTGTATGTTGCTGGATTCAGTTTGCTAGTATTTTTTTTTATTGTAATAAAATATACATAACATATAATCCTACATCTTAACCATTTTCTAAGTTTGTATAATATATATTTTCCATCCTTCTATTTTCAATCTATTTGTACTTTTACTGTTTGTCTCACAGATTATGTCTTTGTAATCAAGTTTTCTTTTCTTTTTTTTAATTGAAGTAAAATTGATTTACAATGTTGTGTTAGTTTTAGATGTACAGCAAAGTGATTTAGTTATACATAATAATATATTCATTTTTATACCAATGTAATTAAAAAAAAATTTTAATGGACAAAAGTGGCTTGGGTCCACGAAAGTCATAACATAATCCTGGCCATTACTTCTTATTTAGATTCTTTAAAACTCTTCTAATGTCTGAGCCATAATGCTTTCCCCATGCATTTTGGTTGAGTGAATCATTAGCCAGGTAATTTCTAGCTTAAGTCAATTAAAATAAACTTAAAACTGACATTTACATTCCTTCACCCAACTAACACCTCCCTTCTAAATAGTTCATTGTTTTCTCTTCTGGGCTACCTCTGTATTGTGTGGTTAAACTTCTCACACCATATTTAAACTATTTATTTACACATCTGTCTCTCTTACTAGACCATCAAAACATCTTGAGAACATGGACTGTATCTTACCCACTCCTGTATCCCCAGTAACTAGCAGAGTACATGCCCCATAGAAAATTGTTCATAAAAGTTTGGTGAAATAAATTGATTTTATTTATAGCACTGATGTATTGCCAGCCAGAGGCTAACTGCTGTTTGTAGATGTGCTTTGTATCTAAGATTTCACCTAAAACTTTAGATAACTGAAATGAAAAATTGTCATCCATCCTACAAATTAGCTCCTCCTTATGACTTTTCTATACTTGTCAACACTACTCTCTACCATCCTAATTTTTCCTTAAAAATTGAAGTTAAATCAATTAGTTTGTCAAGACTTTTTCCCTTCCTTGCTAAATTAATGTAATGAACAAAGGGCTTATGAAAACTGTCAAGGCCCTTTGATATCTCCATGTATGCATTCCCATGTTATAATGATTCTGTGTCCCACTGATCTAATGAGAATACAGTGTGAGAGTGAGAAATGAGCCTTAATTCCTCAGTACCAAGGCAAACCAGCATTATCTAATTACAGAATAGGAGACAATCTATATCAGTACAAGGGTTTAAGCACCTAGTTTTATGGACAATGGCTTTTCTTATTTAACTTCAATATTATTTATAAAAGTTTTATTTTCAATGAAAAGGAGCAGAACACAGAATAAATTACTAGGACATTTGTTGCCGATTAGTTTGCACTATATAGTATTTTCATTATTTTAAAGAGACTGCCAAGTACCACTTTGCTTTTCATTTCTTTTTGTTTTTCCTACTCTGATTTATAACTTTTTCAGACTTGAAGAGTTTTTATATCTTAATAGCTTGTGGTGTATAGAAGACTGAGACACTAGAGGGGAAAGAAACTGCAGTTTGGACGATTGTAGTTGATGATACCATTTACATCAGAGAAGCTGGAGAAAAGGGTAATTTTTGTTCTTTCTCAAGTCTGGTCCTGCACAATAGCCTGTACCAGGCTTGGCTATTTGCAAGCCATTCTTAATCTCTCTTTGAAAGAGTAGTGGCTGGTTTTAGCTGTGGAAAACCAAGGTTCACTCATGTGTAGAGAATGAAATTTCAGAATTTTGGCAGAGTCTAATACTTGTAGTCTCATGTTTATTGGATTCTTCTAAAGTTGTTTAAATTCCTAATTATGAAGGAAGGGTGATTAATAAGGAAAATGAGTAATTATTACCTTGCTGTGAGGTTTTACTGGGTGATATTTTTTCATTTTAGTAATAACAATTGATAGTATCTACTATTAACATGACATTTTTCAGTTGACACACTGCTTTCATAGGCATTGTTTCTTTTGATGCACATAACCCCATGGGGAGAGTATTATTATCATCAGTATTTTACAGATGAGGAAATGGAGCTATATGGACTTTAACTGACTTAGACAAGATTTCACAGTAACCAGAAGAATCAGGACCAAACTCAGGGTCTTATTGAAATTCCCTCATTGTTTATGACTTCCTTGCTTCTAAGCCCGTTATATCAGTAAGATCTAACCACAGGCCTCCTGGCACATTTGGAAGGCAACCTCTCTCTGACCCTTTCCAGGATCACTTACCTCAGATACCTGATCCAGCTTCATTTGCCACTTGAACCCTAATCCACACTTCTGCTCCCTCTGATTTGGGTGTTATATGTGGTCTCTACAATATTTTGAATTTGGCCTGAAAACAGTCACATTATTTGTCAAATTAATAGCTCAAACAATTACATTCCAGTATAGCAGGAAGCTTAGTTTCTCCTTCCTAAGATTTTCTATTCTTCCTTAATTATTCAGGAACCCGAAAGCTTACTAAGTCCAAAAGGGAGGCAGTCTACCTCCCAACTGCCAGCAGAGTACAGATCTGAGTTAGTCATTCATTCCTATTGTTGCTCCTGGCTGCCACCAGTGTTGCTCTGGTAGACTCACCTTGAACAGTTCTGCAGCCAATACTTATTCCCTGTTGCCTAGTTGCCCTTGTAGGTATAGGTCCTTTACTAGCTCATAGGGATACCTCATGCTGAGTTCCGTGATTACAGCTCTTCTAGTTTACATTTCCGGGTCCAGTCATTTGTCCCTAAGGCAGTGTGGCCTTATGACAGGGTATCTGAGTTTGGAAGAGCTCCCTGCGTAAGCCTCAAGCTAAATCATCTGTCAGAAACATCCTTGTCTCCAAACCCAAGCCTCCAGTTGATGTGCTCCCTTCCCTCAATGCAATTTTATTCCAGCGTCTTACTGCTCTTTCCCGCCACAGAGTTTTGGTGGAGGTCATCCTGATCCATTTTAACAGGTCTCTCAAACTTGGAATCTTAGGCAGCAGGCTCGGTTCTTTCTTCTAGAAGGATCAGGGTTTCAACAAATGACAGATTTGTTCATATTACAAAATCTCTCCCTTCTTCAGGGAAGAAGTTGCCTTCATGCCTCACATTCACATGACTAAGAAGATACCTTCAAGAGGCCAGGAAAACGTAGAGTCTCCAACTCCACCTATGGAGAAGTTGGTATCATTTTAAAATAAATCCCCATTGGGCAGAGTTGGTTCCTTCTGAGGACTAAGGAAGAATCTGTTTCATGCCTTCTGCCTTCTAGTAGCCTTAGGAGTTCCTTTGGCTGCTAGATCGTGTCCTCCCTATAGCTTCACATGGTCTTCCCTCTATACATGCCAGTCTTTGTGTCCAAAAGTCCCCTTTATATAAGGACATCTGTCATATTGGATCAGGACCCACTCTAATGACCTCATCTTAACTTGTCATCTGCAAAGACTATTTCCAAATAATATTCACAGGTACTGAAGGTTAGGACTTCAACATCTTTTATGGGGGACAAAATTCAGCCCATAAGAGGAGGGAAGCACAGATTGTAAATTAGGTTTCCTGACTCTAAGTACCATAGGGTTTGTACTGTATTCTGAAACCTCTTGTAATTTAATTTTTTGCAGTAACTATTAAAACATTTGTTCAGGAATGTACTTAGTTGTTATAGATTTAATGGCTTATGATTCTTCTACAAAATTCGTTATTTTCAAATTTTCCTTTTAAAGAATTCTCAACTGAATTTTGACTCATTGCCTTAATATAATCAGTTTCTAAGAATTACTTCTAAAATTCTTTGAAATACATTTTTTAACAAAAAAGATTTTCAGGCTTTTAAAGAAAAGGAAATGGGGGAACAATACCTGTAGGCAATATAGGGTTCCCCTATTTATAATCTTATGTTTATGTGTGTGTGTGTGTGTGTGTGTGTGTGTGTGTGTGTGTATTTTGTCTAGTCATATTACCCAGGGATAATAGAATGAAAAATTTATTCACTGTTG
This sequence comes from Phocoena phocoena, assembly GCF_963924675.1. Taxonomy (NCBI): domain Eukaryota; kingdom Metazoa; phylum Chordata; class Mammalia; order Artiodactyla; family Phocoenidae; genus Phocoena; species Phocoena phocoena. Next base: position 46,856,294 of record NC_089233.1, on the reverse strand, counting down.
CTTAGTTTTCCTTGCAGATATAGGTCTTGTCAGCTCACAGGTATACCCCATAAGGATATAATTTTAGAGCTGTAAAATAGATTGGGTACTTCTTACTGTTTATAAATATGTCCTAGAATAATATTGAGATACTTCCTAAATTTAGACAAATGAATTTAACTGTCATTATCTTTTCTATATCCGTTTAAGTAAAATATACCACAGTAGTTAGAAAAATGGTCTTTGGAGTAAGAAAAATAAATATGGTTGAGTATCAACTCATTATTATATGAGTGACCCTGGACAAGTAACCTAACTTCCAAACCTCAATTTTCTCATGTCCAAATTGGGGTAATAATTTCATCTTCCTTACAGAACTAGTGGAAACTTTGTTTAAGAAAATATATGTAGCATGCTTACAGCAGTGCCAGGAATTTTGTGAGCGGACAATAAATTCAACTATATTGTCAGTATACCAATTAAATTAATTAGTTTCACTGAAATTATACTTACTATTTTACCCTGTTAAATTAAAACCCTGAGCCTGAAGAGCAGGGGCTGCTGTGATTCTGTGCTTAGATCAATATTAGAGGCATAATTGGCAATGAATTATTATTAATTTATGTCAGAGAGTATAACTATGGGTCTATTGTTTTAAATAGTTCTTTCTGTAACAATAATAATTTTAATTGAGTTAGAATCCACCCTGAGTTATAAGATTAAAAACATTTTTTAAAATTTATCTCATCATTTGGCTATTGATTTTTGCTTTCTTTATCATCAGACACCATTTCCTGTGCTTTTATTCTCAAAACTTTTTGTTGTTTTAGTTTGTTAATTAGAGGAGCTGCATTTCTTGATGTCATCTACTTTTATTTTTCAAGTGGTAGTTTAAGAAAAAAATTATATAAACAAAGAAACGTATAAAACAAACTTCTGTTATATAAGTAATATATGTTCATTGGGGGAAGAAATAGGTTAAGTGTGTACACACACACACACACAAATCAAGCTACCTGTAGTCTCACACTCCATACAAAATCAGTGTTTGCAGTTTGAGATAGCATCTCTTAATGTTATCTTCTGACTCTTACACCATCTTTTGGTAAATTGAATTTCATCTGTATTGATACACCCTCTACCTGACCAACCCCTTTGGTTGCAGCAACATATGGGAAAGAACCCAGGCAGCAGGAGGAGCCAACAAGGGTTCTATATCCATCTCCCAGCCCCAGGGTCCTTTCATGTAGAGACGGTCCCCGATAGGACTGCTGAAGTAGCATAAATTCACAAATTGAAATTTATTTTCATTGTCTAATATTGTCAACTGAAGAGAAACAAGATCTGAGACACCTAAGTTTTCCAGCTTAGAGAAATGGTAACCCAAGTTCATCCCTTGTGATTTTACCCTCTGTTCACTGCTTGTCACTCTCTCCAGCCCTATTCCCATCTGTCTTTCAGAGTGAAGCTAATGGCAGTTTATTTATTTTTTTATTTTTTGCGGTACGCGGGCCTCTCACTGTTGTGGCCTCTCCCGTTGCGGAGCACAGGCTCCGGACGCACGGGCTCAGAGTCCATGGCTTACGGGCCCAGCCGCTCCGTGGCATGTGGGATCTTCCCGGACCGGGGCACGAACCCGTGTCCCCTGCATCGGCAGGCAGACTCTCAACCACTGCGCCACCAGGGAAACCCGGCAGTTTATTTTATTGGCTAATGTCTCTACTCATTGTACTGTTGAAGACTCAAAATCCTTTATCTGCGATTCTGAAATTTGGTTTTCATAATCCAAATGTTCTAAGAACCAAAATATTTTAGTAATTTAACTAATGTGAAGCTATTTATAGTTATGTATCATACTTGATGTGAATATTTATATGTTTGGCTACAAAAGTATAAATGTACTTGATTACGGGATATTGCCCCAGATTCCACTGGGGGTATTATGTAGCATGTGGTATAGGCACTAGACTGCCTTTCTAAAATCTAGGAAAGTCTGAGTTATAAACACAACTGGCCCTACCAGTCTTGAATGAGAGTTGAGCCCGTATTAGCACAAAGAGGGGGCTAAGGGGATATCAGCTCGGTGCTTTGTGACCGCCTGTAGAGGTGGGATAGGGAGGGTGGGAGGGAGGGAGATGCAAGAGGGAAGAGATATGGGGACATATGTATATGTATAACTGATTCACTTTGTTATAAAGCAGAAACTAACACACCATTGTAAAGCAATTATATCCCAATAAGGATGTTAAAAAACAAAAAAACAAAAAAAACGAGGGGGCTAAGGACCAGTATAATGAAGAGCAGGGCTTGAGGAGGGTGGTTGCATCTCAACTGCACCATCATTTCGTGAACTCCCATTCTGTCCTGCACTCACCTGTGCTCTTGTCATTAATGACAGTGTAAACCCTCTGCAGTTCCCTCCTCTTTATTTGGCCCATTTTTCACCATGTCTTGCAGACCAAGACATGTTTCCCGAATTCCTTGACTTTCCTTCCTCAAGTAAAATAGATTTCCTTTGTGATCAACACTACACAACAATTAGGCTAGAATGATTCTTTGCTAGCACTACTTTATGAATGATAACTATTTGTGGGGATAGTAAATCAATAAATCATAAATCATCAATAAATCCATGTCATAGTTCTATCTCTGAGTTCAGAGAAACCCCAAGGAATAGCAAAAGATCACACTTAAAGGCTGTGGAAAGAAGTGAATAAAGAACAGAAGAAGAAGACAAAGAACAAGGGGATTTCTTTTCCCATGGCGGACAGTTAGTTGAATTATTTTTAGTTGTTGTTGTTAACATTATTTGGAAAATATCTACCAATGATATATCATGTTTTTACCCTATAACACACTGTGAGGACTCTGTACTGTTTTCCCCTTGGCATCTATAAATTTCACAGTAATGCTCTTTAGCTAGTTACTGAATAAAGGGAACTAAAAAAAAAAGCATTTTTCATTCCAAGTTGACCCTACAATTCCAGGTGTAAAAATTCAGGCCCAAATGAGGACTGTAAAGCAGGTTTACTCAACCTCAGCACTATTAACATTTTGGGCCCAAGAAATCTTTGTTGTCCAGGGCTGTCGTGTGGACTGTAGAAAGTTAGCAGCATTTCTGGTCTGTACCCGCTAGATGCCAGTGGTACTCCCTCTCCCCCACAGTTGTGACAAGAAAAATTATCTCTACATATTGTCAAATATGCCCTGAAGGCAAAATCATTCCTGCCTCCCCAACTGAGAACTGCTTATGAGGTAACTCTCATGTGTTCTGGAGGTTTCTGCAGGTAGAGGCAGTGCTGTCATTGTGATAGTTTTATAGCTGCGTGTGGGGATAATCCAGAGCAGCATGTCTTTTTGGATTTTACTTTGCATCTCACTTATTTAGTTGTATTTATTGGTCACTGTATTTATTGTGCCAGGGCTTTTACTGGGTGCTGGAATAGTAGTGAATAAGAGAGTAAGGTCCCTATTCTCATGGAGTGTGCCTTCTGAAAGGGGGCAGGCTGGGGAGTGATGAGTGTAACTAATCAGTAAATAATTAGTAAATCACTAACCAAGTGTATGAATAATATAATTTCAAACAAAGGGGCGGTAAATAAAGTAAAATAGGTAATTGGGCAGCATGATTGGAGGATAGATGAGTACTACTTTAGCCAGGATAATCAGAGAAGGTTGCCCTAAGGAAGTAACCTATTAGCTGAGGAAGAGGCAGATCTAAGGGAGGTGTGTGATAGAAAATGTGACTACCCTCGGATGTGGATAAGTTAGTTCTGCTTAATGGCAGTGAGAAGCCAATGTGGCAGGAACAGAGAATTTACTGAGACTGGTACTTGATGAGGTTGCAGTTAGGTGGGATCTGTGTGCCACAGAAAGCAGTCTGATTTCATTGTGATTGCAGTGGTCCAACATTAGAGGCTTTTAAGCAGAGATTAGCATTTTCTCATTTAAGGTTTTAGAAAGACCATTCTGGGGACAAAAGTGAAAACAGGTGAAATGCATTAAGAGCCTTTTGAAGAAGTGAGAGATGGTGGTGGTTTGAGTTAGAGTTGAATATTAGAAACAGAGAAATTGGAGGATTCAAAATGTATTAGAGAAGTTGAACTGCTAGTAGTTGCTGTTCTGTTGATGTTTGACTCAGGAAAGAGATGAATCAAGGTGATTCCTGGGTTTGGGGCTTCAACATTTGGGAAGATTATGTTGCCATTTACTGAGATAGGGAATTCTTTTGGGAGGACTGGCTGGTTTGATATTTGTGTAGGGGTTGGGGGAGTCCTTAAAGGTCACCTCTTTCCCCTCTTGTGTCTTATTGCTTTGTGGTTACTCAAGAAGTGAGAGTGGGTATCTTTTTTAGATGATCTTTTATGAACCTCTGACTCTGAACTCCATTGCCACCTAATTTTTGAAATACCAAATACTATAAAGCATTGTTCTTTTTTTTTGCAAAAGTACTTATATATATGAAGATTACACAAATGACCAATTCTCAGTAAGTCATGTGTTCAGAGTGTGGTTCCAGAAAACATGGTGGATTTATAAGGAAACAGACTCCCCATGTTGCTTCATCTGCCTTGTGATCACTGAATCATGAAGGTAACGTGGCTGTCTAGGATCATGAGCCATGGAACAGAATGAAGCCTCTTTTCCTACACTGGTGAGAAAATCCCAAGGATCCATGTCTTAATATATGGAATTACTCAGAAAAAAAACAAAACAAAACAAAACTTAATCTCTTTCCAGTAAATTACTAAGAAGTTTCTTGTTCCTCCGTCCTTTTATTTCGTAAAGTTAGTCTAAAGCCTGTGTATACTGAAGCTTCTTACAACACTTTGGTCTTTAAATTTCAAGCAGCAGTAAGCAGACCTTTTCTGTAATCAGATCCAAATGTTGTACTCTGTGCTTTAAATTCAGAAAATCTGATTTGGCAAACAAATGAGCAACAATAAAAAAACCCCAAAATTAATAGGATGCATTATTTACTTTGGAAAGGGGCTTATTGTAGGATATCTTTAAATAATGAACAACATTAAAGGATTTAAAATATAATTTTATAAATAGCTTTTCTGAGACACATCTATTTCATCTAACATAGACCTTCTGTACTGTATTGGATCTAAATGTCTTATGTTAATGCATAGGTAAAGTTGCCATGGGGATTTTTACTTCCTTTTCTAAGAAAATACAGTATAGTCTTTCATTTTATTTTTCTTGATGAATAAAATATTTGTCACTGTTAAGTTACTCCTACATTTTGTTATATGATGAGCTCTTCTGGTAATTTTCCGTTTCTACCTGGAGTTTTTCTTACTCACTGATGAATTTATTTCTCAGGTTGGCAGTAGTATTGGGATGAGTTCATAAGTAGCTATCCTTTGAATGCCGAAAAGAAAATGTCTTTTATTCCTGAATAAGTACAGAATTTACTTGTTGTAGATGTTGTATTCGTGTTGCAAAACACAGTTTCTTTTTTCTGTTATCTATTTTAAATGATTCTGAAGGTACAGAATGACAGATTTTATTCCATAAAGTCTAGTATGAGTTGAGGTTTTTGTTTTTGTTTTTGTTTTGTGTGTGTGTGTGTGTGTGTGTGTGTGTGTGTGTGTTTTACCTAAGGGCAAGGGTAATATATGTGAAAACAGATAATAAAAATTAATAATAATAATAAAATAGTTGAATTCAAATGAAAATGCTTTGAAAATGGTAAAAATATGCAAATATAAGTTATTTTTATTAGTAGTATTAGTATTCTTTGTGATTGTCAAGGTGTGCAAAATACTGCTGTTAATTTGGTTTGTAATTCAAGCATTAGGCAAAAAAGACAAAGTATAGTTTATTCTGTAGTGAAGACTCATTATAAGCATTTTTTAGGAGTTTCATAAAAGTCTTTGGTGGCATTGCATTTCTTCTAGACTTACATTCTTGGAATACCTGTTTTTAGATTTTTTCATATGGTGGTTAAGGATATGGCTTATAGTGCCAAACTCCCTGGATTCAGATCCCACCCAAACTTCTTATTAACTGTAAGAGCTTGGACAAATCTTATAGCCATTTTGTATTTACATTTCCTTATCTGTAAAATGATAAATAATAGTACCTAGTTTTGAGTATTAAATGAACAACGTGAGTCAAATATTTAGAAGAATGTCTAGCACATAGTAAAAGACAAATGTTCCCAATTATTATTTCTTGAACAAGCCTGATAAAAATTTAACTTCACTGGTTATCAAATTGCATTGGTCCTGTTTGGGCTCTTCTTCATTATGTGCAGAGATGGGCAATGACCTGTTTTCATTTTCGTTTTGGTCATAATTTGCCTAATTATTACATCTCATATGAAAGAAAGAAAAAAAAAAAACAAGGCTTGAGCCTTCAAAGGGATAAACAAGGCAGCGTCTCAAATCTGTGCTCTACCCAAGGTCCTGGCCCAGCACCTGGTATGCTGAGAGCCCTCTGTATACCTGGGTTCCCTTCATTGTCTCTGCACAGGACTCTGACCTGTGATAACACAGGGACTTGCTTCTCCATTCTTAATAAACCTGTGTAGCATTCTTATCTTAAATTTGGCGTTCAGCTGTGGGGAAATCAGAAAATTTGAAAGTATAGTATTATGACTGAAATATTAACCTTTTTTTTAAACACATGCTTTAGTTCGCTTAGCTGTCTAATATTTTCTCAGTTCTCAAATTAGCTACCTTTAAAAATGTATGACTTAAAATCACATAGTGGATTATTCAGGTACTCATCCATATTTAAAATGTAAACAATGTCAAATTTTCTAAAAGGCAAGAGGTAGAAGATTATTATATGTGAAAGGACATAGAATTATGGTCTTTCTTAATTCTTACTTGCCTTGGGTTTTGTAGTTTTAATCAAATTGGCATTTAAAAACACTGGGCTCACAATTCTGTTAAGAACTATGTGTTGTTTGTAGAGATTTTTAGGTGTAAATTATCTAGCCAGATGTTTAAACACTAAGGGGAAATAAGTTAAATACAATTAACATAGTCCTCATTTATCAAGTAGTTAATTCTCAGCAGTAGGCCAAAGCTATATATATAACTATTTAGATAACGTAAAATGAAAGATTCAAAAACCTGATTTTGAAAATGTATAAACTTTGCAAAAATAGGAAGCATTCTATTTATTATAGATGGCTTCCCACATTTTGGTTATTGATTGCCTTTGACTTTTCTGATGATTCTGGACTTGAATAAATACTGGAATAAATATAATATTGCATTGTAATGTTCCACCAAGTAAATCATACCCATTGATGATGGGCTTATGAAAGTATCTGAGAGTGGGGACAGGATGGGGGTGTGTAGGATATACACACACACACAAATATAAAAAAATTATATTGTATAATATTGCTTTATTTCAGCTGCTTCATTGCAGCTCAACTCAGCTGTTACATAGTTACCTATAACATTGTGTTAATGTGATGTGGGTATTTTAATTTGCATAATATGCCATGAGGTGGGTGATCCTAAACTAATCACGCTGGGAACGACAACGTTCTTAAAATACTTCTGATTTGGTGAATTTTAAAATGTTCTTTGTAATTTGTTTTTAAAAAGTATGAAAATAATATAAAAGTGCAGAAGATTTGGGTTTGCAAAACAAAGAAAAAAATCAGCTACTACTTAATAAAAAACATGTGTACCCTATTATATATCTATATCTATATCATCTCTATATATCCCTGTCTATTTATATCTCCCATTGTATTTTCAGTTTTGTACTTTATTTCTTATATGCATTTACAGGGCTGTTGTATATATCCTCATCTGTGTTATAAAGGTTCTGGGTTCTTAAATCTTCCTGAGGAAGAGCTTAAAAATATTTTGAGTTTTATAAGTCTCATTGGAGACCTAGGGAATTACTGCCAAATATTAATTTTGAGCCTAACTGTATAAAAGGTATTAAAAGCAGTGATATAGTGGAAATTGTATTAAAATAAAAATCAGGGGTTTACATTCAACCCAAATTCCGAAAAGATGCAAGTTTGAACTTGATTATTGCAGTTTCCTCTAGTTCTATCATTTGAGGTCTGTTTGTGATACATCTATGTATATGAAAAATATTATACAAATATAGAGCCATGAGAAATAAGTTATGATCTATATGGTTTCCCTAAAACTATGCTCTAAGCTTAACAGAGATGTATGGACATCTCTTCTTGTCCTTTTGTTTGTCTGTGATGGACTGATTTATTTGGGGCAGGAGATGCTTCTATTTCTATTTGTTAATGTATATGAGGAGAAGTAGAGGGTATCAGGGAGGACCGGGAGGGAGAAAAAGAGGGCTTGCCCAGTGAGGATGAGAGCAATGGAGAGGAATAAAGCAATTTAAGGGTTATTTATTTGACAACTATTTGCAAGTATGTTAACTTGGGAGATAAGAAAAGGTTGATAAGAAAAAGAGAGAGCAGAGTGTTAAGGAGACAAGTGATTTCCATTATTCCTTTTTATTTGCTTGTTGCTACTTGTTTCTGGACATGAAGGAGGGAATATCTTAAAATTATTTAGACACAATTAACTCAGTAGAACAATAATTTTAAGAAACTACAAAAAGTATTCCATTTATTACAACACAATTAAACAAGAATCTACTTTTAGCCATAAGTTGCAAAGTGCTAAACAAATATCACGTGAGTTTATCTAGCTTATTTTCATCCCTTCTGCCTATGTAGACTCACCCTTATTCTTACCCTCCCTTAAACATGAAATTAGATTTTCTTCTTATTCTAATATTTAGAGTCAAAGTACAATCGAGATCAGAGATTTATGTTGTTTTTTTGTTTCTGCTACTGAGTACTCCAAATTTTCAGATGGTAAAATATTTATATAAAGCTCTACTCAATATAAATTAGTTTGCATTTCACCATGTCTCTGCAAGTGATGCAGTATAGCGTAGCAGTAAAGAGCCAGATATTCAGAGCCTGGGTTTTGGGGTTTGATTTCTAACTCCACATCTAACCGACCAGGAAACCTTGGACAAATGGCTTCTCTCTTTTGTGCCTAATTTCTTTTTCTATAAAATGATAATAATTATAGTAATTGTCTTATTCATGTTGTTATGAAGATTAAATTAGTTAATTTAGGCTAAGCACTTAGAACATATAAGCTCTTCATAATTCCATGGTTCTCAACTTTGTGACACATTAGAATCACCTGGCGAGCTTGCTGCCAGGCCACACAACTGATCTATTAAATCTGAGTCTTTGGACGTGGGGACCAGAAGTGGGAGTCATGAAAACTCTTTGGGTGATTCTAATGAGCAGACAATGCTGGGAACCACTGCTACAAATGTTGGCTGTAATTATCCTGCTGACTAAATTATAAACTTCTGGAGGGCAGGGAGTATATTACTTCTTTTAATACACTCTTCCCAGAGCAGCTAGCTCAGAGCCTTATTTGTAACTAATGCTCATTAAATAAGTATCAATTAAGGAAAACATGTTGATGATTCTTTAGATGTGTAAAGACCTTGCAGTACCACAGAGGTGCTAATTTTAAGCATTAATTATTCATTCACTCATTTATTCATTTATACACGCTACACAGTTCTGAGTCTTGATCTACTATGCTAAACGCTGCAGGCATACACGATTTGAAAATCCAGTCCCTGCTCTGAAGAGTTTATAGTCTAGTGTGTGAGGCGGAACATGAATAAACACAGCCGTGACTTTAACAGAAGGAAAACTGGCCATGTTTAAGTGCCATGTTGCAATTAGAATTCCCTAGGAGCCACCTGTAAGATGGAGCATGCAGCGTGTTTGTTTGGAAGTGCTCTTGGGATCAACAACTCTGCCAGTGGTGAGGGAAAGGGAGGGGGTGTGGAAGAAGCATGATTGGGCAGGGAGAAGAAGTTACATTTCAATGCATCCCCAACAAAGGGTTCAGCCAACCCCACAAGGATCTCTGGGGCTAGGACACTCTTCAGAGTTGTCTCAAGGTGGGCTGAAAGTGTTAACGACCAGGGTTCTTGGACTCTTTAATCAATAGAAATTGATAAGAGACCAGACAAGAAATTCAGGCAAGGCCTTACTGGGAGCGAAAAGTAACAGGTTCCCTTGCTCGCTTCCTGAGTGGGGGCGAGCTGTTTCCTTATATGGTGTGAGGGTAGGGGTGGGTCCAGGGGTTGGGCCAGAGGGGTGGCTTAGGTGGTGTGCCCACCCCCTTGGGGGTGCTGGGTGCAGGGATCATGCGCGGTACCCTGCTTGTGTTCCTGACTCCTCAGAAGTGGCAGTTGGGTTTTTAATCTTTTTATATCTTGTTCATAATTTGCCCCAGCTGCACATGCACCCAGTTATTTTTATTCCCTTATAATTTCCTTGTATTTTGTTGCTCAAGGAGACATTTGTCCAGGCACAAGCACTGCAGCAAAGGGTCCCAGGTCCCAGGGTTCAGGTCCCAGCCTATCTCAAAAGGACCAAGTTTTTGTTCTTCCATGTTGATCAGTAGTTGGGTACAGGTGCTGGAAGAAGTGACCTTGGTAAACATATTTCTTTTCTCTTTTCTTTTCTTTTTTTTTTTTTTGCGGTACGCGGTTCTCTCACTGTTGTGGCCTCTCCCGTTGCGGAGCACAGGCTCTGGACGCACAGGCTCCAGACGCACAGGCTCAGCGGCCATGGCTCACGGGCCTAGCCACTCCATGGCATGTGGGATCTTCCTGGACCGGGGCACGAACCTGTGTCCCCTGCATCGGCAGGCGGACACTCAACCACTGCGCCACGAGGGAAACCCCGGTAAACATATTTCTTTAGCTGAAGCCATCCCCAAATAGACCTGACAGCTCAGGGTGTGTTCTGGTAGCTTTCCCAACAGACAGGAGAATACATCCTTCATTCCTAAATGGGAATTTGGGTAGAGCATTACAACTTTCACCACATGCAATAAGAGAGATTAGCAACAACAAACAAAAAGGCTACCATGACTCAAAGAAGAAAGAAATTACATTTAATTAATAAAGGAGATTAACAACAACAACCAAAAAGGCTACCCTGACTCAAAGAGGAAAGAAATCACATTTAATTAAGTGGAGAGAAAAGAGCCAGGCGTGAAGGGGGACTGTTTTCCAAAGTAGATGCCATTGCAATTTTTTTTTTTTTTTTGCGGTACGCGGGCCTCACACTGTTGTGGCCTCTCCCGTTGCGGAGCACAGGCTCCGGACGCGCAGGCCCAGCGGCCATGGCTCTCGGGCCTAGCCGCTCCGCGGCATGTGGGATCTTCCCAAACCGGGGCACGAACCCGTGTGTCCTGCATCGGCAGGCGGACTCTCAACCACTGCGCCACCAGGGAAGCCCGCCATTGCAATTTGATGTTTAGATAGTTAACATTTCAAGAGGCTGAGATGAGGTGCAGAGTATTTCAGGTAACAACAGAGGTAAAGGTGGGGAAATATGCAGTTATAGGTTTGTTCAGAAGCTCATGAATCTAGAAGGCCAGGATAAGCAGTTGGAGGCTTAATTTGGTTGCCATTCAGGAGCAGGGAGGAGAATGGACCAGTGTGATTTAGCAAGACTAATCTGGTAGCGATATGTAGAAATAGGAGGGGGAAGAGCTTGAAGTCAGGCATACTGGGGAACAAGCCAGTGAAATCGTAAATCAAGGACCAATCTAAGGGGGGAGCACCTGTGATAGGCAGGCAGGCAGGCAGGCAGAGAACTGCAAAGGACTGCGTGGGTTCAGGAGGCAGTGCAGAGGTGGAACCAACAGGCTTGATAGCTGACCAGACATTATATGTGTCAAGATGGTGTGGGTGGTCAGCAGGCAGGGGATGGCAGTGTCTACAGTGAGGAAAGGCACAGTGATGGAGAAGAAGGCTCCGAAAGGGTAGTGGCTTTGATCCATTATTAGGACTGGAGAGACAAAAGTGGCCAAGATTTTGCATAGGGCATTAGGAGTGCATGAAGGCGCATTGTTCAGGTTGACTTGAATCCTCGATTTTTGTATTACTGTCTGGGGCTTTCCTGACAGCATCAGGTCATTTTGTCCTGGCGATCAAGGAAAGTACATCAGTGGTCTGAGCCCAGGCAAGTTAGACGCTGTCCTAGCTGGCACTGGTAACGCTGCGAAATACCTAAGATTTCTTCCCAAAATGCCAGCCATCAGTATCCTCACTCCTGAGCCATCTCTTTCAGGCCCTCGGAGTATTTATCCTCCCTCCATCTTGCCTCTTCTCGGTCAAAAGTGGTCAATTATACCACAGTGTTGGTTGCTCCAACTACCTATTATCTACTCCTGAAGAATCTGGAGTTGTAGAATTAAACTCCAAGTCTTTTAAAACACATTTCAGAACATGGTATTATTTTAAGCAAGAGGATTTCTGAGCCCTTGAAAATGATATTAAGTGTAAGGTCACCCTCAGTGATTTAATTTTGAGGGCCAGCATTTTCAGGATTTGAACAAAATGGAAAATTAAGCCATACTTGGAGCTTTTTAACCTTGGAAGTAGGTCCTGGAATGTTATAAACACTGCCTTACAGGGGACTAAGCTGTGGGGCATAGTACGCTTTAATATTGTTATAGTTGCTTTCCCCCCCGCCCCCGCCCTTTCTCTCACAGAAATGAAATGGATGGACTGACCATCCTGTAACTTTTTCATTATGAAAGAACTTTTCCTACTTTATCTTCATGTCTAGCGTGTTTCATTTAAGAACGGCTTAAATGAGCCCTATATCAAAATGAACTGTGCTGTAATATCATTAGTTCCGAACTGGTCACTCTGAAGTCACAGAACTCTGCACGATCTCTCTTTCTAAACCCTTGGAAGAAAGTCACTGAGGTATAGACACTTGAGAGTCTCAATTTCATTGCTTTGCAAAGAAGTTCCAATTTAGCATTTATTGGGTTATGGTCCCCAAATATTTCTCAAAAGAAAATAAGCCAAGCTTGTTGGAAACTTCTTAGTCATATATTATCCAGTCCTATTACCTGAACTACCTTGTTTGACATTGTCAGTCTGAACACTGCCCCTGGCTGTGATTAGAACTCAACCTCAGTTTGGTTGGTAACTCACTCTATATGCTCCTCTCTCTCTCTCCCATAACTTGAAGATTCAGTGAAGTTTTTTGAAATGATTGATATTTCATCCTAAATCATTAGTGTGTATTTCCAAGTGGCCAATCTTTCCTCCTTTGTTAGTTAATGTTTATAAGAAATCTCCTGGAATAATGACTCACTGTGATAATGTATCACTTGCCTGCCTCCACTATCAGGGATGAGCTTATGTTTGAGACTTTACCCTTCTCTCTCTGTCTTTAAAACAAATTCTGTTCTCTGAGTGGTGAATATGATTCTGCATCTGATCTACGGAGAAACACAAACCACCAGCTATTAGCAAAGACAGATGTGTGCCACCCTCCTCTGCTTTTCTGCAAGGATTGTTCTTTAAAGACCAAGAAACCATAAACAAGACTCATTTAGATTGCTTCAGGATGCTTATTAGTACTTATATTAGAAGTCGCATTGAAGGAGAAGAAATAACTATTCTTTTTAAGAAGCAGTTTTCCCTTTTAAAGAACTAGTTCACACAGCTACGTCTCTCATCAGTTTTTTGTTTGTTTGTTTGTTTGTTTTGCGGTACGCGGGCCTCTCACTGCTGTGGCCTCTCCCGTTGCGGAGCACAGGCTCCGGATGCGCAGGCGCAGCGGCCACGGCTCCCGAGCCCAGCCGATCCGCGGCATGTGGGATCTTCCCGGACCGGGGCACGGACCCGTGTCCCCTGCATCGGCAGGCGGACTCTCAACCACTGAGCCGAAGCAGTTTTCCCTTTTAAAGAACTAGTTCACACAGCTACGTCTCTCATCAGTTTTTTGTTTGTTTGTTTGTTTGTTTTGCGGTACGCGGGCCTCTCACTGCTGTGGCCTCTCCCGTTGCGGAGCACAGGCTCCGGATGCGCAGGCGCAGCGGCCACGGCTCCCGGGCCCAGCCGATCCGCGGCATGTGGGATCTTCCCGGACCGGGGCACGGACCCGTGTCCCCTGCATCGGCAGGCGGACTCTCAACCACTGAGCCACCGGGGAAGCCCCTCTCATCAGTTTTTTATGTCTAGTAAATTAAAATCTACTTTCTTTGTTTAGTAACAGAGTCAAGATGCTGTGAGACTCTGCTGAATTTGAATTCTGCCTGTTACTGAAACTCTGAGTCCTTACAGATGACATTAGGGAGAGCCTTTTCCACATGACTTCAGTCAAGCCTCACAATAATGAAGGGGGGAGGGAGTGCTTTGGTGCTTGCTTGTGCAAGTGGCGAGTTGTACCCAACTAGGTTTCAGAGTCTTGGAGCTGAAGGGAGCCATGAAGGGAAGTTTCTTCCATCCCCCTTATTTTAGGCAAAGAAAAGTGTCATCCTGACCTAAGTGATAAGGCGGCTAACAATCTGAGTAGTTAAATGATTTAACCAAGGCCACTGGAAAGGGTCTGCAGTCCACAGCCCCCAACCCCAGCCCCCGTAACTGTGTTCTTCATCAGTTTATCCCAAGTGCCTAAAATAATGCCTGGTCCTTAGAAGGTTCTGTGTATGAATTGATGAGCAGACCCAAGGGAAAAGGGGATACAGAAGAACAGTTGCCTTCCTTATAAGGCAAATTACTTCATCTAGTTTTCATTTGTTTGTTTGTTTTGCTTTGCTTTGCAGTCACTACAGCAGGATGGTCAAGTACATACGTTCTAGAGCCAGACTGCCTATATCCAAATTCCTGCTGTGTGATCTTTAGCAAGTTACTTACTTCACTAAGCCTCAGTTTTCCTGTAATGTAGATAATAATAGAACATATCTCATAAGATTGCTGTGAGGATTGAGTAAGTTAAACCATGTATAGGACTTAAAATAAGACCTAGCGTATTGTCAGCGTTCAGTATCTGTTAGACGTTACATTAGGAATGGGGCAGTCGGTGGCATGTGGTGTAACTCCTGGGATTTCTCCCATGGAGGCAAATCTGGCATTTGACAAGTGCTTCTTAACCAATGCAGAACCATGGGGGTTTAGGGTGGGACCCTGAAGACTTGTACCTTTGCATATCTCTTTTCTCACATTCCATATTAATCCCCAGATTTCTGCCACCACAGAAATTTAACAGAGGCCATGCTGAAATCTCACAACCAGTGTGAATATACTCACTCACATGGTAAACAACTGAGCATTTGAAAATGAGGCAATGAGATGCACAGGAGATATGATGGGCCTTAAGTCCCACCTAAACCTGGTATTGATACTGGCTCAGCCACTCCTTAGCTACCTGTCCTGGCAAAATTATTCAAATTCTTGTAACCTTAGTTTTCTCATCTATAAATTGGATGAAAAGTACCTCTTGCATGACATAAAAGATTAAATAAGACAGTATATACATTTAAAGTGCCAGGTGTACCGTAGGGATATAATGAAGGCTTGATTTTATTATTTATTATTACAGGAAGAAAAACCTAGGGTCCAAGGGATTGGCAAGAAAAACAATGCCCATTACCATGTAAAGATGCCACTACTTTATTTGCTTGCTTCTTCAGAAAGTGACAAGATAGACATGTTTCTAGATAACAAGTACCATGAAAGTATTTTGTCTCAGAAGCAATAGCTTTATTCTTGGAAGTTTGAGTCCCTTATCCTTGAACCGCTTGTTAAAATGATTCCATGACTCTGCGACATCTCTGATCCTGAAGCCTCACTCTAACCAGGCCGTTTTTAGAAGGTTATCAGTGTTCGAAAAAAAAGAAGGAAGGAGGGGAGGAAAGAAGGAGAGAAAAGGAAAGAAAAGACAAGGAAAGATTCCTTATTTTCCATATAATGGAAAATTGTAGATAATGAAGCTTCTCATTTGACTTTAGTGAGAGAAATTTGGGTCCATGGTATCAGTCCATGGTATCTTGTAAGATGATGTGCCAGTCAGGACTGGCAAGGAGGCTGTATTAATTACAGATGCAGGGTAGGGTTGGTTTGGCAATTTCTTCTCTACTAAAAACAGAACATCGTGTAGTGATCCATCACAGATACATCTGGTCTAATGACAGTGATGTTGGAGACCACGTGATGTTCTTAACATGCTGGCTGTTCTTTTCTTTTGATTTAAATGACTTCACTGTGTACTTAGATGTTTTAAAGGGAAGATTCTTAATTTCTTACCTTTGTTCTATAGAAATCAATGAACACAGGAGGGTACCACTGGCAAGTGGGGATAACAGTTTTGTAGTCCAAGCAGATGCTTTGTGGATCTCAAGAATTTCCACACTGTCTGCTAGTCCTGAAAATGAGAGAGAGTGCTATGAACTCAGGTAGAGATCTTACTACTGATTCATTACGTGGCCTTGGGCAAGGCACTTAAGCATTTTGGATCTCAGTTTCCTCATCTTTAAAATGAGGGTAATACTACTGGCATAAGTCATAGGGATATTGTGTGGATAAACTAATTAATGATTGTAAAATGCTTTGAAAGTGCAAAGCGTTGTATAATTGTTAGGTGCTATTATTAAGAAGTATTATTAGTGTGTTGTGTTTAATTTTTATTAGGGCTTCTGTCTGCTTTGAAGTTAGCCTCCACGTGGATTGTGGGGTAGGGATGTTTACAGATGTTCTGCTCTCATCCCATTTTTTGCCTGGAGAAAATATTCGGTATCTAGGGTAATCATCATTATGAAGAGTATCTCTTCAAGATAAAAAGATAGGAAATTATCTTCCTTTTAAAAAATGGAAATTGCTCTAACTTTAAAAGTATCAATCAATTCTTTAAAACCTCATACAGCCCTATGTTTCAATAAAGTCTAACAACGTGCAAAATGTGAAACTTCAGGCATTTTCTGCTTCAGCATAAGATAGGAAGTGTTCTTGCTCAATAACTTTAAATCAGCTGAACCAGCTCTTTCTAATTTTCCCACAGTGTTTGCTTCAAGGATAAAAACATGCGAGGTATCTCCTGAGGAGGGAAATTCTGATCTGTGGCAGTGTTTTGCATTTGCAAAAAGTTAAAACCCCAACCCCAGTTAATTTTCATTTGCTTTATAGACTCTCCATTGGGAAATGTGTTTCTAGGTATATTAAAAACAAGCTATTCTTTTGAAGGTCGACTATATACTGTGTTTGTAGATGACTACACGGTACAGCTAAATAACACTGGCTTTGAGGCAAAAAGTCCGAGGTCAGGCCTTGGGAAGATTTGTTATTAGTTGTGTTTTGACAAAATAATTTAATATCTGCCTCCATTTCCATACATAGGTGTGTGTGTACCTTACCTCACTGGGCTCTAGAAAGGGTTAAAGAAGGTAAAAATATTTACAAATAAACTGAGCTATTTAAATTGTATTATCATTTTATTTAACATCTTAAATTATTTTACATTTAATTTGTTCTTGAGTTAACAAGCCCCTAAATATATTTTAGTGGTGTAATAAATGTATTAAAAACTCCAGTAATTTCCTTGAAACTTTCTAAAGTTCATGTCTTCAATTCTATAGCGTGATGAGAAAGAAGTTGATAGGCACTTTCTGAGAAGTTGTCCAGTAAGTAGGTCAAAAGGATGTCTGACGTTTGAGTGGGCAGCTTTGGCCATTGGTTTCGCTACTATTGCACATTTTTAATTGTGTGTGCAGACCTGTACAGTGTTACATTTTAAAATCACCAGGAACTGTGAATACAGGAAAGATTTGCTTAGTACGCTGACGAATAAAACTCTTATCAACTCGAATGTTTTAGTCCAAGTCATAAAAAGAGTTTTTAGAATTTTACATTATTGTTTACCATAGGGGACAAAGCAACGTGAGAGGACTTGTATTTAGGATGTCATTGGTTCTGCATGCCAGATCATTTGAATAAGAAATGCATTTTCACCCCTTAAAGAATGTTTCTCTCTCTCCATTAAATGAACCAGAATTTAAACAAAAGTTGAAAAGTCCCTCAAATATAATCCAAAACAACACAGTCTTTTGATTTGTGAGAATTAATTGTTGTACTTCATTATTTAAAAACAGAACTCTGTTTGAACCTTAAAAGCAGATGACACACAATTATCTTTAATAATGAGACAATTTTCATGCACTGCAATCTTTGTTTATTAATTATTTGGGGAAATAAGTGATTTTTAAAACTCTTTTTACCTGAAATGAGTATATAATTTATGTGTAGAGTATTTTAGCTGCATGTAATGGTTATGAAGCTATAGGAAAGGTGGCTTTTCTAAATCTGGAATGACTGGTTTCAGCTTTTCCTCCAACTCCCTCTCTCCAAGTCTTCAGAAGTCCTAATGAATGCACAGACACTGGGAAGGGTCATGCTACAAAGACGTGCTGTAAATTAGTTTGGAGTCTGGGTGTTCTTCTTCTAGCCAACCCCTTTTTCTTCCTATCCTAAAGAACCCTAGTCCGTCTTTTTATTTCCTGGTTGATCTTAACATTTATAATGTTCAACTCTAAAACACTAAGGTTTGTCTTTATTTTTTCTGTCTCAAAGAGACACATACAAAGCGATCAGGGCAGCAGCTTCTTAGCAGCTCTAACTGTGTGCCAAGCTCTCTCTATTTTTTATTAACCCTTTTAAGACTCACAATAATCCCATTAGATGGCACTGTTATTATCCCCCTTTGTTAGATGAGAAAATGGAGTCCGGGAAGGTTAAGTAACTTGTTCCAGGTCTTGTGGCTGGAAAGTGGCTGGACCAGGATTGAAGTCTAGGCATTTGGGCTCTAGAGCCCATCCTCTTAACCATCATGTTATCCTGTCTTTCAACAGTGTGAGCTTTTAAAACAACACAAGATATTCGGTGTGCTGCAGAATGCAATTGGGGGATTTGGGCAAGAATGGAGGGGAAAAAAGGAGAAATTCTTCACAGGTGGCTGAGATTAAAAGCACCCAAGAGCATCTACACCAATTTCCAAAACTTAGACTGTAGGAGAAGTACTGAAAAGTGTGGGGGTTTTTTTCAGTTTTGTATTTGTTTGCTTTGGTTTTGTTTCTTGCTTAAACTTGTTGCACGGTAGAGGAAGATAATTTTGGCTAGCTGAACTTGTTTGAGGCTTTAAGAAGTAGACTGCAGAGACTCAAAGATCAAATTGAAATAAATTAAAACTTGTTTTCTAAAAATTCATGGAACTCTTTAGGCCTTCTAAACAACATAAATCATATGCAGATTACCTCTAATTAGAATGTCTTTCCCTCTAGATTATTGAACTATTACACAATAGGATTTTTTTTTTTTTTTTTTTTGCGGTACGTGGGCCTCTCACTGTTGTGGACTCTCCCGTTGCGGAGCACAGGCTCCGGCCGCGCAGGCCCAGCAGCCATGGCTCATGGGCCTAGCCACTCTGCGGCATGTGGGATCCTCCAGGACCGGGGCACAAACCCGCGTCCCCTGCATCAGCAGGAGGACTCTCAACCACTGCGCCACCAGGGAAGCCCACAAGAGGATTTTAATTAGTTCTTACCAGCCTGCATGCCTAGGGTTTGTGTAGAAATATGCCCATTGTCAAGAAAATAAACTCATTTAGGTATTTATAAGCATTTTAAGAAGACTAACAAAATGTAAATCTAATAAAGTATTATTTACATTGGAAACAGTTGCACACTGTCTAATCTCTGTTGAAGTATGTTTGGGACATCCTTTCAAGGAGATAGTTCACAGATCTTTAGTTGACTCCAATGATTTAAAATACTTTCCCTCACCTATAGATTTTCTTTTTTTTTTTACATTTCCCCACTTAACAAGAATGCAATTCACGTATGGAATCACTTTTGTGGTTCTTTGGCCTTTTAGGTGTTCCAACAGCTGTGTTTTGTCCATCTCTTCCTAAGCCAGTTTGGGATTATCAGTACATTTCTACTTGTCTTCTTTTTAAAATTGTTATTGGTAGTTTTAAAGAATATGTGGGATTCTTCATGAACTTGCATGCCATTGACAGTCATCCCTGTATCGCTGTAACTTAAACACATATGCTACTGGAATGGGCATGCCGACTGGAATCTTAGATAAGGACCACCTGAATAGGCAAAAATTTTGGTTGTTTTCTAAAAATTCTTAAATGTGGTATGTAATTTGTAATTTATTGGAATGGCATTTAAATTTCCAAGTTGTCTTTTCCCTGAGATTCAAAGGTCTTTTCGACTGCTTTTCACTTAAGATGAAGTGATTCAGATATTGGGAATATTGATTGTATTGTTAGTCTAAGTGAAGCTCAGTGGGCAGGGTAAAGGGGCCACACCGGATCATGAATGTTGTTACTTGTTTCCATTAAGAGGGGCCATTCAAAATCTGACTGAAAAAAGGAGAATTCTGGCAAAAATTAGTCCTTAATTTTCTCTGAACACATTTAGGAGTTAATTTAAACACTGTGTGTCTAGAGTCAGGATTAAAAGTTAGGAGTGTTTAAGAAAATATTAAGAAACTTATAATATTAAAACTTGCTTTATTCATAGACCTCTTTGATTATATGGTGGGATAGGTAAAAATAAATTTGTGAAATATGGCAGATATGGGGAATTATAAGAAATTGTCAACTACATGTATAATTTACGTAGGGAAAAAGATTTTTAGAAAGTATCCCTATCCTATTTTCTTGAGTACGTAAGGGTAAGTGTCTGTTTATCCCACTGAGTCCCTTTCCTACATCTGTGGCTTTTTATATGTTGTTCTTATATTACAGTTGATAGTATCTTAAAACTATCTTGCTTTTGTTGATTTGTGATATTCCTTATTTCCTCTGGAAAGCAAGAAGGCAGTAGGTAGATAAAAGTTTTTACTGTCTGATGCAGAGAAGTTTCTTTAATAGTGTAGTATACACAATCAAATAATTCAGAGATTTTTTTTTTTTGGAGCAGAGTTTCTCTAACTCCAAAGAACTCTGACAAGAATCATCTCTTAAGAGAATATTTTAATGTAAATAAAACAAGAAAAACATTTTGAGAAAATTAATCTCAAAATTCTTTGACTTTTTATTAATCATTATTTCATTACTTGATTAATCATTAATTGTTTCATTGATTTATTGATCATTATTTTGATTATTGCCATTTGAGCACATACTGAGATTTCTCATTTGCATGATAGAAATTACAAATTTGTAATTGTATTAGTTTCCCATGGCTTTTGTAACAAATTACCACAAACTTAGTGTTTTAAAACAATAGACATTTATTCTCTCACAGGCATATAAGCCCACTGAGACTCTTTCAATCCTAGACTTTTAAATTGAAAAACTGAGGCTTCATAATAGCCTCCAAACTGGCCACACCGAATCCAGTTTTCCCCTATTCCATTCTGTCTTACACCCAACAGGTTAAAACACTAGGAACCTTGGTCATCTAATTTTCCTGCACAGATGTATGGTTTGCCTCCTTATTTCATCTGAGCTTAAGCGTTGACTCAGCCTGCCTCACCTTGGCTCTGATCTAGTTTTTCAGCTTTATTTCTGATGTCTTCCTCACCTCATCCTTGGGTTCTAGATAAACTGCTCTGTTCAAAGCCCCCTGAAAACGCCATGCATTTTCCCATCTCCAAGTCTTTGCATCCTCTCCCTTTCCAGACATGCTTTTCTCCACTTTGCCTTTCAAGTATACTCACCTTTCAAGACTCCTCTGAAATGTGGCCTGAGGTGAGGCTTTGCCCTCTCACACTCCTAAGTAATGTCTGTAATATTCTAGCTTGAGTTGCACTTAACAATGAAGAAGGTCATCCTTTCGGAGGTTAGATGCTTAATGGATAGCCATTATGTCTTGCCCATTGTTATATTTCTTTATTGTATTTTGCACAGAGTAGGCATTTGATGACTATTTCTTAAGTGAATTTTTTTTTTTTTTTTTTTTTGTGGTACGCGGGCCTCTCACCATTGTGGCCTCTCCCGCTGCGGAGCAGAGGCTCCGGACGCGCAGGCTCAGTGACCATAACTCACAGGCCTAGCCCCTCCGCGGCATGTGGGATCCTCCCGGACCGGGGCACGAACCCGTGTCCCCTGCATCGGCAGGCGGACTCTCAACCACTGCGCCACCAGGGAAGCTCTCTTAAGCAAATTTTTTAACGGCCACGGTTTGAGATGAAATGTGCCATTTCCATGCTGACTTATATATTTCTCTTTTATTCTGTGTGTTGCTTAGATCACATATTGTTCATGAAATTTGTGACTTTAAAAAAAAATTTAAATCAATACTTTTTTTATCATTGATGTTCTTTTTCTTAAAAATAAATTCATTATAATGTACTCTTAGATATCTATGTTAAATGGAGACCAAAATGGGGACATTTTTTAAAAGTGAAGAAAAACTTATAAAAGTAGTACATTTGCATTAAAAAATTCAAACAATACAAAATGAACAAAGTGAAAAGTGAAAGTTATTGATGTATACATTGACTTAATCAGCGCATTGAGCATTTTAGTGTAAGTTTTGGAGACTTTTTTTCCTATGCACGTAAAAATATATAAAAATTTAAATTCCTGTTCCAAGTATCTACTATGTGACAGGCTTGGCTTTGCTTGGATACAGATAAAGCTCCTGGGGTCCTGTTCTATGTGTCTTCTCATTCTGGGACCCAGACTCGAGATGCAGCCCCAATCAGGGATATTACAGAGCACAGGAAAGAGAGAGAGGGATGGAGAGAGAGAAACTGAGAAGAAACATGGAATTTTAAGCTTCTGCGCAATTGTGGCAAACATCACGTCTTCTCATGTTCTTTTGGTTTAGAGCATGCCTTGCGATTGTTTTAACATTTGGCCACAATTTTGGCTCTCCTATATTGTATGCCCCCTCACAACTAGGGGTGCAAACTTACTTTCATCTATGGTTCCATCAGCAGAATTGTTCAGAGAATTTGTGCAAAGCAGGACTTCGTGAGAAGGTTTTACATAACATGCCTATAAGGCTACAAATATTGTGGGGCATGGGGTGACAGCAGAGTCTGTAGGAGAGGCCTCTGGTCTTCCACATTGAAGGCTTTTTGTTTTCAAGGTATCCAAAATAGACATAACATGTAGAAGTAAACGCCCTAAACCTATTCTCTCTTTAGTCTGAAAATATGTGTTCGCCTGACAGCTCTGGATAGGAAGCTATGGCCTTGAGGCATTAATCCTGAAAGGAAGAGCATAAAAAGTTTCAACCCATGTCACCCTGTACGCTCAACCTGCTTTACCAAGTCCTTGTGGTCTGCAGGGAAAGCTTTTCCTCTAGTCTTGTCTCCCAGGCAGAATTCTGGAGTTAACATTCTAGTCGACAATCCCCTGACTGCGAAGTTCAGCGATAAGGATATGAAGATGCATCTTTCAGGAGCTATGTTGGTATACTCGTCTGAAAAAACAACTACAGAAAAATCCTAAAGAGAGTGTTAAAAAATGCAGATATCTCAGTTGTACAATCACCATGGAGTTACTTCTGTGTTTTTCAGGATAGGGCAGCAGTGCAGGCTTGCTGGCATTGTAGTGGCATTACCACTCTTTGCTTATTGTTATTACAATGTATCACTTGACTTTTCCCCAGTGCTTTTATTCAACTTGTCATAGTCTAGGCCAGGGGTTGCTTCACTAATCCCAATAGCAAAGGTCCAGGAGAAGGCACTAAATGCTCCTTTTCCAACTTTCCAAAAGGCAGAGGTTGTACTGATCATGCTCATAGTAGGTAAAGCTCACTGACGCTAAATTCTCTGTGCTCAGAAAGAACGTTCCATTAGAATAGTGTCCAATAATCAGAGAGCCTGCTTTACAATACAAAGGTAAAAATGGCTAACATAAAATTATTAATTGTGCTGACAGTTTTTATTAATAGATTATAAAAATAACTTTTTGAATGATGGGTTTATCATTAAAACAGATAGGCGTGAGGCCTTATTTCAATCTTTTGATAAATCCTTTATTTTGATCAATAGTATATTCATGTACGTAACTTCCTTCATATATTGTAGTCTTGATTTAGGTTGAATTCTTGAAGTAACAGCTATTAGGCATATGATGATTGTTAACCATTGGTTGCAAGCATCCTTTGAAAAATCAAGAAGATAAAAGCAAAGCCAAGAGTATAAAATTAATTCTCCTATAATATTAGAATGAAAATGTAAGGATGTGATGACAAATGGTAATTAATGCCGAGTTTTCCACAATGATATGGGACATATTTGACAGAATACACAATTTTAAGAACATTTTTATACACTATATTAGTCTAATGTTCAGTGAAAAAATAGAATTTGATTTACGTTTTGCTTTACTGCAGCTACTAATTTTTAAATACTGTACAATTTGTTTTCAAGGTTTATTTATCTTCATGTTTATTTGATGTAATTCTATTGCTTATTACAATACACAGAGCTAGTCATCTACAAGAACAAGAATTCTATTAAAATGTCATTTTAATGTGATAGTGAATGGAAAAGGAGTTTAATTCTGTTTTATTTTTCATGATAGAATTTGCTTCAGAAGTTCCTCTTAAGCCAGAAATATTTGGGAATAATGTTGATATGGGGATAGGTGCTTTTTTTTTTTAAACATCTTTATTGGGGTATAATTGCTTTACAATGGTGTGTTCGTTTCTGCTTTATAACAAAGTGAATCAGTTATACATATACATATGTTCCCATATCTCTTCCCTCTTGCGTCTCCCTCCCTCCCACCCTCCCTATCCCACCCTTCCAGGCGGTCACAAAGCACCGAGCCGATATCCCTGTGCCATGCAGCTGCTTCCCACTAGCTACCTACCTTACGTTTGTTAGTGTGTATATGTCCATGCCTCTCTCTCGCCCTGTCACAGCTCACCCTTCCCCCTCCCCATATCCTCAAGTCCGTTCTCCAGTAGGTCTGTGTCTTTATTCCTGTCTTACCCCTAGGTTCTTCATGACATTTGTTTTTTCTTAAATTCCATATATATGTGTTAGCATACAGTATTTGTCCTTTTCTTTCTGACTTACTTCACTCTGTATGACAGACTCTAGGTCTATCCACCTCATTACAAATAGCTCAATTTCGTTTCTTTTTATGGCTGAGTAATATTCCATTGTATATATGTGCCACATCTCTGGGATAGGTGCTTTTTATCTCTGTCATTTCATCTGTAAAACTGAGATGAATCTCTAAACAGATACCTATTCATCCCCATTACTGTTTTTAGAGGATATAATTACTATGACCTGAAACTATGCATAGTTCTCCCCAATTCACTCCTGGCATTCCCCCACTCCCCACCCCAAAGGGCAGCCTGAAAGCTGCTCAACTTTACGCCCTCCAACCACCCCCTCTAAATTAATAAAGCCAGAATATACACAGAGCCATATTGTCTAAAACTAAGCAGTATCTGTAGTAGATAGTTTGGAAGTGATGGGGCAGTAAAGATGAAGTAGAGAGACAATGGATATAAAAGAGTACTTTTCTCCTATGGAATTTCATTAATCTGGAATTAACAAAGGGTTGGAAGATTCATTTGTTCTCTTTCCCTCTCTCTCCTTTCTTTCACTGGTGGCCGCTGTAGCGTTTACATACACTTACACCACTGCATCCCTTTCTGGGGCTCCAGAGGAAACACCTGCAATGTTGAGACAAGCAAGGCAAGAGTGATCCTGGAAAGCCAAATGGGAGCCCTGTAGAAGAGAGAAAATTATGCATAGAGATTTTGTTTTAATCCATCACCAGGTTGACTAGATGCCCAGCCTTCTTACTATTCATGTGGTCTGCACCTGTGCTCTGATGTTTCTTTATGTTGTATATTTTTGTAAGAGAAAAGGGGATAGCAACAAAACGTTCTAGAACATCTTCAGTCTATTGTACTTTATATCTACAAGCATTTTCTGAGCATGAGCTAAGTGTAATATAGGACTGTGTCCTATGTCAGAGATTCAAAAATCAATAAGATATGGTTCCCTTTCTATCTGGGGAAGAAGGTCAAAAGCAGGTCAATTACAGGCAAGGTTAAGGAAACCCAGAGGAAGAAAACACTGATGCTGATGCAATCTGCTTACATAAAGTCACAGAATAGTGATGAAAACACATATGAAAACTGCTTTAAGGATGAGAATCCCAACAGCCAAGATGTAGAATAATGATAGTAGATAAGAAAGAATAGAATCACTGAACTGAGATGGCTTTCCATACTCTATAAACAAGATGTGGTTTGTTAATATAATGCACTTTTTGTAAAATGAAAACCTGGAGAAAACCATCAAGAGGAGAAATGACATGAGAGACCAGGGTGGGAGGAGAAGAAAGTTTTGAAATGTTTCTATGAAACACTCTCAGAGCTGCCTGTCTATACGTGTTTAGAGGATTAGCTTGCCTTGACTTACATGTTCCTAAGAGTCAACTCTGCTGGTATACCTTGATTTCTCCAGCTTTAAGAAGCAAAAATATTCCACTCTGCGGTGGATATTATAGTCACTTTTTAGTTGATTACCTAGATGTTGGCAATCTTACCAGGGTCGTTGATTTGTTGTCATTAAACTACCTAATTGGTAGTTATGTTGAAAAGAAGACTGAGTGAAATACTCAAGTGAAGACCAGAGGAAAAAATTACATCTGTGGCTTGTAAGTCGTCACCTTGATTGGTATCCCTGTTCCCCAGAACCCTGAAGGCCTAATCATGCGTTCCGTGTAGTTTCACGTGTGTAGACTTTTTCTTCATTATGATTTGCCAATTCCCTATTGTTCACACTGTACTACAGCAATAATCTTTGTCATTTTTGAACTGGTGTCCGGGTGGCTGCTGTCACATTACATCCATTTTTAGATGTTCCTCAAACCCACGGAGGTGATATGCAGTTTTCTGACAGTGTGATTTTTCTTTTTCAAGTTTTTTCTCTTCGGTGGAAGAGAAATTTGCTGTCGTCTTTGACAGCTGGACAAGGAGCGATTGCAATCTCATTTTCCTCTCAGTATTTTCTACCTTGGCAGCATCATGAATAAGCAACATTTTAGATGGTTGACTTCCAAAAACATTTCCTGTCAAGCTCCTGTCAGGATTTTGGAAGTCAGGGAACAACTTCTTTTCAGTTGTGATTTTCTATAATTTTGTTTTTGAAGTCTGAATTACGATTTATTTTTTTTCTTTCTAAGCTTTATTTTCTCCATAACCTAAAGCTGGGAAGAAAAGGAAGCTCAATTCCTTCCTGTGTTTAGTTTGATATAGAGGGTGTCCTCTCTCTCAGCGGTTCCTCTATATTAATGGTATCCACCAGTAGAATTCTATGATGGGGTGCTTTTTATTAGTAGTTTAAATTATTATATTGTCATATTTTAAATTTAATTCTGTCTTTCAAGAGTCAATGTCTAGATTACTTTGCAGTGACCGATTTTAGGATATCATGTGATTTTTTAAAATCCCATTGCATTTCATACATACATATGTAGCATAACAAAGAAGCAGAAAAGGGGACATTATCCCTGTCATGCACACCTTTCCAACATTCTCTGTGTTCTTCTCGGTCCTTGCAATCGTTAAGAGGAAAGGAGGAAAAGAAATTGGGAACTAAATTAAATGCTTCACAATTGGTCTCAGAGAATGAAATGAAAGTCTTTTAAACACACCTGAAATCTTTTTCTGATGCTTTCTTCCCTATTTCAAACTGACAACTTCCCAGGGTCCTTGTTGGGCATCCCATTTAGGCCACTCTGGGGTTACACATCTACAGGATTATTTCTACAGAAAAGTCTTAGAAGCCTGACCCCAAACCTGATTCTGCCAGGATTTGTGTGACTCTGGGCAAGTTCTTTACCCTCTCATTCCCCCAGTTTCCTCATCTGTATAATGGGGATAATAAAAAAGAGTTCACATCATTGGGTTGTTGTGAGAATTTAATGAGTGAATCTACGTTAAATGCTTAGGTCAGCAGCACAGAGCAGGCATTTTGTATGTGTGATAAAGAAACACATACATACTTAATGTATATCCAGCCTCATATTTTGGTCCAGGGCCACTGGCTGGACATCTTATCCACCAGTGGTAGAATAGTTTTAACCTTGGTAGCAGCATATTTGCTCACTTGTTTCCAAATAAGTCCCCTGGATTTCCTGACTCATGTGGAGGAATTAATAAGTGTAAGCTGTTTGCATTTTAGCAGAGTCTAAAGTAACCTTATCCCGCCTTTTTCTTCTCTTTTGAGAAAACTTAAAATTGTTTTTAATAGATCGAGTTCATCTCTTCAAGGAATTAGCACATCATTCAGATCCAGGTAATTTCTCCTTGAACTCAATTCACTCATTCCATGCCCAATTTTATGTATTTCAATCAATTCTTCCTTGCTCTAAAATGTTTATTATTATTTACCCAATTATCTTAGAAGGTTCTAGTGGAGTTAATTCCTGTGGCTAGGGAAATTCCTTTAATCAGTAGTCTTTCAATGACCTATGGCCAGGCAGGACTGTGTTTTCTCTCAGCTGCAATCAGGATGCACTTACATAGCTCAGCGGGGATTTCTCCACCATTTTTTCTCCTTCCGAAGCTGATTACAGAATAGCTATCATTCAATAAAAAGTCTAAAGTCTCGTCTAATTCTCTTGCCGTTCACAGCCCTTTAGCCAACTACAGCTGTACACCATTAAAAGTAGGATTTACTGAGCTATCACTCAAATTCCTCCTCCATTCAAGTTCTTAAGTTTCAGGATTGCTTCAGTATTAGGAATGATACATCAACACACAAAGTACTGCACAGTATAGCTTAAGTCATTCTAGTGGGGAGCACCATTTTTTATAACCTCAAAGTGTCTTTGTCACTCCCAAGTAAGTGGACCACCAGTAGGATTGTAAATACTTCTTCTCAGCACCCCTCCCTTTCCATTCCCTCCACTGCCAGGCTCTGGTAGGGGTTTCTTAATATCTGTTTTGTGTGTATATTGTTGACTTCTTTGGTACCTGTGGATTCCTCTCCAGAATATTTCAAATCCATAAAATAAAATACAAAGAATTACTTAGGAAACCAATTATATAGAAATATATTTACCAAAAATTTAAAATAAATTTGTAAAATATTGATTTATGTGCTTTTACGTTAACACATTAAATATCAAGGGCTGCTAACAGCAGGTCTAAAAATTACTATAATTCCTGAGTAGTGATGGGTATAAATGATATTTTGGGACTGGAATGCAATAGGAAAATATCTGTGATTTCTCCTGTTGACAAAGTCACAGGTTGTCCTGAAACCAGTTTGATTTGTTCCCAGCATTCACAAGTAAAAGAAATGGTAAGTTTCAGTCAGGTTCATAAAAATAAGGGTTTTTTTGTTTTTGTTTTTTTTTCCATCCAAGTTCATGGCCCCTAAGTCCCTGAGGATACAGAGATATATGTCTCACGTTCTTACCCTTGAAGAGCTTAGAATCTAGTGGGCGAGGCTGGTGGCAAGGTCAAAGAGTAAGCAGAAATGGGGGCTGCAGCGCCCCCATAGGCTCCATCAGCCTTCCAAATGCACCTCAAAGGAATCATAACATTAGGAAGAAAGCGTGAAATCTTAGGTTAAATATGAATTAAGTTATCCTTAGAAAGCATAAATATTTTTACCGTTGCATGACACAAAATCCAAATAAAACTTACATGTTTTCTATGGAAATGCAACATAACACATCCCCTAGCTCTGCTTTCAAAGCACCATAGCTGCCCACTGTGTGTCCCCTTCCACCTGTTCTCCTGTATGGAAATCTGTAGCCCTCCCTGGGTTAAATAAAAAGGCAAATGGATAAATTGAATGACAGTCTTCGAAAAGCATTGCTAAGTCAATGCTGGGAACTTGGAGGCTGAGTGACTGGGTGACTATTACGGGGTGATCATATGGGCACCTTGTGAACCTGGAGCCTTTACACAATTCAGAACTCATACGATTTCGGGCTAGTGTGACAACGCACACCTGGTGTTTTTGTTACGAGTGCAAGCAGTACTGGCATTTCGTGGAAACTCTTTTAAAAGTATATGACGTTTAGTCCATTTGAAATTAGCCCTTCTTGATGAACTTTGGGAGCAGTCACAAATTGAAATCTTGTAAGTAAAGTGAGGTATGGAAATATTTCATATTACTTTATAACATATCATTTCATAAGTTTCTCTTCCTGAAAGGAAATGGAAAAGGAAAAGAAGCATTAATTTATGGTGTTGACGAGGAAGAAGGTTAGACTGTTTTTCTCTTGTTAGACAGTAATACCCTTCAGGTTGTTTAGGTGCCGACCAGTGTACGCGGGGCTGATGTTCAGATGAATGTGGCCCCTTTGGTGACTCTGTGTCCCTTGTTCACAGCTGTAGCCTCTTTGCCACAATGCGTGACACTTGGTGATCTTTAAATATTTGGTGAATGAATATATGAGTGAGTGAATCAACAGACAGATGGCTGTCTAGATGTGTGGATGGGTGGAATTAAATAAACAAGCACACTAAGCTTCAGTTCCTCCTCTGGGACGTGGGAATAATAATACCTGTCTGATGGGATTATTGTGAAAATTAAAAGCATTCATGTATAGTCGTCCCTCTGTATCCTGGGTGATTGGTTCAGGACCCCCTCAGATACCAAAATCTGCAGATGTTCAAGTCCCTTATATGAAATGGTGTCATATTTGCTATAACCTACACACATCCTCCCGTATACTTTAAATTATCTCTAGATTACTTAAAATACCTAATACAACGTAAATGCTATGTTAGTAGTTGCTGACATATGACAAATTCAAGTTTTGCTCTTTGGAACTTTCTGGAATTGTATTTATTTTTTTAAAATATTTTTGATCTGTGTGGTTGAGGCTTCAGGGGCAGAATCCTTGGATACTGATGGCTGACTGTATATAAAGTACTTAGCAAATAGCTAGCATGTAAGTGCTAAATAAATTACAGCTTTAACAAAATATTAAATTCTGGTTATTTTAAATAACTGTACACTTTTGCCAGCCGTTAAAACTGTGCTGCTTTGAGTCTAAGAACCAGAAATGAATTTGGATTGTAGTTTTATATAAAGATCTAAGTAGTCTGTTAGCTAGAAAGCCGTGATCAATAAGTGTGAGTGCTGATCTTCAAAAGCTCCTTTCAAAGCTCTTTTACTACTTGGTACTGGTTTAGTTGCCTTTTCTTAGTAACTCATTAAAATAAAAATGTGGATCTATCCTCATGGTAGAGTTTTCAAAAATTATTTTTATAATTTAGCATTCAAATGACATTTTATATTTACAGATTATTATATGAGAATTTTTGTCCTGCTGTCTTCCCCCAGTGTAGATTAATATGTCCTTATTATTGCAGTTTTCAAAACCTCTCTAGAAAGTGTCTTTGAGTCAGAGTCCCATTTTACCTAAGTTTATCTGTCAAATATGCAATGAATGAACTATATTTAAAATTAATACTTGCATGACAGAACATTGAGGCTGTTCATGGTCTGTATATATAACACGATCTTATTTTTATCTCCTTGCCTGACTTTTGGCTACAGAGGCAGAATTATGTCACTCTTGTGTTCACATATCAAATACAATAGTAATACCAGATACCGCTCGTATTTGTGTGAGCATAGAGTGGGTGACCAAAAGCAAATGACAACAAAAAGAAAGAAACCAAACCAGGGTGGGGGGCAGGTAGAAGAAAGCCATAGAAGAGGGCATGGAAAGGAAAAAAGGCCAATAGGATGACTTAAAGAATTCCGATAGTGATTTTATACTTATGTGTTGAGTAATATTTAGAAAGAGACCAAACATATTATTTTCACAGGGATAATGATTATTTTAGAATTACTTCTTGTCAATGATAAATAGCTTTATTTTAAAACAAAATCCAACTTTTCAAAATTGTTTTTCCCTTCAATGCTGTTTTATCAATTTGAAAATCTCTTCACTGTAACATTAAATAGAACTGTAGAGTTCTTTGAAAAATAAAGTATATTCTCTAGGTGCTGCTTTTTCTCTTTTAATTTAATGAGTATTAAACATATTAGCCTTACCTACAAAATGTAAATGACATGAATTTAACCTGAGTCTGTTGAACGTGTCATTGTAGCTGGATGAATGAATATCATCAGTCCTATCATTTTCTAATACTTCTTTTTACCACTCACAAATTTTCATACACTGTAAACTTTTTCTATGTCTAGTTTAAGAGAATGAACTTAGAATCGACTTCTGAAGACTAAAACGAATATACCTCAAGTCATATGATGGCTTGCTTCTAATTTAATTTGATTGTTGTGTTCAATTTGTAATCTTTTAAAAACTTTTTAATTTTACTAAAATACATCTGTAATACCTTTGACTCCCAATTAGCAGCGTTATTTAGCTACGATGTTTCCACGTGTAAGATTTCTAGAGCATTGCCCATTATGTAACATATTGGTTTTCAGGAGAAAAATTCTGACAGCGAATTGTTTACTTTGTATTGGGGCGAAAATGTTGTTAGTACTGGTTGCATTTGAAGGATCCTTTCAAAACTATGTGGTGTTCAAGATGATTTTAAGTACAACGTGTGAGAGACAGTAACAGCAGAGAGATCATATTCTCTCTGTAATTTATTTTAATGCCGTCATGCAGGGAATTCAAGGCAGATAAAACTGCTCCATTTAGAGACCAAATGTGCAGGAATGAATTATCATAATTCCAGATGAATTGATAATATATACTCTCTGGCACATTTTTTATTAGAAATTGCTTGAAAAAATTTATATTGTACACAAAGTAAATATACGATCATAACCTTAAGATCTCTTGCAATGTTAATTTTCCCTTGATGAATTACAATGCAGTTTTCTAGGCTGCTAATTTCACTGAAGAAGGTAATGACCAGAGCAAAAGTCTAATCAGCTGCCAATCAGGACTTCTTGAAGCACAGAGTGTCAAAAATTGAAGCAATTTTTACAACTCATAAAAGCCCTTATGTTCCATGATATGTCAAAAAACCTGTGATGAAAATCTAATGTTGGTGAAGCTACCTTATTTCTCAAGTGTTTTCCCCAAACAGCTTTCACATTTAACCAAATCTTTCATTAATATTCAAGTCTATTAATATAGTACCATTATGTTATCCATTATAGTACCATTATATCACCCAGCTATTGCAAGATAATTAGTTATATATAAATGTCAGTTACAGAACTCAGTGGATTTATCATAAAAGTTGTAATGGTGGGATTTTTCCATAGGAAAGAAATTAGTCTTTTTTCTGATAATGTGAGAGTGGATTTTTGATTTTATGTTGTAAAAACGAGTTGGCATGCTTCACTTTCACCCTTTGAGTCATTTATGTTGTCATCAAGCCTTTATTCCTAACATAATGGTACTATATTAATAATTTCACAAGGAGTAACCATATTTAAGGTCATTAATTCATTTATCATTTTGGTACCAGAACGTAGTTACTTTCCTCTCTTGATTAAAAGCAATCTTTGAAGGTACTGTGTAATTGCATTTCTTCACCATGTCATCATGGTGTCATGTCATCATCATCATCCTTTCTATTAAAACACAGCCATTACATGTGTGTTTATGTGTTTCTTCACCTGCCTCCATACAAGTAAACATGTGTGGGTTTCTGGGTTTTTGTTATCAGTTGAGAGGTGGGAAGCATTTCCACACATCTGAGTATTTGCTGCCAACCTTCTTGATGATCCTTTTATTCGAGTTTTTAGCATGCTGGCGTACTCCATGTGTGATCTTAATAAAGCAATCAGCATTTTCCCTTTAAAACACATTTGAGAGACTACTACACTTGAGGATCAGCAGCTACTAGTTCAGGAGGATTAATTTGGCCTTTCCTCAGTTCTCTGAAAAATCTATTTGTGTAAAAAGAACATACCACACCATCCCCAAGGTTTCTGGAGCTGAGAATTTAAGGATTTAGATGAAGTTACCCAATTTGTTTAACTGTTGAATTTTTGTTTTGGCAGCTGACGCTTTCCCTTCCTATTTGAGGGGAGGTAAGAAATCTCAGTGAACTTTAGTAATAATGTTTATGGACCCACATGTACAAGTTTTTCAATAACCTTGAGGGTGGTGTGATGATAAATGGGCCAGTGTTTTATTTCCTAAACAAAAACATAGTAACTAAGCAAGTACCATTTATAAAATATGTGAAAATATTTCAAGGCATTGCAAAAGTGAAGTAATTGTCATGGCAGATGAGACATTCCTCCAGATCTGAGGGGACATCATCCCTGAGGATGGTCAGCCACCAGCGTCCCTGTTAAATTTTTTCCCCTGTGTCCTGGGATTTGCTGTTTTCAGGACTACCTCCCTGTTACTGTTCTCTCAGGAGGGCAATACCTTATCTTCCACTGAATTAGAAAAACCAGGTCCACCTATTTCCCCAAAGAACTGCCACTGCATCCCAGCCTGGTAGGATAAAAATGTTTTTCACTAGACTAAGAATTTCTAGAGGCAGTGCCCAAGGTTTATTTACCTTTGCCTCTGTAGTGCCCAGTACATAGTGCTTATTAATACATGCTAATGAGTAGTGACTGCTTAGAGTAATAATAACCAATATTTATGGGGCATTAAACATGGGTAGAATAATAGTACCAGTCAGGGTTAGAGCTCAAAGTCTCTGCAGTAAGATTTTCATTGGAAAAAAGGAAACCTAAAGATCAGAATGATTTCTGTATGTAGAATGACTGATTATAGAGTAGTTCCCTACTCTGCATAAATGCAAATATCAATATTTTCATCAAATTAGGTCATTCGTAAAATTTACAAAACGGTTCTTATAGAACTTTCTAACTCAAAGTACCCATATGACACATAAAATCTGGTTTACTTTCAATATATTTTTTCCAAAATCTATTAAATTTAAAAAAATCCACAAATTAAACCACACTCAAGGTAAAAATGAAATTAAACTAAGAAGTATCAAAATGTTTAGGTAACAGAAGCTAGCAGTCTAATATGGACCTTCCTACTTCTCTCTTTTTGCTCATTTAAATGTATATAAATCTCACCCACACAGAGGATATTTGTTTTGTTTTTATAAAAACGGAGTCAGGTAATATATATTATTACTCTTCAATGTAGTTCATTTACTTAAGAGTATATGATGAACATTCATTTGGGTCCTGATAATTATCCAATTTATCTTTTTAATAGCTGTATATTATTCTGTAATTCGTACCATTATATATTCAACCAAGAATGTCTCTATTAAATAAGATAAGCATCACCTATGACAATTAATCCACTATTCCTAGGGATTTAAGCTGTTGCCTCTCATCTGGAAAACAGAGAAAGAAAAAGATGAAAGCCCACACTTTCTCCTCACAGTACTATTCACAATAGGTCCATGATGCTACCACTGAAATTAAAGTGTTTTCTCGGGAGTAGAAGCAGAAGCAGAAGCTTGTGGGTGTTTATGAATTCCAGATGTCCAAATTCCCCCACTTCACATTTAAGGCCCTCTATACTAAGGCTCCCACCTCCCTGCCCATTTTTGTTAAAGAAGTGTTTATATCTTAGGACATGGATATAAAGAAAAGAAATAGCAGTTTGTGTTCCAATATCCAGTCCATCATTTTCCTGTCGTGGGCTCAGTCAACATGGCCATGAAGCATGGGCCATCTGGTGGGAGGAAACAATCTTAGAGATTACTGAGGGTAGGGCTAGTGGAACTGGTCCCGAAGGAGGCCCTGTCCGTTTCCTCATCTCTCCATCAGAACTGATACCTACTAGGTTTATTCTCGTGGGCAGGGATATCTAGATAGTAACAATGTAAGTCTTGAGGGGAGAGTATCTTCATTGCTTATAGCAAGGTTCTTCTGGATTGAGCCTTGACCACAGCCATGGTGCGAGGAATACGAAAGATCTAGCCCGTAAAGAGACTGGGAAGGGCATTTAAGATCTTAGCAGGACTGCAGTTCACTCAAGGACATGGGCTGCTAACAAAGAACTAGAGTTGGAGCTTGGTCATGGGAAACTGGGCACATATATTGGGGGCTAATATCCAGCTGTAGCTCTCTAAGTAAACAGACCCCCCCCCCCAAGGTTTGCCCTGGGTACAGTGGATGTCAGACTCAGGGTACAGAAGCTAATGCCAGTAACCCTCTTTTTGTTAGAACTCCACATCTAATACACACCCAGGCTTGGTTCTCACTGAGTCACAGGCTGGGTGGGGCTGGGCTTACGGGATGGATATCCTCAGTTCTTGCCTCTGAATCCAAGTAGGGCATGCGTAGACTGATAACCACTTGTTTTTGCCGTGCTTCTGTGCATTGAAGCCTGGAGTTAAGCTAATAACTTGCTTCTCAGAGAAGTCAAATCCATACGTTCAGAAGGCGGTAGGCAGTAGAAGGAGACATTTTGTCACCTCCTTAGAGTGCCTAGACTTAATACAGCCCGTCATTAATCCAGTAGATTTGTTCCAGGTGCTTTAATAGCTGAGATATACAAAAATCTGTGTCACCTCATGCTGGTTACTACTATATGTTGGTGGGCAAGTCTTCCTATTTGGAAAAGAATGTCTACAACTTACTGAGAAGTCTGAAGTGTAGAAAAGCCTAAACATCTTTTCATGTAAACATGTCCTGATCTGACTTTTAGCTGTGAAACAGTTGGTTATCATTATTGACTTCCTGTTTCCTTCAGGTCAAATTGTTGATATCCCACTATTTTGATCTATTTCCTTACTCTAGACTGGAAAAACAATGTCAGTAATTCTCTCACCCCTGTCCCTTTTTTTAAGCTTTGGGCTTTTAAAAAAATGATGAAGGAGAACAGAATTTATGGCAGAGTTATTTGGGGTTCTTAGCCATGAGAGGGTTACAGTTCCATTGCTAAAGGTAGTAATTATTTGTTTTTCTTGTGGATTGAAAAATCAAATGGAATTAACTCTTTCTTGTCTTTCAGTTGTCTGGGTAGACTGACAACAAACAGCTAACTGTTCTGTGGCCACATAATCCCCATGGAGATTAGCTCCTTTTATACTGCTTCTCCACCAAATGATGAGATTTTTGGAGGGACAGATATAAGTCCATTCCAATATGCAAAAAGTTAGTTATTAATACACCTTCACACCACACATCATAGTGCAACCTTTAGTATAGTCGCCAGAAGCAGTTATGAGCGAAACACTGGAATGAAAAGTGAGCTCATGTAATTTGGTCTATGAAAAGCATTCAGAGACAAAACCGCAGAGGTAGGTAAGGTACAAGCACTATTGCCAGACTGAGAGCTGAAAATTATAAAGTGTGGCAAGAAGAGCAGTGGAACAGAGGCGGTAGAGGACAAAAGAGGTAAGGGTTCCCACAGCCACTCAGTAGAACATAGGCTTGTAGGATGCCAAGAGGGGTTATGTCCAACTTAGGGTTCTGTGATCAGGTAAGTTTGAGAAATACTGAATTAAATGTCATTAAATAGATGTCCTTCCTGCAGTATCGCTTACTCTACTAGTGTGCACTATTAATCTCCAAGAGAGGGACCAAGTATGCTGCATTTCCCAAACTTGTACAGTCCGAAGGACAGTATTGCTGTAGGAAGATGTGATAAAATGCCTAAGAGGAAAGACCTAGGAAGAGAGTTCCCCACGCCAAGAGGACTAGTCTATCAGGTCTTAGAAAGAGGAAATTGGAATCTCCACAGAACTAGCAATAACTGGACCCTAATTTTAATACACATAAAAAAGGACCAGAACAAGAGAGGAGAAGGCCAGAGGAGGACAGGACAGGGCTGCCTCTCCTGGCTTTGACCGGACCATGTTTTCCAAATCCTTGGTGATCAAAGCTGAAATAACTTATCTAAGGGTATACAGAATAAGTGATAGGGGTGATATGGGTGTGTGTGGAGGGGGAAGAGGACACAGCAGAGCAGGGCAGAGACTGGAAACCCTGGATTGTTTGATTACAAACCTCAGTCCTGAACCATGTGTCTACACTGTAACAAATTCAAGGAATGAAGGTAGCATACATAATATATGTAAGGAAGCTCAGGAGTAAGATGACCACAACGCCATGGGCCTAATTCCTGTATCAGGATGTGTGCCTCTTCAGATCCTCTGGCCTCGCTTGAGGCTAGGGTTCTAGCCAGAGCTGCAGTGACCAGTTCACAGCTCCAACTAGCCTAATGCATGTCCAACCCACAGGACCTCACCAAGTGCCACCCCTACCCTGGATTTCTGTGTTGATGCCGTTGATACTTTCTGGGGAACTCAGGCTGAGGCTGTGGCTCAGCTATTTAGCAGGTTGTGTTTCTTGTTTATGTACAGATACTTATGAATTCATAAATACATTCCTATTACGAAAAATCCCAATAGAGGTTCTGATAGGGGCCTGGTCATATGATAAACAGCAGCAATTTGAAAAGTCCTAGAAACTATCTGGTCACTAGACAGATACCAAGTCAGGCACACAGAGATATGCAATCAGGGTGGGTTATGCCATCAATATTTTGGAAACATAATGGTCTCACATTTTATTTTCCTGACATTGGCTTATTTTCATTATTTTACATAAAAGTTTAGACAATTGACTGTAAGGGATCTTTATTCCGAAGTTTCTCTCCTAACCTAAAGTATGATTACCCTGTAAGTAGTAATGTTAACTTTAATAATATTAATTTTACATCTTCAAAAATTTCAGTGAAAAATAACTTTGCCATAATATAGTATTTTATCTCATATAACACCAGCATCATATTTCTTCTCTCAAACTATGAGCTAACTGTAACATTTGTAGCTAGCACAAAGATCATTATTGATTTCCTGTCATTCAAACACAGTCCCTTATTCTGCTAAAATTCCATTTTTTTCTTTTCTAATTTCTTCCCCTTTTTAGTATTGGGTAAAACTGTGTCATATTATTTGACCACTGAATTTGACAACAAAACAGTAATTTAAAACAATAACAAAAAACTTTGAAAGTCAAAAACACAAGAACCCCTACCATCAGTTTTTCCTACAGATAACTCAAGAACATTTGACATTTCTGCAAACAGATGAGTCTTATGTGACATATAATATGGACCTGGGCTCACTCAGATCACCAAACTGAAGGAATTCCAAAGCTGGAGACCTTATGGCAAAAATGTCTACACGATTATCTAAATGTAGAACTAAGGGTGATAGTTCTCATCTGTTTGCTTGTCCTTGGCAGTGTCCGCATGGTTGCATTCAGCCTTCCAATCCTTCCCCTCAGTTCCAGTAGCTACTTATTTTGACACTGGGAAGGAATTAGGCCTTTAGCAATGCTCTCTCTCATACTTGGGGCTTCCTGACATGTTATGATGGACCCTATTTCTTTTCTTTTTTTTTTTATAAATTTATTTTCTTTATTTTATTTTTGGCTGCGTTGGGTCTTCGTTGCGGCAAGCAGGCTGCTCATTGCGGTGGCTTCTCTTGTTGCTGAGTGCAGGCTCTAGGCACACAGGTCTCAGTAGTTGTGGCTCGTGGGCTCTAGAGCACAGGCTCAGTAGTTGTGGCACACGGGCTTAGTTGCTCCACGGCATGTGGGATCTTCCCGGACCTGGGCTCGAACCCGTGTCCCATGCATTGGCAGGCAGATTCCTAACCACTGCGCCACCAGGGAAGTCCCCTATTTCATCTGTGTCCCTATTACACTATAGCATTATGGTCAGGACTAAGGTTTAGGGTCAAACAGTCTCTACCCCGTCATTTATCAGCTTTGTGTACCCTTGGTTGAGCTGTTTAACTTCTCTGAGCCTCAGCTTCCACATACGTAAAGTGGGAGTCTTTACCCATATGTAAAGTGGGGGGTCACCATGAAGTTGAAATGATATCGTGTGCTGTAGACTGCTAGGGTCCTGCACGTATACCCTGGGCCCTCGTTTATACACCCCAGACTCTACTTACTGAGAACACTTCTTGCTCCTTGCCTGCTTTCTGGCTGCAGCAGCATGGTTGGCTCATTCACAAGGCAAACTGGAAGTCTCCAGAAGTGATGTGTCCAGAAACAACCTCTCATTTGGACTATCTCTGAGGTGTGTTCTACACTTTTCTAGAGTTCCCTGGCAGGATTGAGCTCTGTGGCCCATAGAAGTTAATTGCTTGGTAGTACCTCCTTCCTCTTCCTTCTGTTTCATTTTTCCTTCACTTACTGGTTTTCCTGGGATCTTCTTTCAAATAAATTACTTGCACTTAAATCCTTGTCTCAGTGTCTACTTCTGAGAGAACTCAAAATAAGATATGTGAAAGGCTCTTAGCCGTGTGTCTGGCACATAATAAATGATACTAGTTATTAATTCCAGAAGACATTTAGATATGTAAGAAAAAAACCCAAGGAGCTGTATTTTTGAAAACCACCCTCATGGCTGCCATATCTGCTACTCTGATTTTTCACCCTTTCTCTTGTTTAAAAAAAATCAGTTTTTAAAACTTGTTTTGTAGTTCAACAGC
The DNA here is from genome assembly GCF_963924675.1 of Phocoena phocoena. NCBI lineage: Eukaryota > Metazoa > Chordata > Mammalia > Artiodactyla > Phocoenidae > Phocoena > Phocoena phocoena. Next base: position 46,816,089 of record NC_089233.1, on the reverse strand, counting down.
ACAAGCTTGTTCGACAGGCAAATCTGGGCAATGACTTTGCCTGCACTAATATTTCTGCCCTTTAAAATCAAATTTTCTCACACGTATTTTGGTCTAGCAGTTCTTCTGAAGAATAATAAAGGCAGAATATTAAATGTGTAGGTAAGAAAAATTGTATGGGTACCTAGCAAGAGCTCTCTATTTTTACCAAAAGGGCTTCATTTCCCCTTTTAGTGAACGCTGAACATTGATAGTATGTTATGATAAATTAACTATAATACTTCTGGAGGCCAACTGTCTCAGAAAAAAAGCAACAGTAACGTCTTAGGCAAAATGGAAAGCATTAGATTCACACCTGTAACTCATTAATTTGGACCAAGGGTAGATTTCACAGAAAGCAATTACTAGGATGGATTGAGTTCTTTCATACGCAGTGGGTTTTTTGTTTTTTTTTAAATTAGAACACTTGTGTTGAATATTTTCTCTGACCATACATAGCTGCACTCAGCAATATCCAGAACTGTTGGCCATAGATTACTTCAGTGTTTCTTTCTTTGCAAACTGACAGGGAATGGTTAACTATTTATTACATCCTTAAAAAATTAGATTAGAAGAAAGGATGCCTCTCTCTTTCATCTCTTTATTCTTTAAGAGTGTAGCTCATTGTCAATTGAATAATGGTGTAAGAAATGCACTAATTACCTCTCTAATACAAACTTAGGTGTAAGTCATAATTGGATGCTGCATGTGTGTGTTTTGAGTGTGTGTTTGCATATGTGGATGACTGTGTTTTGCTTCTGCAGTTGTTCAGTTGTTATCGGTTATCTATTTACATGCATGTCTTTAGTGATGAATAACTTAACGAAGATACTTGGATGGCTCTGGGTATTAAAATTTACCTGTCTCTTCTCAAATGTCATTCTTTTTTTTTTTTTGCGGTATGCGGGCCTCTCACTGCTGTGGCCTCTCCCGTTGCGGAGCACAGGCTCCGGACGCGCACGCTCAGCGGCCATGGCTCACGGGCCCAGCCGCTCCGCGGCATGTGGGATCTTCCCGAACCGGGGCACAAACCCGTGTCCCCTGCATCGGCAGGCGGACTCTCAACTGCTGCGCCACCAGGGAAGCCCCCTCAAATGTCATTCTTTACAGATTCCAGTAGCATTATTATTAAATGATAAGAGAGTAGGGATTTAGTTTCTTCTTGCCTTGAGTCTGCTTTTATCTTTTCACACATATTTTAATATCCTTCTCTTTGCCTCTTCCTCTTCCTAATGATGCTGCATTTCTATGTGTTAACTTTCAGGGTTGTATGTAAATGCAACTCATATTATTGTTGATAAATTAACATAATAATCAAATAGAAATTAAGCTCCTGTGATTAATCAATGAAACTCTATCGACCTGCTTTCTCTCAAAATTGTTGCTGTTTAACATTTTCACTATAATGAGTTAATTGGCTTTCTATGAAATTATAGAGGCTGTCCTAAATCCTGAAGGTCTATGATGTCTTTTCATTTTCTGAGAAGCCATTTGTCACTGTTGTTTCATACACAGGGGCTGATTCTCATTCCCTGGAAACAGTGTTGAAGGAGCTTTAGGATCATCTGCCTTCTTCTGTTAATGAGGAAATCAAAGCCCAGAGGGTTTGTGAGACGTTTCCAGAGTCACAGAGCTAAGTAAGGGGCAGGACTTGAAGTAGAACCCACCTCTCCCATAGCCAGTCTGTTTCTCTTTAATCTAGTTCTTCTACTGGGTGTCTTGTGGCATTTCTGCAGGAGCTAGTTCATGCCTCCCCTCATCATGTCTGATGTAGTAGGATCACGGAGGTCATGGAATATTGGAGGGACTTGAGAGGTCTCCTACCTCTACCCCATTTATACTTCAGAGGAAGAAACTGAGTCCAGAGAGTTGGGATGGCAAGAAATTCATATAGCTGATTTATGATCTCATTACCTCCATTCTAGCTTTGAAAGGGTGGAGATTGAACCTGCTTTCAAAGCAGGAGCTGGGCTGTTTCCCCATCCAAGCTTAAGAGAGAATTGCGATACCATATATGACAGCTGTTCATTTCCATCTGGCACCAACAGAAGTGTCCTAGGTCATTTACACATTTCCCTTTCTCTATGATACAGGTTGTCTGGTTTATTTACATATCCCTGCTGAAATAGGCACTGCCTGTTGGCTGAACCATAACTTATGGAGGAAAAGCTATTCATGTTTTATTATAATACATTCAGCAGTCCTTTACTAGCATTACAATTAAATAATGTGGCTCAGGGTTGTTGCTGGGGAAATGCCAGCCAGTGAATTTGGCTTCAGCCCAGGGACTGTTCTGGCTGATGTGAGAGGTGTCATTATGGTGGGCGTTATATTGTACTTAGTTTGTTTTCTAGTACTCTTGGTAGATGACTTTGGACTTTCCATCTTAAAAATTGCTATGCCTGTATTGTTTGGGGAGGCAGTATTTTCTCTCTGCTGTCTTGGGTTTCTTTGTTTCTTAGATCATAAGTGAGAGTTAAGATGTACATCAACATCTATGACATTATAAACCACTACATATAATACCTGTTGTAACATCAATGTAATACAACACACTCAAACACAACACAGAACCATATATTCTCACAGTAGGGGGAATGCATACTGGTCTTGCCATATTGTTATTTTCTTACATCTGTGCTTTATTTTACATTTTCCAATGCATTAGCATTATGGATTTTAAAATTTATATACAACATAGCATTTACATAATTTTAAATACGTTGATTCAAAATCATTTAAAAATATAATCCAGTAAGTTCCAGTGCCTCATTCACTGAATCACGTTAGCACCCATTTCTAAGTGCGTCATTACTTATTCATTAATTGAAGCCCTTTAGTTTTATATTCCGCTCTGGGCAATTGTGGCTTATTTGGTGCTTGTTACAGCCACTTCAGACAAGTAAATAAAATCAGATGAAAACCGTGAGCAACAGCTGGAAATAAACCAGTAGTTTCTGTTTGGGTTTGGCAGAGTGAAGCACTGCAGGGCTGCAGGGGAGAGACACCAGCCAGCACTGTTACACACTGTGACAACAGATTCCATGCCTCTGGGGGTTTGGTCGTCTATTTACTAAGGGTTTTCTTTGTCCATGAAAAGTGCCACCTGTGTGGCTGGGCAAGAATATAAAATAATTAAATCATTATCACAAGGGTAATAGCTTATGTCTTTCTGGCTTAGCTGTGATAAGAAAACCTTAAACAGAAAGACATAAAACAATGTCGAGTGATATGAAAAGGCTCTTTGAGAGGCTTATTCTTGTTGTTATTTTTAATTTTCCTTCACTAGTATGTAGTTCAAGTACATGATAATTCTAGGGAATTATCAGTCTTTTTCAGACCACCCGGGAGAACAATGCTTTGGCAAAAAGTAAAGCCGTTGGCTTGTAGTAACTTGCTTCTAACTGCTAAGCCACACTTGTTTTGGTAAGTAGATGCCTTCTAAAATGTCTGTGTGGTTTAGCATACTGGGTTTATTTCTTTCCCCTTCCAAGGGAGTATGGACACATTATTTTTAAAAGGACTGTTAAGGATCTGATCATTTCAATAGCATATTTATAGTAACTGCACTGCAGTTTAACCTTATTAAAAACGAATTATCTATTTGTATACTGTTCCTTCAATAAACAATTTCACTTCTAGGATGATGAGGGGGAAAAAGATCATTAAAGTTTGGAATTCCTGATGCAAGACTATTACAATTAGACAGTTCTGTCTAATTATCTAATTATACTTTCGCTAACTGGTAACGTTGTTGCTCTGATTAATTGTTCTTTTCTTCCAAGTTATACTCACTTTGGAGAAATCAGGTTAAACCATAGCATATGAAGCCCTCAAAATTGTCTATTGACAGATATCTTGATCTCAGAAACTTAAATCATCTTAATACCTTCTGGAATAAACCAGGAATGAAGGAAGGATAAAAGAAAAAAAAATTTTCCTAAATTTTGTTTCTTCTTTCAGCAAAGGAACTGTGCTCTTAAAATTAGGGGTCAGAGCCTGTATTCTACTGTTTGGTTTATGTCTTAGTCGAAGAGTAAGGCACAATCTAAACCCAGTGGTATTTATGTTTCCATTAAAAAAAAAGGATGATATATTTGGCTCAGATTCTTCAAATCTGTGTGTTAAGAATATCTTAAAACAGTGGTTCTCAAACTTTATCATGACTAGAATCACTGAAGGGTTTGTTCAATTCCAGATTGCTGGATTCCATCTCTAGAATTTCTGATAGGTCTGGGTGAGGCCCCCAAATTTGCATTTCTAACAAGTTCCCAGGTGATGCTCTTGTTGCTGGTCCCTTGGACTACACTTTGAGAACCAATGCCTTAAATCAAACAGTCCATTCCGTAAGTGAACAGTCAGGCAATATACCACATACCGAGAGGTTTTTTTCTGGGTTATGGGAGTATGGGTAATTTGGTACTTCCACTTTTCTGTATTCTCCACATTTTCTACAAGGTAAAAATAATACATATATGATCAGAAAAAAAAGAACTTTCTAGAAGAATGCTTGAACTAGTAATTCATTAATCTATATTCACCTTCCCTTTCTGAATAAAGAATGTGGCGATATAGATGATTCTGTGTCACCTCCTGAGGCAGACATTTTCTTCCATGCCTTCTGAGGTGGCTTTCACTCAGCAATCACCAAAAAACTGCTTGGTTCCTATTAGAATGCAGTTCGTTCCAATTGTGCTAGAACTTAGTGCAAGGACTACTGCCTCCCCAGGGATTAGCAAAGCACTTTATTATACTTTAAATATATTCCCTATTTTTTTTCTTTCAACCCCCATTCCGTCCCCCCTACCCCAGGTTACAACCCCCCAAAGTTCTATGTTGACCTATATGCTATTGGGAAAAAGGGTCTGGTGGGCAAATGCTGGACAACAGTAGGCTCAGAGATTGAGAAATTCTATTCTCCCTTTAGGGACTGTATTCACTTTTGACAAACGTGCCTTACTCAGAGCTCCTTAGAAGAAATCAAACAAAACTACATACACCAAAATAAAATATGCCATCACATAAAAAGTGCCAACACAATTTCAGCCATTTTTTGTGTTTCTCTTTTAAAAACTTTCTCCTAGACACCTTTGCTTTGTATTTTTAGGTCAGATTTTTAAGAACAAACTACATATGACATCCTAAAAAAACTTTCTAAAATCTTGGGTTCTTTTATTTATGGCTCTTAGAGGCATGTGAGGGGAGGGGCTTGGTTAGAGAGAATAAAGGTTATAACCTGCCCTGTCTGTGGAGACAGTGATTTTAATTACATTTAATTCCCATTCACTCTGTATGTTACTTGATCCACTCATTGGTTTAAAAGCATATTGATAAATACAGCCGTGGCTTAACCTCTTGCCCTTCCACTCGTCTAGAATTGCATCCAGGCTTAAGTGAGTTTGCCACATTGAGATGTCATACTTCGTTACTGATGAGAAAGTACTGAGACCCCTGCTAGACAGTTGTGCCTATGTGTTTTAGAGAAAAGTCCATATTCCATTATCATGAAAAATAAATAACTTGTTGCAAAAGATTTTCAAGATGTTGGCTTATAGTCAAACTATAATTAATAGCTTGGAAAACCTCAGTGTATCCATGCTTCTCACATACATGTTAATGGCTATTCTCCTTCAAAAATGCCTTAAAATGTGTCAGTAAATATTTTCCTAAAGGTATTTAACTTACTTGCTAAGTTAGTAATTATCAAAATAAATACTGTATCTGACATAGGCACGTATATATAATATCGTCCAGTCGAGGTTGGGGCCACAACTTTAAATACATATTTTTAAAGTACACTTTTCTTCAGAAACCAGGATACGGTAGAAATTTAAAATATTCACATATGTTACGAACAAATGCATGAATTCAAACAATGAGAGCAGATCGATAATCTCAGGCCCTTCGAAAACACAGTTTCCTTTTTTTCTGTGTTTTAGTAATCTGTTTCCAAGTGATATGGAAATGTCTACTTTTACTGGTTGGTGGTGTCAATATGAGAGGGGTGTCAAATCTGGTGGGAAAGAAGTTTAAAAATAATATTAAAAAGTAAGTAACTGTGAAGAACAGTTATTCTAATATGAAATCATTTTCCATAAATCATTCAATTCCACATAAGCTTTAAATACACTTATGCTGAATTGGATTCTGACCCAGAAAGCAACAAGGGAGATTGTTGGAGCAATTGACAAAATAGGGTGGTAGGGTAGTACCAATATCAATTTACTGACATGGAGGGTTGTAAGGTGATTATGAGGGGAGTGTCCTTGCTTTGGGGAAATACAGACTGGAACATTTAGGAGTGATAGGACATCGGGTCTGCACTTTGTAGTAAGTTAGGTAAATGTAATAAATTATTTTAAAAAACATGCAGTATACAGTTACACATCAACTGCTGCAGTGTTTCTCAGATTCTTTTTCTCATGGTATTTAGTTTGAACCTGTGTGTCATAGTATTCAATTTTATGATTAAACACTTTTCACAAACTCTTGGTCATATAACATTTTGAGTAGACAATTTTGGCTTTGAATAAAGAAAACATTAGAAGAATCGTTTCTTCTCCTACCACTTTGTGTTTTATGACCATTAACAGGAAAGACTGATGGATGTCTGTTTTCACCAATGGATTGACTTTTTTAAGTCTTTATTGAATTTGTTACAATATTGCTTCTGTTTTATGTTTTATTTTCTTGGCAGAGGCATGTGGGACCTTAGTTCCCTGACCAGGGATCGAACCCACACCTCCTGTACTGGAGGTGAAGTCTTAACCACTGGACCACCAGGGAAGTCCCTGGATTGACTTTTTATTTGCTATAACTCTTCTGGGTTTCTAGGTCTAGAATATAGATTATAATTTCAAGATCTAATGAAGGTACTTAACTGCATATAGTATTGCTCTTTTTTTTTTCCTGTTGGGCAATACATTTTTACTTTCTAAATTCTCTTTGTTATTAAGGTGAAAAATTAAATAGTTGTTGCTTTCACAAAAATCATAATAGATAAAAAAGAAAAAAATGTATTTTCTTACACATGCGTCAAATACCAGGGTTCTGGCTCATAAATCAGGAAGAGCACAGAAAGATACAACTGGAGTCCTTCCTAGTTCCACTGTTACAGCCAAAATCCTGACATTCAGGCATATTTACAAGACCCGTGTTTCAGTAAGCCCTTATGTGCTTCAAGTGGGCTGAAAAGAATGTGAAATAATTTTACATGACAACTTTTTCAGAAGGCTGCATGAGGAAAATGGCACCCTCCTTGAATAAGAAAATCATCTTGGCTTGTATAATAACCACTACTTTCTTTCCTTTTGGTTAGGCATATAACAACTTTGCAAGATTTACTTTGGAACTTTTGTAGACTGTTATCAGCACGTTGGTTTTGAGGGTGAGATTTGCCTCACTGCTGTAGAGCTGTAATACTTGCATCATCCTGATTTGGGACTGAGGCTGGCTCTTGACCCTTTAGATTCTCCTCTAAACCAACACCAGTGCAAGAACAGCCCTGATATTAGGGAAAATTATGAAGCTAATGGTAATTAAAGCACCCACCCACCATTTAATGAGTGTCTACCATAGTTTAAGTGCCTTACATTCTTGATCCAAACAAATCTTCAAAAATGCCCTTAAAGATAAGAATTATTATTTCCATTTTACAAATAAGGAAACAGGCTCAAAAGGGCGAGGCAGCTCACCTAGCATTGCAAATAGTAGTGATGGATGAGAAATTTGTCCATCCTATCTAACTCTGGAACCTGTGCCTTTTTCAGAAAACCTGCCCGAAGTCAGAGGGGTAACAAATGGGTACTGGGCTGGGTGAGAGAAGTTATAGAAAGAGAGCATTTGGATTTCAACTAGACGGCAGATTTTACTGAGTGCGGCAGAGTGGAGAAGCACTGACAAATCCTCTGACATGAGGGCAAAGAACTTTGCTAACTATCCTAATTATGACATGTAATTCTGATGCCATTTTGTTAAAGGCTCTGCTGCTTTAAATTTCTGTCCACAACGCTTAGTCGTACCTGGAACATGGTAGGTGCCTGTGAAGTATTCATCAAATAGAAAAGTGAATAAATGAAGTAATAGAAGAGTAACTTATATAACAGCACCTCACTACTCTTAGTGACCAGAATTAAATAATTAAATAGTCTGAAAAGTTAAGGGTGGGGGATTACCAGTTAAGATTTCAGGAGAAGTTTAATTTTTTTTTTTTTTTTTAGTTGCAGTCTGGATGAAGGGTCCTGGGGAGGTAGAAAGGTTTACAGAGGATTAGGAACAATTTTTAAAAGGATGCTGAGCTCTGACCTAATGAATTACATTTTTAGGCATTTCTTTAATAAAGAAATAGACATATACATGTAGTGATTATCTTCTTTATTCTTTTCAAATTAGTTGTATGTTTTCTTTCTTCGTAGTTGGAAATGCCTAGTTCCCACAGATATTATGCCTGCTGATTTTATATTACTTAAGTCTCGTGTTTTTTTTCTTTAATTGTTAAACCATTCTTTCCTAATTTCAATCATAATGGAATCATTTTCACGCTCCTAAATTAGTTTATTGGAGTTTTTCCCCCCAAGCCATCTTTCCTAGAATAATTAACTTACATAAATCCACCCTTTGAGTTTTGTTTTCTCCCACAGCCTTCGAGCCCGGTCATCAAATTCTCCTGGACACTTTTATCATCCCATTCAAAACCACTTCCATTTACATTCTCCCTGGCTTATGAGGTATCATGCACTCCATATGAATTTGGAAGCACCATATTCTTCTGCCTTCTGGGAAGATTTTTTTCATCAGTTCCAATATTCATTGTCAGCAGAAACTATCAAGATTGTTATTAAACTATTTGCTAAAAGGAGATATGCCTTCTTAAATGTCCTTTATTAAAAACCTAGATTCCTTTTCTACAGGACCAGAATTAAATCAGACCATGAACACAGTCCACAAGGTGTGGTTTCATGGCTCTGCCAAGATCTCAGCTTTCTGCTTTCCCCATGGAGAGTTAGAAACCAAATATGCACTGGTATGATTGGTGAAGCAATGATGTCCTAAACTGTATTCACATTAATTTCTGGTTTCACAGAACTTACAACAGGTTAAACCCCCAAATGATAACTTTCTCTAGATGCTAGGATGTATATGAATTTTTTATTACCTAGCAAATAAATACTATAGCATAAAACTAATCAGTATCTTCTCTAAACAGATCATATTTCTGAATTAATTTCTGAAAACATTCTTAGCAGGACAGTTTATGGAGAGTTGGGACCTTCCGGTGTCTCTTGACCTTTGACTCCCGTGAAGCAGAGCGAATTGCCCTTCCCATTCCTCATTTACCTTCTGTAGGACTGAGTCATTGAAGAATATTTTTAAACAACATCTTGTGTTCCCAGAATTTGTTACATTTGTAAATTTAACTACATGTAAAAATTTTTTTTTTTTTTTTTTCCGGTACGCGGGCCTCTCACTGTTGTGGCCTCTCCCGTTGCGGAGCACAGGCTCCGGACGCGCAGGCTCAGCGGCCATGGCTCACGGGCCCAGCAGCTCCGCGGCATGTGGGATCCTCCCGGACCGGGGCATGAACCCGTGTCCCCTGCGTCGGCAGGCGGACTGTCAACCACTGTGCCACCAGGGAAGCCCCATGTAAAAAAAATTTAAAGAATATTTTTTACAAGAAAAATACTGCATGCAAATGGTATAGTCAAGTCCAAACACTATATAATTTATATCTTTACCATTTGACTTCTGAGTCTTCTTTCTCAATATTTCAGTTCCTGAGATTTCATGTGATATACCTGATACTAATTACTCAAGTGTCATGCAGATGGCAGAGGGATAAAATGTTTTCCTAGAGGGCTCTTTAAAAATCGTAGCTTCAGAGAAGGGTTGCTCTTGTTTCATCCTGACAGGGATAGCAGATTTAATAGGTTCCCTGGAGCTTTTAATCACATTATAACTCTTTCTGTGATGGTCAGTTTGGGGTCCACATTATGTGACCTGACTTTCAACTTGTTTGAACTGCTGTCATGTGCTCAGGAACTGAGGGCTACTGGATAGTTCTGTTGTTTTCCAATTGGGAAGACAACAATCCCACATGAAAACTTCTGACAAGGTCCAGAATTGTGCTCTTTAAAGCCAAACTGAGTCAGACTGATAACCTGGAAACATCTTTACCTGCTTAAAGTAATGGGGCTGGAATGCCTTATCATAACGTAAATCTGCGTGGCTTTGCTCTACAGTAACAGTGTATCTTTCTGTCGCCATCATTCATTCCCTGAGGTTGAAACTGTTATCACGGTGTTCCCTTCTCAGTAGCTTGTGTTGCTTGTCGGCACTCCTGGGGAAAGCACAGTGTCTCCTAAATGCTCTCCCCAGACCCAGTGTGTGGTATTTAAATTAAGGAAGCTCAGACAAGCCTGAAAGGAACTGAAGTATGGCATCCAGCCCTGCCGATCCACTGATTAAAATTCTTGCCAAGAGTTACATTATGCATAGCTTCCTTATTTTGGCTGTAAATTTCACTGCATATTTTTCCAGTATAAGAAAGTTTGTACTTTTAATTTCATAAGCCCACATAATAAACACAGCTTTCTTCAAAGCCGTCTGAGGTGTTGGATGCGTGTGCTATGTTAAATATAGGGCCCCTTTGTGGGGGAAGGCACACGTGGCTCATTTTAACTTCTCCCACAAGCACTTTAGATGGGGCACAATGGTTCCGCTGGGGAGAAGGAAAATAGCCATTGCGATGAGCTGCAGGATTATCCCAGCCATGGCTTTATCCTCTCTGAAGTCTCTTTTCTGTGAACTTGAAGAATGAACAGAACCTGCTTTATCAACACGGAGAGACCTATTTACTCCTCCCACGCGGCCTCCACTGCTTGAGCTGCCCGTTTTTTGATTTTTAATGGGTGAGTATGTGAAGAAAAAGTTCTCACCAAACAGACCCTTCTCTAGCAGAAAAAAAATTGTGACATTATCTTCACATTCAGCTGCCATTCTGGGGAGACACCCCCAGTGTGTCCATCAAGGAACAAATAGATTTAGAAGGAGTTTATCTAGAAGAGGCCGTAAAACAAGGGCTTTGGACCTGGTAACTGGGTCTGGACTTGAAAAAGGGGAAGCAAACTGAAAGTTTTGCTCCATTGACTTCTGGAAATGTATTTCCCCTTGTAGTAGCCTTACAGGAGGAGGGCATCTTTGAGGATCTGCAGATGGGGGGCTCAACTGACATTCAAATAACCTAGGCCTAGGACGTGGGGACTGAGTGGCCACTGCAGGTCTGATAGCACCAGGGCCCTCCTGTAGATTCCATGGGAAAAATTCCTACTTTCATTTCCAAAAGAAATAGTTCTGAAATTCTTTCTTTTTTCCTAAGTAGAAATATTCCCTGGCAAAATCTGATCTCTGTTTATTTAGAAGTACTTTAGATGAATGCATGGAAATGCAATTTTAGTTATAGAAATCACATATGACAAAAGCACTATTCATTCTGCTGTCTTATCAGTTTAGGTTAAATACTGTTTTTTTAATGCTAAGATTTCGTTTGCTATATGGTGCTCTTTTTGCTCTTTGGGAACTTTTAACTAACATATTTCTATGAGAGTTTAGAATTTTTAAGGCAAGGTCTTCATCCATGTAGGTACATACATTGAATTTTTTTTACTGAAAAGAAATTAGGAAATTTTATCAAATTTATGAACTACTATAAGCTCCACTGGGTAGATTTTTCCAATTTAAAAAACTGTCAAGTTATGAAATACAGGAAAAAAAAATGCCTTTTGCTAAAAGTTAGTCAACTCTTTTTACTTAAATCAGAAAAAAAAAAAAAAAAATGCCAGAAAGAAAGTATAATTTTATTGCATGGCAGAATTATCAAAATGTTTTCTGGCCCTAAGTTTTTTCTTCCCATAAGATTGTTCCTCAGAGTTCCCTCTGAAAATAATAACGCGAGAAGAGAAAGTCAGTGTTTGGATTGGGGCAGTAAATGCCATCTTCATGTGTGCACTTTGGAGAAACAGTCGGCCTTCTGAGACCTACAGATATCCTGAGTCATTAGTCCTTTTAAAACTATGGAAAGTCAAGTTTTCCATAGTTTTACCCAAATAAAGATTCTCTCTTGTGTGTGTCAGGATTTTACGTTTCCACAAATACACATATGCAGGCAGGCTTTTATCATTTTCCTCTAGACATCCAGGTGAAAGTTCACAGAGATTTCTTTTTCTCTCATGCAGATTTTTAATCCTTTTTCAACTCACCTGAATCCAGTAGCATTTCCTGGAGCAGATGGGAGTATGAGCCACAAAATGACATATTTACTTTTTTGTAGGAAGAAAATGAGGAGAAGAGATTCTACAACACGATTAAAGTTTAAAAGCTAAATTCCTTTGGGAAAGATTACCTTTCTCCATGGCTCTCATTTTCTGATAAAACAAATGAGGTTGTCTCCAAGACACCTGTTAATATTGACCTACCTCATCATCCCTGCTTCTGAACTTATGTCCCCAGCTACTGGGAATTTTCTGATAGAAGAGGAAGTATTTAAGTTGACTCGTTTCTTATTTCTTGGAAAGAGAGAGGTCTCCCTCCCCCGTGTTTCTGCTTGACCTGCTCTCTATTAAGAAGACTTCTACAGAAACAAGGACACAATCTAATGCCTTTAACCCAGGCAAAGCCACTCTCTAGAAGCAGGTCTATTACAGCTGCTCAGAGAATACAGTTATTATTTCTTCTTTACTTAAGGTCAAAATATCTATTAATGCTTAGACTCTATTAACATCAGATTTGAAGATTTTTTTTTTTTTTTTTTTTTTTGCGGTATGCAGGCCTCTCACTGTTGTGGCCTCTCCCGTTGCGGAGCACAGGCTCCGGACGCACAGGCTCAGCGGCCACGGCTCACGGGCCCAGCCGCTCCGCGGCATGTGGGACACGAACCCATGTCCTCTGCATCAGCAGGCGGACTCTCAGCCACTGCGCCACCAGGGAAGCCCTTGAAGATTATTTTGAGGAACTATTCTTTCAAGGGATATAGTATTAGGACCTGCCTTTTCATATTTCCTTGAGAAGAGTCTCTGCTTGGGTGGAGGAATGAGGACGCCCTTGAATGAAAACTGAGTTGCATATTTTTTCTTCTCAAGCAAACTTACCGAATTAAAAAAAAAAAAGTGTTACTGAGCTGTTGAGGCACCAGCTAATACGTTCTCTGCCTGAAAATCCCTGTCATCTCTGATGGCGAATTTATGCTTAGTCAGAGTGTCTCTGTGGACTTCCAGGGAAATATGATCCTCATTCTCTTCTCTGGGTCCTTTAGTAGCATTTACCTTGAGTAAATCCAGCCTTATTGCTGATGGAAATATCCCTCCCTGGTGAGAACTGATGAAATATAAGCTATCCTAAGGTCAAATGGCTGGCAGACTGGCACATTCTAGATTCTTCTCACTGCCCTTCCGCCTTTAGTCTGGTCAATACTGCCCTGGCCCCTCCAGTGAAATGTCAGGAGTTTTACCAACTCTTGTTCCCTTTCCAATGTTTTGTCAGCTCAGAATTTCCTAGTAATTAATACTTCTCTAATGGTCAAAGAGAAGGTCCTCATCCAGAATTTCCAGAAACATTCTTCATCTAAGTTAAAATACATGCCTACCACATTTAAAAATGGAATTAGGCCTCAAGTTACAGAAACCCCATTCCCCACCCCAGATACTAGCGTACACGAGACATATGCATTAGCAGAAACTGTTTTCTCTCCTCAAATGTGAAGTAGTTCAGGACTAATGTGACATCTCCACAGATGCCATCAGAGATTCAGGAACCTACCAGCTCTTCTTTCTACCACACCAGTCTTTGTGCTTATGCTCACTATGATGGCTACTGAAGTCTGACCCAGTTTCAGTCTCATGCAGGAAGGTGGACGAGTGGGAGAGCCAGATAATCACCATCATCATCATCACCATCATCGTGATAATAGTATAAAAAGATCTATGAGAGTAAGCCGTCTGTAATGAGCTTTCCTAGAAGCCCACACAATGGCTTCTCCTTCCACCTAAATTGGTTACACCTATCTTTTTCATCTTTGAAAGAGCTGATGGCAAATTACAGATTTTAGTTGGTCATATAGCCACCCCAGTCAACAGAGGGATTCTGTTAGTAGGGAAAATGAAAACTGATCGTGTGTAGGCAACCAGTAATCCACGTCAAAATGACATTCTCTTGATCAAGAATTTTTTTTAAGAGATAGCATGGATACGTGGAAGGAATACTGAGTTAGGTCGTAAAATAATTTCTTTACCATGAAATTAGCATCAACTAAACATATCTTTATCATAATCTGAGTAAGATTTTAATCAACTGGACTTTTTTACTCTCAAAACTAATGATGATGACACAGAGCTCATTAATTCATATTTTTTCCAAAAAGAAAAAAAATGGGAGGTCTATTGTAACTATTTCTGAGAAATAGTCTCTTGTCCTCACTTGGGAATTCAGGTTCTACAGGAGAAACAAAAATCACTGTTTCTTGGGTATCTGCACAATTAGCTAGGTCTTAGATTCTAGGAGATTAGAAGTGTCTCCTGATTTTTAAAGATCAGTCACTAAACTTTTGGATTAGAGATGAAGACAGTTAGGTGTGTGACCCATAGGTAAAAATTGCTCCAGGTTCCTGGGCTGAGAAATGTGTAAATGTTTATTCTATTACATTTCCCATTTTCTCCTGGGATCACAGTCCAAGTCTCATCGTCAAATTGACTGGAAAGGTCAGGAGGTTCATAATAGAAGTTAATTTTTAAGTCAGCTCAAGGCTGTTTCAAATCACTGAATTCCTCGTATCTGTGAAGCTTCAAGATGTGGATCTTCTTGTTGTTGCATTGTATTTACTCACAGATATTTCTTCTCTTCCCTAAAGGGAACACTGATGTTATTCAGTACCTGACACATAAATCTTTCATGCAGGCTACAGGTAACCTCTAACGGAATCAGCTTTTCACCTGATTACTTCAACTATATTGTCTTTCTTTCCCAAGAGTTTAGGGCAGCTATTTAACCTATTCCTTTGGGTCTTCCCTTGAGAGTAGATTGTTGTTTTGTATTTTTCCTGTTGATGATGGCTAAGTATACCAGTTAGCTCGTTCTGTGTAATAAACCACCCCCAAAGTTTAGTGGCTTAAAACAACAACTATTCATATAACTCATAATTCTATTGGGTTCACCGTAAGCTGGGCAGTTCTTCTCATCTTAGCAGGGCTCACTCATGGGTTTGTAGTCGGTTGCCAGGAAAGTTAGTGTTGGCTAATCTAGGGTGGCCTCAGTTTGTTTCTTATTTTTCACCAGGCTGGCCCGGGAGCTGAGCAGGGTTCCAAGTGAGCAGAAGCGTGAAAGGCTTCTTGAGACTTAGGACTAGAACTGGCACAGATTCACTTCAATCTTATTCTACTGGCCAAAGCAAGATATAAGGTCAACCTAGATTCAAGGTCAACCTAGATTCCATCTCATGATGGGAGAAGCTGTAGAGTCACACTGCCAAGGGCATGAATACAATGATGGGACTAGTTGCTCTGATTCTCTGTGCATCAATTGCTGTGGTAGAAAGATCTACCACACTAAGATTCCTTAAGCACTTATGCAGGCTAAGCTAAGCACTATACAAATGTCACCTCATTGAATTCTCATAAGACCCCTACAGGGTAGGTGCTAATATTATACCCATTATCTAGATGCAGGAACATCTAAGTGATAGCAACTGGCAGTTTGGTTCCAGAGCACTCTTAATTCCCACCTCTGTTGACTCCAAGTTTTTTAAGTTGTCCACCTCTTTCAGTACAAATTTACTGAGTGTGCACCTATATGTATATGTGTGTTTGCTTATAAATTATATACAAATACTATTGTCCACCTATATGTTAAAAATTAGTAAATTTGAACTCCATTCTTATCTGTTTAGATAAAATTTATGACTATCAATAAATGTTTGAATATATTCTTCCATTCCCTGTATGGACATCTTGTGACCTTACTTCGGAGGCCATGCAGCTAGGACCTCTTTATGCCCAAGGCATTTCATGATCATCATATCTATCTTTGAGTGAAGCGGTGTTTAATCAAAATCCTACTTGGTACTGGATTTCAGTTCTAGTTCCTGTTAATATTGTTGGCTCTAAGTGCAAACTGTTATGCAGTGAACACTCAGATTACTCACCATAGACCAAACTACTCACCACTCTCGGGAGCTCTGTTAAGAAAGCAAGATAGTATGGAGGAATGATTCTCAAAGTTCTCAGATGGCTGTGTGCGTCTATATTACCTGTGGAAAGTATTAAATGGAGATTCTAGGTCTCACTGCTAGAGAGACTGATTCCATGGATTTGGGGTTGGGTCTAGGAATCTGTATTTTTCTCAGACTCCCCAGGTGATACTGACCACACTTTGAGAGCCATAAAACTTGAATTCATATCTGCCACAGGGAGATGATTCTGGGTGCCTATTTTTGTACTTATTGAATTATTTCAGCTATAAAATTGGAAAAGTAAAAAAGTCCCAGCCCACCTTGCAAAATTGTTTTAATAATTAAATTTGTGGTGGTTTTGTCAAAGATCTTTAAAAATGTAACACATTAACATGTGAGATATACCCCAAAGTTTTGCTGATCTATTAAAAGATGTATTCTCCGTACTAAAATACTCTACATATTGTCAACTACATTTTATTTTGGTTGGTGAAAACCTAGCTCTGAGCCTTTCTTTTCTAGTCACTTGGTTCCCAAGGGAAGGGACTATGGTTTATACTTCTTTGCATGAATGGCAGTAGGAGAGAGTAAGGATTAAGAACTCAGACTTTTAAATTTAGGCAGACATGGGCTCCAACCCCAGCTACGACATAATCTTGCACTAATTCTTTAACTTCTGCTTCTTTGTTAATCATTCTAGTAGATCCTACGTGTACAAATTTTTATGTTGATTAAATGTAATAGCATAACCAACATTTATTGTCTACTTCCTATGTATGTGTCAGGCCTTATTCAAAGTACCTATCATGTAATAACTAATTTCCTGACGAAACCCCTGTGATTTTGAATGAGGGTCTCCAATTTACAGATGAGAAAATCAGAACATAGGGAGCTAGAATGGCGGCACTAGGACTCAAACCTCTGCCTCCAGAATCATCTTCTTTCCACTTTGCAATACCACCTCTCATAAGGTGAAAGCTTGTAAGTCACTTTGCACCCTGGAAGGCACTTGGTAAATCCTCGAAAGATGTGACGTATTATTATCATTATTGGATTCCCCTCACAGCTTCTTGAAGAATGCTGTGTACAAGGTAGTTTAATAAATTTATGTTGATTTGATTTAGAAAGAACTCTGTTGTATCCTCTTGAGCTTCTAAGGGATATATTCAATGAGAGAGCCTCTTATTTTCAGGCTAATATGATTTGTGTGGCAGCTTTTAGATTAAGTTACTGTCTTTTATTTACAGAAGAAGATTAAATGAATATGTGCAGATCTAAGAACTTCAGAATCCCCCTTGCTAAACACTGTTTAGAAAATTGTCTTTGTAAGACAGGGGAGAGACCTCATAGGGCCAATTTCTAAAATAACTGGATTTCACTAAATTGTGCTTTTAGTATTTTTTAAAACATGTATTTAGAACTCTTTCCTGGTTCTTTTTTTTTGCTAGCTGTTACATTCACTAGTCCACCGTATCTGATGGATTCCTATTCAGTGCTTTATGGCTTTCTTTTTCCTCCCCTATTGTCAGCCTCAGTTTGTTCATTTGTGTGTAAAATGGGGAGCTTTACCTGAGGAATGCCAGAGAGGTGGCTTGGAATCCATGGGTAAAATAAATCCTAGGTCAGAAAAACTGATGTAGTTTCATGTCCCATCTCTTTTGACTTTATTTTAGCTATTTAAATGGAGGGATAAGACTATCCTACAAAACATTCCCAAAGTCTAAACAACAAGGTAAAATTGACAAAAGTGAAAAATAATTTCCCCCAAGCACAGCTGAAATCCATCTTTCTACCCCACCCTCAGATGGTCTAATTCTCTAGGCTATAGTGTAAGAAAACTTAGCTAAGATGGCCTAATTAATAGGCTTAGGTCTTCTGAATTTAGCCTTTGTTAGGTTACTGGAGGAAGTATGCTAGGAATTAAAGGCCCTTGCCATAGTTAACCATCTGCCTGCAAGCATTCTGGCCTGGCTGTCAGGATAGTAAGTGACAGGTGTGTCAGTACAGCAGAAAGCCTGGTCTTTGGAAGAAGCTGCAGCCAGACCCCTTGGAGTCCTGATGAAGAGCAGCCCTGTGGGTGACCTCAGTGTTCACTCCACTCCTAGCTGACCATACCACGGGCAGTTTTGAGGCAGTCCTCAGCCTTTATCTTCTACTAGTCTGGTTTTGATCACAAAGTAGGAGGAACAACTATTTGAGTTAATGGGACAGGCTGGCTTTGGTTCACTGAGACCTGAGAGTCCAGCATGATAATGGGCATACAGAAGGAAATGAACATGGCCCAGATAACATGTTCGTTCTAGTACTAAAATCTGAATATTTTGCATAAAAGTTTAAAAAAATAATAATCAGCCGGAATGAAAATTACCATTGTAGTATTTACAACAGATGTAAATGTATTAGTCAAGGCAAACTGCTGTCACAAACATTCCAAAATCTGAGTGGCTTTGCATAATTAAAGTTTATCTAATACTGATTCACCATCCAGTATGGGAAGTGGGGATGGGGTGGAACTCTGCTCCACAGAATCATTTAGGGATTCAAGCACTTGCCATGTGGTTGCTGTACCGTCTCCTGCGGCATTGGAGTCTTGCCCTGGAGCCTCTGCATCCAGCCTGCAGACAACAGGCAGACCAGGCGGAGGGTGTGTGCAGGGATTTTAGGGATTGGAATAGAAGTAGTTACATCACTTTACTCCTTTAAACAGAACACAATCTCATGGCAAAACATAACTAGAAGGGAGGCTAGAAAGTGCTGTCTAGCTATATGCCCAGGAAAAAAAAATAATAAATGGGCTTTGGTGACCCATGTATTTAAGGACTGTAGTTTTCTTTTTGCCTGTAGGATATATATTTGGTAGGCCAAGAGGCAAAGATAGTCTTATCTCTCTGGAAAATTGTGTTCAACTTTCAGACTTTTGATCTTGGACTTTTTTTTTTTTTTTAATTGTAATTAGGTTTAGACATTTTGGGTTGGAGCGAATACATTGTGTGTCAGCATGAATGTTGACTGTTGGTCCTCCATCTCCTCTCACCCTGGGGTGGGGGAGATGGAAAAAGTGCTACTGTGTTGAATCTCGCATCGGCCACTATTGAGCTTGCTACCTTTTCAGCCTGACCCTGAGTGAAACTAAAGGAGCACTTTTTCCAGCAGGCTGCACCAGACCTGCGAGAAGTGGATGAATTTTCAGATTCTGTGAATTGTTAACACGTCTAACATAGAAGCTCATCATTAGAGTTGTGACTATAACCTGTGGCTGTGTAATTACTTTTTAACTTCTGATTCTTTTTTTAAAGTAGCCTAACCACTTCTTGAGTATTATTTTTTAAAAAAGCTAGACTGCTTTTCCTCTCAGATTTAACTGCATTTAATTCAATTGTATTAAACACATACAAAATGTCAGTTACTGAGATAGCTGGGGATCTACAAGAGAATAAGCTACCTCCTGTGCCCTCAAGGAGCTGATAGACACAGCGAGGAGACACACATTCTGCTATTTATGTAATAGCTATAAAACAATTTATAAGTATGGAATTAGTGTATAAACCAGAATATTGTGGGAACATAAAGAGACACTACTGTGTCCTACAAAGGTTGTGAATAGTTTTTTAGAGGAGAAAACATTTGAACTAGAAGTTGAAAAATGAGAAGGACCTTGCTCGGCAGAAAAGGAAAGGGGAGGCGTAGCTAGATATCCTTGGTAGAGAGTACTTTGCAAAGAAATCATGGTGTGTTTAGGGGATCGTGAGTATTTAGATGTGGCCAGATCAGATGTGTGAGGAGAAAGAATGGAGTGATATGAGGTGGGGAGGGCAAATTGGAACCACATTTGTGAAGGGCCTAAAAGACCATAATTTGGAATTAAGGGTTTTGTAATGTGAATATGGGGAATGGCAAATATTACTTTAGTAGGGAAGTAATAAAATCAGATTTTCATTTTAGGAAAATAAGTCTAGCAAAATAATTAATAATAGATTACAGAATTTTAAACTCTCATATTGAGTTTGTGCATATATAGTCTTTTTTTCTGTCTTTCAAAGACATAACAATACTTTTAAGCACAGAATTGATACAATTGATATTACCACTGACGTTTTCTCTCATACATTTTTTTCCAAAGGGCCACAAATATAGCTGTGAAATCATATGAGATCATATTTTAACCAATCAAAAATGTGTACACTTCCAGCTTCTGATAATGACAGCTTGTATCAGACTAGCCATCCCACCAACAGTATATACGGATTCTTGGCAAAATACAAAAGCAATAACAAAAAGTATTTACTGGCACTAGAGAGCAACTAAAAGCAGGCAATCCTCTGAAAGAAGGAAACCATACTGGGTGAAATCTACATTTAAATAGCTTTGACCCGGAGGGCTCCTTCTACCCTACCTGGCACGTGGCTGATGGAGCTCAAACCAAAAGCAACAGGTTTATTGGCTCTAGGAATCATAGAACTGAATCAGATTTGTCAGAATGACTAGAAATTGAGATAAGGACTCCAGAACAGGGACAGTCACAGAGGGGGAACCCCCAAATCTATAAATAAATACCTCTTTAATCCTTGGCTAAGCCTTGAGCTGTGCTTGTGCAGGGAAATACTCCACGGAGACGAGGAAGAAAACAAAAGCTGGAAGGCTGAATGCACTGCACAGAGCATTCATCATCTTTTCACTGTAGGGATATAGAGTTTAGAATTTTACTCCCGCAGATTAGAGGGAGTTGCCAAACCACTTGGGATTTCCACTGAAACCCCCAAAGGTCCATGCTTTAGGAGTAAAGACCACATCCAAGGACTAAGGGAAAAACTGAAATAGACCAGCCTTAACAAAGCCTAAAACTAAGCCTCCTTATTACCTGGCAGTCATTTAACTACCTGCTGGGATAAATTTCAATACCATTTGGAGAAAGAAAATCAAATCTAAAGCCTCCCCAACATATTCACAATGTTTATATGCCATCAGCAATTATTAGACATGCAAAGAAACGAGAAAATGTGACCCAGAGTCATATGAAAATCAATCAATATAAACAGATTCATAGCTAACCTAAATATTGAAATTAGCAGATGGGGGACTTTAAAATTACTATGTGAAATCTGTTAATGCGTTTACATGAAAAGATGGATATAATGGGTTAAGAGATGGGAAATTTCAGGAGTGATATGAAAACTGTAAGAAGAAGAACCAAATGAAAACCACAAGAACTGAAAAAATAAAATATCTGAAATTTTAAAAAAATCCTATGGAACTAATAGTACATTTAACATAACTCAGTAATAAAAAAGACAACAAAAATTAGCAAAAGACATGGAAAGACACTTCCAAAAAGAATGTACATAAATGGCCAATAATCACTTGGCAAGATACTTAACACCGTTAATCACCAGGGAAATGCAAATTGAAATCACGAGATACCTCTTTATGTCTATTAGGATTGCTAAAATTAAATAGGCTGACAACACCAAAGGACTGCTAAAATTTGAACCCTCATACGTTGCTGGGGGTATATGTAAATTGGTATAATCACTTGGGAAAACTGTATGTTAGTTCTTTAAAAAGGAAAACATATACCAACCCAGCAATTTTACTCATAGGTGTTTGTCCGATGGAAATGAAAACATATGGCCACAAAAGGATTTGTATAAATGTGAAGATTTATTCATAATAGCTGACAATATAAATACTCCAATATCCATTCACAGATGGATGGAGAAAAAAATTATGGTATAGTCAATAATGGAATATTACCCAGGAATGAAAAGGAATGAAGTACCATATTAATACATGCAACAACAGGTGAATCTCAAAAAATATGCTGAGCAAAAGAAGCTAGCCCCATCCTCCATCTCTTATATGAAGTTTGAGATTATATAATAGGCAAAACTTAGCTAAGGTGTCTGAACTCGGAACATGGGCTCCCTCTGGGTGGTGCGAGGGGAAATTGGATGGGAAGGGTACAGAAGAACTTTTTGGGTTGATGGAGACACTGTATCTTTATTGGCATCATTGCTACATGAATATATACATTTGTTAAAACTCATCAAAACTGCACTTAAAATCTGTGCATTTGATTGATTGCATGTACATTATAACTCATAGACAGAATTGATGGGAATTAAAAAGTAATGTAATATAGTGGTTCAACATGCCACATGCAAGAATTGAGGTGAGGCTGCCTGGATTCAAGTCCCAAAGGCAGTGAGCTATAGCAGTTAAGAGTGTGGATGCTCCATTAGACAGGCCTGGGGTTTTGAAATCACATTGCCAATATTTTGTGAATGTAGGCAAGTTACTAACCTCTTCTAAACTCCTATAAAATGGAGATTATAAAATTAGTGTGTACCTTATACGGTCGTCCTCAGTATAGTGCCTGGCACATGGATGCACTCAGTACATTTAAGCTGTAGTCATTATTATTAAATAACTTCAGCTAGACTTTCATTGCCCTAATGCAGTCGTGAATGCTGGTATAACCATGAAGATTTTGAAAATCAGATATTTACAAACTGCATTAGGCTGCAATCTAAATAATTCAGACAATATTTAACAGCATATGATTAAGTATGCTATCAAATCCTATTTTAGTTATCCATTTCAAACTAATGATCTCTTTGTCAAGAAAAAAATATTCACTTTAAAATACTCTTCTTGATGCTCTTGTAAAAAAATTTAAACATAGAGAAATTAGGACCTAATTTTTTTTCTTAACAGTTTCACCTTCTGTTTCCCATCCTATAATCACTTTTTATGTTTTGGTGCCTATCTTTCCAGTACACATACATGTATATGTGTGTAAGTGTGTATGTATATAACTGTAAACAAAATTGTGACTCTACATAAAAAAAATATATAATATATATACATATATATTATATATATATTTTAAACCTGGCATTTCACTTAGAAATCTTCTCATATTTAGTACTGACTCTATTTACGTATAAAATTGCCCTGTTCTTTTTAACAACTATGTAATAGTTCACAAAGTAAAATTGCTATGTGAAAGAGTGAACAAAATTTATCAATCATTTTTGTAAGAGAAAAATTATATGTGTCAGTGTGTATGTGTATAACCAGTAAAAGAGTGAACATCAGAATCTTGAAGAATTCTCTAGGTGGGAGGGCAAATGTTAGTTTTCATATTCTTCCTGCTTCTCTATATTTTTCATTTTTATATAAGAAAAATAGTTACGTTAAAATTTACACAAAACTCTCATCTAAGGAGTTTAAGATAATAACTACCACCAGTGGGGCACATACCATTGTATTAAACACTTTGCTGGTGCTTCTCAGGCATTATACTATTCAGATTCCATGCATAACCCTGTTAGTACAGCCATTATTGACAATAATTTCTAAGGAAACTGGGTCTTGAGCAGCGTATGGCTGGTAAAGGTAGAGTCTGGATTTCAACTTAGGTTTTCGGAAATACTATAGTCTAGAGTAGTCTGGAATGAATTCATTTTGTTGTGAGGGTCTTTGAGGCCCAGGTTTATTCTCAAACTTTACAGGTATGCAAATGGTGATGTAGTAAAGCCCA
Source organism: Phocoena phocoena (assembly GCF_963924675.1). NCBI lineage: Eukaryota > Metazoa > Chordata > Mammalia > Artiodactyla > Phocoenidae > Phocoena > Phocoena phocoena. The sequence goes on along the minus strand of NC_089233.1, from coordinate 46,792,315 downwards.
GATGAGCTTGTTTCCCTAGGAAACTTGTTCAGCCAAAAGTGATGTTTCCACGCCAGTTGGTGGTAGCAGAGGCCATTACACAGGTTACATGTCCCTCAGTGACAACTTCCCGCTCATTATCCAGCTTTCTCACAAAATTATTAATAATAATAATAAACCAGTGATCAATTACATGGTGTTGTGGACTGTGGGGGGGGGGGTCTTCAGACCGCTAATATATCTTGGTCTGTTTTCTTTTCTTTTTTTTTTTTTTTTACATCTTTATTGGCGTATAACTGCTTTACAATGGTGTGCTAGTTTCTGCTTTATAACAAAGTGAATCAGTTATACATATACATATGTTCCCATATCTCTTCCCTCTTGCGTCTCCCTCCCTCCCACCCTCCCTATCCCACCCCTCCAGGCGGTCACAAAGCACCGAGCTGATCTCCCTGTGCTATGCTGCTGCTTCCCACTAGCTATCTATTTTACGTTTGGTAGTGTATATATGTCCATGCCTCTCTCTTGCTTTGTCACAGCTTCCCCTTCCCCTTCCCCATATCCTCAAGTCCATGCTCTAGTAGGTCTGTGTTTTTATTCCTGTCTTACACCTAGGTTCTTCATGACTTTTTTTTTTCTTAAATTCCATATATATGTGTTAGCATATGGTATTAGTGTTTCTCTTTCTGACTTACTTCACTCTGAATGACAGATTCTAGGTCTATCCACCTCATTACAAACAGCTCAATTTCGTTTCTTTTCATAGCTGAGTAATATTCCATTGTATATATGTGCCATATCTTCTTTATCCATTCATCCGACGATGGACACTTAGGTTGTTTCCATCTTCGGGCTATTGTAAATAGAGCTTCAATGAACATTTTGGTACATGACTCTTTTTGAATTATGGTTTTCTCAGGGTATATGCCCAGTAGTGGGATTGCTGGGTCATATGGTAGTTCTATTTTTAGTTTTTTAAAGAACCTCCATACTGTTCTCCATAGTGGCTGTACCAATTCACATTCCCACCAGCAGTGCGAGAGTGTTCCCTTTTGTCCACACCCTCTCCAGCATTTATTGTTTGTAGATTTTTTGATGATGGCCATGCTGACTGGTGTGAGATGATATCTCATTGTAGTTTTGATTTGATTTTCTCTAATGATTAATGATGTTGAGCATTCTTTCATGTGTTTGTTGGCAGTCTGCATATCTTTTTTGGAGAAATGTCTATTTATTTCTTCTGCCCATTTTTGGATTGGGTTGTTTTTTTTGTTTGTTTTTGAGCTGCATGAGCTGCTTATAAATTTTGGAGATTAATCCTTTGTCAGTTGCTTCATTTGCAAATATTTTCTCCAATTCTGAGGGTTCCTTTTTGGTCCTGTTTATGGTTTCCTTTGCTGTGGAAAAGCTTTGAAGTTTCATTAGGTCCCATTTGTTTATTTTTGTTTTGATTTCCATTTCTCTAGGAGGAGGGTCAAAAAGGATCTTGCTGTGATTTATGTCATAGAGTGTTCTGCCTATGTTTTCCTCTAAGAGTTTCATAGTTTCTGGCCTTACATTTAGGTCTTTAATCCATTTTGAGCTTATTTTTGTGTATGGTGTTAGGGAGTGATCGAATCTCATACTTTTACATGTACCTGTCCAGTTTTCCCAGCACCACTTATGGAAGAGGCTGTCCTTTCTCCACTGTACATTCCTGCCTCCTTTATCAAAGATAAGGTGACCATATGAGCGTGGGTTTATCTCTGGGCTTTCTATCCTGTTCCATTGATCTATCTTTCTGTTTTTGTGCCAGTACCATACTGTCTTGATTACTGTAGCTTTGTAGTATAGACTGAAGTCAGGGAGCCTGATTCCTCCAGCTCTGTTTTTCGTTCTCAAGATTGCTTTGGCTATTCGGGGTCCTTTGTGTTTCCATACAAATTGTGAAATTTTTTGTTCTAGTTCTGTGAAAAATGCCAGTGGTAGTTTGATAGGGATTGCATTGAATCTGTAGATTGCTTTGGGTAGTGTAGTCATTTTCACAATGTTGATTCTTCCAATCCAAGAACACGGTAAATCTCTCCATGTACTTGTATCGTCTTTTATTTCTTTCATCAGTGTTTTATAATTTTCTGCATACAGGTCTTTTGTCTCCTTAGGTAGGTTTATTCCTAGGTATTTTATTCTTTTTGTTGCAATGGTAAATGGGAGTGTTTTCTTGATTTCACTTTCAGATGTTTCATCATTAGTGTATAAGAATGCCAGAGATTTCTGTGCATTAATTTTGTATCCTGCTACTTTACCAAATTCATTGATTAGCTCTATAAGTTTTCTGGTAGCATATTTAGGATTCGCTATGTATAGTATCATGTCATCTGCAAACAGTGACAGCGTTACTGCTTCTTTTCCGATTTGGATTCCTTTTATTTCCTTTTCTTCTCTGATTGCTGTGGCTAAAACTTCCAAAACTATGTTGAATAAGAGTGATGAGAGTGGGCAATCTTGTCTTGTTCCTGATCTTAGTGGAAATGCTGTCAGTTTTTCACCATTGAGGACGATGTTGGCAGTGGGTTTGTCATATATGGCCTTTATTTTGTTGAGGAAAGTTCCCTCTATGCCTACTTTCTGCAGGGTTTTTATCATAAATGGGTGTTGAATTTTGTCGAAAGCTTTCTCTGCATCTATTGAGATGATCATATGTTTTTTCTCCTTCAATTTGTTAATATGGTGTATCACACTGATTGATTTGCATATACTGAAGAATCCTTGCATTCCTGGAATAAACCCCACTTGATAATGGTGTATGATCCTTTTAATGTGCTGTTGGATTTTGTTTGCTAGTATTTTGTTGAGGATTTTTGCATCTATGTTCATCAGTGATATTGGCCTGTAGTTTTCTTTCTTTGTGACATCCTTCTCTGGTTTTGGTATCAGGGTAATGGTGGCCTTGTAGAATGAGTTTGGGAGTGGTCCTCCCTCTGCTATATTTTGGAAGACTTTGAGAAGGATAGGTGTTAGCTCTTCTCTAAATGTTTGATAGAATTCACCTGTGAAGCCATCTGGTCCTGGGCTTTTGTTTGTTGGAAGATTTTTAATCACAGTTTCAATTTCAGTTCTTGTGATTGGTCTGTTCATATTTTCTATTTCTTCCTGATTCAGTCTTGGCAGGTTGTGCATTTCTAAGATTTGTCCATTTCTTCCAAGTTGTCCATTTTATTGGCATATAGTTGCTTGTAGTAATCTCTCATGATCTTTTGTATTTCTGCAGTGTCAGTTGTTACTTCTCCTTTTTCATTTCTAATTCTATTGACTTGAGTCTTCTCCATTTTTTTTCTTGATAAGTCCAGCTAATGGTTTATCAATTTTGTTTATCTTCTCAAAGAAACAGATTTTATTTTATTGATCTTTGCTACGTTTCCTTCATTTCTTTTTCATTTATTTCTGATCTGACTTTTATGATTTCTTTCCTTCTGCTAACTTTGGGGTTTTTTTGTTCTTCTTTCTCTAATTGCTTTAGGTTCAAGGTTAGGTTACTTATTCGAGATGTTTCCTGTTTCTTAAGGTAGGATTGTATTGCTATAAACTTCCCTCTTAGAACTGCTTTTGCTGCATCCCATAGGTTTTGGGTCATCGTGTCTCCATTGTCATTTGTTTCTAGGTATTTTTTGATTTCCTCTTTGATTTCTTCAGTGATCACTTCGTTATTGAGTAGTGTATTGTTTAGCCTCCATGTGTTTGTATTTTTTACAGATCTTTTCCTGTAATTGTAATCTAGTCTCTTAGTGTTGTGGTCGGAAAAGATACTTGATACAATTTCAATTCTCTTAAATTTACCAAGGCTTGATTTGTGACCCAAGATATGATCTATCCTGGAGAATGTTCCATGAGCACTTGAGAAAAATGTGTATTCTGTTGTTTTTGGATGCAATGTCCTATAAATATCAATTAAGTCCATCTTGTTAATGTATCATTTAAAACTTGTATTTCCTTATTTATTTTCATTTTGGATGATCTGTCCATTGGTGGAAGTGGGGTGTTAAAGTCCCTGACTATGAATGTGTTACTGTCGATTTCCCGTTTTATGGCTGTTAGTATTTGCCTTATGTATTGAGGTGCTCCTATGTTGGGTGCATAAATATTTACAATTGTTATATCTTCTTCTTGGATCGATCCCTTGATTATGTAGTATCTTTCTTTATCTCTTCTAATAGTCTTTATTTTAAAGTCTATTTTGTCTGATATGAGAATTGCTACTTCAGCTTTCTTTTGGTTTCCATTTCCATGGAATGTCTTTTTCCATCCCTTACTTTCAGTCTGTATGTGTCTCTAGGTCTGAAGTGGGTCTCTAGAAGACAGCATATATATGGGTCTTGTTTTTGTATCCATTCAGCCAGTCTGTGTCTTTTGGTGGGAGCATTTAATCCATTTACATTTAAGGTAATTATCGATATGTATGTTCCTATTCCCATTTTCTAAATTGTTTTGGGTTCGTTATTGTAGGTCTTTTCCTTCTCTTGTGTTTCTTGCCTAGAGAATTTCCTTTAGCATTTGTTGTAAAGCTGGTTTGGTGGTGCTGAACTCTCTCAGCTTTTGGTTGTCTGTAAAGGTTTTAATTTCTCCATCAAATCTGAATGAGATCCTTGCTGGGTAGCGTAATCTTGGTTGCAGGTTTTTCTCCTTCATCACTTTAAATATGTCCTGCCAGTTCCTTCTGGCTTGCAGAGTTTCTGCTGAAAGATCAGCTCTTAACGTTATGGGGGTTCTCTTGTGTGTTATTTGTTGTTTTTCCCTTGCTGCTTTTAATATGTTTTCTTTGTATTTAATTTTTGACAGTTTGATTAATATGTGTCTTGGCGTATTTCTCTTTGGATTTATCCTGTATGGGACTCTGTGTGCTTCCTGGACTTGACTGACTATTTCCTTTGCCATATTAGGGAAGTTTTCAACTATAATCTCTTCAAATATTTTCTCAGTCCCTTTCTTTTTCTCTTCTTCTTCTGGAACCCCTATAATTCGAATGTTGGTGTGTTTAATGTTGTCTCAGAGGTCTCTGAGACTGTACTCAGTTCTTTTCATTCTTTTTTCTTTATTCTGCTCTGCAGTAGTTATTTCCACTATTTTATCTTCCAGGTCACTTATCCGTTCTTCTGCCTCAGTTATTCTGCTATTGATCCCATCTAGAGTATTTTTAATTTCATTTATTGTGTTGTTAATTGTTGTTTGTTTCATCTTTAGTTCTTCTAGGTCCTTGTTAAATGTTTCTTGCATTTTGTCTACTCTATTTCCAAGATTTTGGATCATCTTTACTATCATTATTCTGAATTCTTTTTCAGGTAGACTGCCTATTTCCTCTTCATTTGTTAGGTCTGGTGGGTTTTTATCTTGCTCCTTCATCTGCTGTGTGTTTTTCTGTCTTCTCATTTTGCTTATCTTACTGTGTTTGGGGTCTCCTTTTTGCAGGCTGCCGGTTCATAGTTCCCGTTGTTTTTGGTGTCTGTCCCCAGTGGCTAAGGTTGGTTCAGTGGTTTGTGTAGGCTTCCTGATGGAGGGGACTAGTGCCTTTGTTCTGGTGGATGAGGCTGGATCTTTTCTTTCTGGTGGGCAGGTCCACGTCTGGTGGTGTGTTTTGGGGTGTCTGTGACCTTTTTATGATTTTAGGCAGCCTCTCTGCTAATGGGTGGGGTTGTGTTCCTGTCTTGCTAGTTGTTTGGCATAGGTTGTCCAGCACTGTAGCTTGATGGTCGTTGAGTGAAGCTGGGTGCTGGTGTTGAGATGGAGATCTCTGGGAGATTTTCGCCATTTGATATTATGTGGAGCTGGGAGGTCTCTTGTGGACCAGTGTCCTGAATTTGGCTCTTCCACCTCAGAGGCACAGCACTGACTTCTGGCTGCAGCACCAAGAGCCTTTCATCCACATGGCTCAGAATAAAAGGGAGAAAAAGTAGAAAGAAAGAATTAGTATAAGAAGAAAGAAAGAAGGAAAGTAAGGAAGAAAGGAAGAAAGGAAGAAAGAAAAAGAAAGAAAGAAAGAAAGGAGGGAGGGAGGGAGGAAGGAGGGAAGGAAGGAAAAAAGAAAGAAAGAAAGAAAGAAGGGAGGGAGGGAGGGAGGAAGGAAGGAAGGAGGGAAGGAAGGAAAAAAGAAAGAGAGAAAGAAGATAAAGTAAAATAAAGTAAGATAAAATGTAATAAAGTTATTAAAATAAAGAATAATTTTTACAAAAATAAAAAAAAGGACGGATAGAACCCTAGGACAAATGGTGGAAGCAAAGCTATACAGACAAAACCTCACACAAAAGCATACACATACACACTCACAAAAAGAGGAAAAGGGGAAAAAAATCATAAATCTTGCTCTCAAAGTCCACCTCCTCAATTTGGGATGATTAGTTGTCTATTCATGTATTCCACAGATGCAGGGTACACCAAGTTGATTTTGTAGCTCTAATCCGCTGCTTCTGAGGCTGCTGCGAGAGATTTCCCTTTCCGTTCTTTGTTCTCTCAGCTCCCAGGGGCTCAGCTTTGGATTTGGCCCCGCCTCTGCATGTCCGCTGGAGGGCGTCTGCTCTTTGCTCAGACAGGTCAGGGTTATAGGAGCAGCTGCTTTGGGGGTGTGGCTCACTCATGCCGGGGGGGAGGGAGGGGCACGGAGTGCGGGGCGGGCCTGCGGCGGCAGAGGCCTGCGTGACGTTGCACCAGCCTGAGGTGCGCCGTGTGTTCTCCCGGGGAAGTGGTCCTTGGATCCCGGGACCCTGGCAGTGGCGGCTGCACAGGCTCCCCGGAACGGGGGTGGGGATAGTGACCTGTGCTCGCACACAGGCTTCTTGGTGGCAGCAGCAGCAGCCTTAGCGTCTCATGCCCGTCTCTGGGGTCCGCGCTTTTAGCCGCGGCTCACTCCCGTCTCTGGAGCTCCTTTAAGCAGCGCTCTTAATCCCCTGTCCTCGCGCACCAGGAAACAAAGAGGGAAGAAAACGTCTCTTGCCTCTTCGGCAGGACCAGACTTTCCCCCGGACTCCCTCCCGGCTAGCTGTGACGCACTAACCCCTTGCAGGCTGTGTTCACGCCGCCAACCCCAGTCCTCTCCCGGCGCTCCGACCGAAACCCAAGCCTCAGCTCCCAGCCCCGCCTGCCCCGGCGGGTGAGCAGACAAGCCTCTCAGACTGGTGAGTGCCGGTCGGTACCGATCCTCTGTGCGGGAATCTCTCCGCTTTGCCTTCCGCACCCCTGTTGCTGTGCTCTCCGCCTTAGCTCCGAAGCTTTCCCCCTCCGCCACCCGCAGTCTCCACCCACGAAGGGGTTTCCTATTGTGTGGAAGACTTTCCTCCTTCACAGCTCCCTCCCACTGGTGCAGGCCCCGTCCCTATCCCTTTGTCTCTGTTTTTTCTTTTTTCCTTTGCCCTACCCAGGTACGTGGGGAGTTTCTTGCCTTTTGGGAGGTCTGAGGTCTTCTGCCAGTGTTCAGTAGGTGTTCTGTAGGAGTTGTTCCTCGTGTAGATGTATTTCTGGTGTTATCTGTGGGGAGGAAGGTGATTTCCGCGTCTTACTCTTCCGCCATCTTCCCCTCTCTTCCATCTTGGTCTGTTTTCACAGCCCAGATTACTATTACTCTCTCTTTCTGTCTTCTAACCCTTTGTTTCAGAGTCTTGCATTTCTTCTGTGTCCAAGGGCTCATTCAGTAACTACTAAATTATGTGCGTATAGTCTTGTAGCCCTCTAGCTGTGTGCTCACCCCGAATCTAGTAAAATAAAGTTTTAATTTTCAGTGGCATCAGGTGTGCATTTTCAAAAGGTGATTCTCACTGTGAAGGGCAGACATGAGGTAGGGGCAGGGATGCGAGCCAGAGGGCTGATGAGACCCTGTTTTGGGGAGAGGCAGAGCCTGCTCGGTTAGCAGAGCTGCAGCAGGAGCAGAGGAGGTTCTGTTTTCGGATATCCATGTCAAGTGAGTGAAGGGTGGTCTTCCGGGTGTTTTTCAAGACCTAAGCTAACCTCACCCCTCATTTAGCCCCCGGTCAGATATCCTGCAGACACTTACTGCATTTGTGTCATGCCACTGAGGGCTGAGGAAGTTAGAGGTCTCGTTCTTCCTTTGACAGCTTCACTCTCAGTTTTGCAGTGACTGCAGATGTTCCAGAGCTACTTTCTCACTTGCTTCTCGACGTTTCTTTCTTCTATAACCTGTGGTGTGTCAGAGGCAACAGTTACCACCTCGGACATAGAATTGTTAGCATTTCTTCCCAATTCTGTGTTAGGTGACATGGAGTTGATAGCTTGAAATGGACATGGTGGAAATATTTACCCAGTTGAAGTTGGAAAAGGCTACAAATCAGGGCTCCCCTACCTCTAAAGAACCTGTTGTTTAACATATAGCTGCACACGGTTTCTGTAACCCTTTTGCTTCTGCTCACCACACAAACCAAAGGGAGAGAGAGAAAGAGAGAAGAAAACCACGTTTAAGGGATTGAATACCATGGATTTTCTTCCATGGGACTACGGTGATTTTTAAGAGGAAAAACTTGAGTTCCTTTTCTTTCCTTATCCCAAGTTTTGCATTTATTTCCAAAAGGCCAAATATAGGCTAACTCTCTTCTCTCTCCTCCAGTGGACGGCTGTATTCACAGAGCAGCTGGCCCCTGTTTGGTCGCTGAATGTCGTAACCTGAACGGCTGTGAAACTGGACATGCAAAAATCACGTGTGGCTATGACCTGCCTGCAAAATGTGAGTACAGCTCTTTTGAACACTTTACCTTGTTTTAGTCCTCAAGTGGGTAACTGGAAGAGGAAGTGGTAGCAGTGGTATTTAATTGAATGTACTTTTATTAAGATTTTGTACATGGTAATGAAATGTGTTTTCCAAATACGTCTCCGAGTATATAAATGTGCAATGTTTAATTGTAGGTGATTTTTGCTCGGATCTGTGACAGAGGGTCTCTGAAACAGAGAAATAAAAATACGAGCAAAGTATACCTTACAGTATTTAAGTGCCGTGGAGTGACAGCTTCTAGAAATGATGCCAATTTCTTATTCCTTGTTCAGGTTTCTTCATTGTGGATGTGTTTAGAGCAAAGGAGATCAAAGTGATGTATTGTGTTTTCAGCTGCCATGTAAAGGCTGATTGGCAATTACAGCCGAGGCATCTGTCACACTTGGCTTTCAGGAAAAGCCATTGGAATGTGGTTGTCAGAGTGAGAATGTATTTGCTCTTTGAATGTGGAATGGTCAATTTTTCTATTATATTTGAATGGAGAGAAGTATTGCATTTGATTGACCTTGTTGCTTAGTCGTTTAGCCAACTGGTTGGGGTGATGTGGAGTAAAAATACTGAAAGAGAAGCTGGTTAAAGGCACAGATTTTTTTTATCACATAATCTTCTGGGGTTGGGGGGTGGAGGTAGAGGGTTTCATTGCACCATTAAGTCATGCATTGATTGGAAATTGGGAAACCAGTTAGTTGTTTATTCCATTCACCTGCTTTATATGATCCCTCCTTGTGAATACATTTTTTTGTAAAAGTGAAGCTGATTTTTTTTTTTTTCTGTTTTAGTAGTGGAGAATATGTGACTTAAAAATTATGACACAGTCTTTGGGCTCTGTTTAGACAGGTTGTATAAAAATGAATTTCTCATGGATATGTGTGAGTGGAGAGATAGTGTGTTCTATTTTAAGGTATGTTTACATTTGAAGATTTTTAGTAAACAGTAATATATTAAAATGGTATTTTTCTTTGTAACATTATAATACTGCATTCTGTATACCTTACGGTGTGTTGCTAGTGAAAGTATATCCACTATATACTGTTTAATTTTTTTCTTTAATGACTTCTCATTTTTCTTTCCTTGTTAGCGTTTTTACCTTGTGTGAAAGTTAAATCATGGGCCAAATGGCCCTCAGTCCTACTAAATATATATTTATGTCAAATAAAGTCCCTTGTGTGTAGTGGTGTTTAGAGCACCTCTCCCTCTGACTCAGAGGCGCTGAGTGTTAAAGGTGGTTTCCCTTTCCAGGATTGTATGGCTCCATGTTTACCAAGATTGGTCATTCTTCCTTCTTACCACCATACTACCTCTGTGATATATAATAGTTGACAGATTCCACCCTGAGGACAAGCAGATTATTGATGATTTTCAGATTTAAGGTGTCTGTCCTTAAACCTAGTCTCCTATTGATTCACTGCTTTCTTTCTTATGAATTAAAGCACAAATCAAAAATGTTTCAACTCTGAAATTTCTGAAGACAGCTAACCTCAGAATCATTAAATATGACCAAATAAAATGGTGGCTTTGCTGTATGGATTGACACCACGGTGATTTTGTTTCATGCGCTTGCCCCTGTTTGACATCCCTTTGTATGAGCTTCCTTTGATCGTCATTCAGCTCAATTCAGGGCTGTTGAAGGCTTGTACACCACCAGGCACTAAGGTACAAAGATCAATCTATACCTGTGCTTGAGAAATTCCACGATTGGATTTCCTGGGCAGCCTGGGGCAAGTGAGTCTTTGTGTGACAAGGACTCTAGCCATGGAAAGTCAATCCACAGAACTCAGTACAGAATCTGTGTGAGCTGAGATACTGAATCAGATGACACACATTCAAGTCCCTGTGCACCAGCCCACAGGGCACGTCTAGTAAAAAAATCATCCAGCAGGATAGAAATTCCCAGACTAGAATGACAGTGCCACCTCGAGAAAGTCACAAACATGGAGTATTTGTGACTAGATCTTGGTATTTCTCTATGCTTAATGAGATTAATGATTTATATTAAAAACATAAAGAAAAGCAATGAAAGCAATAAGGAATGAGTAATAATAGCTTACATTTGGCATACCACTTTGTAGTGTGTCACAGTACTTTCACAAAGCCTTGTATTTTAAATTATATTTTATAAACACTGTGTATGTTCATTTTCCCTTTTCCTATCCCTGAGAGATCTTTTTCTTTCTCATCAATTTGGTTCATCCATTTCAGACTCATTAACAATCCACAGATGTGCTTTTGTAGAGAGAGAATGAAAAGGGAGCTCATTACATACTGTTTGGGTCATTTTCCCCCTCCATATTGAATAATTCCATGACAGTTTGACAGCAGAATCTAGTTCCTATTTGTCCTCTGTGACAGCGGTTTTATCATTTAAGGTACTAAAGCCAGCCATCCAGTCACCAGTGATAATATCTTCGCGCATCAGCAATTTGTTTGGAAAATGCTGTTGTCTGGGTTACAGACAAACTTGGTAATTTTGGACTGGTCTTTGCTTTTTTCATGCTTGCTAAATTAATTTATTCATAAATGCTTGTATTTGAATTACTTATACTTAGAGTCTGTATTCTGTGATTCATCATGATCAGTGGAATGATAAGCCTCAAAGATTTAGTGTTTCTTCACTGCTTGGATATTTTGAATGATGTCTTTTGATGTGGAATAGCCGATCATTCTTTTCAGAAGTAATCTTAAGAGTGGAAAGAATATTGGCCAATACTTCACTGAAGGCTATTGGTAAAGAAATGACTTAGAAAGTGGACTAAGGACTGTTTATACAATTTGATCTTTTGGTATGTTCTCTTTTACAATGTTAGATTTTTTTTTGGATTCGTAATAAAATTTAGATTTCTATGGATTTTTAGAAGCTTGTCAACCTGTTGAATGTTTCTATTCATGCTCTCATCATTCTACCAGAGGGTCAGCTTCATGTGGGTGAGGCTTGTCTGTCTCAGTCATGATCCTAATGTCAATATCTAGCAAATGTGCTGAATTAATGAATGAGTGATCAAATGAATTGTTTCAGACATTTTCACCTGTCAAATAGATTTTTGCCTGTTGCTTCCACTTCTAATTCTTTCCCTCCTTCACTCCACTCTGCCCAGTCCTGTAGATTAATATTCTTAAGTCCGGAGTCCCTGTAATTGTCCACAAGGCTCTAGATGTGTGACCCCCTCTACCTCCTTCTGTCCTCTCCCTCACTCACACGGGCTGCTTTGCTGGATCTTTAATGCCTTTGCATTAGTGTTCCCTCTGCCTGGAATTCTAGTCTTCCAGACACCTGCGTTGTTTGCTCCCTCACCTACGGTACTTCAGATCCTTGCTCAGGTGTCCCCTCAGGTGTCATCCTAACCAACCTATTTTTAATTGCTCCTCTGCTTTATTTATAATTGCTTATCTATAGCATTTAACATTCAAATACACAGTATCATTTACTTATTTATTTTGTTTATTGTCTGTCTCCCCATACCAGAATGAGGGCAGAGCTTTTTTTCTGCATCTTCTTCATTTATTGTTGTAAAAACTACTTAGAAAAATGTATGACTTAAAAAAATGCTTAGAAAAATACTTGACACATAACAGGGGTTCAAAAAATATTTGTTGAATGAATGAATAAACTCTAACTCTACTCCTCTCCAAATCCTTCAGTGGGTTTTTCCTCAAACACACACTTGTTAACCTGATTATCTTCGGCCTTCCATGATTTACTGTTCTGTCTTGAGCTACTTACCTTTTATATGATCTGAATTTGCTCAGAATGGCATGTCTGTACATGGGCTCTGTATTGGGGGCTTTCTAGAAAATTCTGTCTTTCTTCCTTTCTACTTGTCTTCCAGACTCAGCTCAGATATCACTTCTGCCATAAAACAACTCAACTAAAAGTGCCTTCTTTTGCCTCAAAATCCAGAAAACTGCATGTTAACGTGCTGAGGGCCCTTTTTACTTGCTACATTTTATTGTTCTATATGCAAACTTTCCACCTGTCTAGAAGTCCCTTGTTTATAATGTATACTAGAGAAATATCTATCAAATGAATTAGTTGTTAAAGGTGGAGATTGGTTTATAATTGTTGGTGGGGGGATGTAAAAAACATATATTAATATTTCTAAGAAATTATGAAATCAGTGATAGATATCCATTGTGGGTTTTGTTTATTTTTAAATTTTTATTTATTTTATTTTTTGGCTGCACTGGGTCTTCGTTGCTGAGTACAGGCTTTCTCTAGTTGTGGCGAGCGGAGGCTACTCTTCATTGTGGTGCACAGGCTTCTCATTGCGGTGGCTTCTCTTGTTGCGGAACATGGGCTCTAGGTGTGCGGGCTTCAATAGTTGTAGCATGTGGGCTCAGTAGTTGTGGCTCGCGGGCTCTAGAGCACAGGCTCAGTAGTTGTGGCACATGGGCTTAGCTGCTCTGCGTCATGTGGGATCATCCCCAACCAGGGCCCGAACCCCTGTCCCCTGCACTGGCAGGTGGATTCTTAACCACTGAGCCACCAGGGACACACACCCCATTGTGTTTTTTAAATCATATTTTAACATACATTTAATTCCAAAGTCTCTTGTCTAAGAAATTTACTCTTTTTTCAAATTGAAATATAGTTGATTTACAATGTTGCCTTAGTTTCAGGTGTACAGCAAAGTTATTCAGTTATATATATATATATATATATATATATATATATATATATATATTATTTTTCAGATTCTTTTCCATTATAGGGTATTACAAGATATTGAATATAGTTCCCTGTGCTATACGGTAGGACCTTGTCGTGTATTTTATATACAGTAGTGTTTATCTGTTAATCCCAAGCTCCTAGTTTATTATTGCCCCCCACCCTGCTGCCCTTTCCCCTCTGGTAACCATAAGTTTGTTTTCTATGTCTATTTCTGTTTTGCAGATAAGTTCATTTGTATCATTTTAAGAAATTTACTCTTAATGGCCCTTCTCCTAAAAGTGAACAAATAAAAATAAGAAGCCATATCAACTTTACTTAATGATTTTCAGCGTAGCTCACATGTCTATTCTACTTCTTGAGAATGCTCCACTTTTAGGCTTTAGGGCTGAATAATCATCAAAGATAAGTGGAAAATATGTTAAATTTGTGTATATAAAACGGTGGAACCTGTTTCTTTTATTTCTTCCATTTAATCTTTGTAAGACATCAAAGGGTAATACTAGCATCCAACTCACAGTTTTTTATTAATCATTTGAAAGGAAACTCTAGGGTGAGAGACCGTAGCATAACATGTTTGAATATCATAGAGTGGTGGGAATCAGAATCCTTATTTTATTCGCAGGTGCAATAATAATCAGATGATAGTAGCTTAAACGGTACTGTTGATAATAATTAGTACTTCTCTTGTACCCTTCATCAAGAAATCGTAGTACTTTGAGACATTAGCTCATTAGTCCTTTTGAAATTTCTATGAGGAGCTGACATGGCAATATTTTCTTCCAACACAGAGAGAAATTCAGGTACAGAGAGGTTAAACCTGTTGCTCGCAATAGCAAACTAAGTCTGTATTAGAGACATGGCAGTGACCAAGTAAGTTTTCCTGAGATAGGGAGAGAGTCCATGGCAAGTGTTGGCCAGGCCTGCTGCCTGTTTTTGTAAATAAAAATTTATCAGAATGCAGCTGGGCCCATTTGTTTACATATTGTCTATGCCTACTTTGATGTGACAGAATTGAATGGTTGCAACCAGGATTGTATGGCCACAAGCCGGAAACATTACTATCTGGCCAACAGATAGTTGGCCAGATAGTAATGAAAATTTGCTGACAAAGTTTGCCAACAACTGGTCTATGACAATCCTTACTTTTTATAAAGGAGGAAGCTGAGATTTATAGAGGTTAAATATTTATTGAATTTTAATGAATGTATATGACTTACTCAGATCACTATTGACAAAAGTGAGATTAAAATACCTGCCATCTCTTTCTTGGGACAGTCCTTGCTTCTGTTGCCTCAACAGAACATCACTTTGGGAGGATGACCTGAAGCCTTTTAAATCTTTCAAATTATAAGACCACCTTGGGGAAAAAAATGCCTGGGAAAAACATGGTCATTTTTCTCAACAGGGTCAGAATTGGAAAATGAATAAGTCAAGTCCCTGAAGGGACAGTTAATTCAAACCACCAGAGTATTAGGCGATACATCTTTATTCCTTGCTTCCTCCAGTGGTGTTAGTCAGTGTACTGAAAGGGAGCCTGTAGTCCTGAGGAGATTCAGTTTCTAGAGTAGGTAACTCATAAGATGGCTTTGAGTTAGTTCTCTGCAAAACACTGCAAAACACGACCTGATTTCAGCCACCATGGCTCCCCCAGCAGGTGTCTGATTGTGAAGGCAGTGGAGAGGGCATGCTGCTAAGAGTGTGACTGCCAGTCTCTGATGGAAACCTGAGGGCCCTCATGAGCCCCTTCCAAAATTAAATGACTTACATGCCATCAAAAGAAAAATGGCTTTTGAAGAACATAAAAGCAACTTCCTTCCTGAAGAGAGAGATGAGAGTTTTCCTCGTAAAATCAACTCTGATTGGCTCATTTCCCTTAAGTGCTTTAGGAATTTAATTTCTGTCTGAATCTATTTCTTTATAGTCACCACCCCTTTCATTGATATTAAGGGGTTTTGTAGAGTTTATCTCCTTAGTGGTCCTCATGATGAGTGTGGAAAGTGAGAAGGACAGAAGGTTCTCATAATGGGCTACCTGGAGAAGCAGCAGCAACGTCTCCTGGGAACCGGTTAGAGATGTAGACTCTGGTGCCCCACCCCAGACCTACTGAATCAGAAACTCTGTGGTTGGACAAGCTCTCATATGTTTCAGTGTGAGAACCATGACCTGCACAGTGGTGTAATTCAGGGCAGAACCCTGGCCTTTTGATTCCTCGCCCAGCGCATAACACAGGCATCCTTTTGGGTCACAGGTTAGGGCTTTCTTTGAAGAGACTTCTGACAGGCTCTTCTTTTCCTTTGTGGCATTTACACACTTAGTGATGGTATCTATATTTGTTTGTTTACTTGTTTATGGCCTGTCTTCTCAAACAGGATAACAGTTTAAGGAGAGCAGAAGTCACATCAGTCTCATTCACCCCTAGAATCCTTAGGATCTAACATAATACCCAGTTCAGAGTTGGAGGCTTTCAGTACATATTTACTAGAGGAATTAATGAAAGGATTGTCTTTGTCATTGTCATAGTTGCACTGCCAGAAACCAACCAAGAGAACACTCCAGATAAGCCTACATGATTCCAGAAATCTGCAGAGCTAGGACTGCTGCCTCTTGTGGTAGCATCTCTGTTACCCTGTCACCCAGCACGCTGCTTGCTCAGAGATTCTAGCACCGTAAGACAGCACAGGGGCACAATTGGCTTAATATGTCCACATGGTACACATATAACCTACACTTAGATTATGTTCTTTCATTTTTTTTCATTTTGATTTGACTCATTTTGGTAACATAGATTCCATCCCCAAGTAGCTTTGTGATGAAATAACTAAAAATCCTAATAGTAAATAATGTCTTTTAAAAACGTCTACATTTTGGAAGCAACTAGGTATTTACATTGTTGCATTACTGGCTGAGTGTAGAATAAATGCATGTACTTGGCTTGCACTGTTTGACATCTTAGCAGGCCTTCAGAGGACACTGTCTATACCTTCTTTTTCCTATGTGATCAATAGGAAATAACAGTGTAAATCAATTCTGAGAAATAATGTAAATGGACTCTCCAAGGCAATTCCCGCTGTGAGATAAGTAGTTAGCGTTGACACTGGCATTAACCGCAGGGGGAGTAATCAGCCTCTGGACGTGCCTAATCAGAGTTATCAGCTAAGATTAAAAAGGAGCTACTGTCGCGCAGGATTTAAAAGATGAACATTTGAAGGTGTTCTCATAAATTAAAGCCATCAGAATTGCTTTGAGTAATTTAGGTTGCTTTGAGGGCAGGCACAAGCAAACAGGAAAGGTTAATCTCAGAGCCATGGTAGGTGATGTGCAGGAACAGCAGAATACATTTATTGAAATAAGCAGCAGATACTGAGCTAAATGAAGATTTTCCTCCAGTGCTAAAATGTTCCTTGAGTTCTTGCTAACATATATGATTCAAATAAAAAGTGGGTAGACTTATTAACTATCCTTGCAATTAATCACTAATCCCAAAGATTAAATATTAGACCGCGTCATGGCTTGATTAGAGGTGTTTCCAGTTGAAAATATTGATGGGACCAAGCTCTGCACTTTGGAATAAAAGATTGATTCTAGGTCAAGTACACTAATTGTCAAGGTAGAAGGTCCGATGAGAAGTCCTGAATCCAGGATATTCTAATTGTTGGGTCAAGCCCTCTGAGCCTGGGTTTCCTCATCCATGATTAGCTGGGGGTGGGCATATATCTACCTTAGGCAAGTTTGTTAAAGAGTAGACACAGAACCACTTTTTAATAGTGTAAGACATATAGCTATAAGATTCTATTATTACTTGTGAAATACTTTCCATACCTCATTAACTTATTCAGTCTATGTTTATTGACGCTTTCTCTGGGCTTGAGTGCTCTTCTAGAGTGTAGAAAACTACAGTGAAGAAGATAGCCAAGGTCCTGTCCTCTTCGATCTTAGGTTCCAGCAGAGTGAGGCGGAAAATAAACACATGCACGTAAAAGCAAAGCCTCTCAGATGATGGTAAGGGCTACGAGAAAAATAAAAAGTTCTGAGAGAATGAACTATTTTTCCATGGTGGTCAGGGAAGGCCTCCCCGAGGAGGTGATGCCCGAGCTGAGAGCCACGTAGCTATCTGGGGGGAAAGTCACTGCTGGCAGAGGGAAAGCACTTTACCACTGGGTTAAGAAAACTCACCTTGCCTGATGTGTAAAATGAGATAGTCCATGAATTTTTCTTTCTTTTTTCTTTTTTAACATCTTTATTGGAGTATAATTGCTTTACAATGATGTGTTAGTTTCTGCTGTATAACAAAGTGAATCAGCTATACATATAAATATATCCCCATATCTCCTCCCTCTTGCGTCTCCCTCCCACCCTCCCTATCCCACCCCTCTAGGTGGTCACAAAGCACTGAGCTGATCTCCCTGTGCTATGCCGCTGCTTCCCACTAGCTGTTTTACATTTGGTACTGTATATATGTCCATGTCACTCTCTCACTTCGTCCCAGCTTACCCTTCCCCCTCCTCATGTCCTCAAGTCCATTCTCTACATCTGCGTCTTTATTCCTCTCCTGCCACTAGGTTGTTCAGACCATTTTTAAAACATTTTTTAGATTCCATATATATGTGTTAGCATATATGGTATTTGTTTTTCTCTTTCTGACTTCCTTCACTCTGTATGACAGACTCTAGGTCTATTCACCTCACTACAAATAACTCGATTTCGTCTCTTTATATGGCTGAATAATATTCCATTGTATATATGTGCCACATCTTCTTTATCCATTCATCTGTTGATGGACACTTAGGTTGCTTCCGTGTCCTGGCTGTCGTAAATAGAGCTGCAATGAACATTGTGGTACATGACTCTTGTTGAATTATGATTTTCTCCGAGTATATGCCCAGTACTGGGATTGCTGGGTCATATGGTAGCTCTATTTTTAGTTTTGTAAGGAACCTCAGTACTATTCGCCATAGTGGCTGTATCAATTTACATTCCCACCAACAGTGCAAGAGAGTTCCCTTTTCTCCACACCCTCTCCAGCATTTATTGTTTGTAGACTTTTTGATGATGGCCGTTCTGACTGGTGTGAGGTGATACTTCATTGTAGTTTTGATTTGCATTTCTCTAATAATTAGTGATGTTGAGCATTCTTTCATGTGTTTGTTGGCAATCTATATATTTTCTTTGGAGAAATGTGTATTTATGTCTTCTGCCTATTTTTGGATTGGGTTGTCTGTTTTTTTGATATTGAGCTCCATGAGCTCCTTGTAAATTTTGGAGATTAATCCTTTTTCAGTTGCTTCATTTGCAAATATTTTCTCCCATTCTGAGGGTTGTCTTTTCGTCTTGTTTATAGTTTCCTTTGCTGTGCAGAAGCTTTTAAGTTTCATTAGGTCTCATTTGTTTATTTTTGTTTTTATTCCCATTTCTCTAGGAGGTGGGTCAAAAAGTATCTTGCTGTGATTTATGTCATAGAGTGTTCTGCCTATGTTTTCATCTAAGAGTTTGATGATGTCTGGCCTTACATTTAGGTCTTTAATCCATTTAGAGTTTATTTTTGTGTATGGTGTTAGGGAGTGTTCTAATTTCATTCTTTCATATGTAGCTATCCAGTTGGCCCAGCACCACTTATGGAAGAGGCTGTCTTTTCTCCATTGTATATTCTTGCCTCCTTTATCAAAGATAAGGTGACCATATGAGCCTGGGTTTATCTCTGGGCTTTCTATCCTGTTCCGTTGATCTGTATTTCTGTTTTTGTGCCAGTACTGTCTTGATCACTGTAGCTTTGTAGTATAGTCTGAAGTCAGGGAGCCTGATTCCTCCAGCTCCGTTTTTCACTCTCAAGATTGCTTTGGCTATTCGGGGTCTTTTGTGTTTCCATACAAATTGTGAAATTTTTTATTCTAGTTGTGTGAAAAATTCCAGTGGTAGTTTGATAGGGATTGCATTGAATCTGTAGATTGCTTTGGGTAGTAGAGTCATTTTCACAATGTTGATTCTTCCAATCCAAGAACATGGTATATCTCTCCATCTATTTGTATCATCTTTAATTTCTTTCATCAGTGTTATAATTTTCTGCATACAGGTCTTTTGTCTTCTTAGGTAGGTTTATTCCTAGATATTTTATTCTTTTTGTTGCAGTGGTAAATGGGAGCGTTTTCTTGATTTCACTTTCAGATTTTTCATCATTAGTGTATAGGAATGCCAGAGATTTCTGTGCATTAATTTTGTATCCTGCTACTTTACCAGATTCATTGATTAGCTCTAGTAGTTTTCCGGTAGCATGTTTAGGATTCTCTCTATATAGTATCATGTCATCTGCAAACAGTGACAGCGTTACTTCTTCTTTTCCAATTTGGATTCCTTTTATTTCTTTGATTGCTGTGGCTAAAAATTCCAAAACTGTGTTGCGTAATAATGGTGAGAGTAGGCAACCTTGTCTTGTTCCTGATCTTAGTGGAAATGCTTTCAGTTTTTCACCATTGAGGACGATGTTGGCTGTGGGTTTGTCATATATGGCCTTTATTTTGTTGAGGAAAGTTCCCTCTATGCCTACTTTCTGGAGGGTTTTTACAATAAATGGGTGTTGAATTTTGTCGAAAGCTTTCTCTGCATCTATTGAGATGATCGTATGGTTTTTCTCCTTCAATTTGTTAATACGGTATATCACGTTGATTGATTTGCGTATATTGAAGAATCCTTGTATTCCTGGGATAAACCCCACTTGATCATAGTGTATGATCCTTTTAATGTGCTGTTGGATTCTGTTTGCTAGTGTTTTGTTGAGGAGTTTTGCATCTATGTTCATCAGTGATATTGGCCTGTAGTTTTCTTTCTTTGTGACATCTTTGGTTTTGATATCAGGGTGATGGTGGCCTCATAGAATGAGTTTGGGAGTGCTCCTCCCTCTGCTATATTTTGGAAGAGTTTGAGAAGGATAGGTGTTAGGTTTTCTCTAAATGTTTGATAGAATTCGCCTGTGAAGCCATCTGGTCCTAGGCTTTTGTTTGTTGGAATATTTTTAATCACAGTTTCAATTTCAGTGCTTTTGATTGGTCTGTTCATATTTTCTATTTCTTCCTGGTTCAGACTCGGAAGGTTGTACATTTCTACGAATTTGTCCATTTCTTCCATTTTATTGGCATAGAGTTGCTTCTAGTAATCTCTCATGATCCGTTGTATTTCTTAGTGTCACTTTTTACTTCTCCTTTTTCATTTCTAATTCTATTGATTTGAGTTTTCTCCCTTTTTTTCTTGATAAGTCTGGCTAATGGTTTATCAATTTTGTTTGTCTTCTCAAAGAACCAGCTTTTGGTTTTATTGATCTTTGCTATTGTTTCCTTCATTTCTTTTTCATTTATTTCTGATCTGATCTTTATGATTTCTTTCCTTCTGCTAACTTTGGGGTTTTTTTGTTCTTCTTTCTCTAATTGCTTTAGGTGTAAGGGTGGGTTGTTTATTTGAGATGTTTCTTGTTTCTTAAGGTAGGCTTGTATAGCTATAAACTTCTCTCTTAGAACTGCTTTTGCTGCATCCCATAGGTTTTGAGTCATTATGTTTTCATTGTCATTTGTGTCTAGGTATTTTTTGACTTCCTCTTCGATTTCTTCAGTGATCTCTTGCCTATTAAGTAGTGTGTTGTTTAGCCTCCATATGTTTGTATTTCTTACAGATTTTTTCCTGTAATTGATATCTAGTCTCATAGCATTGTGGTCAGAAAAGATACTTGACACAATTTCAATTTTCTTAAATTTACCAAGGCTTGATTTGTGACACAGGATATGATCTATCCTGGAGAATGTTCCATGAGCACTTGAGAAGAATGTGTATTCTGTTGTTTTTGGATGGAATGTCCTATAAATACCAATTAAGTCCATCTTGTTTAATGTATCATTTAAAGCTTGTGTTTCCTTATTTATTTTCATTTTGGATGATCTGTCCATTGGGAATTGCCATTCTTATTTTGAGAAGAAAAATTATTTCCGCTTCTGTTCTGTTTTGTTGCTGTTAGCTAAGTGAAGCAGAGGTAACTTCCTAAGTACATTTGTGGCAGCGCCCTTCCAAATCTGTTTTCGGTCTAGGTGGTGTGTTTCCCATTAGCTCCTTCATTTTTCCGAACCATCTAGAGTTTGCTCCATTTCTAATCACACATTATTTGTGAAATCCATATAATTTCCTGAGAGCTTCTGAAGCTTTCCTTTCCCTACCTGTGACATTTTGAGGAAAGATTTATTCCCCATCTGTGTTTATTCTGCTTTGTGAAGATCATTAGCGACAACCTGAAATGTTTTTTTTTTTCAAATTCTCTTTCAAATTGTGTCTGTTTTGCATTTAGGGTTCAGTTACCCATTTGAAGCTGTATGGAGGACAAGGGGCTGTCTTAGAAATCCCCCTCTTTCCAGACACTCAGTTTTTGCTTTCTTTCATCATGGCGCATGATGCCAAACGATTGTGTTTCCTTACGTGGCCAGGTGATTTTTGTCCTGTTTTAATGTTACTCCTCTACTTGGGTGTGTCACATACATATGTATACATATACATAGACATGTCATTTTTCATGTACTCCCTTAGAAGTATGTTCTTATGCTGAACACAGATTTCCTTTTGCATTATAATGTGTTTTATGAGTATAGAATTCAGGGCTTTTTTTTTCAGTTTTTGGGACTATTTGGGAAAGTATTGGGAAAGTATTGGGAGAGTTTGGGGGTGGTTTGATGGAACTGGGATGGAGGACTTTAGGGATCCCCTGGAAAAAGTATACTTTGCATCTAACGATCTGTCTGGTACATACTAAGTAGTGATAAGTGTTTCATTCATTCAGAAAACACTGATTGGTTCCTAAAATATGTGCCAGGTGCTTGGCTTATCTTTTGGAAAAGAATAATATGCCAAACAGACAGGGAGCTTGCCCTCCTGGAATTGAGTTGAGCTGAAATGAACAAGTGACTTGCCCAAGATCACACAGATTTAAGTGATGAAGCCTTACCAGGAGTCCAAATTGTCAGTTTTTCCGTCTGTCATCCTTTCTTCTTTGTCATGGGGGTTTTCTTTGGGGCTTCATATAGTGAAAAAATCTGGTGGTGTTGACCTTCTTGCCTCATGCTTCTTTGGGGGTTTCCTATGCAGTGACCAGTGGAAATGGTCAGTGGATTCCAACATATTTGTACCCTGGGAGGGGAGGAGGGACATGGCACACCTCTCTTTGTCTAGTATTGTAAATGACTTGGGAAAACCGTTTTCTAACTTGGCATCAGGGGTACAGGCCTTTCCTAACTTGGGTGTGGTGTAACATTTGCCCGACATTTTCTAACGACACATGGAGCACAGTCCGGTAATCCCTATGAACTCAGAGGTTGATATTTCACATTACTTAAGAATAAGGCAGACAGTGATTTGTAAACACTATTTTCAATAATTAATTGTGATTTGATGTCCATATGTTTTAGGAAAAAAAATCTTTTGTATCTCTAGTCCCTCAGACAGAATATCAAACGTGCATTGTTATACAATGTAGAAACCAATTAAACAGACAAATTCATTACCTATGGATTCATTCTATTTATTTTCTTTAGAAGCACCTTTTAAAAATAAGATTGACACCTGTCTGTCAAAGCATCCGTACCAAGTTATGTTTCCCACACATAAAAGACATGGGTGGAGTTCAGGAGTCCTTGCCTGTCCTCTGGTATT
Organism: Phocoena phocoena; assembly: GCF_963924675.1. Taxonomy (NCBI): domain Eukaryota; kingdom Metazoa; phylum Chordata; class Mammalia; order Artiodactyla; family Phocoenidae; genus Phocoena; species Phocoena phocoena. Next base: position 46,769,255 of record NC_089233.1, on the reverse strand, counting down.
ATGGCCTCTCCGCTCATTTGTTTACTTTCCCTTTCTTTTTTCCCTCAGTGCATTGTATGCCTGTCAAATTTTTCTTGAACTGTTTGATTGATTGACTTGTGGCATAATCCATTTTAGAGATAGACTTTGGAACTTCCTGAAGTCAGAATCAACCCATAAGAAATATTTAAGTGGATGCCCTTCCTGTCTGGAACTTTCTTTCTATTGATATTCACATCCCATAAAATGGTTAAGAACGTGGGCTTTGAAGCCCAACATTCTAGACTCAAATTCAGGCTCTGGATTTGGGCAAGTTATGAAACCTCTTTGTGCCTCAGTGTTGCCACCTGGACATGGGAATAAGAATAGCCCTGCTCTCACAGAGATGCTGAGGATTATGGGTCAGTGTCTGGCTGCACTCAGAGCACTGCTGGACTCCATGTAAACGCTGTGTAAAGTGAGCTGTTTTTCCCTGAGGTTATCCTGACCACCTTATCTGAAATGTCACCCCATCACCCTCTATTCTCTTGCCCTGCTTTACTTGACATCACAGCCCTTATCATCATCTGAGGTTATTTTATGTTTTATTGGTTTGTTTGTTGAATGTTTGTCTCTTCCACTAGAATGTAATCTTCATGAGAGCAGGGACTTTTTTCACTATTGTATCTCCTGGTCTGAGGAAGTCTTCAGAACCATTTGTGAATGAACAAATGTATGTGCACAGAAACTTTAATTACTTATAATTATTAGCAGAGTTACTGGAAAAACTAGCCTAAGAAAACATTTAGTTTCGTACTCTACTTATTTGGCTCTTCCAGGAACTTGGCCAATAGTTAAAAATAAGCTAGGAAAATAGCATTAATATACTGGGAGGTCAAGCCCATATTTGACATTTCGTATATCTACCAAGAATGTTTTAGGTGTGCTGTACATTTTTTCCCCCTATTTCTCAAAACTGTAGATTAAGTAGTAGTGTCAGGATGAAATAAGGCAGAGAGGAAGTGGTCTAAAGAACTTGACCTGGGAAGCATGTCCTGACTTGCTTGACTGAAAGCCAATAGATTGATAGGGAGATCCTTTCCCATTGATTTAGTCTGTGTTCAAAGATGATTTGCAAGCTCAATTTATTGTTTAACCTCATTAAAATAAAGTGATAATTTTATGGGTTTGAAATATGTTATGACTGACTTTCTGATTGAGACTGCTAGCCCCAGGGCTTACAACTTACATGTAAATGTGTTCAGAGGGGAAATATTGATGTTTGTTTCCTCTGTGTTCACACTGTTCAGACTTTATGGTGAATAACAAAGCTTTACAACTTGTTTTTCACAAATAGGATGCTAAGGACTTGCAGCAACATGGAAAATCTATTTATTATTTTGTGTCAGAGTTATCTGGGCCATCTCCCCCTTAACAGACCCGCAGAGCTAATTGTTGCTTGGGGTAGAGAAGGAAATAGCATAATAGCCAGTGCTTAGAGAATATTAATTTCACATAAATAGAATTTCCTTTTATTACAGGGAAGGTAATTTTCTGACCACTAGGCAATAGAGTGGAATTTACTGTTAACCCCAATTTTGCCAGATGGGTGAAGGCATAACCCACCCCATCATGACTTTAGGACTTCTGACATAAAGTTTTAAAAATATAATTACAGTTTCTTGCTTAGGAATCACCTCTGCTTTCAGCACTTGTAGTTGCAGCTATGGTCCTGAGACCACTGCATCAAGTAGGGAAAAAAAGAAAATTGAGGTGATTTGAGGAAGAGAGAAAAAAGATTACATGGGGTGTCCATGCAAAAAAAAAAAAACAAAAACCCTTAACCACAGCATGTATCTGGGTAATGGGCATATTCAGTGGGTGAATATCCCAGTTATAAAGCCAGTCCAACACGGCTTGTATGTGAAGCATATCAACTGCTTCATCTGAGTGTTCCACTTGGCATTTATGGGGGGAGTTGGACAGTCCCCCTTCTCAGAGTAAACAGACCTCACAGTAGATTTTACCCAATCCATCATTTTGGAGAGTGTTATGTGCCTGGATCATCTGTAGCTCACTTGTTCCCTAGTGAGCAGTGAGTCCTGTGTCAACCCAAACAGGTTCTTCTGCTCTGCAACATTCAAAACCAAAGACACTGCCCCTAAACTAGTCACTCTCACAAACTATTTTAGTAAATGTTCTTCAGGAAGCTGAAGATACAGATCCACAAAATGAGGCAACTCCATCACAGTATACGCTCTCGTTTCAGTAGTGTCTTGACCGCCCTACATGGACTACCTTCTTGGTGACCAGAGGTACCTTCGTTGTCTTGGTGTAATTTTTCCCTATTCAGGCTGTTTTGTGGCCACACCTCAGACTGACCAAAATCTAAGCATGGTCTAGCATCAAGGCCCAACCCAGAACTTTCTTTTTAGCTACTACAGATGACAATAAACAAGGAAATGTGTTTAGCATGGTTCTTTTTTTGCATCTCCTTATGTACCCAGTGAGCCAACTTGGGAATCAGATCTACTACCATTCCTAAATTCCACTGGTAACTTTTAACTTTAATAACTGCTCATGGTGTAGCTGCAGATTTACACAATGTGACTAGGGTTCAAAAGTTCCACGTTACTGGCCCTTTCATCTCTTCTCTTCCCAAACCATGCATTTCTCTGAGCCGAGGGGGGCCTGGTAAATCCCAATTCTGCCACTTCTATTTTTTTTTTTTTTCATGTGATGTCTGAAACATTTATATTAACATATTTCCATACAACTAACCCAAAGAAAGTTTAGTATTAGTTGTTTTTTGTTTGTTTGTTTTTTTTGTACTGCGGGTTCTTATCAGTCATCAGTTTTATACACATCAGTGTATACATGTCAATCCCAATCGCCCAATTCAGCACATGACCATCCCCACCCCACCACGGTTTCTCCCCCTTGGTGTCCATACGTTTGTCCTCTACATCTGTGTCTCAACTTGTGCCCTGCAAACTGGTTCATCTGTACCATTTTTCTGTGTTCCACATACATGCGTTAATGTACGATATTTGTTTTTCTCTTTCTGACTTACTTCACTCTATGTGACAGTCTCTAGATCCATCCACGTCTCAACAAATGACTCAATTTCATTCCTTTTTATGGCTGAGTAATATCCCATTCTATATATGTACCACATCTTCTTTATCCATTCATCTGTCGATGGGCATTTAGTTTGCTTCCATGACCTGGCTATTGTAAATGGTGCTGCAGTGAACATTGGGGTGCATGCATCTTTTTGAATTATGGTTTTCTCTGGGTATATGCCCAGTAGTGGGATTGCTGGATCATATGGTAATTCTATTTTTAGTTTTTTAAGGAACCTCCATACTGTTCTCCATAGTGGTTGTATCAATTTACATTTCCACCAACAGAGCAAGAGGGTTCTGTTTTCTCCACACCATTTCCAGCATTTGTTGTTTGTAGATTTTCTGATGATGCCCATTCTAACTGGTGTGAGGTGATACCTCATTGTAGTTTTGATTTGCATTTCTCAAATAATTAGTGATGTTGAGCAGCTTTTCATGTGCTTCTTGGCCATCTGTATGTCTTCTTCGGAGAAATGTCTATTTAGGTCTTCTGCCCATTTTTGGATTGGGATGTTTGTTTTTTCACTATTGAGCTGCATGAGCTGTTTATATATTTTGGAGATTAATCCCGTGTCCACTGATTCGTTTGCAAATATTGTCTCCCATTCTGAGGGTTGTCTTTTCATCTTGTTTATGGTTTCCTTTGCTGTGCAAAAGCTTTGAAGTTTCATTAGGTCCCATTTGTTTATTTTTGTTTTTATTTGCATTACTATAGGAGATGGATCCAAAAAGATCTTGCTGTGATTTATGTCAATGAGTATTCTTCCTATCTTTTCCTCTAAGAGTTTTATAGTGTCCGGTCTTACATTTAGGTCTCAAATCCATTTTGAGTTTATTTTTGTGTATGTTGATAGGGAGTGTTCTAATTTCATTCCTTTACATGTAGCTGTCCAGTTTTCCCAGCACCACTTATTGAAGACACTGTCTTTTCTCCACTGTATATCTTTGCCTCCTTTCTCATAGATTAGTTGACCATAGGTGCGTGGGTTTATCTCTGGGCTTTCTATCTTGTTCCATTGATCTACGTTTCTGTTTTTGTGCCAGTACCATATCGTCTTGATTACTGTACCTTTGTAGTATAGTCTGAAGTCAGGGAGTCTGATTTCTCCAGCTCCATTTTTTTCCCTCAAGAGTGCTTTGGCTATTCGGGGTCTTTTGTGTCTCCATACAAATTTTAAGACGATTTGTTCTAGTTCCGTAAAAAATGCTCTTGCTAATTTGATAGGGATTGCATTGAATCTGTAGGTTGCTTTGGGTAGTATAGTCATTTTCACAATATTCATTCTTCCAGTCCAAGAACATGGTATATCTTTCCATCTGTTGGTATCATCTTTAATTTCTTTCATCAGTTTCTTATAGTTTTCTGCATACAGGTCTTTTGTCTCCCTAGGTAGGTTTATTCCTAGGTATTTTATTCTTTTTGTTGCAGTAGTAAATGGGAGTGTTTTCCTTCATTTCTCTTTCAGATTTTTCATCATTAGTGTATAGGAATGCAAGAGATTTCTGTGCATTAATTTTGTATGCTGAAACTTTACCAAATTCATTGATTAGCTCTAGTAGTTTTCTGGTGGCATTTCTAGGATTCTCTATGTATAGTATCATGTCATCTGCAAACAGTGACAGTTTTACTTCTTCTTTTCCAATTTGTGTTCCTTTTATTTCTTTTTCTTCTCTGATTGCTGTGGCTAGGGCTTCCAAATCTATGTTGAATAATAGTAGTGAGAGTGGACATCCTTGTCTCGTTCCTGATCTTAGAGGAAATGCTGTCAGTTTTTCACCACTGAGAATGATTTTTGCTATGGGTTTGTCGCATATGGCCTTTATTATGTTGAGGTAGGTGCCCTCTATGCCCACTTTCTGGAGAGGTTTTATCATAAATGGGTGTTGAATTTTGTCAAAAGCTTTTTCTGCATCTATTGAGATGATCATATGGTTTTTATTCTTCAATTTATTAATATGGTATATCACATTGATTTATTTGCATATATTGAAGAATGCTTGCATCCTTGGGATAAATCCCACTTGATCGTGGTGTATGATCCTTTTAATGTGTTGTTGGATTCTGTTTGCTAGTATTTTGTTGAGGATTTTTGCATCTATATTCATCAATGATATTGGTCTATAATTTTCTTTTTTTGTAGTATCTTAGTCTGGTTTTGTTATCAGGGTGATGGTGGCCTCATAGAATGAGTTTGGGAGTGTTCCTTTCTCTGCAGTTTTTTGGAAGAGTTTGAGAAGAATGGGTGTTAGCTCTTCTCTTAATGTTAGATAGAATTCACCTGTGAAGCCATCTGGTCCTGGGCTTTTGTTTGTTGGAAGATTTTTAATGACAGTTTCAACTTCATTACTTGTGATTGGTCTGTTCATATTTTCTGTTTCTTCCTGGTTCAGTCTTGGAAGGTTATACCTTTCTAAGAATTTGTCCATTTCTTCCAGGTTGTCCATTTTATTGACATAGATTTGCTTGCAGTAGTCTCTTAGGATACTTTGTATTTCTGCGCTGTCTGTTGTAACTTATCCTTTTTCATTTCTAATTTTATTGATTTGAGTCCTCTCGCTCTTTTTCTTGATGAGTCTGGCTGATGGTTTATCAATTTTGTTTATTTTCTCAAAGAACCAGCTTTTAGTTTTATTGATCTTTGCTATTGTTTTCTTTGTTTCTATTTCATTGATTCCTGCCCTGATCTTTGTGATTCCTTTCCCTCTGCTAACTTTGGGATTTGTTTGTTCTTCTTTCTCTAGTTCCTTTAGGTGTAAGGTTAGTTTATTTACTTGAGATTTTTCTTGTTTCTTGAGGTAGGCTTGTGTAGCTATAAACTTCCCTCTTAGAACTGCTTTTGCTGCATCTCATAGGTTTTGGATCGCTGTGTTTTCATTGTCATCTGTCTCTATGTATTTTTTTATTTTGTCTCTGATTTCTTCAGTGATCTCTTGCTTATTTAGTAACGTATTGTTTAGCCTCCATGTGTTTGTGTTTTTTACATTCTTTTCCCTGTAATTTATTTCTAATCTCATAGCATTGTGGTCAGAAAAGATGCTTGATATGAATTCAATTTTCTTTAATCTACTGAGGCTTGATTTGTGGCCCAAGATGTGATCTGTCCTGGAGAATGTTCCGAGTGCACTTGAGAAGGAAGTGTAATCTTCTGTTTCTGGATGGAATGTCCTATAAATATCAATTATATCTATCTGGTCTATTGTGTCATTTAAAGCTTCTGTTTCCTTATTTATTTTCATTTTGGATGATCTGTCCATTGGTGTAAGTGAGGTGTTAAAGTTCCCCACTATGACTGTGTTACTGTCGATTTCCTCTTTTATAGCTGTTAGCAGTTACCTTATGTATTGAGGTGCTCCTATGTTGGGGGCATATATATTTATAATTGTTATATCTTCTTCTTGGATTGATCCCTTGATCATTATGTGGTGTCCTTCCTTGTCTCTTATAACATTCTTTATTTTAAAGTCTATTTTATCTGATATGAGTATAGGTACTCCAGCTTTCCTCTGATTCCCATTTGCATGGAATATCTTTTTCCATCCCCTCACTTTCAGTCTGTATATGTCTCTAGGTCTGAAGTGGGTCTCTTGTGGACAGCGTATATATGGGTCTTGTTTTTGTATACATTCAGCAAGCCTTTTGGTTGGAGCATTTAATCCATTCATGTTTAAGGTAATTATCGCTATATATGTTCCTATGACCAGTTTCTTAATTGTTTTGGGTTTGTTTTTGTAGGTCCTTTTGTTCTCTTGTGTTTCCCACTTAGAGAAGTTCTTTTAGCATTTGTAGTAGAGCTGGCTTAGTGGTGCTGAATTCGCTTAGCTTTTGCTTATCTGTAAAGCTTTTGATTTCTCCATGGAATCTGAATGAGATCCTTGCTGGGTAGAGTAATCTTGATTGTAGGTTCTTCCCTTTCATCAGTTTAAGTGTATCATGCCACTCCCTTGTGGCTTGTAGAGTTTCTGCTGAGAAATCAGCCGATAACCTTATGGGAGTTTCCTTGTATGTTATTTGTCGATGGTTTTTCCGTTGCTGCTTTCAATAAGTTTTCTTTGTCTTTAATTTTTGCCAATTTGATTGCTATGTGTCTCGGCATGTTTCTCCTTGGGTTTATCCTGTATGGGACTCGCTGTGCTTCCTGGACTTGGGTGGCTATTTCCTTTTCCATGTTAGGGAAATTTTCGACCATAATCTCTTCAAATATTTTCTCTCGTCCTTTCTGTCTCTCTTCTCCTTCTGGGACCCCTGTAATGTGAATATTGTTACGTTTCATGTTGTCCCAGAGGTCTCTTAGGCTGTCTCATTTCTTTTCATTCTTTTTTCTTTAGTCTGTTCCGCAGCAGTGAATTCCACCATTGTCTCTTCCAGGTCACTTATCCGTTCTTCTGCCTCAGTTATTCTGCTATTGATTCCTTCTAGTGTAGTTTTCATTTCAGTTATTGTATTATTCATCTCTGTTTGTTTGTTCTTTAATTCTTCTAGGTCTTTGTTAAACATTTCTTTGCATCTTCTCGATCTTTGCCTCCATGCTTTTTCTGGGGTCCTGTATCATCTTCACTATCATTATTCTGAATTCTTTTTCTGGAAGGTCACCTATCTCCACTTCATTTAGTTCTTTTTCTGGGGTTTTTTCTTGTTCCTTCATCTGGTATATAGCCCTCTGCCTTTTCATCTTGTCTATCTTTCTGTGAATGTGGTTTTTGTTCCACAGGCTTCAGGATTGTAGTTTTCTTGCTTCTGCTGTCTGCCCTCTGGTGGATGAGGCTATCTAAAAGGCTTGATGGGAGGGACTGGTGGTGGGTAGAGCTGACTGTTGCTCTGGTGGCAGAGCTCAGAAAAATTTTAATCCACTTAAATGTTGATGGGTGGAGCTGGGTTCCCTCCCTGTTGGTTGTTTGGCCCGAGGCAACCCAACACTGGAGTCTACCTGGGCTCTTTGGTAGGACTAATGACAGACTCTGGGAGGGCTCATGCCAAGGAGTACTTCCCAGAACTTCTGCTGCCAGTGTCCTTGTCCCCACGGTGAAACAGAGCCACCCCCCGCCTCTTCAGGAGACCTTCCAACACTAGCAGGTAGGTCTGGTTCAGTCTCCTATGGGGTCACTGCTCCTTCCCCTGGGTCCCGATGCACACACTACTTTGTGTGTGCCCTCCAAGAGTGGAGACTCTGTTTCCCCCAGTCCTGTCGAAGTCCTGCAATCAATTCCCACTAGGCTTGGAAGTCTGATTCTCTAGGAATTCCTCTTCCTGTTGCCAGACCCCCAGGTTGGGAAGCCTTACGTGGGGCTCAGAACCTTCACTCTGGTGGGTGGACTTCTGTGGTATAAGCATTCTCCAGTCTGTGAGTCACCCACCCAGCAGTTATGGAATTTGGTTTTACTGTGATTGCGCCCCTCCTACCTTCTCATTGTGGCTTCTCCTTTGTCTTTGGATGTGAGGGGTCTTGTTTGGTGAGTTCCAGTGTCTTCCTGTTGATGATTGTCCAGCAGCTAGTTGTGATTCAGGTGTTCTTGCAAGAGGGAGTGAGGGCACGTCCTTCTACTCTGCCCGTGAATTCTTAACCCCAATTCTGCCACTTCTGACACCTTTTCTGAACTCTTTTACTCACAGCTTTTCTGACACCAAATTTATGCGTGTGTGTGTGTGTGTGTGTGTGTGTGTTTTGTCATACAAATGCTCTAAGTCTTTTGGTGCCAACTGGATGTCCTACGATTCAATTCAGTTCTGACACTGGGTACCTGGAGTTAGTGTCAGATGCCACAAATTAAGGCCTCAGCCCCCCAAGACTGCCCCCACTTCAAATGCCAGCCAAAAGTCCCAGCTTTTCACCAGTACTTCTCATGGACGAGCTATAATTTGAGGGTTCCTATGACCTTCCTCAGGTTTGAAAATTTGCTAGAATGACTCACAGAACTCAGGGAGACTGTTTACCTACTATTGTTGGTTTATTATAAAGAATACAACTCAGGAACACTCAAATGGAAGAAGTGTAGTGGGGGAGATACCAGAATGCATGGAGCTTCCACGCCCTCTCAGGGTACATCACCCTCCCAGCACCGATGTGGTCAACCTGGAAGCATTCCCAACCCCAAGGTGCAGGAGTTCATTATGTAGGCATGATTGATTAAGTCATTGGCCATTGGTGATGAACCCCTTCTCCAGCCTCGTCCCCTCCATGTAGGTCCAGCGGGTGAAGCTAACCCTCTAATTACATGGTTCCTTTGGCAACCAGCCCCCACCATGAGCCATCTGTGGGTCACCTCACTAGCATAAACTCGAGTTTGGTTAAATGAATAACAAAAGATGCTCCTGGGCTTCCCTTTTGGCGCAGTGGTTGAGAGTCCGCCTGCCGATGCAGGGGACACGGGTTCGTGCCCTGGTCCGGGAAGATCCCACATGCCGTGGAGCGGCTGGGCCCGTGAGCCATGGCCGCTGAGCCTGCGCGTCCGGAGCCTGTGCTCCGCAATGGGAGAGGTCACAACGGTGAGAGGCCCGCGTACTGCAAAAAAACAAAAACAAAAGATGCTTCTGTCACCTCTGTCACTCAGGACATTCCAGAGGTTTTAGAAACTCTGTCAGGAACCTGGGGTAAAAGACCAGATATATATATTTTTGTATATTAAAAATATGTTATGTATATCTTGCTGTATTACAGTAATCAGTCTCACAACTTGAAATATATTTATGCAGAAATATTCTTAACCATGTATACTAATAATATGTATCCCCATACCTACAAGAAAACTAATTTCTTTCCCATACATATCTAGTTTCACCACAGAACTTTAAATCTAGAAGTTGGGGTTAACTTCTCCTCATATTAAAAGAACATTATGGGTATTCTTTGAGAGATGATATTTAACCATGACTTTTTAGTGTGTGTAACATATACTCATGTATTATAATTTGAGGAAAATTCATTTTTAGCATCTTATATTCATGTAAGGGTCATCTAGGACCCCTATTTTTAAGCCAGGTGCCACATAGCATTAACTTACATGATATTATAAACTGAGTTTTCTAGAATGATTTCAAAAATTTAAGTAATAGATCTTTCAGATCATAACTGAATAGCATAAGGTAAAACAAAAGTTCCATTTGTGAAGCTAAACATCACGCAGCTATTCAGTTATTCTTGGGTGTAGATGTGTAAGCTTGTTCTTTAACAGTTAGACCATGTGTGTCCATTTATTTCTCTGTGATAGATGTGCCAGATAGCCAAAACCTTTGCTTAGTACCTTGGGGGAAAGGGGGCCTTTGACATGTGCACTGATTTTATGCCATTCTAGTCACATGTACAAAATCCATTTAAATAGGAGAACTAAATTGCTTACGGTAGTAAGCTACATTTCTCAGTGAATGCTGGTACATTTTGATGCATGCTGATCTGGGCTCTGACACAGTCATCATCTACATATCAAACATATGCATTTAGCCTTCAGAACAGAACCTGGCACTGCTGGAGCTGTGGGAGTGAGTTCGCTCGTTGAAGAAATCTTTCCTCTTCCTCTTTGGAGAAAGAACTTATCATTGGTGGCCATTGTCTCAAGAGTCCATTGTCTCAAGCCTCAGAGTGGCCTTTCCAGTGAACAAAAAGAAATTCTGTAGCATGGTGAAGATTTGAGACCCTGACTCATCTTTCTTCCCTTCTATGAGAGAATGCTTGTGGTCATGAGGCCTGCAGTTTAAAAGATGAGCGGTAAATGTACTGAAACACCGATGTTAAAAAAGGGTACAAAATATCAGTAGAAAACAAATCACTAGTTTTACCTTTGCAATGGGTGAAACACAAAGTACACAAATGATGATTTCTTTGCCCACAGAACACTCAGGCTTCTCTTCTGCCTTTTGCGTTTTTGTATGTCATTGGTATCTACATATATTTTGTAGATACTTTCCACCTGTGACTTTCTGATAATTCAGATATATGGCTTACATGACTATTCACCTTCCCTTACTTTCATTCTGTCTTAACTAGCCTAAATTGAAGGCCCTTAAGGGTCTTGTGTGTTCTCCATGTCATCTCCTAAACATCCATACTTCTAACAACTGATGTGGAACTCCTTTGATGACTGTCCTTCAAGTTTGCCTCATAGGTGATGCCACTTGACTGACAAGTCCTCTTGGTAATCCAGTGACTAAACCCTTCCCGCTGAGGCCCAAGGGGGATCTCTTGTGCTGAATTGCACTGCACAGTAAATGACACTATAGTAAGGTTTTAACTTATGAGTTAACTGAATGAATGGGAGCTTTGCTGTTGCAATTCATTAGTATTCTGTGTGGTAAAGCAAGACTCGGTGCTGCCAGTGGGAGCCAGTACAATCTTCTCTTCTTATAATTATCATATCAGTGTATTAAAGGTACTTTAACTAAAAGGAGAAAATACCCTTGTAAAGAAAGTCTAAGTTGGCCTAAGGAAACAAGGTGATCACTTCTGTATGTCACTGAGCTTTGCCTGTGTGGCACATCCTGTCTAGATACTTCTGCAGTATCACCTCATTTTTATCTTAAGAACAACCTTGTGTGGTAGGGTCTTCTTTACCCCTGTTTTGTACATGAGGAAAATCAGGCACAGAGAGGTTAAATAACCTGCCTGAGATCCCATAGCTTGTAAGAGTAGAGCAAGGATTCAAACCGAGGTCGTCCTTCTCCATGGCTCTGCACTTGAAAATGAGATTTTATCTCATCCTTAGGCATAAACATTTGCTTTATATATGAATTCATTTCATTGACATTGTTTCTCTTTTATTTCTTTCCCCTTTTTGTGAAAGTTGATAACATTTTTAACTTAAAAATGTTTAAACTCAGAAAAGTACTGAGAAAAGTAACAACGACTCATGCATCACCAAGAGTCTTAAAAATATTAACATTTTGGCTTCTTTACCTGCACTCTTTGTTTTTTAAATAAAAGAATAAGTAATTTTTGACAGTGTTCTTCTCCTCAATCCTATTCCTTCCTTTTCTTCTTCCCATTCCTTGCCCAAGAGCGACAACTCTTAAGAGCTGGATATAAAACTTTCTAGAATATGTTTTGATATTTCTTCCACATATATAGAAATACAGATTTCCCTGCTATCCCAAAATAGAGCATTCCTACGAAAACTTTCACAAACCAAAATGGTGTAAAGTGAAGAAGCAATTACCTTTTTTTTTTGGTAAAAGTTAAAATCATCTTCAGATTTATTCTTGTTAGTGAAAACAGGTACTAATGTAGGTCTTTCATAAAAGCAGAGCAACGTAAAGTGAACTTTAGAAAAGCGGGGGATAGCTGCAGCTATAAACCATACACACTATGGTTTTGTGTGTTTAAATGTATACATAAGTCCTCACGTTATATAGACCATACTGTTTCTTAGCCTTTTCACCTAACATTAGGTTTCTGAAACCTCTCTGTAGTGCTTTACCTAGCTGTAATTCATTATCAGGTGCTGAATTTAACTCTATCTTCTTGATACGCCATATTTTATGTGTTCATTCTCCAATCAGTGGGTGACTAGGTTGTTTTCAATATTCTATTATAAACAATACTGAAGCAAACATTTGTCAGTATATATGGCTTCACATGTGTGTGCCTCCTGGGTGAGCTTGCTGGTTGGGAGAGGCTGAGCGGTGAACTCCAGCAATGAGTGTAGAACAGCAACAAATGGGGAAGTGGGCGCTTCAGAACCATGCCTGAGAATTAAAGGAAAGAACCAGCAAGAACATTCACTGTGGTTATGAGACGATTAGCAATACATCTGACTGCTAATAGATAATCTGTTTGACTGCTTATAATCTATGTCCAGGCTTTATGAAGTCCCTACAAACAAATGTTAGGCTTATGTGAGGTTTAATAAAGAAAACTCTGAGCTAAGAGGCAGGAGACCTGGATTTTCTCCCCAGCTGTGCTCTAACCTAGATTTGTGCCATAAAACCATACATTAATGCACTCTGAATCTCATTTTTCTCACCTGAAGATGAACAATTTTTTGTAGTAGACTATTTTTGCTTAAGACTTCTTCCAGCACCCATCTACCTTAGTTACAGCCAGGACAAGTACTCTTTAAAGTTAACACTGCACTCCCACCCCACACACACACTCAGGCTTGAACTGAATGATCCACAGGCCTCAGTCTCTATTGCCCCTAGACTGCCACCCTGCTGCCCCTGAATGGAGTGCCCATTCCTAATCCAGAGCTTCAGGCGTTTGGTCTTATGGGCCCCTCAGCTAATTGTTCCCTTTCCCTAGCGTATAGAATACTCCTACTCTTGTCCCTTTCCTGTCTCATTTATCTGCCCCTGACCATTGTCATCTGAGCTCCTTGTCTCAGGGTCTTCTTTCTGGGGAAACCTGAACAAAGAAATTCACTGATTCAAGTCCTGCCTGTTCTTCTACCTCTAGCCCAATTCCACAGGCTTCAAAGGTCCTTTCTGACCTGCTTGGGCTCATGCTCACAGAGCTGACCTGGACCCTTATGGCATTTGCCTTTTGAACCAATTAATGCAAGGCTGTGTGTGATTATTCAGGCTCTTACCTTTTGCATCCCTCCTCCCAATCATAAGATGAACTGCCAAAAGTCAGGAGCTCTTTTGCATGTTGCTGTTGTTTTTATTTTCAGTGTACCTCAGCGCCTGGTATGGAACTAATGCAGAATATGCGCAAGTAGTAAGTTTTGATTGAGTGAATAATGTTGTCTTAATAGGTCCATACCTCACCAGGGCTGATTTGTGGATGTCAGCCATCTCTTCTCTCTTCTTGGATTTCTTTGCCTTTTAATTAACTTCTCATTAGGCTTGTGGCTCTTGGTGATCACAGTCACCTGTGGGCCTGACAGTCAGAAGGTTATAGACTGGGCCGTTCCTTTTGTTATAGGGGTGATAAAAAGAAATACTCTCAGCGGAAATAACTGGGAATAAAAGTGTGTTGGGAAGTAGTAATTAGAATTTTTTAAAATTTTAATCTAATGCCTTTAATTCTAAATTTATCCATAGCTTTGTTTTAAAGTTATTATCAGGGTTATATGAAGTTAATAATAAGTGACCAAACAACCTCAAAACATTAATGATTCTAAATGTTTTGCTTCTAATATTCTTACCACCTTTCCCCATGACATGGAGTCTGTATTTTCTCTCTCCTTCCCTCCTTTTCCTCCCTCCCTTCTTTCCTTCCTTCATTTCTTTCTTTCCAGAGTCAGCCTGATTGAAATAAAAATTTTAAATGAAGTGACTCTTAAAAATTCTCTCTCTTATTGCCATTAAATACCTCATATGGTTAAAAAATCGGGAGAAGAATTCAAATGAGTGAAACTGACAGCTTACTGTTTTGTTCAGCAAATGAGTGTTTACTTTCGACTTAATGCTTTGACTACAGTCTTTACTTTCTTTGTGAAATCAGGGCCTCTCACCTCTGAAATCTTTAGTAGCTAAGAGTATTTACTTATTCCTTGAGTTTAAAAATTGAGGGAACATTTTTTTCCCCCTCAAACAGTGTAACATTCTATTTATCATTTGTTTGAACCTGCTTAGTGAGTATTGGTTTTGTAAAATATATTCCAAAAAGCTTGTTTCTCAGATTCAGTTCTTTTCAAACTGTGCACAACCTGGTTGGGCAGAGGAGACCTCTCCTTTTGCTCGCCTTTATTCCTCCTGAATTGACTTTATCATCATCCCTCCAGTGGTCTCTAAGGTTCATCACAGATTCTCTCTGCTTGCTGGCAGAAAGCAAGCAGCACAGAGACTGTGGGGCACAATTGCTGAAAGGGTCCTCTTTCAATTCAGCCCTCATTCTAATTTTAACTTATTTGGTGCTGCTGTGGAAAAGCTGTTTGCCTCAAATAAGGTGAATAAATAAATGATATCTTGAGTGTAGAGTTCATAAAATAGGCTGCAGAAATCTAGCAGCTAAGATTTAGGCCAAAGGCACTAATTTTCTTCCTTTTCCTCTTTCATTTTTATCCTCCCTTTTCTCTGTAACGATCAGATGGATAGGGTTGGCAGGAGTGAAGGCATAGGATACAGGATATTATAAATTTGTCTACGCGTCTCTGTTTGAAACGTGTGGTGTTGTAGAATCAAGCACAGTTCCAATCATCTCCTAAAAGATGGAGGTGCGGGCCGGGGGGAAGGCAGCTCCTTCCTGACCTTTGTGGAGTCCAGGGGTTTCAAGGAAGAGCACAGAGGGGACACCGAGCAGACCCTGGTCCGGGAGACCCAAAACGATGGCTGCAGTGATTTCACTGAGGTCTGCTGAATTGAACTAAGTCATTCTGGTTCTAAATGTGAAACAATTTAAAGAGAGTTCTTAATTTTTTTACACAGGTATTACATCTTAACATTTCCACAGACCAGACTCAGTTTTCTTTCTGAAGGTATAAAGTCTGGGACTGTGTTTCTGTAAGGTAGAGAAGATGTATCACTTTGTCCTGCCTCCCTGGAAAACAAAAATCAATGCTGTCTTGATTTTTTTTTTTTTTTTTTGCGGTACGCGGGTCTCTCACCACTGTGGCCTCTCCTGTTGCGGAGCACAGACTCCAGACGTGCAGGTTCAGCGGCCATGGCTCATGGGCCCAGCCGCTCCGCGGCATGTGGGATCTTCCCGGACCGGGGCACGAACCTGAGTCCCCTGCATTGGCAGGCGGACTCTCAACCAGTGCGCCACCAGGGAAGCCCCTGTCTTGATTTTTAATTTTTATTGTAGCTTTCAACGCTGACCTTAGGAAATTACTGAGCTCTGAATTTGTTTCCTCATCCATAATATAAACAAAGTAGGATTGTTCTAAGGATTAAATGAGATAACATGTCCAACAGTTACCACAGTACCTGAAACTCAGTAAGTACTATCAATATTAGCTAGTAATAGCATTTCAATCATTTTCATGTTTATTATGCATTTATTCTTCCTGACAGCCTTGTACTGTGTTGAATACTAGGGGTATGCAAATTTTTCTATAAAGGACCAGATAGTAAGTATATTTAGCTTGATGGACCATACAGTTTCTGTTGTAACTACTCAACTCTGCCATTATAGTATGAAAGAAGCCAAAGACAATGTGAATGAATGGGTGTGTCTGTGTTCCAATAAAACTTTATTTACAAAAGCAGGTGGCAAGCAAATGTGGCCTAGGGACTATAGTTTGCTGACTCCTGACAACTCTCTATTTGCTATTATCTATATTTTATAAATAAGAAGATGGAAGCAGATATTTAGGAGATGGCCTGTGAGCCCATTGCTAATTAGTTATATATGTCACAGTAATACCTATTGTTATCTAACTTTTAGTTTAGGACTTTGTGTAGACAAACTTTGTGTAGACAGTTTATGATGGCCATTTCTCATCTAGTGATCATCCGCCTTGTCTGAGAAACAGACTTGTTTGCACTATTGGCTGGCCTGTGGGGGTCCCATGGGCAGTCTGCTTTTACTTTGTATTAGGGCCACGACTTCAGCTTTAAAAATCAAGGCCACCTTGGTGGCATGCAAATCCACCATTGACACCGACAAAGGCAAATGCCTGTGTCAATCTTTTCCTCTTTTTAAAATGTATTTATTCTTGTCTGTGTTGGGTCTTTGTTGCTGCACGCGGGCTTTCTCTAGTTGCAGCGAGCGGGTGCTACTCTTTGTTGCAGCACGCAGGCTTCTCATTGCAGTGGCTTCTCTTGTTGCGGAGCATGGGCTCTAGGCACGTGGGCTTCAGTAGTTGTGGCACATGGGCTGAGTAGTTGTGGCTTGCGGGCTCTAGAGTGCAGGCTCAGTAGTTGTGGTGCATGGGCTTAGTTGCTCTGCCGCATGTGGGATCTTCCTGGACCAGGGCTCGAACCCATGTCCCCTGCATTGGCAGGTAGATTCTTAACCACTGTGCCATCAAGGAAGTCCTCCTGCCTCAATCTTAAGCGAGAGTTAGAAATGTAGCTCCTCAAAGCAGTTTTAATACTTCCCTCTACTTGAGATAACACTAAAAATGTATTTTTGCCGTCAAAAATGTATTCCTGGGTTCTGCATCTTTAAGAGAAAGGGCTAATTTGGGGGATATGGATCAAAATATTGGAAAAGAAAAAATCTGTAAAATACTTTTATGAAATAAGTTCTAGCTTTAGAGTTATTTTGGTTCTAAAAGATATCCCTAGAGAGAAGCATGAGGTCTGTGGCTTGAGCAAAGTCTCTTACACATGCTTCTAGGATTCACGTTCATACATGCTCTCACACACACTCACATTCCATTTTTATCTCCCTCTTGCTCTGTCTCTCTGTCTCTTTCTGTTTCTGTCTCTGTCTCTCTCATACACACACATACTCATACATGAAGTAAAGAGAGTATTTACAAGCAGACATCATGCACCAAACTCTCAGACTGTACTTCATAGAGGTTGCCTCAGGCTACTGTTCTGATCCAGTTTATATGTATTTAGATTCAAATTTACTAGGCTTGGTACCAGATTTCTCAATCTACCACAAATTAGAAGCAACAAATAGGGAGAAGGATATTGCTAGTAAAGGGTGACTGGCTGCAGCCGGAGCTGACAGCTGATGTTTGGCTACCAAAGGAAGTAGCCAAAAAAACAAAAAAACATACCATGATACCGTGTTGAATCAGTTATTAGGAAAAGGTTAGCCTATATACATTGCACTCTGATTACTTAAACAGAAATAAGTGTAATATCTTCCAGGATTATTTTGCTGTAAAGTCATTCTAACAATTGGAAATTTTGACCTTTAATTTGTAGAATCCATTTTTCTGGAAAGTTCGCTCAAGCCTAACACCTCTTTTTCTGACGTTGGGTAGATGTGGAGTTTCCACATATTTATAAATATGTTATGGTCTAAAATTAATCTTTTAATAATAATTAATTATAAGAATATTAATTCATGTTTTCAAACATATTTCCTAATTGATCAGCTCTATATATTTTAATTTATATATTTCTTCATGCCAGACACAGCTAGAAATAGTTCTTTACTCAACTGAGTGATATTGAATCTAATGAAAAAATCTTAATATAGGACAAATCTAGGGACAGCAGCAGTCAGAAGACAATTCACTCAGTTTGATGAGGCAAACTCCCTTGAATACCTCTGAGAATGAGGAAGTAAAAAAGACCTTGAATGGCCAAACCAGAGGCTTCAGTTATATTTACTTGTCAAAAATGGACCCCACAATCAACAGGAAAACATAGCATGTGCTTAGGGCTGGTGATAAAGTCCCGCCCATCTGAAGATGTGCTCCCATTTTATCTACTCAGTCTTGGGCTGGTGACAGGCAATAAATATTCAATGAGCCCCTTTAACTGAATTTTCAAAATGTAAAGTTTCATGCTTTAAATAGCATTAAAAAAAACAAAACAAAACCAACAAGTTCATGGTAAGGGTGCAGTAAATATTTGGCTCACAATTTCATCTCGTATAATGGGAAAATAAGCCTGTGGCTCATTGTCACATACGTGGAATTCCTAAACTAGTTATTGCTTCAATAAATATTCATAGAAGAGTAGCTCAGGTTTCAGGTTTTTACATGTTATTGACTGAGTCTCCCTTTGGGGGAAATTTAAAAGATTAGGTGTCTTTTAACATGGTTCAGGAACACAAGCGTACTGGGTTTGACCCTTGTTTCTACCTCTTTGGGACATTTCCTCCTCCTTGCCATCTTGGGTTCCGTTATTTTGTCCATACCATGCAACTTATTATAGTTTTATATTATTTAGGTTTTTTTTTCTACCTTTGCCTGCTCACTCAATTAGTTTTTACAAATAGTTTTAAAACTTTCTAAACAAATGCAATTGAGCTCAGTCCTTGCTTTTCCTAATTGATAATCCACTTTCTGCCTTCATATCTAGGTGTACAGTCGTTTCTAAAAGTGAAGTCCTCATCTGCTCCTCTCCTGAGGACTCACATTCTCATTGCTGGTCAGCTTCTGCCGTCTGTCTGAGTGGATTCCATACTAGCCTTTCCCAAATGGAGAGACTTTCATACCCAGCGTATTGGAGTTAAAACTGAGAGAGAGCATACAATCCTTTTCTTCCCCAAATAGTACAACGTTGTAAATTCAAGCTGAGATTTCTTTGTACTCTAAGGATTGAGGGAGTTGCTTAGATTTCTCTGGAGTGGGTCACAAGTTTTCTTTCTGGAGTTTTGTTCAGAATATATAGCCATTTTGATTTATTGGAGTCCTTTGCTAAAGCATAATTACAACCTTCAGACAGTCCTTTTGAAGTCAATTTCAGCTTTTTTATATTTAAGGAAAAGAGGAATAAATCATGTCTCCATCTGTATCCTGCAGTTCTTCAGGAATAATTTTCAGTGTTGTTGAAGAAGTTAGGAACACCCAAGTTAATCATTATATCATACAGGTTTTGCAAAAGCAGGATGTATAAATTATTAGTCATGTTTAAGAAACTCAGTTTTCTTGAAGCATTGAAAGATGTTATTAATCCTAAAGACTAGGTGATAGTTGGTATATTGCCAAAGGTTTTAAAAAACATAATTGGGATCCCTGTTACAAATGGGGTTCACATTCATCATGAGGTTTCTTCGTTTCCTTTTCAGAACTGACCTGGTGAGTCAGTGGACTAAATGGGGGCTGTACGCTAGCTCCACCCCCTAGCAGCCCTTTGGCCCATTCCATAAGTCTCCCAACTACTCTCTTCTCCCAAGTATTTATTTCTTCCACTTGACTTACAGAAACAGTTGCATTGTTCTTTTGCCCAAATCCCCAGCATTCCCCGGAGAGCTGTTCTAGCTTTCTGTAGAGCACTTGCAGTTTATCTCTGTAAGAGAATAGTTTTGAGTTTGGCACTTACTCTATTTATTTTTCATTCTAATAGGAATCACTTTGGAGCTAGCTAAGCCACTGTTAGTTGGCTTCTTAAGTCCTGCCCAGACCACTTCCATCTGTAGAAAACACTTACTTTTTCATGTCAGAAGTTTAATGAAACTAGAGAAGAGAATTCTTTAAAATAACAATAATAATGAAAGACTCTAATAGGTTCAGGGGAATTTCACATGTATCTTTTCAAAGTGGGGTAGATTTTGCTAAAACGTTGAGGGTTTTATTTTTTTTAATATGCCCCCAGGTCAGAGTCACGTAAGTTAGTCAAACATATATCTCTTTGGGTTGGAAATACACATTTATTTCATTCCTACACTTCTATATAGGGGAATTATTTTAATAAGGGAAAGTATTCTATATGGCTGTATGCCAGTGATACATAAAAATTAGTATGTCTTATTAAAAATAAATTGAGAAGTGCCGTAGCCAGAGTGGACTGTGTCCTAGGATCTTCGTAACTAGCCACATAGCAGTGTTTGCTTGTTTTCATGTGACATTAAATAAATATTGTACATGTAAGAATTGGTAAATACATATTGACAGTTGGAACTGTCTGGCATTCTTTCTTTCTGTTTCTTACATCACCTGATATACATTGAACGCACTGTATACCTCCATTTCTTAAGTGAATAGTCATTGTTGAGACATTTACGGAAGCTAATATCAAATGGAACCAATCTTGTTTTGACTGTTTTACCATACCTCGAGTGTACCGAGGTTACAGATAAACATTATGTGATGGCTTAAGACTTTGCACTGATTCAAAAAGATTTTAACGAGAAAGGCCAACCTTTCTTGTTTCTTGGGAATTCAGAGCCCTTTGTGAGCTTGAATTGTCAGTATCTCCTAATCTCTCAGCTGTTTTTTTCTCTTGATTTCTAATCTTGCTCAGTTAGAATGTAGGGAAGAGAATACAATAGGGGGATTAATGGCTTAGTACAGAAATGTTTGCTTACTGGACAATAGGAAAGGGAATTTGGTAGAAGTTCTTACCCTTCCTGTTTACATTCAATAACATAACCAGTATATTGAAAATGTTGTCAATAGTGGTTGTATTTTTCCAATTGTGATTTCCAAAGTCTTATTGTTAGGTGTTCATCAAATAAAGAAAGAGAGAGAAAGAAGAAAAGAGAGAAAAAGGAATGAAAAGATGATAGACTTGAGAAGTCAATGCAGTCACAAAATGAGACTAAAGGAAGAACTAATACTAGTGACCAGACAGTTTTCTAAGTGCTTACTTAGACTTGTGTCATATCTGGCTGGGTGGTTGTGATTATCCCCATCTTTCAGATGAAGGCATAGAATCTTAGAGAATGAGGAATGGGGTTAGAATCTCCTAGGATATAAGTAATTGAGCCAGGACTTAAATTCAGGTTATTTGTCACTCTAAAACCTCTTTTTTCTTCATTGGTGAAACCAATTATTTTTGATTCAGGGTTGATATTACTTTGGAAATTTTGCCACATCTGTTATATGAATTTTGCAAATCTGATTCAGTAGATTATGTGGAGAGCTCCAAAATCCTTCCCCACTGACGTGGGTAGAAGTAAAGTATATCTGAGAGCAAATTTTAAGCAATGCTTATTCACTGAACACCTACGAATGTTCAAAGCATTGTGCAGGTGCTGAGGAAAGCCCAAAGAAATATAGGACATGGTCCTTACGACCAACACTTTACTAACTAGATGAAGAGGTAAAACATATACGTATGGAATGCTAAACAAAATACTGTTATTAAATAAAAGTTTCACATAGTGAAACAAGACATATTAATTGCCAGATAATAAGAAATGCATGTGGACAAAAGTTGGAAGATCTGTATTAAACTGCAGTGTTTTAGGAATTCTTAACTGAAAACAAGGAAGATATTTGAGCTGGATGGGGAAGGATGGGCAGAATTTAGAAAGTAAGGACAGAGGTGGGAGGTTAATTCAGGCATGAACACAAAGCATAAAGAAAAGCAGGACAGCAGGAAGCAAAGGGTATCCCAAGGGGGTTGAAGGACACAAACAAAAACAGGGAGGTAAGTAAACCA
The DNA here is from genome assembly GCF_963924675.1 of Phocoena phocoena. Lineage (NCBI taxonomy): Eukaryota > Metazoa > Chordata > Mammalia > Artiodactyla > Phocoenidae > Phocoena > Phocoena phocoena. The sequence goes on along the minus strand of NC_089233.1, from coordinate 46,747,337 downwards.
CTTTGGATAGAGTAGGGCTTTGGACTGATGGAAAGTACAGATGCGACCGGAAAAGTAGCTTGAGATCATGTTATTAGGCCTTCAGTGCCAGCGTAGACTGAAACTGTGCTATGAGGGCACGTAGACATCAACAGGAAAATTACAGAGTCAGAGTTGTGTCTTAAGACGATTGTTTAGGCACCAGAGTGCGGGAGAGAGGATGAATGTCTACAAGTCAAGAGCACGGCAACATGCATGACTGTACTGCAGGGTGGGGTGGTTGGTGGCAGACTAGGGAGGAGCTCCCCAGGTACACGTCTCACCCTGGCTACTCAGGCCATGCAAGAGCCCCCAGTTTATCCACCGACCTGGATATTTCTCCACAGTGTGGCCAGAGTGATCTTTCCGATAAATAAATTGCTTCTCGCCTCCTGCAGAAGATCTCAACGTGTGCCTGTAAAGATATTATTTTTCTTTTTTTAAAACATCTTTTTTGTAGTATAATTGCTTTACAATGTTGTGTTAGTTTCTGCTGTATAACAAAGTGAATCAGCTATATGTATACGTATATCCCCATATTCCCTCCCTCTTGCGTCTCCCTCCCACCCTCCCTATCCCACCCCTCTAGGTGGTCACAAAGCACTGAGCTGAACTCCCTGTGCTATGCGGCTGCTTCCCACTAGCTATCTATTTTACATTTGGTAGTGTATATAAGTCCATGCCACTCTCTCACTTTGTCCCAGCTTACCCTGCCCCCGCCTCGTGTCCTCAAGTCCATTCTCTACCTCTGTGTCTTTATTCCTGTCCTGCCGCTAGGTTCATCAGAACCATTTTTAATTTTTTTTACATTCCATATATACGTGTTAGCATATGGTATTTGTTTTTCTGTTTCTGACTTACATCACTCTGTATGACAAACTCTACGTCTATCTGCCTCTCTACAAATAGCTCAGTTTCGTTTCCTTTTATGGCTGAGTAATATTCCATTGTATGTATGTGCCACATCTTCCTTATCTTTTCACCTGTTAGGTTGCTTCCATGTCCTGGATATTGTAAATAGTGCTGCAATGAGCACTGTGGTACATGTCTCTTTTTGAATTAAGGTTTTCTCAGGGTAGTAAGATTTCCCAGCAGTGGGATTGCTGGGTTGTATGGTAGTTCTATTTTTACATTTTTTTTTTTTTTTTGCGGTACGCGGGCCTCTCACTGTTGTGGCCTCTCCCGTTGTGGATCACAGGCTCCAGACACGCAGGCTCAGTGGCCATGGCTCATGGGCCTAGCTGCTCTGCGGCATGTGGGATCTTCCCAGACCGGGGCACGAACTTGTGTCCCCTGCATCGGCAGGTGGACTCCCAACCACTGCGCCACCAGGGAAGCCCCTATTTTTACTATTTTAAGGAACCTCCATACTGTTCTCCATAGTGGCTGTATCAATGTACATTCCCACCAACAATGCAAGAGGGTTCCCTTTTCTCCACACCCTCTCCAGCATTTACTATTTGTCGACTTTTTTGATGATGGCCATTCTGACCAGTGTGAGGTGATACCTCATTGTGTTTTGATTTGCATTTCTCTAATGGTTAGTGATGTTGAGCATCCTTTCATGTGTTTGTTGGCAATCTGTATAATCTTCTTTGCAGAAATGTCTATTTAGGTCTCTTGCCCATTTTTGTTTTGGGTTCTTTGTTTTTTTGATATTGAGCTGTGTGAGCTGCTTGTAAATTTTGGAGATTAATCCTTTATCAGTTGCTTCATTTGCAAATATTTTCTCCCATTCTGAGGGTTGTCTTTTCATCTTGTTTATGGTTTCCTTTGCTGTGCAAAAGCATTTAAGTTTCATTAAGTCCCATTTGTTTATTTTTGTTTTGTTTTTATTTCCATTTCCCTAGGAGGTGGGTCAAAAAGGACCTTGCTGTGATTGATGTCATAGAGTGTTTGGCCTGTGTTTTCCTCTAAGAGTTTTATAGTATCTGGCCTTACATTTAGGCGTTTAATTCATTTTGAGTTTATTTTTGTGTATGGTGTTAGGGAGTGTTCTAATTTCATTCTTTTACATGTAGCTGTCCAGTTTTCCCAGCACCACTTATTGAAGAGACTGTCTTTTCTCCATTGTATATCCTTGCCTCCGTTGTCATCGATTAGTTGACCATAGGTGCATGGGTTTATCTCTGAGCTTTCTGTCTTGTTCCACTGATCTATATTTCTGTTTTTGTGCCAGTACCATACTGTCTTCATTACTGTAGCTTTGTAGTATAGTCTGAAGTCTGGGAGCCTGATTCCTCCAGCTCCACTTTCTTTCTCAAGATTGCTTTGACTATTCGGGGTCTTTTCTGTTTCCATACAAACTGTGAAATTTTTTGTTCTAGTTCTGTGAAAAATGCCATTGGTAGTTTGATAGGAATTGCATTGAATCTGTAGATTGCTTTGGGTAGTATAGTCATTTTCACAATGTTGATTTTTCAAATGCAAGAACATGGTGTATTTCTCCAGTGGTTTGTATTGTATTTAATTTCTTTCATCAGTGTCTTATAGTCTTCTGTATACAGGTCTATTGTCTCCTTAGGTAGGTTTATTCCTAGGCATTTTATTCATTTTGTTGCAGTGGTAAATGGGAGTATTTCCTTAATTTCTCTTTCAGATTTTTCATCATTAGTGTATAGGAATGCAAGAGATTTCTGTGCATTAATTTTATACCCTGCCACTTTACCAAATTCATTGATTAGCTCTAGTAGTTTTCTGGTAGCACCTTTAGGATTCTCTGTGTATAGTCTCATGTTATCTGCAGACGGTGACAGTTTTACTTCTTCCTTTCCAATTTGGATTCCTTTTATTTCTTTTTCTTCCTCATTGCTGTGGCTAAAATTTCCAAAATTATGTTGAATAATTGTGGTGAGGGTGGGCAACCTTGTCTTGTTTCTGATCTTAGTGGAAATGGTTTCAGTTTTTCACTGTTGAGAATGATGTTGGCTGTGGGTTTTTCATATATGACCTTTATTATATTGAGGTAGGTTCCCTCTATGCCTGCTTCCAGAGAGTTTTTATCATAAATTGGTGCTGAATTTTGTCAAAAGCTTTTTCTGCATCTATTGAGATGATCATGTTTTTTGTCCTTCAATTTGTTAATATGGTGCATCACACTGATTGATTTGCGTATATTGAAGAATCTTTGCATTCCTGGCATAAACTCCACTTGATCATGGTGTATGATCCTTTTAATGTGCTGTTGGATACTGTTTGCTAGTATTTTGTTGAGGATTTTTGCATCTATGTTCATCAGTGATATCAACATGTAGTGTTCTTTTTTTGTGGCACCTTTGTCTGGTTTTGGGATCAGGGTGATGGTGGTCTCGTAGAAAGAGTTTGGGAGTGTTCCATCCTCTGCTATATTTTGGAAGAGTTTGAGAAGGATGCGTGTTAGCTCTTCTCTAAATGTTTTATATAATTCACCTGTGAAGACATCTGGTCCTGGGCATTTGTTTGTTGAAAGAATTTTAATCACAGTTTCAACTTCAGTGCTTGTGATTGGTCTGTTCATATTTTCTATTTCTTCCTGGTTCAGTCTTGGAAGGTTGTGCTTTTCTAAGAATTTGTCCATTTCTTCCAGGTTGTCCATTTTATTGGCATATAGTTGCTTGTAGTAATCTCTCATGATCCTTTGCATTTATGCAGTGTCAGTTGTTACTTCTTTTTCATTTCTAATTCTGTTGATCTGAATCTTCTCCCTTTTTTTCTTGATGAATCTGGCTAATGGTTTATCAATTTTGTTTACCTTCTCAAAGAACCAGCTTTCAGTTTTATTGATCTTTGCTATTGTTTCCTTTATTTCTTTTTCATTTATTTCTCATCTGATCTTTATGATCTCTTTACTTCTGCTAACTTTGGGTTTTTTTGGTTCCTGTTTCTCTAATTGCTTTAGGTGTAAGTTTAGGTTGTTTAGTTGAGATTTTTCTTGTTTCTTGAGGTAGGATTGTATTGCTATAAACTTCCCTATAAAAATAGGCAGTCTACCTGAAAAAGAATTCAGAGTAATGATAGTAAAGTTGATCCAAAATCTTGGAAATAGAATGGGGAAAATACAAGAAATGTTTAACAAGGACCTAGAAGAACTAAAGAGCAAACAAACAATGATGAACTACACAATAAATGAAGTTAAAAATTCTCTAAAAGGAATCAGTAGCAGAATAACTGAGGCAGAAGAACGGATAAGTGAACTGGAAGACAAAATAGTGGAAATAACTACTGCCAAGCACAATACAGTAAAAAGAATGAAAAGAATTGAGGACAGTCGCAGAGACTTCTGGGCACCAATATTCGAATTATAGGGGTCTCAGAAGTAGAAGAGAGAAAGAAAGGGACTGAGAAATTATTTGAAGAGATTATAGTTGAAAACTTCCCCACAATGGGAAAGGAAATAGTCAACTCCAGGAAGCACAGACAGTTCCATACCGGATAAATCCAAGGAGAAACATGCCAAGACACATACTAATCAAGTGATCAAAACTTACTACAAAGAAAAATTATTAAAAGCAGCAAGGGAAAAACAACAAATAACATACAAGGGAATCCCCATAAGGTTAATAGTTGATCATTCAGCAGAAACTCTGCAAGCCAGATAGGAGGAAAAGACTTATTTAAAGTGTTGAAAGGGAAACACTTAAAACCAAGATTACTCTAACCAGCGAGGATCTCATTCAGAAACGATGGAGAAATTAAAACCTTTACAGACAAGCAAAAGCTAAGAGAATTCAGTACCACCAAACCAGCTTTACAAGAAATACTAAAGGAATTTCTCTAGGCAGGAAACACAAGAGAAGGAAAAGACCTGCAATAACAAACCCAAAACAATTAAGAAAATGGTAATAGGAACATACACATTGATAATTACCTTAAATGTCAATGGATTAAATGCTCCAACCAAAAGACATAGACTGGCTGAATGGATACAAAAACAAGACCCGTATATAGGGATCTCTCTGCAAAAGACCCACTTCAGACTCAGGGACACATACAGACTGAAAATGAGGGGATAGAAAAAGATATTTCATGCAAATAGAAATCAAAAGAAAGCTGGAAAAGCTATTGTCATATCAGACAAAAAGGACTTTAAAATAACAACTATTACAGGAGACAAAGAAGGACACTACATTATGATCAAGGAATCGATCCTAGAAGAAGATATAACAATTGTAAATATTTATGCACCCAAAATAGGAGCACCTCAGTACATAAAGCAAATGCCAACAGCCATAAAAGGGGAAATCGACAGTAACACAATCATACTAGGGGACTTTAACGCCCCACTTTCACCAATGCACAGATCATCCAAAATTAAAATAAAAGGAAACACAAGCCTTACATGGCACATTAGATAACATGGACTTAATTGATATTTATAGAACATTCCATCCAAAAACAACAGAATACACTTTCTTCTCAGCTGCTCATGGAACATTCTCCAGGATAGATCATATCTTGGGTCACAAATCAAGCCTTGGTAAATTTAAGAAACTTGAAATCTTATCAAGTATGTTTTCCAACCACAGTGCTATGAGACTAGATATCAATTAAAGGAAACAACGTATAAAACATATAAACACACATGGGCTTCCCTGGTGGCACAGTGGTTGAGAATCTGCCTGCTAATGCAGGGGACCCAGTTTCCATCCCTGGTCCAGGAAGATCCCACATGCCACGGAGCAGCTAAGCCTGTGCACCACAATTACTGAGCCTGTGCTCTGGAGCCCGGGAACCACAACTACGGAAGCCCACGTGCCTAGAGCCCATGCTCTGCAACAAGAGAAGCCACCATAATGAGAAGCCCACGCACCGCAACGAAGAGAGCCCCCACCTGACGCAACTAGAGAAAGCCCACGTGCAGCAATGAAGACCTGGCACAGCCAAAAATAAATAAATAAAATAAAAATTAAAAAATTAAAATAAAAATTATTAAAATAGAAAAGAATCATTTTTTAAAAAAAGAGAGCAACCAAACCGATAAACAAATTCACCATTGATAATAAGTGCTAAAAACTAAACTTAGATAAACATAAAAATCAGAATCTAAGCAGTCGCAGACAGCAAACCCCAAGTCTACAGTTGCTTCCAAATTCCATCACCTGCATTTTGGGATGATTCGTTGTCTATTCAGGTATCCCACAGATGCCGGGTACATCAAGTTGACTGTGAGGATTTAATCTGCTGCTTCTAAGGCTGCAGGGAGAAATTTCCTGGGGTTCAGCTTAGGTTTTGGCCTCACCTCTGTGTGTGGGTCACCCTCAGGCATCTGTTCCCTGCTCGGACAGGACGGGGTTAGAGCCGCGGCTGATAAGGGCACTCTTGCTTAGGCCAGGTGGAGGGAGGGGTGCCTACTGATAATTGGAATGCAAGGCAAGCCTGAGGCGGCAGAGGCCAGCGTGATGTTGCAACAGACTGAGGTGTGATGTGTGTTCTCTCAGGAGGCTGTCCATGGATCTCGGCACCCTGGCGATGGTGGGCTGCACAAGCTCCCGGAGGGTGTGGCGAGGCGTGGGTAGTGACCGGCACTTACACATAGGATTCTTGGTGGCGGCAGCAGCGTTAGCGTTTCATGCCCATCTCTGGGGTCCGAGTTGATAGCTGCAGCTGGCACCCACCTCTGGAGCTCTCTTAGGTGGTGCTCTGCCTTCTGTGGGCACACGGGGAAGGAATCCCCTCTCCTCGGGCACCCCAAAACAATGGTCTCTTTTCTCTCCGTCAGGTCCAGACTTTTTCCTGGACTCCCTTCTGGCTAGCTGTGGCTCACTAACCCCCTCAGGCTGTCTTCACACAGCCATCCCCAGTCCTCTTCCTGGGATCTGACTTCTGAAGCCTGAGCCTCAGTTCCCAAGCCCCACTCAACCCGGCGGGTGACCAGACAACCCTCTCAGGTTGGTGAGTGCTGGTTGGCACCCATCCTCTGTGTGGGGATCTCTCCACTTTGCCCTCTGCACCCCAGTTGCTGCGCTCTCCTCCGTGGCTCCACAGCTTCCCCCTGACCCACCCCCTTGTCTCTGCCAGTGAAGGGGCTTCCTAGTGTGTGGAAACTTTACCTCTTTCACAGCTCCCTCCCAGAAGTGCAGGTCCCATCCCTGTTATTTTGTCTCTGTTTTTTCTTTTCTCTTTTGCCCTACCCAGGTACATGGGGACTTTGTTGCCTTTGGGAAGTCTGAGGTCTTTTGCCAGCGTTCAGTAGGTGTTCTGTAGGAGTTGTTACACACGTAGTTGTATTTTTGATGTATTTGTGCGGAGGAATGTGATCTCCACATCTTACTCCTCCGCCATCTTGAAAGTCCCCCCCCCCCCCGTAAAGATATTATTATTTTCATCTCTGTCTCCTGCCCCTAAACATGGCCTGCAAGGTCTTATCTTCAACCTTGCTCACTCTTTTTCTCTAGGTATGTTGGTTTTATAAAAAATATTGTCGTATTCTTTGTGTTCACCGTGTTCCCTAGAGTCATAGGTCCTTTGCACATGCTGTTCCCTCTTCCTGGAATGCACTCTTTCCCCCCATTTTCTTGTCAGCTACTGCTTATCCTTCAGATCAGCCCAACTTTCTTTCAAGACCTCCTTGACTAGGTCAGATACTTTATCAAAGCATCTCATAGCCCCAAGTATCTATCTCTCCTTTGTAGCTTTTATTACATTTGTGATTGCTACATTTATCTGATTTTTTTTAAAAGATTTTTTTTTTTTGATGTGGACTATTTTTAAAGTCTTTATTGAATTTTTTACAATATTGCTTCTTTTTATGTTTTGGTTTTTGGCCACAAGGCATGTGGGATCTTAGCTCCCCAACCAGGGATCAAACCTACACCCCCTGCATTGGAAGGTGAAGTCTTAACCACTGGACTGCCAGGGAAGTCCCCATTTATCTGATTACTTAATTAATGTTGGTTTTCCCCCAGGGGCCACAGTCTGGTTTTGTTCTCCATGTAGCTTCAGAATCTAGCATATACCTAGTCCAGAGTGGACTCAATAAATACAGAATGCCAGGAGTCGGGCAGGGGTACATGTGATTAAAATCTAAGATGAATTGAAATTTTCTGTATGTGAAGGCTTCGGTTACTGGAAATGTTACTTATTTTAAAATACCTTTGTAATTGATAGTCAGCGATAGAATTATGTTCCCAAATCACAGACTGATCATTTTAATGCTACAGCTAAGATTGTACTTTTCAGTCTGTCCCACATCCTTCCAACCTAGAAGTCGGCAAATGTCCTTTTGGGGTGTAAAGCTGCCACTGAGATGGAGAGAACCTCTGGAGAAAAAGTGCTGCTCTCCTTCCGATTGTCCCATCTGCTCAGACGTGGTCAAGCTTTCTGAGCCCTGGGAGAACCAAAACAGGCCAGGATTGCTAGTTTTTACAGATTTTAAAGTAAGGTTTAGGCTCTGTGAGCCAAAGGGAACTATTTTTGTTGTAGCTTTTAAGTTAAACATAAATAGAGGGTGAGAAAACACAGAAATTAGACAACCTGGGATTTATGTGAAGACAATCCAGCTGCAACATTATTCAGGATCTTTTTTGCCGCTGAAACAGAAAAATGGTAATTAACCAATCAGGATGAAATGTCAATTTGAGAGGAAGGTAACGTGACACTTTCATAAATCATCCAAACACCAAGAAATCTGTTACATTCTGATTTCCAACCTGCTCTGTTCCTATGAAAACTCACTTGGAACATTACATATTCATGCAATTACATTTATTTCTGAAACATGGACTCTGCGGTGATAGGAGGGCTTTTTCCTTCAGTCTGCCTAGAGTTTTTCCAAAGGAGTACAGCCACATAATAAGAGTGAAGCTCTTTTGGAATTACTTTGCTTTACTGTATCGAAATTTCATGATCTAAATAGGAGACATTTTTTATGTGAGGTGGCAGTTGTCTTGGGACGTGTCTCCATGGTATTTGCTAAATTAAAGCTCATCTTTTCAAGCCCAGTCTTTATTTTGTTTTTTCAGTAATTCTCTGGCAGAATCAAAGACCTTGCTTCATTACTCCTGGGAGGTGGGGTAGAACTGGTAGGATGATCACAGGGGAGTGAGCAGGCTTCAGTGTTTCTTAAAAAGACCATTTCCATTTCATTGGCAGAGGGACCCCATACTGTGCTCCAGCCAATTCTTAGTTCTTTCTGCTATTGGTTCAGAGGGTCCAGCTTTTGTGGGGAGGGATTATTTGTTTCTTTAAAATCCACCGTGGTTCTCTTCCCTACCGCCTTTTTTCCTCTTTCTTTTGTGGACTGGAACAATACCATGTTAGTGATTCTTCGGGTTTCTGACTTGCAGAAAATCCATCTATACTTGGGAAAATGTAGTTAAATTTAAGACTGCAGCTGGAGGTGAAATAGAAGTGAAGATGGCTTAACTTGTGAAGTGCGTAAAAAAAATGTGTAATTGAAACAGTATGATGCTGATGTGGCAGTGCGTGAGGCTGTCAGGAGACATTATAATATGTTGATGAAAGACACTAGCTTCCCGGTTCTGCTGTATGCAAATGCTCCATGATTTTTGGTGGGAGAAAGGAACCTGGCATACTAATTAGCTTTGTTTTTAGAGATGCAGGTGAGGCCTTTTCATTTCTGCTTTCTGAAAAAAAATTTGCAATATGTCCTTAAACCATTTTTAATCTTGAGTGTTAACTGACAATCTTAAGAAATAAATCTCTTAATTTGTTTTTAAAATTTAATGCCAAAAAAAATTATTTTCAGTATTGAGCTAAGTAAGCAGTGACTCCAGAAATTCTCATTTTATGTAAACTAAGCTGCATTTGAAGGCTTCTAGTTTTCTACACTAAATCAGAATAGTTAATTTAATAAAGGTACTGTAAAACTTGAAAGACAAAATAAATTATACTATGTATATTCTGTATTTGGAATTTTACAATTGTTTACATATTTGACATGTTTGTTTACTGGTACAATAATTAGCAAGTTTTCCAGGATCTATGTCTGTCTGTCAATCTGTCCCTTTGTCCAAAAACTGGATGTGGGTGATAAGAGGAAATACTAATGAATTTTAAAGTCTCCCTTTCCTTTAAAAAACTGAAATGTTAGATTTTAAAGTAAAAGTATTCATTTAAAAACCTTATAAAATGCTCTATTTTTTCTTTTTAATATCCAATTTATTAGCAGATTGCTTATTGAATGCCTTTCATGTGGTTTTCTGATTAACATTTCCAAACACCCTTAAGGGATGGCTATTCATTAACTGAGGAGTGCCTAGCCTTTTGCTGAGAGAGGATTAAATTTTCATTTCCCTGAAGATTTAAGATGACCAACAAGGGGATAAGAAGTGGGGCTTTAGGGAGGTGGGGAAAGATTGGAGGGAAGTAGCAGAACTGACCCTTGAGTCACTGGGATATTGCAAGGTGATTTTCAGTTACTTGTCTGGGTTCCTGAAAAGCCAGGCGGTAGAGAGTTGAGAGGGTGTCTTCATGGCCTTTGACCCTCTGGAAAAGACGATGGACTTAGCGGAATCTAGTTGGAGCCAGAGGAGAAAGGAGAGTGGTGGACAAAGGAGGAAGGAGTAATCTATTCTCCCTAAACGCATAGTCCAAGATGGTGCCTTTCAAAAAAATACACACACACACATGTACAGACATACAGACATACGTGTGAAGAGAAACATATGTAGATATATTAATATGGTGACGTGACATGAGGATGCAATATTAGAGGAAGCAGTGTGGTGCAGGTAGTTCAGCCATCAGTGGTGAGACTGTGAGGCAGACAGCAGCTGGGCAGAGAGTAGCTGTCTTTCAGCCTCCCGTTGATCCAGTGCTACAGAAACCCCTACACTCACATACGGTTTGTCCCCAGAAACCCAACCTGGCTATGCCTTTGGGGCTGATGGAAGGAGCCAAATACGTAGCCTCAGATCTTACAATTCATAGAATCTGGGTCTTTATTCAACACGAATCATGGTTTCCTAGATGGGAAACCTTGTTTAGGAATTTAAGTTATCAGAGAATCAGAGCAGCCTAAAACAGTCATCCTTGATACTTGAGTTTCGAAGAAATGGTTACTGGAAACAAAGTTTTATTGTTTGGAAACTTTTCCAGAAAATGTATGAAATACATTTGAATAAATGAATAAGTAATACAATCCTCTGGTAAGGACATGGTCTCACCACAGAAAAAGTTGAGCTCTAATGTGGGTTTCTTTCATCCATATTTATTAATTCTCTTTGTCTTGTAATTTAAAGATATATAAATAATGAGGAAATGATAGCCTCTGGTCTAGAATGCTTACACATCTTACACTATAAAAAAGTATAGTCATTTTATGTTGGAATCAAAGTATTTATTATATATTAAAAGAAAAAAATCCTATCTTACTTCTGCTCCCTTGAAAATCTCATTTCACAGTCCTCTTTTCTCTCCTCTCAGATCTTCCCAGTCTTGATTAAGTTTAAGAATTCCTGAGTTCCCACTTACTGAATTGACTCTTATAATCTGTCTTCTCGTTATATTTCTCTCAAGACAGAGGCAAAGGTAATAGGGAATGGGAATTTTGCAATCGTGGGGAGGGGGTGGCCTGATTTACTAAAAGTCTAATCATTTTTGAGTTCATGCTCATTCATTAAAAAACATTGACAATAAATGTGTCGCTTTCAATTAAATTATCCTAAAAATGTGTATCTCTTAAAAACAACAACAACAACAACAGACTGCTACAGTGCTTACCAAATCCCTGAAAATGCTGTGGGTCTAAGAAAAAGAAAGGGAAGATCTGAACTTCAAGGTTGAAAATAGTACTTTACATTCTTGCTAATTTGAGGCTTATGTCTAGTGATTAAAAAACTACAGTCCTTTAAAGATAGTGACTCTGCCCCAGACATGCACACAATCTATAGCAAGTCCCGCTAAAGCCTTGGACCTTCAGTGTGGAGAGAGTCATAGAGAAATAAACTTGAGTGGGAGAGGGTAGGGATAGAAGAATAGGTGGGCAGCTGTGTCCTCCTAATTTCTGTAATTTGGTCTCTTATCTTCCTGCAGAAAGATTCCTTATATGGCATGATTTCCAGAAAACTTTCTTGAAAGGCAGTTACATATAATATAAAGTACAGGATCTTATGCTAAAAAAAATCCTCTTTGTTGATATTTTTGGTCAAATATTATTATTCCTATATACAATAGGAATAACAATTTGATATTTGTCAATCTTAGACCTCTGTAAAAATTCAAAGTTTATATGCTATGACATATACCTAATTGATCTTTACACTAAATTGCAGTACTCTTAATCAATCCAATTAATATGTCCAATCAATCCAATTAATATGTCCAATCCAATTAATATGTAGTTATGCTTTGAGTAAACAAGTACTTTTATGTTAAAGGAAATGAGTAAATTAAAATATACGTGTTTCGTTTTCATAAGCCCTTGGCAGAGTTGGCTTGGGAAAGGTCGCCCACCAGCCAGGGAACTGAACATTTCATCATGAGTAATTTGTTGTTTTGGTTGATACAGTTGTCATATCACAGTCATTTCCTTCTTTAGTTAGCATTTTAGCCTAAAGGCAGTAGATTTATGGGTTTTTTTTTAGCCTGATTCATCTCCCAGCTGCCAAGCAACTTCTTTTAACCACATCTACAGATTGCTGGCTGTATCTGCATACACACATAATGAATTGATAAATATTAGATGAAAGATATGTTGAAGTAAGTTGGAAGATAACACTCATAGCATAAATTTACATTTAGACGAATCTAGAAGATGAGTTTAAAACAAAAGTCCATCTTTCAGTTCTGTACGGAGTGTCTACTGGGGCAAGTACAATTAATCTGAGCTTAAACACAAAGAGTGGTTGTCTGTTGTCTATTATTTTTCTGTCTAGGTTACTCCAAACTCCTGTGAGGGATCACATTAAGTGTTTATAGTAAATAGGTCCCGTGAATTGCCCTACTTCATTAGATGGCTTCCATATTCAAAATGTTTTGATGGCTGTTCATGCCCTTAAAATGAAGTTGAAATTCCTAAGCCTGCCATTCAAGACTCTCCTAAACTTCGACCAAGGTTACCTTCCTAACCTCATGAATTATTAGGCCACTTCAGACAATTTCAACCAAGGTAAGGCGTTTCCCTCTTACCTCCGTGACTTCCTTTATTCAGTTACCCTAACCTTCTAATGTCCTTTTCTCTAATTCTCCCCTCCTCTTAAGAGTCAGTGTGATAGAAAGAATATAACCTACAGTCCATTCTGCACCAGAATGTAAAACTGGGCTTTTTCTCTTACTAGCTAGGAAGCCCTGGAAAGACCACTACACCCCTCTGGGGCTTAGTTCCTAACTTGTACAGAAGTGTTAACCAGTTACTGGCACAATAATGCCGTGTAATGAACAACCTCAGAAACTCAGTGGCATAAAATAAATGTTCATTTCTCATGCATCTGGGGCTTGACTGGGCTCAGATCCAGGTGCTAGGCCCAGTTTAGGATTTCTCCACAGGCCTCTCATACTTTGGGAGATCAGTGGGATGCAGGATTTCTTTACTTATGGAGATGGTAGAAAGTCCAACTACCCAACTTTGCAAGTACAATTCAAGTCTTTGCTTGTACCATTTTGGCCTAAGGAAGTCACATCATCCGGTGGAGGAATGTAATTCACCCCTTAGGGGAGGAATTGCAGTGTCCCAGGGAAACGGTATGGATAAAAGGATGAAGGTAGAGAATTGGGAACAGTAATGGAATGTTCTACTGCCACAGTAGTATTATTGGGAGATTAATTCAGATCATCTAGATTAGGTTTCTAGCAAAGCACGTGGCACAAAGGCACTCAGCACATTTGACTTTCTCTCTGTACTTTCCTCACCCTCACCTGTTCAAACCCTCCCTCTTTAGTCTCTTTGGATGTCATATTTTCCATTAAGTCTCCCTTGCTTTCACCTCTAGGTAAAATTAACCACTTTTTGCTCAGTGCTTAATGCATTGACTGTAATAATTCACTTAAGTCCTTTATCTCTTTTCCAAAATTGGATTAAATCATCATAAGCAGATTGTAAAACTCTTACAGTGTTCTAACACTGGAACTTCCTGTGCTTTTCACATAGTAGGTATTCAGTGAAGGTTTGTTGGACAAAAATAAAAAGTCGATTTTTATTTATTCTTTTATTAGAAAACCAACTGGAACAGCCAATATCAAGCCCCATATCTTCTGATCAATCCTAAATTTTCTTAAAAGCTCAAGTAGAACCTGGTTGACATTTAAGAAGCCATATTGGTTTCCAAACCTAGTGAAACAAACAAAACCAATAAAATTATTTTAACAAGTACCAAAATCATTTAACAAGCTGTGAGTTAACTGGAAATGAAATTATACATTCTATGAATATAATCTTTTGTCTAAGCTCTCATGTTTTCTTAGAGCAAAGGTGATAGAAATAGCTTCAGTGCATAAATGATATATAATTTCTTGACAGGTACGTGAGAGAGCCATGCAGAAATTACACATAAAAAACAACATGCCTCCTCACCTCCTTTGTCATTCTTCCTGGTGTTCCTGTCAATCAAATGTAGACCTCAAGATCCTCTGAGTCAAGCTAGTTGGCTGATGTCAGGTCTCTTTCTCTCTCTTTGAGTAACACTTTCTGTATACCCATCTCTTTGAGTGATAATATCTGACTTCATCTTCTGCAGAGAAAAGATGAATAATTTTTATATCAGATCAAATTACATTAATAAGTACCTGAGATCATAAGAAATGACTTATCTGCTTATATTAATCTGACTTTGGTCTCTGACGATGGCCACCAGAGACGTTTGGTTGGAGTGCTGCCTGGTACAACCCATCTTGTAGGTTAGAGCTGTAACTCAGATACCTCCCTTTTAATTCTCAGGGTCTTTGTACTTTTTTAAGTGGCTTAAACTCAAGCTTTATGACACTCCCATTGCCACTGACATCCAAAGCAAAGTGCAGTAAAGGAAAAGCACACACAAAATATGTACTTGACTTCTTAGTGTGGTGACTGTGTAATAAAGAGGAAAGACTGTTGAACTTGGAATCAGAGGTCCTAGATTCAGATGTCCGCCCTGACACTCATTAGTTGGACCTCAATGTCTTCATCAGGAACATGACTTAGACATATTGTTTGTTCTTATATACCCTTTTTGATTATGGTGTTTTGCAACTCTATTCATTGCCGATGAAGAAACTAGGAAAGAGGGCAGATGAGATAAAGCATAGACTAAATAATGTGTCTTTGTGCCATTGCCATTCACTGTTTCTGGATTCTGGCATGAGAGTGAACATTGCTGCTGCTGCTGCTTCTTCTTTCTTCTTCTTCTTCTTCTCCTTCTTAGGATTATAAAATAGCTTTAGCTCCTCTTGGTGAAGATTTGATATTTATTTCTTAAATTTTTTCTTTGAGGTGATTAAGTATATTGTTGTTTAGAAAGCTTGGATGGAATTTGTCATTCAGTATGCCAGTCTCACAATAGAACATATCAAAATAACTTTAGAAGAGTTTGTTTTAAATACTTATTGTCCCCTGGGTAATTTTATCTGCGTTTCCTCATATATGTTAGGTAGTGCCTTTTTATGAGTATTTCTATTTTGATGCTATACAGCTTTTCACACACAAAAATATATATCTATTTGTATGCCTTGGTTTCTAGGCCGTTGTGACTGATTCCAAGTTACATACATATGTGTTAAATGCAGTTTCAATCTCGTAAAGGAAACATTACTGAATATGACCACTCTTCTAGTGGTTTCCATGCAAAATGAATTAGGCTGTATCGTAATCTGGAGTCTTTTAGTTTTCCTATGAGAAATGGTCTGAAAATTGTATCTTGTTGTTGAAGCTGTTGGATCTCTCTTGATAGGCTTGTGTAGAGGATGGAAACCGAGATAGCTTTGCTTTCCTTTCTTCTTGGTGTACCCACACAGCATAAAAATTAAGATTTATTTCTTAAGAACTATGGATGTTTTATAGGTCTCAGAATAATTCAAACATGCTGAGTCCTTTAAAAACAGGTACTCTGTAAAAATGGATGGACTAAGTTCTTGGACTAAGGTTATTATTTTTTTCAATTTCATATTCCCTTACCACCCAGACGTAGAGAAAATTTGGTGAAATGGTTAAAAATGTGAGCTCTGGGGTCAGACTGGTTTGATTAGGGCATCAATCTCAGCCTCTATTGGCTACAGCAAGTTACATAACTACCTGAAGGCAGCTTCATCACCTTGAAAATGGGAATAATAATAGTTCCTGTCATTTTTTTTTTTATTCAACAAAATTTACTAAAGGCCTACCATGTGTCAAGTTTATGTTCTAGGTGCTAGTGTTGCCCTATAAGACAAAATTCCTATTATTCACTTCTACTCAGAGGAAGATAAACAATGTAAAAGAAATAAGCATGAAAAAACAGTGGTAACTCCTGTGTGAAAATAATGACAGGGCTCTATATTAGCGTAGACAGTTTACAGAGTTCTAAAGAGGACATATTTAAGGTGAGACTTGAGTAAGAAGGAGGTAACCATACAAAGATCTCAGAGAAGAGCATTTGAGGCAAAGGAAACAGACTTGCTGAAAGCTCTGGGGCAAGAATGAATTTGCTGTATGCAAGAAACAGTGGAAAAAGCCAGTGAGACTTGAGCGTCATAATCTAAGGGGAAAGTCATGCAGATTACTAGAGAAGGAAAGGGTCAGAAACTGTAGAGCCTTGTAAGCCAGGACAAGGAGTTTGGGTTTTATCATAAGTGTGACTAGGAGCTATTGGAAGGTTCAGAGGAGGGAACACCATGGCTCACTTAATATTTAAAAATATATGTATTTCTTGAGATATTCTGTATACCTGGGAGGAGACTACTGTAATGGCCCAGGTGAGAACTGTGCTTAGACAAAGTGGTGGGTCTAGATGTGGAGACAGGTGGATAGTTTTAGAGTAGATTTTTGAGGTCAAGTCAAGAAAACCTGCTAATGGATTAGCAGGGAATGAAAGCAGGGGTAGAATCAAGAATAAATCCTTGAGCAACTGATGGATGGTGACACAATATCCTGAGATGGACAAACTGGAGGAGAAGCAGGTTTTGGAAGGGACATCAAGAGTTCTTCTTTGGCCTTGTTAACATTTAGGTGAGAATGTTAAACAGCACTTAAAGATATGAATCTGGGCTTCCCTGGTGGCGCAGTGGTTGAGAGTCCACCTGCTGATGCAGGGGACACGGGTTCGTGCCCCGGTCCGGGAAGATGCCTCGTGTCGTGGAGTGGCTGGGCCCGTGAGCCATGGCCGCTGGGCCTGCGCGTCCAGAGCCTGTGCTCCGCAACGGGAGAGGCCACAACAGTGAGAGGCCCGCGTACTGCCAAAAAAAAAAAAATAGGAATCTGGAATTTGGGGGACCATTCAGGGCTGAAAAATAGAAATTTTAGAATTGTTGGTACGTAAACCCCGGGAATGGGTAAGACCACCTAGGCAGAGAATGGAAATGGATAAGAGAAGGTCTCCCAGGCTGAGTCCCTTGGTGAACCAACATTTAGCAGTCAGACAAAGGAGAGGTCAGGCCAAGGATGCTGGAGGCGTGGGCACTGAGGAAGTGAGGGAAACCAGTATATGAAGCCCTAAGCATGCTTGCACATGGTACGTCTCTATAAATGTTAGTATCTCATTTGGGTTTCTTCAGAATTCTGAGACAAGTAGGTTGAGAGGTGATCCCAGGAAGTGCTGGGAAGGAAGTGGAGAGTGAGCCAGGGAAGGCGAGGAAGCTGATGAGAAGTGCCTTATCAGGCAGGTTACTGTTGGGGAAAACTGGAGCTCAGTCATGCTGGTGACCTCTGGGAAACAGTGTGGAACACACCTCAGCCTTGCCCCACCAAAGGGATGAGGGATATTTGTCCTTCACTTGCATGTGTCATCAGCTGAGATCTGCTCCCTGGAGTATTAATTCATGGCACTTTGGGCCTGCCCCCAAGACAGACTCCTCAGGAAGGGTGTAGACCCTTCTGGAAGGACACCACAGTGTGTACTAGAACAAGTGCTGAGAAGACCTGGGTGGGCACCAGTAGCGTCAGTACTGTTAATTGTTACTGTTTTCATGTTCCTTGCTTGACTAGCCCTAATCATTTTACCTTTCTTCATTGAAATATAATAATCAATAGAATTAAATTATTAAAACGAGTGAATTCAAAATTCTTCATTACGGATCATACCTAAAGATGTGACAAACTAGTTGGGGCCTATTAATCAATGGGTGAAACATTCTGCTTATATTGTTGATCTAAACTAGCAGTCATGGGCTTCCCTGGTGGCGCGGTGGTTGAGAGTCCGCCTGCCGATGCAGGGGACACGGGTTTGTGCCCCGGTCGGGGAAGATCCCACGTGCCATGGAGCGGCTGGGCCTGTGAGCCATGGCTGCTGAGCCTGCGCGTCCAGGCCTGTGCTCCACAACTGGAGAGGCCACAACAGTGAGAGGCCTGCGTACGGCAAAAAAAATAAAGTAGCAGTCAGTTTTAAGGCATGTTCTTCAGTGTCAAAAGCACCATTCAGTGGGACACTATTAAATATGAAGGTAAGCCTGTGTAACCCCAGTGTTTGATATTTTTTGAAACATGAGAATAAGAATTCATATGATACAGTACCTTGCAATTCAGTGCTTTTCTCCCAGAGAACTCAAAGGTTACACTTGATGCTTTTCAAGGCACTTAGACATGTAAAATCACTTGATTCTAACTCCTGGGAGGGTAGTGAGCGATGTGATTAATGTCACAGGTGAATCTGAATTGCTTTTAAGCTTCTTATCTTAGAATGTGGCAATACTGAGACCAAGACTCAGGTTTATTAACATCTGATCTGGTTTCCTTTTCCCTCTTCCGTAATGAAAATGGTAAAATGCTTACTTGAGCTTCCTATGTTCCTGGTACGGCCCTAAGCACCTTATAAAATTTGCTTATTTAATCCTCAAAATAACACAGTAGCTTAGGTAGTATTATTACTCCCATTTTACCCACTGAGTCACAGAGGTTAAGTAACGGTCCAGTTCACATCTCCTAAGTGCCAAAGCAGGGACTCAAAACTAGGCACTCTACCTCCAGAGAGTTAATTCTCCTCTAATCCCTGTGTTACACAACTGAAACAGTGGTGACGGGCTGTGATCTTTCACTGAGTTGCTTGAACAGGTCACGCATATGATTTGTGTGGTACTTTTTCATAAATTCACATTGCTGATCATTTTACCAGCGGCTCAAAAGAAAACCTCACCAACAAGTCTTATTTTTTAATTGGAAAAAATGGGTTATCTTACACAGATGTAGAGAATGAATATATGGACACCAAGGGAGGAAAGTGGGGTGGGGGAGATGAATTGAGTGATTGGGATTGACATATATACACTAATCTGTATAAAATAGATAACTAATAAGAACCTGCTGTATAGCACAGGGAACTCCACTGTACAGTAGAAACTAACACAACATTGTAAAACAACTCTACCCCAATGAAAAAATTAAAATTAAAAAACAAAAGAAAAAAATGGTTTATCTTTCTAAAAAAGTCTCTTTTGCAAGGTTTTGAGTAACCAGTTTTTCATGTATTCTAATATATAATCTATTAACAGTGTGATTTTTCCCTTTTATGAATTCTTATGCCTTATCATAGGGTTTAAAATATGCAAGATACCAAGAGATATTCCTACCAATAAACTTCCATTAGAAATCTAGTCAAGAATGGTCTGCCAGCTGGCTGACTTGTGCTTGGGAGGGGAAGCTGCATGGACCTAGATATTCTCTGAGAAATAATCTACAATATTGCATTTTTATATGTGCCTTAGAAAGATGTTGTTACTTTCTCTCTCCCAAAATATATTTCCTTTTAAGTTTCTTTTGCTAAATGTCTAAGCATAATTTTCAGAGTAATTTCAAATATGTTACATCATTTGATCTCAGTAAGATTTTTGGTACTAGATAGATCTATAAGGAGATCACTTTCCTAACAAAGGAGAATCTGATATCCTACCTTAGGGAAAATGACTGCTTTTAGCAGCTCCTGCCCATATGGAAGGACTCTCCAGTCCCACTTAGCCCGGAGATATTATGATTATTTCTCCCATGCTACTTCATATTGCTGACGATTTAAATCCAACTGGAGAGGATTCAAAGGCTCTTGTACAATACTTTCACAGCCCATGAATTTCAAAAATAGGAGGTGCTTAACTTATTGGCCCCAAATTCTGTTTCCACTTATGTCTATGTTAAAGTAGAGCCACAAAAGAAATTGCGACCCAGTATTTCTTCTCTTATTTAAAATGTCAGGTTCCTAAGTCACAAAAGTTAGTACCAGGTTTGTTATGTCTGTGTGTTTAGTTTTGTTGTTGTTGTTTTTCAGATGGGAGGAAAATGAAGTATTCTGGTAATTTAACATTACTTATAGCACATTCCTGTAATTTTAATTACTTGCAGATGTAGCAGTTTATATTTTTTAGAGTGTTAATTTATGAGTAGAACTGTGAGTAAATGAATTAAGCCAAAGTCCTTATAATTTAAATATTTTTTGGAAAATACTTTAAAAATGAACTGGTTTAAGTGCTTCCTATTTAAATTATTGTTTTCTTTATTTTTCTGATATTAGTCCTGAGATATACAATTTTATATGGCATATGTAATAGATAAAGTTTAAAGATTGAATACCCAAGCCTTTCTTTAATGTCTGTTTTGTCCGATGGCTACAGCCAGATTCCATTAGAAAATCTTACAGAACACGAGAAACTATATCACTGTTAATGTCTATGTCAGTAGCAGCCAGAGGTGAGCTCAAATATTTCTGGAATCATTTGAAAGTTGATGCTAAATTCTGTCAAGATTGCGGCCAATATAATAATTTCGGGTTTTGTAAAGTTCTGTTTATTTAAAAAAATCATGTTTTGTTCATGAATTTTTAATACCACCTGGAAGAGTTGGGAAACGTAAGAATAAACATGAGAATTAAATTAATTGGTACATTATTATAAAGTTTTTCATGTCAGATTATTCTCCACATAGATTACATATGAGCATAAATAAAGTTAATTGTATAATTAATCTCTATCAGTGTATTTTAATCCAGGAGACATCATAGAAATATTAATGGATGAAAGATGAAGTGAATAGATAAAAAGCTGCGATAACTTTTAGGCTAGATTTTAACTCATAGCCACATGATTGTATTTATAGCTGCCACTTGGATCAGTTTCTGATTTTTGTCTCCTTAGGATTTTCTAACAAAAATGGAAAAGAGCATTTAATTGGGTTTAGTACCACATAGTTCTAGTTTTCATATAAGTTAAAATAAATAGTATAAAATACCTGATAAGTTAAAAAAAATTTTTTTTTTATGTTGTGTATTTTATTTATTATTATTTTTGGCTGCGTTGGGTCTTTGTTGCTGCGTGCAGGCTTTCTCTAGTTGTGGTGAGTGGGGGCCACTCTTCGTTGCAGTACACGGCCTTCTCATTGCGGCGGCCTCTCTTGTTACAGAGCATGAGCTCTAGGCGTGTGGGCTTCAGTAGTTGTGGCATGTGGGCTCAGTAGTTGTGGCGCACGGGCTTAGTTGCTCTGTGGCATGTGGGATCCTCTCGGA
The DNA here is from genome assembly GCF_963924675.1 of Phocoena phocoena. Classification (NCBI taxonomy): domain Eukaryota; kingdom Metazoa; phylum Chordata; class Mammalia; order Artiodactyla; family Phocoenidae; genus Phocoena; species Phocoena phocoena. Next base: position 46,725,795 of record NC_089233.1, on the reverse strand, counting down.
TCAGGGATTGAACCCATGTCCCCTGCATTGGAGGGTGGATTCTTAACCACTGCACCATGAGGAGGGAAGTCCCACCGGATAAGTTTTTAAAACTGTATGATTTTAGCAAATGATATACTATCATTGAATATTGTAAATTAAAATAAAGATATGCCCTCATAATAGAATTTCCATATAAACATGCTATAGTATATACTTTAAGCCAAGGAACATCCATTTCCTTTTTTTTTTTAATTGAAGTATATTTGATTTACAATGTTGTGTTACTTTCAGGTGTACAGCAGTGATTCAGTTTTTTATATATATATATGTATGCATATATATACATATATTCATATTCCTTTTCAGATTCTTTTCCCTTATAGTTTATTACAAAATATTGTGTATAGTTCCTGTGCTATAAAGTAGGTCCTTGTTGGTTATCTGTTTTATATATAGCAGTGCGTATATTGTTAATCCCAAGCTCCTAATTTATCCCTCCCCACCCTTTCCTCTTTGGTAACCATAAGTTTTTTTTTCTGTCTGTTAGTCTATTTCTGTTTCGTAAATAAGTTCATTTGTATCATTTTTTTTTTAGATTCCACGTATAAGTGACATAATGTGGTATTTGTCTTTCTCTGTCTGACTTCACTTAGTATGATATTCTCTAGGTCCATCCATGTGGATGCAAATTGCATTATTTCATTCTTATTTATGGCTGAGTAGTATTCCATTATATATGTGTATATATATATATGTGTGTGTGTGTGTGTGTGTGTGTATATATATATATATATATATATATATACCACATTGTCTTTATCCATTCATCTTTTGATGGGCATTTAGGTTGTTTCCATGTCTTGGCTATTGTAAATAGTGCTGCAATGAACACTGGGGTGCATGTATTTTTTTGAATTATACTTTTCTCTGCATATATGTCCAGGAGTGGGATTGAAGGATCATATGGTAACTCTATTTTTAGTTTTCTAAGGAGCCTCCATACTGTTCTCCATAGTAGCTGCACCAATTTACATTCCCACCAACAGTGTAGGAGGGAGGAGCATCCATTTCTGATGATATGACTGAGTAGATATTCTGAAAAATAATACTCATTAAAAGCACTTAAAGTATTTTGTCTAGTGTCTTTTATAAACCTGTCAAATATATGGCTGAGCTGGTTGAGCTGGCTTGAAAATAAAGACACCCCAAGGTCAAAAGGCTAAATGAGAACAGGAGTCTGCTGCTCTCCTCTGCTCTCTTGACCCCCAGTAACCACGCCATGTATGGGGTCATAAGAACTCAGGCCTGGGACCCAGGGCTCATACAAGCTGGGAAATATTTGTAACCGCAAGGTGACCATCTGCGGATTGGCAGCATACATTGACACTACTTATTTGCCTGAAACTCTCAAGCTAAATACTTAGTTTAAAGTACTCTTGGACAGTTTACAGAAGCAACTGAAAACCCTCATTAGAGATAAGCACTCTCAATACAAATCCAAAATAATTTTATGGATAAAGTTAAAATGGCCACAAGCTCAGTACATAAAGTCACTAAATACACAAGGAAATCACTACCATCTAAAATCAAGAAAAGCAACGAAAGATAGGATCATAATATTGGAATCCTCAGGTAAGACTGTAAATAAGTATTCATATTATATTTACTGTAATAAAAGAGAATTAAAGTGTTATTAAGGGATGAGAGACTATCACAAATGGCTAAACAGCTCTTTAAAATTAATCAGGTAGAAGTTTAGCAATTAAAAATAATTCTAAAACTCACTGCATGGGTTAAACAATTAAGAACTGGAAACCTGGAAGATCTGAAGGATTGCAGCATAAAGAGGCAGATACCTGGAAAATATAAAAGTGAGATTTAGAGATGTGGAGAGTAAGGTGAGCAGGCCTAACGTACATCTAACTGGGATTCCAGAAGGAAAGAATAGAGAAAGTGGAGGAGACTGATACTTGAAAATAGAATGGCTGAGAATTTTCCAGAGTTGATGAAAGGCTAAACCCTTAGATTCAGGAGCACCAACAAATCCCAAATAGGATAGATATAAAGAAAACCAAACCTGGTTACATAGAAGCCCATCCATAGATCCCCAAGGACAAGAATAAAATACTAAGAGCAGCCCCAGAGAAACGAGAAGTTATCTAATGAACAGCCACTATTAGACTGACAGGTCTCTCTCACAGCATCAATGAAAGACAGAAAACATTAGATAAAGCTCCAGAGTGCTATGAACAATATCAAATTAGACTTATAAACCCAGTGAAGCTGTCTTGCATGAGTGAGAACAAAATAAAGATACCTTTCAAAAACATTAAAACAGAGAATTTATCACCTGCAGACCCTGACTTTAAAAAGAAAAACAATCATAGAAGGGATGTCCAAAGTATAAAAAGAAATGAATATAAACTCTGGGGGGTCCTCAAGGTCCTTTCAGGGTGTCTATGAGGTCAACATGATTTTCATAATAATACGAAGGCGTTATTTGCCTTTTTTCATTCTCATTCCCTCACAAGTGTATGGTGTTTTTCAGAGGCTACATGACAGATTATATCTTAACATACTGAATGTAGAAGCAGGAATGAGAATCCAGCTCTCTTCTTTTTAAACCACACATTAAAGATATTTGCAAAAGTTAAAAAAAAAATGTTATTTTCTCCTTAGATGTTTTGTTTTTGAAAATATGGTTATTTTTCATAATGAATATGTTATCTATATTAATCTGTAATGGATTAATTATATTTTTAAATGAATTAAATATTTTTAAAATTCTCAGTTAATTTATAACACGGTAAATATCTATCTATACATATAATACACAGAAACAAAAAGTCAAGGTCTTTAGTAATATCTAAGTATGTAAAGTAACAGAAAGGGAATATTTATAAGTCAAGTGATACTTTGATAGGTATGGAATTCTTTAGACATGTTGAAGGGCACTGTGTCATGAGTCACTTTGTAACTTTCCTAAGTAGCAGAATCTATTAGGAAAAATAGTGTATGTGTCTAAGCGGAGGTGTTTCTAGTATTTCTGTGCAAACTTTGAGTGCTTTGTATTATCTATAATCTTCAGTAGACTTTCTTTATGGTAAATTAGAGCCCGAAATGTTTTCATAGCTCCAACCTTGAACTGTTGTTTTAGGATAGACACCAGTAAATATTAGGGGTCTACTGGGAAGGCAGAGAGCATTTTCAGATTTATGAGGGGGAAAAAAATCAAGTGTCCCTATGGCCAAGTAAGTCATGAGTAGCACAAGAGTCTTATGCAAAGTTGACAATATCATGAAATATAAACCTTTGCTTTGGAATTTTACCAGAAATTAAAGTGGCATTATAAAGGAAAGTCAATGTTTTAGTTTGTATCTCAAGAGGAATTTGTACTTCTGATTGCTTTGCTTTGTTACTTCACTTTGGCTGAGCTCTGGACAAAAAAAATTTTTTTCCTCTAAAGTCAGGTGACCTCACATTCTTCTGCCTTCTGGCTTATTCGCTTTTCCTTCCCCTTCAATCCTTGATTAAATCTTCTTGGCCCCTAGGAGTTCTTATTCCTTATGAAGCAAGTGATGCACTTTGTCCTCTTGTTAAGGAATGAATTAATAAGCTTAACTCCCTCTTTGAAGAAGAGTTTGTGATGCTTTTTTGGGTGAAAATTCATATTCAATTATCAAGATTGTTATTTCACAAATAGCAGAATAAAAGACACAGCATAGCTGCACTTGAGAATAATTGAAATTGAATTTCAGTTTGTATTACACCACAGTGGCTTAAACTTTCGGGGAAAATTTTAAGTCTACTTTCTTATGAAAGTGAGCACATTTTTTGTCCTGCTGTATATTGATAACAAGACCGTTTCACTCACTGCTTTGGAAGAACATGGGCTGAGTGGTCCTTCTTGCTTGACTTTGGAGTTTTAGACACATCCTATTGACCTGCAAAATCCACCAGTATTTTTCTTTCCTTGGCATTAAATGAGTCCTCCAATGGCCAGTAAGTATAATACTTCTCCAGATTGTATCTTTTAATACTTTCTAATATTCCTGTGATACTTCGATGGGGCTAGTGGCTGGATACATAAAAGGTGGTTCAGGCCATTTCCCTCAGGCAACCCTTTGGCTTGCATGGGTTTTTCATCACAGATTATGCCGGAAAATCTGTGTTGCTTAAGTGAATAATGAACATGTTTGATAGTTAAAAATAATTTAAATGTCAAAGAAAAACTTTGTGCAGGGGAGAGGAATAAGAAATTGGGAACATAACAGTATGTGGAGAAGAATCATACCATAGCTTAGAGTGTAAAGAGAATCAACCCAAAGAAGGTATATCTACACACAAGTAACTCTCAGGAGGCCTAAAATCTTTGTTTTGTATCTCTGTTTTACTTTTATTTCTCTGAGAACTTGGAATATGAAAGTGATTTGCAAAAGCAATTATAAAAGCTCTCAGTAATAAAATAGATTGTTTTCCCCAAATTGAAGTAAAATTATCAATAAGGCCAAATTTATCCAAGGCTGATGTTCATCTGTCAACCTGAAGTAACTGGCCTGGCAATCAGAAGACATGGTATTGTGTTTTGTCTCTAACACTTATTTGCTGTGCAACCTTAGGCTCATTGCTTAACCTCTCAGGACCTCAGTTTCCCCATTTGCATATTGAGGATAATCATGCTTGTCCTGACTGCTTCATAGAAATTTTGTGAGAAAATATCAGATAATGTATGTGCAGGTACTTTCAAAAACAATCTAATATTACTGATTTTGAATAGTTATTATTATTATTAATATCCTTAAACTGCCTTGTCCTTCAATTTCTCCTATTCTGGCACATCTTAAAAACTGTCACAGACTCTGAAAACAGATTTATAAATTTTTTTTCTAGATGAGACTGGTAAATATTTTATATTAAAATTCACACTAAGGTACTAGCTACTAGGATCTTGTTATATCTTCACCTATAATCCAACTCTACTTTTTTTTTTTTTGTCAATAATAACTTTTTAAAAAATGAAGTGGTTTGACTCCAAATAGACAAAACAATCTTAGAAAAGAAGACCAAAGTTGGCCGGCTCACATTTCCCAATTTCAAAACTTTCTTACAAAGCTGAAATATTCAAAACAGTGAGGAACTGGCATAGGATAGACATATAGATCAATGGGATAAAATTGAGAGTCCAGAAATAAGCCCATACATCTATGGTCAACTGATTTTCAACAAAGATTCTATTGTCCATTGTCCTACAATGCCCATTGCCAAGACCATTGAATGGGGAAAGAATAGTCTCTTCAACAAATGATACTTGTACACCTGGATATCCACATGTAAACGGGTGATGTTGGACCCTTCTCTCACACCACATACAAAGAGTAACTCAAATGGATCATAAAAATAAAGCTAAAACTAGAAAACTTAAACACACACACACACACGGAATGGTGAATCTTCATGACCTTGGATTTTGCAATGGATTCTTAGATATGATACAAAAAGCACGAGCAACAAAAGAAAAAAAAATAGATAATTTGGACATCATCAAAATGAAAAACTTTTGTACGTCAAAGGACACTATCAAGAAAGTGGAAAGACAACCCAAAGAATGGGAGGAAATATTTGTGAGTCGTAGATCTGAAAGAGTGTACTATCCAGAACACATATATATATATGTCTTACAACTCAACAACAAAAAGAGAAACAACAATTAAACAACACTTAAAAATTGAGTAAAGGGCTTGAATAGACATTTCTCTGAAGAAGATATGCAAATGGCCAATGAGTACATGAAAAGATATTCAACACCATTAGTCATTAGGGAAGTGCAAATGAAAACCACAGTGAGATACCTCTACACACATACAAGAATGGTATAATAAATTTTAAAAAGGGAAAATAATACTGTTAAGGAGGATGTGGAGAAGTAAAAACCCTCATATATAGCTGGCGGACATGTAAAGTGTTCTAACCACTGTGGAAAACAGTTTTGTGGTTCCTCAATAAGTTAAATATAGAATTAACATATGACGCAGCATTTCCACTCCTAGGTATATACTCCAAAGAATTGAAAACGGATGTTCAGACAAAAACTTGTATACAAATATTCTTAGGAACACTGTTCACAATCAGCAAAAGGTGGAAATAACTCAAATGTCCATCAGTTGATGAATGGATAAACAGAATGCATTATATCTATATAATGGAATAATATTCAGCCATAAAAAGGAGTGAAGTACTGATACTTGCTACAACATGAATGAACTGTGAAAACATACACTAAACGAAAGAAGCCAGATACAGAAAAACACATATTATTCCATCTATGTGAAATATCCAGAATAAGAAAATCCATAGAGACAGAAAGCAAATTAGTGGGTGTCTGGGGCTGGGGAAGAGGGGAGAATGAGGAGGGACTGCTTAATGGGGAAGGGATGTCCTTCTGGGGTGATGAAAATGTTCTAGAACTAGATAGTGGTGATGGTCACACAATATTGTGAATGAACTAATTGCCACCAAATTGTACACTAAGATGGTTAAAATGGTGAAAAACAAATAATGAAAAGTTTTGCAAATTTTTCAGGCAGTAACCAAACCAATCATGCTTTGTGTTTTCTACATGAGATACTGCCTGAACAACAGTGAAAATAATAGTTAATGTTAGTGAGAATCCTAGGTAATAACAGAGCACTCACTATGCTCAAGGTACTGTTCTAAGTGTTTTGCATGGATTTGTTCATTTAATTACAATGACAGCTGGATAAAATACGTACTCTTCCTCTCTCTTTTAACATGAGGAAACTGATCTATAGAATGTTAAAGTGACTTGCATGAGGTCACATACTTAGTAAGTGGTCAGTAAGGGATTTGATTCCAGTTGGTCTATTTCCAAAACCAAAACTCTTAACCAGGACATTGTTTTGTCTCTGCACAGAAAAATAAGACCAAACAGATAGTACTTCGGCCTCATTGCTGATTAGAAGATGTTGGGAAAATTATGCAGCAGAATCTGTATCACTGTTGTGTTGTTACAGCTTTTTGTAGCTAAAAAAAAAAAATTCTTTGGAAGAGCCGAGGTCTCCTGGCCTATGCTTGATGTTAACAAAACAGCAACGCATGCTAGGAGTTAGTTGTTTATTTTATTGTCTCTCTAAGCATTTGTGATCATTTTACCTCCAGTTCTGATAATAGTTCCTGTATATGTTTTTCAGTTATTTGCAAACTACTGTGATTTTCTCACCACACCTCTATATTTATTTTTGTCCTTATCAAGCATTATCTTCCATTTGTTGAATCAAGGTTGAAATTTAGTAATAAATATGGTTGCTTTTTGGTATTAAGGAGAGTATTTTAAAAATCAGTTTTCTGAAATGGTTTTAGTCAAACCATTTATAAAAGATAAAATAGAATTAAGGCAGAATAATTTCAAAAACTTTAACCAAGGTGGAATAAGTCTAAAGATTACATATAGGGTACTAAAACACTTCTTTCTGATCGTAAGAATAACTTTGGTCAGAGAAAAAGCTGCTTGTATTTGGTAACTCCCTTAAGCTTCAAGGTGGTCTAATCAATCCTTTTTTAAAATGGGCAACTTTGATTCCTCCTACCCTATCTAAAAACAAAACAAAATCCATTTCACCTATTAGTCTCTGGTCCCTTACCTCCTTAATTTTTTTCCTCGTTGAAATACAAGTGGCAAGAGGACTGGAACTTATTCCCCTCTGTGTCATCAGTGCCCAGAAAAATAGTTGGTACATGGAGGGATTTGATAGACTTTGAATGAATGAATAAGTGAATAAATGAATCTGTGTCTTGTTTCTTGAGTCTGTTATTTCTGCAAAAATTGAGTTACTTTAAATAACTATATTCAAACAATTTCCAAATAAAAATTAAAAGGGATATAATGAAATACAAAAATAAAATCACAACCTTAATTTGGAGACTACTGTTGGAAAACAAAAGGGAAAACCCCAAAACTTCAATAGAAATAGCTATTTTGCTAAATATGAAATAAAAATAGTTAATAAATATATTAAAAGATCCACCTCACTATTAAAATATGCAAATGGAATCAATAGCAGATAACATTTTTTCACCTATAAAATTTATAAAACTTTAAATCATAATATTCAATTCTGTGGAGAAATGATACAGTAGATATATCAGTGAAATTAGGAGACAGATAAAATCCATAAACTCCATAACATGTAGAAGAGCTGCTGAAAGTAGTTGAGATCAGACATGAACTGCAGGGGGTGAATTTAGGGAAGAATCCAGTGAGTACAAAAAGGAGCTTATGATGGTAGAAATACAAAGTTATATCCTCTTTTTTGTTTCTTTTAAAAGGTATATGGAACTGAGGTGAGCAATTCTATTTCTGGAAATTTAACTGACAGACGTGATAATCAGATGATAAACATTAGTGTAGCCTATAAGTATTTGTATATTTTGAATATCAATCTAAACTAAAGATATATTTACATAAATGTGAAATAGTGTAGTTTGAATATGAATCACTGCAGCAACTTTTTTTTTTTTTTGCGGTACGCGGGCCTCTCACCGCTGTGGCCTCTCCGGTTGCGGAGCACAGGCTCCGGACGCGCAGGCTCAGTGGCCATGGCCCACGGGCCCAGCCGCTCCGCGGCATGTGGGATCTTCCCGGACCGGGGCATGAACCCGTATCCCCTGCATCGGCAGGCGGACTCCCAGCCACTGCGCCACCAGGGAAGTCCTGCAGCAACTTTTTATCAAGAGCAAAACTTTGGAATAAAGCCAAATACCAATCAGTAGAGGACTGGTTAAGTAAATTATACTGCAAGCATACAATGGAATACTATGAAACTATAAATAAAAGAATGAACAATCTCTTAGGTACGGATATAGAAAGAAATATAAACTGTATTAAGTGGAAAAAGAAGATATAGCATGGTGTGCATTGTATGCTACCGTTTATGGAAAAAAGGGATAAAACACATAGGTTCATATTTACTTATACATTCATAGATAAAATCTAAAAGACTATATATATTGATAACAAGGTTACCTGTGGGGTAGATGAAGTAAAGACACAACCATGGGAAGAAGAATTTTTACTCTTTACTTTTAATTTATATTATAGTGATATAGCAACAACTTACAAGACAATCAGATGTATTTTTTACTCAAAAATTAAGTATTAAAAAAATAGAAAAAAGTGGGATGTGTGGAAATGCATGTTTTCAAGTTGAAGGAAACAATATATACGTGCTTTTGTTTGTGGGATGTCTGTCATAATGGTATTTAAGTTAAAAGATAATTAAGGATGTATACAAATATTTATTGACCGATACATATGTTGCACTTTTACACTGATTAGATATTGGAAGCCTCCCAAATACTGTGATACATTCACACAATGAAATGCCATCAGCAATTAAAATGGTGCTGTAAAATAATAGCTAAAGATATGGAAATGTATTCACAGAACATTGTTAATGGGGGGATAGGAGAAGCAAGTGAGGTAATTCAAAGTAGGATTCCATATCCATAAAATAAAAAGTTGGAAAGCATGCATACAAGCTTATTCACACAGATAGAGAAAGAACTAGAAGGATATTCACCAACTGGTGATTGTGTTTCTCTTAGGATAGTGGGATGATAGGTAAGTTTTTTATTATCTTTAGTCTCTAAAGTTCTTCTAATAAATAAAAAAAAAAAACTTACAGAAACAAGCAAACAAAAACCTTCCATATTTATTGAAGGCGTTGAATGGGCTATGCTGTATATTAAGCATTTGGTGACCACAGTCTCTTAAGTTTCTCAAAACCATAGGTATTAAGAACCATTTTACAGATGGAAAATCTGAGGCTCAGAGAGATTGAGTATTTTACCTAATACTGCACAGCTAGTGTCAGATGCAAACCCAGGTCTGTCTGATCCAACACTTATTTCTTGATCACCCTGCTAAATAATTTGAGGAAATACTGCTTGCCATGGAAAATACATCTCTGCTACCAGTTTTCTTTTTAAGTGGAAAATCTTTGCCTTGTTTTTCAGAACTTATGTTTTTATGGGGTGTACCGACGATGCTCAAGCATTCCCTGATAGTAATTTAAATAATCTTGCACATATGAATTATTTCCTGGCTTGTTGTTATGTTTTGTTTTTTTTTTACAGTAGATAAAATATGTTAATTTGTGTAAATGGTCTTCTGGGTGCAGATGCTCACACTGAAAGCAGGCTTATCTTCAAAGCTGCTTGTCTTTCATTTGAGGCTTCTTTTATATGCCTAATTTATTTTTCTAATGCTGTCTCAATATAGGAATAATTTTGAGGAGGTATTTGTAGCTAAATGAAAGAAACAACAGCTCTCTTGGCTTTGGTAAATATTAATGAGCTCGTAGAAAATCTTGTTAGTGAATTGCAGCACTCTTTTGAGATTTTTCTGCCATCTTGGCCCTTTGTGAGGCCTGCTCCTTTGTTCAAATAAGCATACTGGTGTGCGTGTGCTATTGTGAGCTCTGCTTCAGCTCCTTTGTGTGCGCTGACAGAAGGCTCACCTTGGTCTATTATCAGGGATGTCTAGGTATCTTAATAATATATTGGATTTCAGCAAGAAAAAAGCAAATCATTCAGAGATAATTAATCTGACTTATTCATTTCCGGGTTTCACCACCAAAGGGACAGTGTTCATTTCTGATCATGGTTATGTTGTCATCATTAACAAAGTGAAATCTAACTTTTACTTTTATTAATTTTCAACTGAGGAGAAGTTTAGATTCTGAATTGTTTATGTCAATATTCACATATATATTGTATGTGTAAAATTATTGTAGCACGTAACAATTTGATTTAGCCACTCGATTTTATTTTAGACAATGTATTGTGTATAACCATCCAAATATTTTTAATAATTGGTTTTACTTCATAAGCAAAAATATTTTTTAATTGTGTTGAGTCGTAGAGACTCAGAGAAGATAATACTTGGATTGTTATTACCTCACTAGTCATCCTCTAAAAACTGTGTCATGGGGTGTTCCTGTGTAAATCATGTTTGCTGATTTTATTCGACCATACACAATACCGAAATATAAGAAGAAAAAAAAAGACAGTTCCTCTAATGATAGAATGTAGGAATAATCAAAATTACCTAAAATAAACCTTTAAAAATTGTCCGTCATTTTTTTAATTCTCTATTAGTCCTAGGAGGTGTATGACACTTATAAGGGAATTACCTGACAAGGTAGCATTTTCTTTTCAAGAATGCAATATTTGAGTCTAGTCACAAGGGGTCATAAATTCATACCCAGTTTTTTAAAAAATGGGCCATTGAATAAAAAAAAAATCAAGAAAAATAAAGCAGTTACTTGAGAACACTTTTTAGATAAGAAAAAAATGCATTAAGCACTTTCAAGATTTATTATTAATCTGTCATTGCCCGTATCTTCATCTACTTTCACAGAAGTTCAATGTACTGTACATTTTTACTGTTGTGAAAAGAGAAAAATGATAGGAGGCCAAGAATATAACAAGAGTGTTTGGAAACATAGACATAGAAGTGCCATTAATCCACCATAAGTCTCTGCTCCAAAACCTTGCTCAAGCTTTGTTCACATTGGTTTAAATAAATTATTTATTAGGTCCTTTTACAAAACAGCTTTTTGGTAGATTTTTATCAGAGCCAATTTTGACCTAAGGTTGTAGTTGGGTCATTTTTAGCTGCTTATAAACAGAGTGTGAATCTCTTGAAAAACCATTTCAGTAGTTTGAGAAAGAAGGAGACAATCCCTGAAAATGATTTTCTAATCTGAGAAGTGGAGCTGACTGCCGACAGAAGTTTTAATAACTTTGAAAACAGCAAAAATATGAAGTCATGGTCACATATAGCCATTTCTCCAAGGTTGTATTTTGGTGAGATAGAAAATAGACATCTACTGAAAGTCTAGAAATACAAACAGGGTCAGATGTAGCTTTGATTATTAACAGTTTTGAGATACAGAGAGACAGAGAGAGTAGCATGTAATATAAACTATGGTCATTTCACTTTGAGGTATGCTTTACTCAGTTCAGTTGTACTATTAAAATTCTACTTTTATTTTTTAGAAAGGTTAAAATCATGGTTGAAATCTGAACCATAGGCTGGAAATATTGGTTTCATATGCTAAAGTGCTTATAGCCCTGGACTCTAATTCTAGGCAAAGTATTAAAAAGAGTTCTGAAATATTTAAACTGTACCTTAAAGTTCTAGAGTAATGGAAACTTTATTTTAAAAGCTTGACTTGCATTAAGAGAGCCCATCATAAAACCCAAAAGTTTTTTTTTTTTTAAGTATAGCGAATTCCTTCAATGCAGTTCAATATGATTTAACATTCAGAAATTGTATTTAGATAGTTTTCCAATAACATATTGTGGTAGTCAGAATAATGGCCCTTCTAAGATGCCCACACTTTGATCTTTAGAAGCTGTGAATATTACTTTATATGGTGAAAGGGATTTTGCAAATGTGATTAAGATTAAGAACATTGAGGTGGGGAGATTATTCTGGTTTATTTGGGTGGACCCCATCTAATCATAGCAGTCCTTAAAAGCAGAGGACCTTTCCCTCTGTAGTCAGAGGGAGATGTGATTATGTAAGAAAAGCATAGAAAGATGCAACATTGCCGGCTTTGAAGATGAAAGAAGGAGGCCACAAGTCCAGGGATATGGGCAACCTCCAGAAGCCAGGTAAAGCATGGGAATGGATCCTCTCTTCTGGGTCTCCAGAAAGCAACAGCCTGCCAACACCTTGACTTTCACCCAGTGAAACTGATTTTGAACTTCTGATCTCCAGAACTGTAAGAGAATGAATTTGTGTTGTTTTAAGTGACTTAGTTTATGGACATTTGTTACAGCAGCCATAATAAACTAATACAGGTATATTTAAGATATAAATTGAGGCATATGTATATGAGAAGGTACATAGGCATAGGATGGATTTTTGATCCATTGAATAAAAATTAGGTTAGTAAAATCACAGAAGCTATATTTTCAGAGAAAAGCCTATTTACTTCTGTATTAAATGAATTTCAATTGGAAAAACTTAAAATGTAGTAGATTGTTGCAAAATAACCACCCATAGTTCGTATTTCTATTTTCACACATTAAGCAGGCCCTTCCCATACTGGCTTTGAATTTGACCATGTAACTAACTTTGGCCAATGGGACAATATCAAAGGTGGCTCAGACAGAGGCTTAAAAAGTGCTTTTGCATTGGACTTGCTCTTTTTTGTGGCTGGGACACTTTGATTCACAGTATGAAGAGGCCTGGGCTAGCCTCCTGGGGAATGAGAGATCTTGTAGAGAAGCTTCTAAAATGGGAATGTTGCCATCTTAGACCACCAAGCCCCAGCCAGACTGGTCCAGAGTGGAAGAACTACTCACCCAATCAACAGGATGATAAGAAGTAATAATTGTGTGTGTGTGTGTGTGTGTGTGTGTGTGTGTGTGTGTGTTTTACGCCATGAAGTTTGGGGATGATTTGTTTCTCAGCAATAGATAACCAATATAGTGCATTTACTTTCTCAGCCTGTAGATTACATTTTAGACATGACTATTCCTCCAGCAATGATAGAGGGGTAACATTTAGCTATCCTATGCTAATTTCTTTTGAATCATTTGTAGCCTTTGATTTTTAGGAGGCTGTGCTAGAAATTGTATTAGGGATTTTGGGGGCATCCTAATGAAATAACTGAAAGTGAGGTACCTTGACTTGGACTTTTCAGCCCCATTTTTTATCCTTACCCTCCAAAATTCATCCAATTAAAAATAGATTACCAACATTTTTGTAAAAGCTTTTTACCCTTTGAATAGACTCTGAAAAAATAACATACTTATTGCTAAATACCTTCTGTATTTTTATAGACCTGTATGAGTATGGCAGAGATGGGGTTAACTAAGATATCTTACCTCATTTGGACCCTTGAATCAGGTGGTTGAAATCAGAGCTTTCCAAAAAAAAGGACACCAGAGACCATTTGGTTCCCATGAGCACTTACTACCAGGAAACTTATTGAAAAAATAAGGACCATGGGGCAGTCCCTCCTGGTTTCTTGGAGAGTTGTATATTCATTTCTAGGGCTATAAGGGATCACAGTTTGAAGATGCCCTGGCTAGATGATCTCTGAAGTCCCTTCCAGCTCTCGAATTACAACATCATGGCTACTCCTTCCATATTGGGAAGATGATATTTATTTCCATGGAACACAGCAAAGTTAACTGACTCCCTTGGGGATGGAAACAATGTCACCTTCGCCATAAACTCAGTCAACTGAAATAACCATTCAGGCTTCCCAGCTGCTTTCAGGTGTTCACTTCCAGGAATTTGTCTCTACAGTCTGAGCGAGGAACTCCTGCAGTTGTCTTCTGCTGTGACCATCCATGTTTGCAGAATCATATTTTTTTCCTTCAGAGAAGCTGATATATAAGAATTAAAAATAAAATGGGACGATAGCATTTGTTAGTAAAAGAAAATAGCACTTGTTAGTTAAGGGATTTTTTTGCTGAATACGTAGTTTGACCTAAAAGGGAGTTAACCAGTGAATCTTAAAAACATCCTTATTTGGGTTAAAGTTGAAGAAGTTACATTTTGTGGACCATGATGTTTGTATTGGGAAGGTGTGTGTGTATGTTTGGATGTCTTTGTGTACAGTCTACAACTTGTAAGGATATGATAGAAACTATATTGCCTCATATATTTCATTCTGCTTCATTCATGCTTAGTTTTTTGATTAGATAACTGTATCTCCCATGGCTTCATGTAAAATAACAAATCAGTTTTTCCCAGTTCTGAAACTAATTTGAGGCCTTTTGAGAATACTTTTCAAACCACCAAGGCCTCAGTGTACTGCTACCCCTGTGTCCTGAAAGAGTTAATGTAGGTTTCAAAAGGGGTCTAGTTTACTGGCTAATGGTATCTTTTTAGAGGAATTACTTGGCTTCTGTGGAATAGCCTTTATCTTTCTGCTTTTTGGTTAATTCAATTGAATTTTCATCTAATCTACTTTGCTTCATTCTAATTGCAGTCAGTCCCTCATCTTACAAACCATTCTCCTCCAGAAATCTCATTTGGGAGTTGGTTGTTTGAAACTTCCAATGTACTTTTCAGTAGCAAAATAAAAGCTACACATGTTGGGCGTGTTCCCAGAAGAGCCCACAGAGGGCAACTTAACCCATCATATACCCAATGCTGCTACTCAGCCTAAACAATATCAGTAGGCAGCGGTGCCTTTAAGTGTAATGTGCTTTTGGAGATCCAAGTTGGGAGAACTGGAGCTCATTCTTCTGTAGCAGGCCTGTCAGTAGGGGTGAAGACTTTCCTATCTTCATCCCTCCAACCTAAAATGATACGAGGTTAGGACATGGCCCAGTGATAATCCTGCAGCAGTGACTTTATTGTTTGCGTCAAGGGTTGGGGACCGGGAGTTGTGTGATCTGAAGCATCCAGATAGAGGCTGAAGAGAAGGAGGAGTCAGAGTTAATTGTGAGCGGAGAGGGTGAGACATGAGGATGAAGGGTAGAGAGAAAGGCTGAGAGCCAGGTAAGTGAGTGGGTGGATGAAAACCTAAAGCTGGATTAGGTTTAAAGCCTTCTGTAACCTTCACTCCCTTCTGTAAACAAGTTCAAAATCAGGTACAGATTCAAGTTCACTTAGGTAGGATTGCTTGGTAAAAAGCAGGCATTTAATTTACTTGTAGCTTTTATAAGAAATAACCCATTTTTCTGCTACCCATTTTGCTTTTGAGACTCTTGCTGAGTTAGGAGGAGAGAGAGACCAAGGGAGAACCTCAGGAGAATAGGGGCGGGGATTGAGAAGGTGTGACCGAGGTCCTCAGGCAGAGGCAAAAAGGTCTTCAACCTTGGTTTGGTTCATCTCCCATCTCTGTAGTATAATGGGGTCGATTTTGAAGGACATGTGAAAGAGAGTTTGAGGGACTAAACGGGAGCGAAAGTTAACTCCTAGTAGGAGGAATATGAGTAGCTGGATCACTCCTGTGTTTCTACCAGGGCATTATTCACGTGTTAATCATAGATCAGACCAATCTGGGCCTTCTGGGTCTCACTTCATCAATAGAGTTTCCGGAGAATTGTCTCAGGAGGAAGGGGGATGACTCTCAAATGTTTCTTCTGAGGAGAGCAGATGACTTTCTAGGAAAATCATTGTCATCTCAGAAAAGAGATTGTGTAACAGGTATACCAGATACACAGGATTCTCATATACGGGCCTCGGTGAGGCTGTCCTCGGTCTTGAGCGCTCTCCTCTGTCCCCTTCACCTAATTAGTTCCTACTCATCCCTTAATGTGCATGTGTTATGTGCTCAAGGAATCCTTTCCTGGGCATCTCCTCCATTCAGACTGAGCCTGGCTCTGAGACAGAACTACTCTTCTAGCATATTTTACTGTTGCTTTTTATTATTTCCACTATCACAGTAAGTACATAACTCATGAACCCCTGAGTATAGTGCCTAGTACAGTGGCTGACATGTAGCAGGTGCTCAGTAAATATTTGCTATGAACTCTCGAGAAGCAGAAAGAGTTTATATTAACATGTCTGTGCATGGTGGGGTCACCTTTAATACATACATTTGACTATTAAAAAGCTTAAATCGGATACAGAGGAGATTTAGAAAACTATTAATTAAAAGGCATTGGCTTAAATATTTTGTTGCTAAGTATAAAAAGGATGGACTCTAGAAAGCCTTTATATTATCACCTTTATATTATCTCAAGAAGTTTATCTACTTCTAGATTAACATTGTACCAGTTGCTACCCAGTTTCCAAACTAGTTAATGCTATTTCAGCTTGAATTGCCTTCAGAATTGCAAGGGCGACGGATTTGCCCCTAGCTTGCTGTGTTGAGCGGGCCATGGTTCTTAGGCAGTAACAGAAGCTGTTAGAAACAGTCAGTTTCTCTGTCTTCCATGCCCCATGGAGCAACTGAGAAAGACTGGATATATTCATAGAAACCTGGAGTGTAGACATTAATAATGGGACAGTATAGATGGTGGTTTTGATTCCAGCCCAAGTCATTAATTTATAAGAATTCATACTCTTCACAAAGGAACTGTGTTAGCTAGCAGATCTCTTACGATTCCATGAGTTCAACTTTGCCTCTTTGGGTCTTGTCTCATGTGAGCAACAATTGATGTGGTGACCCGAACACTACTATATTTCAGTGTTTTCTCAAGGCTTCTTCATTTTGCTTGGGGAGAAAGTGAATTATAGCCCATGCCACATGAAAATTAAAGACTGCTACTATTTGTGTAACTTTATATCACACACTATTGCAACGAAAATGTGCCTAGCCCTCCACCTGCTTCTGTCTGCCATCAGAGATTGAACAAGTGCTTTCGTGGCAATGCATTCAGACTTTCTCAGTGCAAGGGTGATGGTTTGATATGAATTGTACCGTTTAGATTTTCTAATAGTTTAGGAAGGCAGGGAGACAGGAAGGCAGGAAGGAAGGCAGGAAGGAAGGAAGGGAGGAAGGGAATAAAGGAAGTGCCCTTCAGGTACATGTCATCATCTCTCTAAAGAGAATATTATGTTTTAACCATAGAAAACTTCTAAGATTAATCTACTATATGGTGTTGCTTAGAACTTCAAAAAAAACCCCACAAACATAAAATGTGAATAATTCCTAGAGTACTGTGCAGATTTTTGGTCAACATTAAAAAGTAAGAACTTGTAACTAAATATATACTGGGTTGGCCCAAAAGTTTGTTAGGGTTTTTCAGTAATGTCTTACAGAAAAACCCGAACGAACTTTTGCGCCAACCCAATAATTCAGAAAATTTCATTAAAAACAAGAATTCTAATTATTTTCTTTATTCTTTTATCAGATACTGATTTCGTTTCAGTAATATGAGACGGTTTTATTTAATCTTACATAGGCCTGCAAAGATAGATTTTTAGCATTAATTCTGATCAGGAATAAACATTCATTTTCCAATAGAGCGTGGTATCTTGGGGTAAATTTTATTATTAAAACATAATAGAATTTGAAAATATGAAATTTTTATAAGAAATTAGAATATTCTCTTGGTTTTGGAAATTATCCTTTATTATTTATCTCTTAATTTTATATCCTATGAGAGTCTAAGTTTAAAATTAAAACTGCTGGGACTTCCCTGGCGGTCTGCTGGTTAGGACTCGGTCCTTTCACTGCCATGGCCCCAGGTTCAATCCCTGGTTGGAGAACTAAGATTCCACAAGCCACACGGTGTGGCAAAAATAAATAAAAAAATAAAATAAAATTTAAAACTGCTAAGTATGTTTTGTAATAGTATATAAACCTATTTGGGATTAAAAAAATGATTTAGAAAATAGTAAAAAATTATAGAGAATTTACACTGGCTTTTTAAAAGTTAGTAACGTTCGTCTGAATATTAAGTCACGTTTCATAAAAATACCCATCTTCTAGAATTTACTTTTACTAGAATAGTAAACGTTTTATCTATTGTTATCAGAATTTGAAGTGTTCTAATCAATTTTTATAATTAATAAAATAATGAAAATAAAATATACTTAATATGAAAACTGATAGTGTTATCTTTAAAAAATATTTTGTAAATGAACTAAACGGCAAATAACTAATCTGGTTTATGATGGATACATTTCTTTTACTTAATTCTTTTCATTTTAATATTTTAGTGTTTTTAGCATTCTATACTAGACCTCATGTACAAGTTACAGAAGTTTCATTCTTTTTTATTTTTTCAATAGTGAGGCCTTTGATTAAAGAATGGCAAGATTTTATATCATTGTAAATAACATTTAAGAGTATATGCTGGGGGCTTCCCTGGTGGCGCAGTGGTTGAGAGTCCGCCTGCCGATGCAGGGGACACGGGTTCGTGCCCCGGTCCGGGAAGATCCCACATGCCGCGGAGCGGCTGGGCCCGTGAGCCATGGCCGCTGAGCCTGCGTGTCTGGAGCCTGTGCTCCGCAACAGGAGAGGCCACAGCAGTGAGAGGCCCGCGTACCACAAAAAAAAAAAAAAAAAAAAAAAAAAGTATATGCTACTAAACTTTAACTGCAGTGTGCTTGAGTTTCGTTTTTGTGGGAATGAGTACAAAATAAAGAAAAACTTACACCATTGCCTGGGAGTAGCACCCATGAATCCAGCCCTCTGTTTCCTTTACAAGGCTTCCCAGCCTCACCTTTGACCTACGTCAAATGTGAACCCCCATCACACATTACCTGATCTCTCAAATGGCATCTATCATATCTTCTTTCTTTATCTTGGTGATTCAGTTTTTCCCTCTTCTTGGGAATCTTTCCATTTCCATTAACGTTTTTTCATGCTTAGGCTTCAGCCATTTAAGACATATAGACGTGTGCACACGCAACTTCTCTCAAATCCATGTGCTTCTCCCACCACCCTATCTATGTCCTTCTCCTCATAGCAAAACTAATCTACGCCAATTAATGACCTCCATCCTTAATCTGGCAGATAGGTTTTAGTTAGTGTGTTAGTTTTCTGTTGTCAAGACAATGCTGCGTAATAAACAATGACAAAAGTTTGGGGCAAACAACCCTAGGCACTTATTTAGTTCTTACATCTGTGCATCCTTTGGACCACTGAGCTCTGTTCTACTGTCTGTCTTTCTCCTGGGACTCACTAGCTAGACCAGGCAAGTCGTTCTCATGAGGATAGCAGAAGTGCAAGAAGGCAAGTAGAAGTGCTCAGTAGCTGCATGCCTTCAGTTCTACCTTTTTCTTTGGGCCAAAGCAAGTTACTTGGCTAATAAATACAGATGGGAAAAATATACTCCCATCTCTTGTAGTAGGTGAAAATGCAGAGTGACTGTATAAAGAATGTGGATGCATGGTCAGGTGAAGAATTGGTGCTAATAGTACAGTCTATCACAGTAATCTTACCTACCTACCTCTTACCTATGCAGTAGTAAGGGTACTATACACCTTTGCCTTCCTTTTGAAATACCCTCTTCCTCTGGCCTCTGTGATGAAACAGTCCCTTGATTTTCATCCCATCCCTTTGGCCCACCCTATTCAGTCTCCTTTGCCAATCCAGCTTCATAAATACTCAGCTGAAAATACTCAAGACCTGATACTGCACCCTCTTCTTATTTATTTATTTTTTCCTATTGTTCATGAATCCACAGAAATAAAGATGAAATTAGAAATGCTTAAATTTCTCCTGTGGGTTCCAGAATTTATATATATATATATATATATATATATATATATGCTTATTTTATGGTTCTTCTGAGATACCTTAAAGATAACTCAGATTCAGCCTAGATATAAAGCATTCCTAATATTTCCCCCGTTATACCCGAAACTTCTTCAGTGCTTCCTAGCTCAGTGAATGGTGCCAGATCCACTGAGTTGTGTGTGCCAAAAGACTAGGAGCCATCCTTGATACTATTCTTTTATCATCAAATGCTGTTACTTTTGTTGCCTAAGTAACTCTGGAATCCATCTTCTTCTTTCTGTCACTGTGGTTCCTCCCTAGTGTAACCCACCATCCTTTCTCACCTGGACCAGGGTAATAACTTCTGAACCTCATCCCCTCTTTTCCTCATCTGATCTCTTCTCTGCACTGAATCCAGAAAGGTCTTGTTGGCAAAGAAGTCTAATTGTTTCCATCCTTTCAAACACACTTCAGTGGCTGAAACACTCACTGAATGGATAGAGATAAAATGCCTAACAGACCTATACATTTTTGTCCTTCTCTCATCCCATGTCATGCTTAGTGTCTTGGTTTGCAGTTCTTCAAAAAGCATAACATGAGATAAGAGTCTTATAGGGCTTTTATTTGGAAGGTAGAACCAGGAACTACCAGTGAAGGAGAGGTGAGAGTGAACAAGAAAAGAAGGAAAAGCCATTATAAGAGTGCTTTCCTGAGGCTGCTGCTATAGGCAATGGTGGCTTGATTCTACAGGACCTCGGGAGGATGAAGAATAGGACCTATACTGATATGCCTGCAGAATGGGCAGCTAGTTGTGTGTACCCACTGGCTCCCCGTTGTTTGAGGGTTACATCCATGTGTATTTAGCTCCCCTGAATTTCAGAGTCAGTCTTCACAATCCTCCCCATCTCTTTCTGCTTACTTCCTCCTCATCTTTCAGATCCCGCTTCACTCCTGTGCTAGAAAGTCCCTGCCCCTGAATGAAGCAGCTCCGTCCATCCCTCCCAACAAAACCACATACCTTTAATATATGCTCCAACCATTCCACATAGATCTCCACTGCTGGCCACAGTGGTGAGTTTGCATTTTGCCATGGGGTTATTTCATTAAGAACATTTTGCCCACTGAACTGGAAGTTTGAGAAGACCTGGGATCAAGTCTGCTTTTTTTTTTTTTTAATCAAGTCTGCTTTTGATCATCACTGTCTTACCAGCATCAAACCCAGGACTTGGTACGTAAAATATGTTCTATATATTTACAATGAATGTATAAGTGTAGGTGTGGATATATGTACATGTGTATTTATAAAGAGAAACTTTGAATTGTCAGGGCATAAATAGATCACTATTAATATAAATTGTCATTTTTAATTCAAATATCTTGTTCTATTTTTATGTATTGCTTTCTTCTCGTACTTATATAATCAGATTATACCAGAAGAATTCTGTTTAAGTGAAGTCATATTGAGAAAAACAGAAAATATAAGGCTTATGTTACAGCATCTTGATTGATCTGATAACTTACAGTGTTGTTCATACGTTTCTAAAGAAATTATCACTATGCAGTTTCTTTAATAAGAGAGGTTTTGAGTTAAAAGGGGGATAACCAAATCCTAGAACACAGCCCTGTGCAATCCTGCATTAATCAGTAGAGAAGAGCATCCCATTTGGGAATGCTGGGCATTCTGAGGACTTGGGTACTAACAAGTGTGTGTGTGTGTGTGTGTGTGTGTGTGTGTCCACTAAAACATCATGTCCAAATCTACATTTTTATTTAAACTGGGAACTGTGATTTTATAGCAGAAGGAAACATGTTGTGAAAGTAAATCAGTTTTCATCTGGCTTCAGGCTGATACAAGATAATAACAAACAAAACGGGAACGGAGAGGCAGGTAGAAATCTACATCAATTATTTTTAATAAAATACTTCTGTAAAAGTAAGCTACCAATAGTAAGCAAGCCACATTCAACACATATTTTCTATGTTTCTACTTATCATGTTACACTTCAGATCATCCAGCATTAATTCAACAAATACTGATTGAGTACTTACCATGTGAAGGTAATATGGCGCCCTTGGCAAATAGGATGGACATAGTCTCCACCTCTGTAGAGATTATGATATAGTTGGCGTTATATTATTAAAAATGCAAATATTTTCTCTAAAAACATCCATCATATGCTGAACCTCTTTTTTATTTTTTTTTTTAAATTTCATGGAAGAGAATCCAGAGCAGTATGCTTCTAATTTTGTCTCAAACCTCAGCTACCAAGAGATAAACAGTGGTGAAAGGATTATGAAGATAGCAAATAGATTATGAAAGTAGCTGTATCTGTGTCAGTTAGCGGCTGCTGTCAGTTAGTGGTTGCTTACATTCAGTTTCTCTCATTTGGGGAATACAGAGAATAGGATATTGAGTGTCTAGTGGGCTTAGAGTGTTTCTTTTCATCTGTGAGTTGTCACAGTTATGCACAGGGCTGTGAACTGAAAGTGGCATGTAAACCCACGAACTGAAGACTTTGGGTCCCTAAAATAGTTTCCCCAAGAACACTCTGCCCCATATAGAAAGCATTGTGAAAAATATGTTTTTGGCTTGTACATTTGAAATCAGAAGATATCTGTCATCCCAGGATCCAGAAACTCCTGCATGTGAGACATTTTTAGATAAAATGGATTTTTGTGAGAGATGCCAAGGGGATGGTGGACGACCATGAATTTAAAAGATCATAGTTTCTGTTGAGCCAAGGACACAATGGAAGAAACTTCCTGGGTTTTGTTTATTTATTTGTTTGCTGGTAAAAGAATCATGTTGTTTTTAAGGTCTCATGACTCTATGGGACCTTACAGTAAGCAAGGGTATATACCATGTGCGTCCTGAGAGGAGCTTGGCTTCTTTCTTGTCAGCTGACAGTGGCTCAGCAATCACGGCATAGGTTCTGCCTTGATGGGCGACGACTCTAGGTCAGGATTCATCTTCCAGTCTCTGTCTCTGAGATCATTCTTAGAATTAGGACACATGGAGGAATCAGAGTGATGTGTGCTGGAGACTTCAAGAGCAGGGGTGCCCACTCTCTCCTGATGCTCTGACCATGAGGGCCCTGGGCCACTTCAGATGAGGTCACCTCAGCCGTGTTCTCACCACTCCAGCTTTGGGTCATTTCTGATGAGGTCACCTCAGCTATGTTCTCACCATTCCTCCTTAGAGGCATTTTGGATGAGGTCACCCCACCAGGAACATTTCTTGCCTCATGTACTTCAGAATGTTGTATATGCTGTTTAAATCAGACACGAGTGCCTAACAGCTTCTTATGCATTGTTTTTTGGTTGTAAGTAAAATTACCTGAGAATTGCACCCGTCGTGAACAGTGGTTACATTGAAATTTGACTGACAAAGTCTAGTAAATTCAGTGGATTTGTCTTATCTACCAGGCAAATAGGACGTAGTTTTTAAGAGGATTACTTAGATTGCTTTTGAGAGGGTCAATTTAGTACAAAGTGTGTTATATTAACATAATTGCTCTAGTGGCTAAATCCGAAAAAAATCAAAACTTTTAATAGTTTGAGACCACAGGTGTTCATTATATTATCCTTTGTACTTTTCTATGTCTTTTTTTCTTTGGAGGGAAACATAATTCTAAGAATCTTAGAGGCTTCTTTCTGGGTCAGCATGTATGAAATTAACAGGAAATAAATATTCCATCAAAAGGAAGAGCCTCAAACAAACAAACAGAAAACACCACCAAGATTGTCCATATTCCAAATGTAACATTTGTTAGATGCTATACTCAGTTTACTTGATTTTGTTTAACTGACATTTCTACATCTTTTGAAAATGATCTCTTAAGACTTTTTAGCATCTTGGATCATTAAGGAAAGTTTAATTTTGTTAATGTGTTCTTTTTTCTAAATGCATTGCCCTTATCCTTGCCAGTCTTCACAGTCCTTTAGGGTTTTTCCATTTCCTTAGAATAAAATCAAGGCTCTTGCTGAAACTTTCATGACCCTGCATGATTTGGCCTCTACCCAATTCATCTCCTGCTCATCCATTGTTCACTGAACTCCAGCTACCTTGGTTTCCATCAGTTCCTAAAACGTCTCAAGCTTTTTCGTACTTCAGGATCTTCCAACTTTCTGTTCTTTCTTCCTAGGTTACTCTTTGCGTACTTGACTCCTTCTCCTTCAGGTGGATCTTAAGCGTAGCCCCTCCTCAGAGTGGCCTTGTCTGACCACCTGTCCAGTGACATCCCCTGTTACTCTTCTCACAGATTCTGTTTAATGTCTGTATCACTTTTATTAGTCTATGGCTTTTTAAAATGTGTTGACCTTTCCAATAGATAACTCATAAGAACCTGCTGTATAAAAAATAAAGTAAAATTCAAAAAAAAATGTGTTGACCTTTCCATTAGGTTGTAAGCTTCATGACAGTATGAACCTTATCTCCTGCTTATTATTTATATCCGTTACTCGTAATTTGCTTGGCACATAGTAGGTGATCACCAAGATTATGATGGATTAATTTCAACTATAAATCAGAAGCTTGCCATGCCCCTTCATAGTTAATGACAGACCTGTATCCCCCATCTTGATCTGATGAGGCATTAGCCCACATGCCCTTATCCCTATGAAAATGTTTCTAACAAATGTAACAAGAACAAAAAGACATTGTTTAAAATTTGAGTCATATTTATTTATACTAATTTATAAACTTATTGCAAAGATGTCATTTTTGAATTAAATAGCTGAAAGAAGTAATGCTAAGTTTAGGACAACTTAGCAAATGACTAATACAGTCAGGCTTTTAAAAGGAAATCACTTTTGGGCTTCCCTGGTGGCGCAATGGTTGAGAGTCCGCCTGCTGATGCAGGGGACATGGGTTCGTGCCCCGGTCCGGGAAGATCCCACATGCCGTGGAGCGGCTGGGCCCGTGAGCCATGGCCGCTGAGCCTGCATGTCCGGAGCCTGTGCTCCGCAATGGGAGAGGCCACAACAGTGAGAGGCCCACGTACCACAAAAAAAAAAAAAAAAAAAGGAAATCACTTTCTTCATTGACAGAGTACATTAAAATCTTAATTTATTATATTTCACTTTTGTGTAGCAAGTTGAAAAACAAAACAAAGTGAAAAAAGCACTGTTAGATAAGTTTGAGGATCAAAGCTATAACACTCTGAAATGTGTCGAGGGAATTTAAAAGAGTAAACTTCATTTAGTTTCAAGAAATTAAAGTACCAGTTTGGACAATAATGTTATTTTCTTGGGTAGACAGCTTATTTAAAAAAATAGATCCAATACGGCTCTTTTTTAAAAGTCTGTATATAAACTTCACTGATTTCATATTTATTAAAGGAGAAAAATAAGCATAGAAATTTCAGTTTTCTAGTGCCTTGGTTTTTTTTTTTTTTTTTTTTTTTTTTGCGGTACGCGGGCCTCTCACTGTTGTGGCTTCTCCCAATGTGGAGCACAGGCTCCGGACGCGCAGGCCCAGTGGCCATGGCTCACGGGCCCGGCCACTCTGCGGCATGTGAGATCCTCCTGGACCGGGGCACGAACGCGTGTCCCCTGCATCGGCAGGCGGACTCCCTACCACTGCGCCACCAGGGAAGCCCTTCACTGTTTATTAAAGCATGCAGTTACTATATATTTCCCTAGCCACACTAAGCAGCTGGATCAAGGCATGTGAATTTGACAAATTTCAAAACATGGGCTAGGAATGAATATTTATGTAAGCCTAACTGAAAGATAATTAGTCCATATATTATTATAGATGATCTAAAGCTGTTCATAGCTCCGTCCATGGGGGACCCATTCCCTGGTCAACACTTGGATAGCCTCCCATGGAGCTGGTTTTATCCAGCTAGGCTTTGGTGTGCTTCTGTCTACTTATGTGGAGAATATGGATCCCATCGTTCAGATTACTCTAAGGATATCATTGAAGACGCTGAGGATCTCTTTAGGATTTCAGTATCAGTAACAGCTGTCCTCATCTTTAGTTAAACACCATTAGGTTAGTTTTTACTTTGTAAACACTGTGAATCTTGCAATTGGTAATTTTTTTTCTCTTTACATTGGCTTCTAGAACTCTAAGAACCAGATCTGGGGACCCCCTCATAGTCTCAATATTTCATGACATGTGTCTGTATAATATAATCTACCTATTTTTTCCATCTCACTTTCCTTTTTTTTTTCTTGCTCGTGTTTAATTCATTGTATCTTGCTTAATTATATGCTTTCAGTTAAGCTGACTTGAATCCCTTTTTGAAATTAGGTAGGTTATTAATTCATTATTTACTATACAGATTGCTTGCCTGGCTCGTAATTTTCAAGTCATAAAAGCAACAGGAGAATTTATAAAGCTCTTTTGATATGCTGTTAGATGTATCAAAACTAGACTTTGGGAAGGTCTTCAACTCTTAATATGTTTTACATCTTATATTTGAATTAATTTTCTTAAACATTTCAAGTGCATAGAAAACTGATGAGAAATGTTAAGGGTAAAATAAGAGTATTTGATGGCATAACTGATCTAGTACAAAGATTAATTAATGGTCTTGGAAAAGGCATCACTAATGTTTAGTTAGATACTTCATGTCATCATTTGCATGACAGTATCATAATATGCTTTATCTTCATATTCAGACAGTTTCCAGCATACAAAGAGATTGTATTAAAAAGGTATATTTATAAATTAGTTTAGAGTACAGAGTTCATTTTCATGAACAATCAATTTTCTAAATGGGTTAGGATCTTAGGTTAGCCTATAAAATTTGTTTCACCCATAGTGTAGAAGAAATAATATTAATTTACAGTGAGAAATTTCAGAAAATACTATTTTACTTCTTAAAATAGGAAAAAAAAGATGAAGAATTACCATATTTCAGTTCTGAAGCATAAGACAAATATGATATACTTAGAAAATCAGGATATACATATACACGTTCATGTAGATTTTAGAGAGGAATTCTGGATATACTTAAAGGTGGAGTAGGGTTTATTTTACTGTGCAATTTTACTTCATCATATATGAGCTTTCTTTTTTTCAAAATAGCATTAGTGGTAGATGCTCTTCCATTTGTCAACATGATTAAGTTCCCTTTTGACTTAAAAATAGAATGAGTAACAGAAAAGAGTAAGAGCAAAAGATAGAATAAGTGGGTTGAGCTTCCGGAGGTAACTGGGCAAGAGCTGAGGCAGAAGAAAGCATCTGACAAAGGGAAAGTTTGTGGACATGAGGGAGGTTTTCTGAGGTGGTGCCGAATGAGCCCTGAAGTCCTGAAGTCCTGAGTGGGGCTGAGGGTTCATGTATCACACAGAGCTCTGAAGGGGAAAATAAGAACTGCTGATGAAGGGGTAGAGTTGGGGACGGGGTAGAGATGGGGCAGAGAGGGATGCTGAGCGGATGGTAATTTCTTCATTTCAAGGTGATGGCAAGTTGGGTGTTTACAATCTTGGAAGTACTTGTACTTTTAAAATCTTAGCTCTAAAGTCCTCTGGGGGGTATCTGGTACTGTGAGTATTCAGAAATGATTCAGAACTGTATTTCAAGTGTAAAGTACTGAGCCTGAGGCCAGGTGCACAATAAAAAATTAATTAATGTTGGTTCTTATTATTTTCTGACATTAAATACAGTTGTCAGTGGAAATTCTTTACAGTCACTGTTTATGAATAACATAATTCTTATAATTCTCACATGTTAAAACTAAGTACAGAGAGGTACCCTTAGTCTTAACCTCTGCCTCAGTTCCACCCAGGACCTCATTCCCTCACATGCTCCATACTCCAGGTCTGTTTACTCTCCTTATCCTTGCTGCCTTACATCATTCTGAGTTCTCTTCTGACCCTTCTCCCAAAAGAACATACATGCACCTTTTATGTTTTGCCCTTTCTCTGTTCTTAGTCTCTGAAATTCTTTTGCAGGGTAGATTGTTAACTGCAGTCTTGTTGGAACTTTTTCATTGTTTCCTTGCCACCTCTGCATCTAATAACTCAGGTTATTGAAATCCTACACTTTCCAGTTCCATCTCAGATGTTTCTTTCTCCAGGGATGTTCCTGATTTTACCAGCTGCCCGTACCACCCCTCCTCCACCCCCAGACAATTTTGTTTTGTCTCTATTGGAAAGCCTGTTTTCTTCTTTGATTTATAGTATTTATAGTTATTCAGGTATTGTTAAGAGCTCGGCCCTGGATTCTGACAACAGGGTTCTTGAAAACAGGAAATTGTCTTAGTTGACTGTGAAAACCACTCGGTGAGTCAATTCCCAATAAGTGTTTGACTTTCTTTTGGGATGCAATCTATTGAAACTTTGCCATTGCTATATATCATTAACAGTTGAGTCATGGTATCTATTTCTGAGGTAAAAGAGTAGCAAATTCCTCATATAATTCCCAGCACCGTACTCAGGCTAGTGCTCCAGTTTTGGTGAACACTCAGAATTTTATACCTTGACTTCAGTTAGTTTACTGCCCCTTCATACAAAGTGGTTCTTACCTAAACTTTTTTTTTTTATTCCCAGGATCCTCATTATGAGATAGCTGTTTCAGCTCATTGATGTGCTTGAGGAAAGCTAAGAGTGCTGAATCCTGACACTTGCTTTATATTCCTTAGGTTCCTCTCCTGGCGGGGGAGGGGGGGGCTTTTTCCCTGACTGCTCTTTTTAATGCCACCAAACCTGAAATGCAGTCTTCACTTGATAGAGCTGTAGATGAGTTGATGTTGAAAATACGCTGGTTGCCCTTGGGTTTAAGGTGCCCCTCTGTAGTCCCCACACACAAACCTAGATGCTCCTTTCTTTACAGTTTGTAAGCGTTCATTGGAAGGAAGTTTTGCCTATAATAAAGACAAATCAGCGAATACTTAGGCATCTTCCCACTGGTAAATTGCTGCAGCAGGAACCGCCACCATGTTCCTCCAAATCTCTTCCCATTCCATAGTAGGTGGAACTGTGTGACATCCCCGAATATGGCCTCTGCCGGTGGATATGACTCTGGGTCTGTTCTGTACCCTTTCTGGGCCTCAGATAGGTCACATTGCCTCCTGGTGATGAGACTGCTCACCTCATTGCCTGGGAACTTTCTTAGCTCTGCAAGGTCTGCAGACTTCCCCCAAAAAGAGTGACAGTCCTCCCGTGCCTTTCAGGGACTGTGTAGTACTTTAGCACAGTCCTCCACTCAGGCCATCAGGTAGCACATCAGAGATTCCCTCTTCTTGAATTTATCTTTTCTCAAGTGTCTGTACAAGCTTAGCTGACTCACCCAGGAGTGGGGCCATTGTCTGTTCACAGAGTAATAGATTCTTTCTTCTTCCTCTGCTCCTTTGGAATAGAGACAAGCTAATGGCACTGACTCAATTTATAGGGTGACAAAAAAAAAAAAAAAAAAAATCAAACCAAAAAAACCCCGAAAACACACAGCAAACCCCGTCTACCTTGATGTCTTTTTAAATTTCTTGATGGTAGGATTGGACATTCACTCATTTACTCAGCATATGTTTCTTGGGTGCCTACTGAAGGTAAGCTCTGCAGTTGTCCCTGGTAACGCAGTGCCCATATGATTATGGAACATGGCCTATTAAGTGCCATGCAGACAGGTCAGCTCAGCACAGAACAGTATAGAAAGTGTAGTTACAATAGAGAACAGAAAAAAATGAAACAACAACAACAAAAACAGAGCACAGAGAACTGCAGAAATGAGCTCTCCAAGATGGGGTTAGGATCAGAGAAATCGTTCCTGGAAATGGATATAAAGGAATGTACAAAAGTGCAGGGAAAGGATATATAGATCTCTGTGTTACAACTTTTTTGTAATTTAAACATTAGTCCTAAATAAAAAGTTAACAAAAACTTACCAGGCAAATGATGGTGAAGCTGGGAGAAAGGCATTCAAAAACGTATGCAAAAAGAAACCCTGCCACTCCTTTGTGTTGCAAGAGTTCAAGGGTCGTGAGGGAGCAGTGGAGACAAAGCTCCTGTGTATGCAGGTGAATCTGGGTGGGTTTGGGTTTCTGTAACCAAACGGGAGAGGTTGAAGGGTTTTAATTAAAGGAATGGTATAATGGGATTTTCTTTCTAGAAAAATACCTCCCTGACTTTGTGGAGAATAGACTGATGGGGTGGAGTAAGAGGTAGAGAAAGGGTGTGAAGGGGCAGCGGTCCAGGGCGGAGGTGATGGAGGCCTGTATCAAGGAGGTAGTGATGCAGTAGACAGTAAGAGGATAAGTACCTGAGACACCTAGAAGGTGGCATTAACAGGACTTAGTCACTGATGGGATTTAGAGAGCGAAGGGGAAAAGGAGTGAAAGATTAGGATTTACCTGGCCAGGTTGATTCAAGTTAGTAGAAAAGGGGATCTGTGAGAAGGAACAGCTATCTAAAGGGAAGAAGATAACTACCTCTGCTTTGAGCAGGCTGAATCTGAGATGCCTATTAGATATCTGAGAGAAGATGTCTAGAAGGTGGCTGTATATATAAAACCTGTACTTAAAGGAGAGATAAAGGTATAGCCTGTAGATGTAGATTTGGAAGTCATGAAAGTATTCAGTTTCTTAACTGGTATCCATGAATAGGCTTCAGGGCTTCACAAACCTCATATTTGCATGTCTGTATTTTCCTAGGCTGAGGATCTGTGCTGAATATTTCCAGTTGTCCCACCGTACGTGCATATTCCCAGATTCATCCTCTGCCCTAATCTGTGCCCCCAGGAGATGAATAGTTTGGATGCATTCCCTGGACTCCCTTGCCATTTGACTTATGTGGTTTGACAGTGGCTTAGCTATTGGGAGGCACTGACAGGAAATGAGAGGAATGGTGGGGATAAAGGTTGGGCTAGTGCTCACCCCCCACGCCACCCCCCCGCCTAGGACCCCATTTCTGGAAGAGGCTGTATTGCTCCGGGAATACAGCTCCTGTCCGGAGGGCTGTCCTTCAGGGAGCCAACGCTCACAAGACTCCAGTAACACCATCTCTTCCCTGTGCTTTCAGTTCCGGCGTGAGAAGTACCTCCTGCTCTAGCTCTGCGTCCCTGTGCCATCTGATCGTTTCTGGCCAGATTCCTGACTAATACAAGGTCCATGTGTCTTTTTTTGATACTCTCATATGTATTTGTGGGAGAAGAAAACTCAGACAGTCACAGAAATGGTTGACCTCACCCACAAGTGTGGCCTGGGAACTGTGCCCTGTGACGACTGTCAAGTACCTTAGTTAGGTTTACTCTTAAACGGTTTCTAGGGTCTGGTGACCAGATGTTATCTTTGATACACATCCCAGGTGAAGCTGTATCCAGGAAGTATTGTCCCAGATTCCTAGGGCTGGCCTTGAACATTGCTGAGCTTAGAAGAGAAGGGAAATAGGAGACTTCAGAATCTGTGCCATCTATATATGAGTATGTCCAACAACATAATGTTATACTGATAGCTTTGAACTAACCTGAACATTCTAGTTGTATTTTGGATATTTGTTTTTTTCTCAACATTTTCAGTGGCAAGCAGGGTGGAATTTTTGATAGCCGAAGAGCCCAGGAATGTCTCAGCCTCGTCCAGCTAAAACTGTACTTCTTGACAGAGCTCCCAAGAGAACTCCATCTAAGCCTGGCAGTGAATGAGTGCTGCTTTAGTACCTAGTGGTCCAGTGAGAGCTTCAGTTCAAGACTTAAGCAGTGACTCCTCCTGTCTTCAAATTTGAGAATACAGGTCAAGTAAGAGTGTGAGTTTGTACAATTTAAGAAACGGTGGCCCCACTTATTAGAAAATATGACCAATCAGTAGCTCAAACTCTAACCAGATTACTAATTTCTTTCTCTGTTTCTCATTCCCTCTCTCTCTGTCTTTCTCCCTCCGTCTGATAAGACACAGGAGTTGGCAGAAATAGGTCTAGTATGAAGAGAAGGTTAAAGACTCCCTTTCCCTATCTCTTGAGTGTTAAGTCTCCCTCCTGCCTAATTTTTCCTACCGACATAACTTATCAATAAACTCTTTTCTTCCTGACTTTTTGTTGAAAAATGAACCATCAGATGACTTGGAGGTCACTGACCTTGTATGACCATGTTCATAACATGCCATCCTTAAATGTAACCAAGTCAGTAATTCATCAGAGGTTGGCAGATAGGATTGTTTGTGATGGTGAGAATGGAGCCATTCACCTCTCCTCTTCCAGGGGAATAAGAGAATAAAATCTTAGAATTAGAAGAGACCCTAAAGATAGTTTTGTTTAATTCTTTTACATTAAAAAACTTTATTTGAACAAAATCTTAAATATGAAACCAGGTCTTGTTCTGAATGGAGTTAGAAGTCTGAGTCCGCCTGAGGACGGCAGGGCTTCTCCCATTGTCACTGTTGTGTGGACTCCTGGCAACCCCAGGTGCCTCGTGAAGCCCAGTATGAAAACCTTCAATCTACTGTGTCACAGAAGTTAAATGACTGTCTAGTTGGAGAGACTCCCGAATCTAGGAAACTGCCTCTCAATCCACAGTACTTGGCCTTCTTCCACATTGACTTATCAAATCTACATTAGATTCAAGAGACCACATATGCTGCCAACTCACTCACCACTGCCCCTACACTACTCATTTCCTATAGAGCTGTTTATCTCAGAAAATATTTTTACATTTATAATGATTGTGTGTGTGTGTGTGTACGTGTGTACGTGTGTACATTGCAGAGTATACTGGCTATGGGTTGTTTTCATGGGCAGTCAGCCAGTTCTGCAGAGGGAGTGCCAGCCTACACTCTCCACTGATGAGTATCCATTTACCCATCCTTCACGTTGTACTCCTCTCATTTGGAAGGGCTCCCCTAACCGATTTATTTACTCTGCCATGATCCTTCCGTGTCATTGTTCCTGCTTTCCTGTACAGTTTTGACTAGTACTAGCTGAAAGCAAGAATCTAAGTGCTAGTCCCAGGAGTACTGATAAAGTGAACAATGGGTGGTAAAAGGCAAATTTTAAGGAAGCTCCAGAAAGGAAAAGGAGGGGGAGGGAGGAGAACTTCAGAAAGTAATGAGGGACTCCTTGAATTGCTGTGACATAAGGGATATTGTAAACTGCACTGCAGCCTGGGAGGATTGGCCATGAATTGTATGGACAGTAGCTGGAGAAAACAAAAAAATATTGCTAAAGCATATCTCAACTTCAGCAGATTTTGAGAGAAAAGAAAAATGATTGCTTATGTTTGATACTGAGAAGACATATTCATAATACTGTATTCCAGGGACCCCGCATGGGATAGATTAGTTCTACCATCTCAAGAAACTTGTTCTTCAAACCAAATGGTGTATTCATATGTCAGTCCAGAAAAGGAGATAGTAATCAGTGCAAAGTAAAGCAAGATCTTTTTTCCTTTTGTGTTGTCATATACTGAAAACAATTTTCAGCTCTATTACAAGCATGGACTTAAATAATACTGATCATATCAACTTAACTGGGCTGTAAATGACACTTAAATGTTTCCCACTAAGTCTTGGTATATCCACTAACTCTGTAACAAATACAATAGGCATGGTCAAGGATTATCCAGAAACAGACTTATTATAAAAGGGTTGGTATTTTTTTAAGGAAAAACACTAGCTGGAGCCAATTGCATATAAGTTGGAGGTAATGAAATATTGAGAGGAACTTCAGAAGCACAGGTGAAGAAGTAATGCCCTTCAGTTAGAAATGTTGGTGGATGAAAGATACTAAGTGTCAATTTCCCTTAATGAAATATATATATATATAATATATATATATATATAAATGAAATAGGAGGAGTGGGTTTGACTCCTGATTCCATCATTTATTGCTGTGCCCTTCAGAATCAGCTCAGTCTTACTGCACCTCAGTTTCCTCTTTGTTTAAATTGGGGTAACCATACCTGCCTGACTTACCTCCTAGGTTGCTGTGAGTACCCAATGGGAAAATGTGTGCAAATATTTCCGGTGAACTTAGGAATTCATAATAGCTTGATTTCCCTGTTCTCAGATGGACCATATGGAACCCTAAAGACTTAGCTAGATATGGGCCTTTTCACTTTTAAGAGAGCATTTAATTACACATCTTAGTGAATAACCATCCAGAATAGAGAATGCCAGTGACAGTCACTTTTTAAACAACATCCCCTAAAGAGTACTTACCCTGAACTTATTTCTCAAAAAAGAGAAAGTGAGGGAGTCAGTTCCCTTTAGGTTTTGAAATTCAAGCATATAATAAAGGGATGTTTGAGTTTGACTGGGATTAGGAGACAGTATTTAAGCTAGTTCTTAAATTATTAATAATAAGGCCTTAGACCTCATTTTAGAAATGGCCTCCTTTTAGAATATGAAGTGGGACCCTTAAGACCTAATCACTGATGAGCTTACCGAAAGCAGTATGTTTCCCCCATTAGAAAGTTTCCCTCTCAGTCCAGTTAGAAAAGTGAAAAACCCACCCAGGGTGGTCACCCTTCACGTAACATAAATATTCACTGGAACTGGTTGGTTTCCGGTCAGGGTTTCCTTTGAGTCCCTTAGTGCAAAGCAGTCATTCCTATAGAATATTTTCTGGTGGTGCGTCTTATTTCCTTACCCAGATGTGGTGTAGAACCTTTTCCATCTCAGCAGGAAGAGAAATTTACACTTCCCTTATTTACTTCTGGCAAAACAATTCCTATTTTAACACCAATTTGAGAGTGTAAAAACATTTTTGGTGTGTATGTGGAGGGGGGAGGGATGAATTATTCATACAGTTTTCTTGCTTTAAATCCGAACAATGATGCATCGTTCTTTAAATATCTGTCAGACAAACTTTTGGTTTTAACCCTTTTGGTTCCTGGTTCTGTACTACACAAGATCAAGTTACTGGGTTTGCGTCAGAGTCAAAATGCTCAAAGCGCTTCTGAGTTCTGTTTGACTTCTCACCATTTTGGAACAGTCTAACCCCGACACCTGGTTTGAGGTCACTTTCTTAATGCTTATAGAGACCATTAGGAGCACCAAAGAAACAGTACACAGAAGAGCATTTTTGGAGTGTAGCTGTGCCATATGTCAAAAGCCTAAAAATCTTTCATTTCTAGCAATTAATCTCAAGCATAAGCAAAACTATTAGCTACAAGAAACAATCAGCACTGTTTATACGAGCATACCTTGGAGATACTGTGGTTTCTGTTCCAGACCACAGCAATGAATCAAATATCGCAATAAAGCGAGTCATACATGTTTTTTGGTTCCCCTGTGCATATAAAAGTTATGTTTACACTATACTGCAGTCTACTAAGTATGCAATAGCATTGTGTCTTAAAAATGTATATACATTAATTAAAAATACTTTATTGCTAAAAAACACTAACCATCATCTGAGCCTTCATCGAGTTGTAATCATTTTTACTGGTGAAGGGTTTGAAATATTGGGAGAATCACCAAAATGTGACACAGAAAGATGAAGTCAGCAAATGCCGTTGGAAAAATGGCGCCGATAGACTTGCTTGATGCAGGGTTGCGACAAACCTTCAGTTTGTAAAAACAGTGTCTGTGAAGCACAATGAAGCCAAACACAGTAAAATGAGGTGTGCCTGTAATAGAGAAAACCCAGAAACTAATTACATGTCCAACGTAAAGTACAAGGAATTTTGAAAAATTTATAAGAACTAGCCATTGAAAATTAGGCTGTAAAAATTATGTTTATTAGCGTGAAAATCATCTCATATAATTTTAAATAAAAGAATCAGATTATAAACATGATGAATAGTATGATGCAATGGTGTAAAATACACATTATTTAGATTGTTAAAAAAACATAGAAAATGGTCTGAAAGAACATACACTGAATTGATAGTATTTATCTCTGATAGTGGAAATGTAGGCAGTTATTTTTTCTTTCTGTCTCTTCACTGCTATTTTGTATTAGTCCATAGCAAACATGTTTTATTTGTATTATAAAAAGTGAGAAAAAATATTTAAAATCATATACACATCTTCAAATAAGGGGATGAAGGAGAGGGAGGTGGTGGAAATTGACTGTGGTTGGTTTATCCTCATTTTAGGATTTCTCGTTTCAGCTTTGTCAAAAAAAAAAAAGCTTAAACCCTAAAATATGTCTAAAAACTGTGGTTGTTCTGCATGTATTTATCCTGAGGTTCAAATATCTCTTGTAGATTCACACTTTTTGACTAATTCCTACATTTCAACTCTAATTGTTCCATGTACTTGTCAAGCAATTATAGGTGATGTTCACTTCTAGACGTTTCATTAAGTCTTTATTCCCAAAATAATTGTTAAATACAGTGGTTGCTGACCGTGTTCTAGGCCTAGTCTAAATACTTCACATGGATTTATTTACCTAATTTTCACAATGTCCTATAAGGTAGGTAGGTATTGTCATCTCCCCCATTTTAAGCCCAGGGAAGGTAAGTCTCTGTTGGAAGTGATATAACCTTGTCGTGGATCTGGGATTAAAGGCAAACATGTTGACTCCAGAGTCATGCAGATATTTGTGAAATATGCTACACTATAATTTAATATTTACTAAAGATGGGATTAATAAAAACACTCATTTAAAATGAAATGAAACTTCAGATACCATATCAATCTCTTAGACCTGGAAGTATAAAGCAGGTAATATTTTTTAATAGAAGAATAAAAGAAATTCCAAAAAGGTTTTATTTTCACAAATGACTTACAAAGAGCTTTAGAAATTCGATCTGTAATTTCTTCTCTTTTTGATAATACGTGTGTGACACATTTTGTGTGAATGTAGAAAACAAAACTTTTTTTGTACCACCAATTAATTCAATATTTGTTTACTTTGGACCGTTTACCCCGTCTCTCTTTTATCTGTGTAGAGTAAGTACTTGCTTTTTCCCTCCTTTGGTTTGTAACCCATAAAATAACCAGAACCTGCAAACTCACTCTGTATTTTCAAAGGTTCAATTCATTACCGCCTCACATCTTGTTTTTAGGAAAGACAGTTATCAAAAGCTTCTCAAGTTTAGCATTCCATTGCTTAATGCCAAAGTTTAAACACTAGGAAAAGAAATTGAATGATTACAAAAATCTCATTATACATGATATTTACAAACTACTTGACATCCTAGAAGGAGGCAACAAATGGTTTTACACTTTAATGTTTAAATTCTTCTAATGATCTTCACACCAATCTCTTTCCAGAGGCGTAAAAATGTATTTTTCCCCTTTATCATTTTCTCTTTTCCATTTCTATACATTTTTTATCTTGGTCACTTTCTTTTACACTTTCTTTCTCTTCTTTCTTTTCCTCTTATTTTATAAATTTTACTTATTTTCCTTCCATTTTCTCCTTCTAATAGTTCCTTTTTATTCATACTGGTAACATGGATGGAGATAATAAGTGCAAAATATCTGGTTCTAAAGGTCTTTAAAAACAAATTAATAAGACTTTTCATGGCAGTTAATGGATTATATTTTCTAAGAATAAAAACAGAGAAGCTATGCCAGAACTCCCAAAATGACATAAAATAGAGAAGAAGCTTTTATCAGGAAAGATTATGTTCCAGTTACTGGTAACAGAAAAACTGACTAAAATTACTTAAATAATTTTTTTTCCCCTTCATATAACAAGTTTAAAGGCAGGCAATTTCTGGTGTTACTTCAGCAACTCAGTGATATCAGGGCCAAAGTCAATATGATTCCCTTCACCTTTCCTAGCGGTAAGGTGGTTGTTGCAGCTCCAACTGTCACACCGACATTCAAGGTAGGATGAAATAAACCATATTTATCAGGACAGCAAAACATCCTTAGACCTCCTCTGTAAATGCCTGTTTACAGTTCATTGCCACCCTTGCGCTTAGAGGGACAATTCTATTCACACAGAGCTGGCAAGTGTGTTTTAACCACTGAAGGTTGATGTATTAGTTATATATTTCTGTGCAATAAATTATTCCAAACCCTAGTGGTTTGAAATAGCAAACATCTACTCTCTCACAGTTTCTGTGGATCTGGAATTCAGGAGTGACGTCGCTGGGTGGCTCTGGTCCAGGGTCTCTCCTGTGTTGCAGTCAGGATGTCAGCAGGAGCTGCACGTTCTGAAGCCTGGGCTGTGGGGCTGGGGAATCTCTTCCACGACGGCTCGCTCACTCATTGTTAGCAGGAGACTCCAGGTTCTTACCACATGGACCTCCCCATCAGCTGCAGAGACCGTTAGTAGACAATAAACTGTCCCACAGGAAAGTTTCGATTCAAACAGAAATAAATCTTTTGTTACGATGTGCCTCAAGGGAATGTGGTTTTGTAGAGCAACTCACCAAAGTGTTAGGCTCAGGTTGTAACACCTCTATATCTTTTTTTTTTTGGTATATGGGCCTCTCACTGCTGTGGCCTCTCCCATTGCGGAGTACAGGCTCCGGACGCGCAGGCTCAGCGGCCATGGCTCACGGGCCCAGCAGCTCCGTGGCATGTGGGATCCTCCCGGACCAGGGCACGAACCTGTGTACCCTGCATCGGCAGGCGGACTCTCAACCACTGCGCCACCAGGGAAGCCCCCCAACACCTCTAATACTTGAGTTCATGTGCAGAAAGTCTGAAATTAAGTTTGTACTGGTCTTAATTTGCTAGGGTCGCCGTAATAAAATACCATGAAGTAGGTGGCTTAAACAACATTTATTGTCTCACCCGTATTAATGTGTACGCTGATTGAAGGGTGCTTATGTGATGTGGCTACACTTGTTTCTGTGCCAAGTATCCTAGGCTCTTTTCTTAATGGGCATCAGTGACAAATCAAAGAAACACCAGCTGATGAAGGAGAATATTTAGTTTCTTTTCCAAATGAATCTCATTGGGTCTCATAAACAACATTTTTATAGACTGTATGTGTTATCTTCACAACATAAAGTTACTTGATTGCTGGCGTTCTTAACCTGAAGTTATAGTTTTGTTTGTTATAATTAGCACTATCATGGAAGAATAACCTTTACAGAGCATGGAAATACAGTATAGTGCACGACTTAAAGGAAATCTGGCAGCATTAAAAAGCGTCAGCTCTGATATGTGTATGCTTTTAGGATCCTGAACTTAGAACATCTAAACTCTTACGTCATACTTGCTAAAGAATGATTTTCTTTTTCTCAGTGGTGCTCTATAACCTTTCAGAAAATTGCCACCAGGGTGACATTAAGTATCTCCTTAGCAGTCTGCTGGTCTGCTGGCAGTGTCGGAGCTCAGGATATCTGCTTTTTAATTGCCACATTCAAGGTCTAATTATTTTTTCTGTACTGGGGCAAGAGGACTGTAATGAGGAAGTACAATCATTAAACACCAGTGAGTAAGGGAACAGTCTTCTTGAGTTATGCTCTGAATTAGCTTCCGAAACATCGCTGTGGCTGTGGCTAATTTCTGTTTGAACATTCCCCTCTTGGTTTTCTGAGAGGTCATATAAAACATAAAGGAAGATGGCAGAACTCTTGTAGTCTTTAAAGAGAAGGGAAGACAATGGATTAAAAGGCCATTGTTACATGTAGACTTCCAGACTGTTAACAGTCAAGAGTTTATTAGCCTCAAAGTATCAAAGTGTTCTAGGAATGACTAACGTAGCATGCAAGTCAAGCTACACATATGGCCACGTTGCCATTTGAGAAAGTGGTTCAGGAATACATAGTGTTGAACAGATTTCACACTTCTGGAATCCTCAGAATTTAGACACTCAGACTTCTCTAAAACCTGTTTTGCTGGTTTACACGTTATTTATTATGCTACTGGTCATGGTTATATTTTCTTCTGTAATTCTCAGCTATTTTAGAGAAGTACCACAGGACCAAACTCTCTCAAAAAACAGGGCTTGCTGTTGTCTGTTAGAAGACTAGGACTCCCGAGTCTGATTCTGTGAGTGTGTGCATGTACACGTGTGGGTATATAATCCATGATGTCACTCTGTGACACACGAAATAAATTCTGCGCGTGTGTTTACCACTGATGAAAAAGTATAACGTGTGGCAGAGATTGAACTAAGTACTTTCACACATTATTTTATTTATCTTTATAATAATTCCCTGGTGAAGGTATTTTCCTCATTTATTAGATAAAGAAACTGGGACTTAGTAAGTAGCTTAGCTGGGATTTGAGCAGAGGTCTGTCTATCTGTAAAGACCATTAATGCAAGCACAAAGTGACCAAATTCTTACCCTTCACTACAAAAAATCTCCACAGATTTGCTCATGTTGAGTGCAAATAATTTGATATGGGTCCATAAGGAAAAAAAAAAAAAAAAAAACAACTGCACTTCTCTGGGAATTCAGAAAACATCTACCCTCATATCAACCTTTGAAAATTCTAAACGCAAGCAGGTGATTGGGTAACTTCTGTGATCACATTGATAATGCCCGTGGGCACACTGTAGTCACAGTGAGTCCCTGGAATCCAGTGAGGCTGGCAGCCTTCATGTGGGGCTCCGTGGAACTGAACCCCATATGTGGGAGAGGAGAGCTGGATACGGCCACGGCTGCTCCACTGTCAGCATTTCACAGACTGACAAAGAACACAGGCTGAACGAACCTGAACCCGTAGAGGAAAAAATGAATGCCAGAGGAACAGGCTGCTGTCATCTCACACAGCAATGGGGAGGGAATTTCCTGGCCAAAGAGTGGGGTCGGGTAAGCCCATAGTCTGGACTCAAGGGGCTCACGGTCACCAGCGTAAATGATCATCCACATCTTAGGTCTTCTAACAGCTTGAGGTGAGTAGTTGAACATATTTGAGGTTCAGTTTCCACACCTGCAAAATGGAAATCATAGTATTTTCTCATGGGGATGTTGGTGAGGATGAATGAGATCATACTTATGAAAGGAGCTTCAGTGCAGTGCCTGGCCCATAACAGAGATAATAGTAGTAGCAGTAGTGGTAGTAGTTGTAGTATTAGTAGTAGTAATGCCCTTTGCAGCCATATTTGACAGGGCTATTGGCCCAGTGGTCCTCAAACATACTTGTCTGATTTGTCACTGGAGTCTGCCTTAGTCAGTTTGGGCTGTTATAACAAAAATACCATAGACTGGGTGGCTTTCAAACTACAGAAACTTATTTTTCACAGTTAACAAGGCAGATAAGTCCAGGCTCAAGGTGCTGACAAAGTTGGTGCCTGGCAAGGGCCTGCTTCCTGGATCATGGACAGCTATTTTCTCGCTGTGTCCTTATATGGTGGGAGGGGCAAGGGAGCTCTCTGGGGTCTCTTTAGTAAGGCCACTAATCTCACTTATGAGGGTTCTACCCTCATGTCCTCATCACCTTCCAAAAACCCCATCTTCAAATATCAGAACATTGGGGATTAGGTTTCAACATATGAATTCTGTAGGGGAAACAAACATTCAGTCTGTAGTAGAATTTCTGCTTCAACTTGTGATCATGCTGGCATGGTGGACCATTAGATCCCTTCCTACCCTTTGGACATTTTTTCCTTGCCTTTTCCAAGATTGTTTTAGAGATGAGCATGCATTTTTATAGTCACTTCTAATTTAAAAAAGCTTTTTATTCAGTATAATACATCTATGAGAAGGTGTACATATCAGGCCCAGAACTTGATGATTTACCAACTGAATGCTAGTTTTGTAACCAGCACCCAATTGAGAAACAGAACATTTCCTCCAGTCACTAAACACACACACACACACACACACACACACACACACCCGCCAAGGGAGTGTATCCTGAGCTCTAATCGATTAGTTCTGCATGTTTTCGCAATGTATAAAAATAGAGCCATACAGTGCATACACACTTATGTCCCATTTCTTTCAGCCAACGTTAAGTTCATGAGTTGCGTCCATATTCTGCATGTAGCAATACTTTGCTCTTTTTACAAATTTCTATTTAATATTTTCTTGTGTGAGCGTACCACAATTTATCCATTTTCCTATGGATGGACATTTGGGTAGTTTCCAGTTTGGAGATATTCTGCCTAGAGATTTTACATTCCTGTGTGTGCCTTTCAGTGCTGGAAAGTACTTAAGTTTGAGGTTGCTAGGTCATACGGTGTGCACATGCTTAGCATCTTTCCAAAGTTCATATATCAATATTCATTCCCACCAGCAGCGAACTGGGTTGTTTTGAATGACTTTTGCTTAATAAGAATTATTCTCCCTGCATTGTGATTAATTTTAAAGCATCCAGCTAAGCTGAAAGCAGCTATACTAAAGGCTGGTCCTTGTGGGCACTAGATTCCATTAAATAGCTGAGAGAAGGCCATACCCTATGATATGTGTCAGAGGCTGGAGAGCTAGCAGAACGGCGCATTTCTGCTTCTTTACGGCTTGATATATTTGATGGCAGTCCTTAACAGCTGTGGATTTCTTTCTCTAATGTTTTCTTGGAAACTGAAACGAGTTTGAAAGCAGCCTGATTCATATAGACCACACAAGTAAGAAGAGGCATATTAGATAACACAAATATGGGCTAGAGTGGCGCCAGGGAACAGAAAAGAAAAAACTTACTTATTAGCTAACTAGTAGATCCAGGCATGAAATTTAGTAATATGCTGTTTAAACATAAAAGGTTAAGAAGAAAAACTTGTTTGAAATTTTAGAAGCGTCTGACAGCTCACATAAGGAATGTGTGAGTTTTCACACTGACATCCTCCTGTACCAAGAGCAGTTTGGACTTATCAGGTGCCTTCCAATGTTACCGATGAGGAGAAAAATGGGTTATAAATATGACATCTTGTGTTAATTAAAACCATTCACAAGCCTCTGTATTTTGGGGAAAGTCATGCTAAAACCTCAAGCCAGCAGGAACAAGTAAAATTTCATTAATGGTTTGAGCATCTACTGAGCTTGTGGTCTTTACACACTGCTTTCCATTTTAATCCTCCAACCCAGCCGATTTTGTATTTTTCCCCATCCTTCTTCCCACAGATCAGTCCCAGAAATGCTAAGCGACTTGTCCAAATTCCCAGAGTTTGCCAATGACAGAGCCATTTTCCAGTCCAGGTTTATCTGACTCTTTACTGCCTCATGTTGCCAAAGAGACATAAAAAGGGAAATAGTCGTACATTTTGGCAGTAAATAGAAGGCAAACTGCAAAAAAAAAGAAAAGAAAAAATATTCTCCGATAGACTTTACAAATGCTCTTTAAATCTCTATCATTGCATTCTCTCTGGTAGGAGGAACTGGACACCGGCTGGCTCTTTGACCTTCCGCTGTCTTAGAAAAGCCGGCCAAGCCTGGACATCTGTCCTTGTTGTCCTCCTACCTTTCTGTCTGTATCTATCTCTGTTGCCTGATGTTTTAAATTTCTAACTCTTTCCCTTCCATCTAGTGGCCTTATCTATAAAATGGGTCACTAAGGTGTCCATAGCTCTTCACTAAGACAACCTACTCAGCCCGGTTCAGAGTGAATTCAGAGGGCATTCAGACAGGGTGGCAAAGTGTGGAATTCATGGTCATTTGTGGGAGTGATACTAATGCTGACAGGTCTTACTAAGCCTTGTCGGAATCACATCAGAGCCATCAAACTATGTTGCTTCTCATGATACAGCTAAATTGACCTGGGGGGCGGGGGGTATTCGCTTGGCTGTCTCACTTAGAGAGCTTTATTATGTTTTAAGATAGATATGAATGGATAGACCATGTGAGGAAAGTGTTTCAATCCCTTGCAATATCTAGAATTGGTGCTTGAAGGACAGAGTTGTTGTATGATAGAAAGTGCCTTCATGATTATGCAATCCAAGCACCTTATCTGATGATTGAAGCTCAAAAAGGTCAAATTCAAGAATGCCAAGCAAAGGAGGAGTTAGGGCTAGAATGAAAATCTCCTGATTCACAGTATCGTTCTTTTTTCGCTACCTCATGTAATTGTTTTCAGGTTTGTTATTGTAGTCTTGCCGATGAGTGAAATTAAGCAAAATGAAGCCAGCTGATTAAATCACTCAGGACCGGCTTCATTTCTAGCATCGACTAGCAATGCGTTAAGAGCCAGCTTTGGACTGGACAAGATTATGGGTGGGGGAAAAAATGGTCAGACTTGTTCTACCAAAAGTCATCATCGGATGTCTTTGTTCCAAGCTGAGTGTACAAAACAATCTGCTGCTCACAGCGTGTCCACGAAGTTCATTTATCTTGCTAACTTAGGATTGTGATCATCCAGTTTCCCATTCTCAAAACCAGCTCCTGCTTTCCCTGTGTGTGAAAATTCTGAGATGTTTTTTTCCCTTTATAGACACACTTCACCTTTTATCTTCCAAAGGTAATTTTAATGATTGTGTCAGCCTTCATGTGATTACACACTCCTGTGACAAGATCACATTTGCATTTTTCTGATTTCTACCGAGAACCTGTGAAAGAGTCTTTAGATTTTTGTCATGATCTCTGTGTCCTCCTGTAGCCCCTAATTCACAGCAAGCTGACAGCATAAGGCATTTAGTCAGCAGATCACAATGGCCTTATAGCT
This sequence comes from Phocoena phocoena, assembly GCF_963924675.1. Lineage (NCBI taxonomy): Eukaryota > Metazoa > Chordata > Mammalia > Artiodactyla > Phocoenidae > Phocoena > Phocoena phocoena. Next base: position 46,681,310 of record NC_089233.1, on the reverse strand, counting down.
CTCTGTTATTCAAAATAGAATTTAATTTGGAACTTTACATTGTATCATATTCCATAACCTAGTGTTCTCATGTATTATAGGTTTAATACTGGTAAACAATATGGTAAAAATAAAATTCTGTTCACCAAATTCTCCTTAACAGATAGAATGTTTAATAGGTTGACAAATATTAGGTTTTTAAATATAACTTCTTTATATTCTCTGTATTCTTCATATGCTCTATATTTTTATCTACTCTAAACCTTTTATTTTAAAACTTTATTATATCTTAAATAATTACCAGTCAATATTTATCTGATCATTATGTCCTGCATTTAGGTCCATTTCTCATATTTTAACAAACACAGTAAATGTAATAGCATATGTATTTTGATTGTTGGCTGTGAGCCAGGTCCTGTGTTGAGCAGTTAGATTATTTTATTTAGTCCTGACCTTAATCCTGTGAGATAAGTATCGTTGTCCAGTTTACAGATGAGGAAGCTGAGGCTCACAGGGAATGAGTCATCGTCACACATAGGAAAGTTGCTAAATTAGGATGCACGATCAGGACCTTCTGACATCGCGGTGCTTTAAGAGTGAGAGCACATTAGTCTGCCTTTGAAGTGGGTGACCTTTCCTTTTTATGACATATTAAATGACATGGACCATTTTATCTACAAGGGGACAAAAAGGAGGAAAATTTTAAAACCCTGATTCGTAATGTAATTGCCAGTGAATTGATAGCGATGAAACAGACATGAGTACACAGAGAAACATGAGGGTGGTATTAGTCACTCAAAAACTACTCAGGTGGTAGCAATTGCCTATTTTCATAAAATCTAGCATACCAATAAAATACTTTTTAAAAATAACTGATTTTTTAAATGTTTTTTTAAATAGATCTTTATTGGAGTATAATTGCTTCACAGTACTGTGTTAGTTTCTGTTGTACACCAAAGTGAATCAGCCATATGCATACATATATCCCCATATCCCCTCCCTCTGGAGCCTCCCTCCCATCCTCCCGATCCCACACCAAAACTTTAAAAAAAGGTAGCTTTTAATGGAAATCTTTCTAGAATAATCTATAGACATTCCCATATATTTAAATGGATGACCCAAGGGCATCACTTGAAAAATCCAGAATTTTACTATGCAGTAGAATACCTCTGTGTCTGCTTTTATTTGTTTTCAGTTCTCCTCTCCCTAGATGTTATTTTTCTCGTGTTTGAACCCACTCTGTTCTTCCCTCGGTTCCCTTTCCTCCTACTAGTCTGCTATGAACTGCGAAACCACATAGCCCAGCATTGCACAAAATCTGCATACGGAGCCGTTGGTATTCTTAGGGGAAGCCTTAGAGAGCAAATGGAACTTCAGCTTTGGCTTTTTTGGGCAGAAGAGAAGTTTTACAATTTTGAAATGCTGATTTATTTATTTACACACTACTTTGTTCAACACATATATATGTTGTACATGCAATAAAATAATGGTAAATATATATCATGATAAAAAAAATGTCAGGACTGGAAATGTAGAAGAACTAATATGAAGGAGCTTTTTGGCAGCCAAACCCAAAAGGCAGTCTTAGTCAAAACATTTGTTATCATAGATACATTATATATCATAATACATAACAGTGTGTTTCCTTATCTTGTATCCTAAAAGAATGTCTCGTAGGAATGTTATATGTCTTTACAAATAAATTCTGATGTTTAGTACTGTGATATGGTGAACTTAATTCTTAATATTGCTTCCAATAAAATCATAATCATCATCAGTAATTGATACAGCAATTGGGCAATTATTATGTTAAAAATGCTATGAGGGCTTCCCTGGTGGCGCAGTGGTTGAGAGTCCGCCTGCCAATGCAGGGGACACGGGTTCGTGCCCCGGTCCGGGAAGATCCCACATGCCGCGGAGCGGCTGGGCCTGTGAGCCGTGGCCGCTGAGCCTGCGCGTCCGGAGCCTGTGCTCCGCAACGGGAGAGGCCACAACGGTGAGAGGCCCACGTACCGCAAAAAAAAAAAAAAAAAAAAATGCTATGAATCAAAGAGTGAAATAAAGAGGTTTGCTACCTAGAGCCTTAACCATTTTGCTAGAAGACAAAACTCATATAGCTAGTGTATGCTGTCATTACTGAATTCGTGTTCATCATAGAACATTCTCAACACAGTCCCTCAATTTCAAAACTAAAATATATTATTGAGGTTTCCCCAGGTGCTTACGAGGACACTGACGTCACTCAGATCAGCCAAAAGATATCATCTACCATTTTAGTGGATGCCCACATCCAGTGCAAAGGTATAAAAGGCCAGCTCCTTCGCCCCTATTTGTGACAACTCTAAAGGGTATCCCACTTACAGAGTTTCCCATGGAATCGGCTGAGGCATTTGGTGACAGCAGCACAGCCCAACTTTTCTCCCTGCCCAGCCCTGCTTCCTTTGCTTCTACCATAGTTGCTAATTTCAAAAACGCTCCGTAATAAATTTCCTGCACTCCAGGCTCCATCCCAAAGTCTGCTCTCCCGGAAGACAGCATGCCAGAGTAAGGGTCACTTTGTGCAAGCCACAAAGACTTGTGATCAAGGAGGACTACAGTCTAGTTTAAAGGACAGGACACAGCCGTACATACTGTGGTTCATACAAATGAACCATTGAGATTCTGAATGCTTTTGCGTCTCAGAAGCAGGGAGGTTGCTGAGCACCAAGTTAGCCAAGGAAGGCTTCTCAGAGGAAACTTCTCCTCAATGTTTCCTTCTTGCACCCAGAGCACCTGTCTCAGAATGTGAACAATTCCACACTACTACTTTTCCAGGCAGGTTTGTTCATAACAGTGCATAACAATTTGAGGGATAATATTCTTACACTGTTGTTGTCTTTCTGAAGTCTATTTCTAAATCTTAATGACCTGTAGATACCATATAAGTAGCAATAAGGCAAGCAGAAGGCAGTGTGTTTATTACAGGAGAACCCTGTTCAGTTGGTGCCTTTTTCTCGGGATCATCATGGAGCTTTCCACGTTCAAGAGACTGCTGGGCCACCATGTGACTAAATGATACTTTGGGCCTAAATACAGGTTGTAAACATCTCGTTCTATTGTGTCTCATATTTTGCCATCTCTACTCAGCAGAACTTATTCTCCTCACAGTTCTGCTTTTTTCTCTCCTTACACTGATACGCAGTTTTAAAAGAAAGCCTTGGAGATTCCTGATAACAGTGCTTCAATGAAGTTCAACAGCAAATTATCATCACCTATACTGTTGTCTTCAAGTTGGTTTTCCCCAGAAGCAGACAGTGAGACTTTTTTTTTTTTTTTTTTTTTTTTTTGTGGTACGAGGACCTCTCACTGTTCTGGCCTCTCCCGTTGCAGAGCACAGGCTCCGGACGCGCAGGCTCAGCGGCCATGGCTCACGGGCCCAGCCGCTCCGCGGCATGTGGGATCTTCCCGGACCGGGGCCCGAACCCGTGTCCGCTGTATCGTCAGGCAGAGTCTCAACCACTGCGCCACCAGGGAAGCCCCCAGACAGTGAGATTTTAAGGACTTGAGGGTAGGTAGTATATTGGCAAGGTGGCTTAAGGTAGGGGAGTAGGAGAGTGAGATGGGGAAGAGAGACTCTGGTAGCCCACCCAAGGGCAAAAGAGCTTGGCTGTTAACATACCAACTCCCATCTGTTATCTCTTAGAAACAGCTCACCTTGGATGTGAATTCCTCGGCACTTCCCATCTCCCATGTGCTGAAGCAAAGCAGGCTCTGGAAGCCAAAGAAAACCCTTTGGGAAAATAAATACGTAAAATACAGGTGCTGGCAGTCAGGGTAGGGGGTTGTGAGTGGGGCCCTGTGACATCAGCAACACAGACTAATGCAGAGAAATCAGGGAGACTGCTATCACATCATGTAGGTTGGCTGTTTCTTCCTCACCCCTACATCTAAACGCTCACCATGTTTCTACCAACTTGCCTTCCTGCTAGCTCCAAACCCTCTCCTTTTTTTGTGTGTGCGTGTGTTTTTTTCCTATTTTTACTGTCTTCTGGTCACATATTCCCGATATCCTGTCCCTTAACAAACGCCAGGAGTTCTCATCTCTGAGCCTTTATTTAGGTTGGCTTTCTTTGCTGCAGTGTATATATTACATTCCTTTTGAAGCCCTTATCCAAAGCCCCCTTCTGCAAGATGCTTCACACATGCCTATGCTGTAGTCTGTGACAGTTCATTTTCGCGCTTCCTACCATCTGCTCTGTATTAAAGTTATGTTAACAGGCACCTCTCTCTCCCACTAGATTGCAAACTCCTGAAGGGCAGGTGTTGCTGTTTGGTTACTGCAGCACCCACTGCAGTGCTTCACATGTAATGGGTATTTGATAAATGCTTGTTGAATTAAATCCAGAGTCAGTTGGAAAAGGATGCTGTTTTGAGGGGACCACCTGCTTCGGTTACCTGGATAGGGAAAACACGCACTCGAGTTTTCTAACAGCTTGTACTCAAGCTGTCATTCAAATTAAAGTCTCTTATTATATGCTTTCATTGTTGCCGAGCTAATACTGTGCCGTGCCTTGGAGCAGTGAAGGTAACAGCCTCTCTGAGTTATAATTTTGTGACATTAGGCATCAAGCAGTTGGGAAATTGCAAGTGCGAGTAATATAACTTTACATGTAGTACATCATTACGAATGAGAAAACAGGGCCTGGAGGCAGGGATGCTCTGTAAACGTACTTTTCTGAAAAGAAAGAAAACTCAATAGAATGACAGTAAATTTCTGTAAAAAGCATTTTCTCCTGAAAAAAAGAAAAGATAGTGCCCATTTAGTTACCCTTTAATAATTTCAGTTAACTTCTCTGTGGCAACACGCTAAATGAAACAGATTGTTTTTCTCCCCCGAATACTCACACAGGGCTGTGTGTATGCTCATGACTGAGCGACATCATTTTAGGAGTCTGGGCTGACCTTGGCCGCTGGTCCAGGACCGAAGGACCTAGACTGGGAAAAATCACTTAGCTTTATTTGAAACATACACCATCTCCATTCTGCACCCCCTCACACCACACACACACACACACACACACACACACACACACACACACATTTAAGCCTTCTGCATACTTCTGTAAGCTAAATCTAATTTAAATGAGCAGAGAAAAGAGCTTTTAATGAGATATGAACAAGAAGAAATGGCCCACTGTTTTTTTGTTTTTGTTTTGTTTTGTTTTTTTGCGGTACACGGGCCTCTCACTGTTGTGGCCTCTCCCGTTGCAGAGCACAGGCTCCGGATGTGCAGGCTCAGCGGCCATGGCTCACGGGCTCAGCCGCGGACTGGGGCACGAACCTGTGTCCCCTGCATCGGCAGGCGGACTCTCAACCACTGCGCCACCAGGGAAGCCCTTGTTGTATTTTTTAATTTATTTTTTTATTTGAAAAAAAAAAAATCTCAAGCAAAAGAAGCTGAGAAGGAGGTAGGCCAAGGGTGATATGGGAGCTCCACCGTCATTAGGAGCTTTGCCTCCTTTTATCACCTTTCTCTGTCAATGTCTGTTTTCCATCTTAAGTCTTACCTCGTGGTCCTAGATAACTTGCTGGAGTTCTATTAGTCACCTCTGGCTTCCAGGCAGGAAGGAGGAGAAAGGGAAGGAGAGTGAAGATGAGAAAGATCAGAAATGATGTTCCCTCAGTTGATCGGCATCCTCTGAAGAGCCGTCCTGGAAACCGCGCCAGACTACTTTCGCTTACATGTCAGTGGCCACCTTTGTCTGAAAGGGAGAGTAGGAAATGCACTTTAGTGTCTGTGCTCCTTGTTTGGGTTTCCTTTCTTAAGAAACAGAATTCCTTCCCTTAGATGCTTACGTAGATGGGTTGGCAGAAAGGTAGTGATAAGCATGCTTTAAGTGCATGAAAAGTCTCTGCATTCCCAGTTCTCTTGTTGATACTGTTTGGCTCACTCAGAGTCAGAGAGACCGAGACAGAGACAGAGAGAGAAAGCTAAGGAAGAGGCTTGAAATTTTCCCAAGTACTGAAATCTTTTTTTGAGATAGCTTGCAGTTTTCAGCATCTGAAATGCTGAGCACTGGATGGTTTTGCCAGACTCTGAGGCATTGACAGCTCCAGTTCTTTATTAGCATGATTTAAATCCTCACCTTTTAATAGTCTCGACTATTTCTTTCCTTGGGGAGAGGTTGGCCTGGAAGGAAATAACTATCCCTATTCTCTTTTTACCGGCCAAATTTGTGTCTTTGTTCATTCTCAGCTTTCAGAGGAGGTTGAGTTGAATCTATTTTTAAATTCTTAGGGATTCATTATTAGAAGAAGAAAAAAGAGACTTGAGTGGACTTTCTTGGGAATGGAGAGGAGGAGGCCGAGGGTTGAACTCTGTGCTTTTAAAGGCAAAAACTAGGGTGCATCCTGGGGTGCAGTAGGCTCAGGCCACCAGAATCCACATCTGTTAGAGAAGAATGCCCATAGCTTTTTGTTGAAATGGTCACCTCCCTCTTTAGAATTTCAAATCTGGAATTTCCCATTGCCACTTCTCAGTAAGAACAGAGAGTTGGGTACTGTGCTCTCAGGTTTCTCATTCTGCACTTTGTCCTCTCAACTCCCCAGATATGCCTTAAAAAAGAGGCAATGGGGCAATGCTATAACTGAAATATGGGAAAAGTAATGCACCTGTAGGACCCTCAGTATGGCCACCACTGGGAAGGTCAGTTGATTGCAGGCAATTTCTAAGGAGGTAGAGGTTGCAAGTTTAAGTCGTACATGGATCATCTCTCTCTGATACCTTCCTTAGCCATAAGCTACACACATGATGGTAATCATAACTACCAGATACTTATTGATCTTCATAGTTGATCTGCCATATCTAATATGATCTAAATGGGATAGACCATTTGATTCCATATTAAATGTCTGTTAAAGAGATGGCCAGTCCTTAAATTTTAATAATTAATTTGAAGCATTATCAATCTTCTCTCATTACCTTTTACATTTTAAATGATCATTTTTGAAAGCCTTTCAAAAATGAGATCGTTCAATATATTTTAAAGAGTGAAGAAATAAAAGTAAATGTTTGTACTGAATTCTGACTTATCCTCAGAGGTCATAAAAAAGTACACCTGTCATTGTTAAGGAGCATGTAGCCTTTTTTCCCTGCCTGGGGAAAGTTCAAAGTTGATGGTGAGTTCAATTGAAGAGATGTGATACGAAGTCAAAGCAAAGGTGGGTTGATAGGACAAGCAGGATAAGGTTTACCAAGGAGACTTGCCCCCTATCATCTGTTCCATGATCTCACCTGAAACAGAATCCTTGTTCTGCTTATCTTCCTAAGCATCCAAGAGATTTAAGGTAGTAACTGATGCTGTTTGTAGAATGTGCCCTGTAGACATAACACCACACCCCATTTTCCCTTTCATGTTGGGGAGGCCACACTCCCCTGTTCAGACAACCTTGCAGGGACTTCCTATTCTTTTCTAGAACATAGTTTATGGGAGAGCAAAAGTATTACTCTGCTGTGCTTTGAGAGCATTTAGGATTTAGGGGCTGCTCTTTTTCAGATAATATGGGTCCTAAATAATATTTCCCGAAGAAATACTGCAGAGTCTATTCTGTGGCATTCGTGGACCACGTGAATGCAGGCACTTGACAGGGAACAACAGAGCAAGTTTGCAAGATCTCGTTACTAAATCTTGGCTTTTCCACTCTATAAAATATTTACCTAGAAGAGCATTTCATTTAATTTAGTCTAGCCCATTCTCTGATAGTCAAGTCTAAAACTCAAAAAGCATGTGTTTTCTATGTATTGAAATACTATGCAACCTGTAAAAAAGGCAAATTTGTACTGATGTGGAAAATATTCCAGGCTTTATTAAGCACTAAGGAATGAATTAGGTTGCATAGCATTTATAGTGTTATCCCTCTTTTTAAAGGATAGGTAGGCACATAAACAAATAGATGACACATTTGGGTGAGTTGCTATAACACCGGAGGATAAATGGTGTTTGAAAGAATTTTAAATAGTGGTTTTCTTTATAAAGAAGGACTGTTGGGGAAGAGAAGATTCTGATTATCTACTTTTAAGCACTGTTTGATTAAAAAAAAAAAATTAACCGAGTTTATCTGAATGGTAAAATATTAGGTCATTTTCTTCTTTATACTTTTCCGTATTTAAAAAATACCTCAAATCAATATTATTTTTTAAAGGTATTCCTGATACATTTTATTCTATTAAGGATGCTGTTTTAAAATTTATATAAACTGTTTCAATTCATCCATTAAAAATTGAGGTTTGCATCAAAAGCTGTGCGGCATGAAGTTCTCATATAATTAATCACAAAAAAAGAAAAAAAATAAATGCAATTAAACTTTGCCATCTTTATATGATGTGCCTAAACTAAATTGTGATAAAACATCTCTAATTTTCATTAATTAAATATAGGTGTTCTGAGGGTTGGACGAGAAAGAAGTCATATAATTTTGCAGCTTCTCCTTGAAACCAGAACAACTTCCCAAAACGACCAAAAATAAGACCTTGAAAGAAATCTCTCTTTATCTTGCAGATTACTCAGAACCTGCAAACACTAATGCAAGCTTATAAACCATCCATCCTCATTTCCATTAGGAATATAACTGTATTTGCTTTCCTGACATTGCCTAAATATGATGATGAGAAATAAAAATTAAAGTGCTCAAAGTTGAGAGAAAAAAATTGATATTTAAAAATGAAATTTAGATTTTATTTTTTATTAGAAGAAAATGAAATATTCGAATGATCACTAAAGATGCTAAACGTGTTTTTATCCATTTCTGCATATATTTAAACAAACCTAAACATGTCAAATATGTACATTAAAAAAACCAGCATTTCAACATTTATTTCAATAGACAACTTTTTTCTCTTTAAGTGGGTATTTTACATATAAGCTTGTTATTTGTTTAGACATAAAACATGCATGTAAAATTGTTTTACTGGTCTTCTAGACTGTGAATATGCCATAGCTGTCAGTGTACTTAATAAATATCAAGTTGATAATCGGGGTCAGAAAAAAGTAAACAATAAAGATTTTATTGCTTTGGGCCAAAGGCCATTCCAAGGCCCAGGGCAGAGTACAGGTAGTGTGTTTTCTGAGTAGATGTACGTTGGAAAGAGTTGTTGAGAAGGATCATATATAATGTTTCAGAAGTACTCCCATAAAAGGGATTATAACCAAGCTGGCTTTATGAACCACAACTGAAGCTGTTTTGTTTTAAAAAGAAACACAGTTCACGCAGTAGGAGTGGTGAAATGACCTTCACCAAGGCTGAGACACGTTGCATTGTAGCACTTAGGGGATTAATTAAATTTCTGTGACTAGCCAGAAATTTAGGTCTAGAAGGCCAGACCTAATTGAAATGGTCAGTGTTGTGTGTGTTTATATATTTGCCAGCATGCATCACTTTACCTTGCTCACATCACTAAAAGGAGACCCTGAAGACCCAAATTTAAAGCAGCCACTATTAACTAATTGCTCCTTAGAGTTTTGCAGAGATCCTTCAGTTTTCAGAATGAATTTGCAAGTGGAATTTCTATCACAGACAGTCAAAGTAGTGCTCCATCTCCCAACATACACACACTGGTTGAGTTGCCCCGGGTGTTAAGTCTCTTCCATGCATTTCCTCACTGGATTTCCCGGTTGCACCTCTGTGCAAACCCTAGGGCTGCCAGAAAAGGGCAGAGAAGAGAGTCCTACTTGAGGTGGGAAATTGCCAGCCACCAGGAAGTGTTCTCAGCCGCAGGTTTACACAGCTGACCCAGCGGGCTATGAGGCAAGGCATCAACAGTGTCTGCTGCAGACAGAGTTTTCCCTTTTAGAAAAAGCACTGTAAACTTCGATATGGCTTATATGCAATTGTTTTTTTTTCTTTTGGCCCGGAGTATGATAAAAACGAATTAGTCCTACATTGTACAAATAAGTCAATTTAATAAATGAGAGAAGCCATTTCTTTTAAAATACAGTACGTTGAATTCTGCATGCAGATATTTGGGCTTACATTTTCAGCCTGTATGCGTACAGACTAAAGACATGTGCCACATCTGTGCTCTAACAATCTGTGTGTTAATAGAGCGCTTCATGGTTTGGGAGGTTCTTCCATGAGCATGTCATCTTTGGGTCCTTACAAAAGGTGTACGGTTTACAGAGGAGTTTTATTCCAGTTTTCCAGTTGAGAAAACTAAGACCCAGAATTGAATAGGGGGATAAAAACACAGATACTGATATCAGGAGACCTGGTTGCTGCTTCTAGTTTTACATCGGTCTTGTCTGGATATGTAATTGCTCTCTGCGCCTCAGTTTCCTCATGTGGAACACAAAGGAATTGACCAAATGACTGTAAATTTTTGAACATTTTCAACTGATGAGCTGGGACACGAATCAAAGACTTGTGAATCTTGTCACTATTTCCATCATCCTTTCAGATTCCAACAAACCCTCTTTAGCATCCATAAGTTCAGTATATAATATATATGACTATAGACAAAAATTGGTATATTATAATAATCAGAACCATTCAAAAAGCATATAAATAATGTATAAATATGAATTCATTTATATTTTGTTTAAATACATGCATTTATATTGTTATTTTTTATTTGGTGAATATTTCAAATTAGAATATTCTCTAATTTTGAAATCTTAATGGCAATCCATTTATAGTAGTCTGTTGATGTCATTAAATTTTTTGCAAAATCTTAATATTCTTAAGAAAAACCCAACATTAAGCATATTTCTTTATCCTACAATTAAAAAGTATTTAAAATTGATATTTCTATCTTATAACATTTATGGGTATTTTTTGTTGTTGTTTAAAATGCATTATAAAGCTTGTATCATATCAAGTACTGTGGGATTTAATTTAGGGAATTTTTTATTATGGAATGACAGTCACCGCTTCTCTACATACAATCCATGAGAATATTAGATTAGCACTGACTTGTTTTGTATTAATTATGGATATAAGACTATTGGATTAGCTCTGAATTGTTCTGTATTAATTGTGGATACACCCACATATTTTAATACAGAACATATTATTTTCTCCCTACATACACTTCTTTCTCCTATTCAGTCATAATCAATGTACTTCTGCAGTTCAGTGCCAAGTTATTTTTGTTCTTTAAGAGTTTAATTGCATTCATTATTTGGGGCTGAGTACTGGTTAGGAAGAGCCTTCAAAGATTAAAGCTGTTTATCTGGGTATGAATGATCATTTGGTGATCTGCCAAAACGTTCTCATTCACAAGCGAAACTTTTCTGTCAAAAGATGGAATCTGACACGTAAAGCAGATTTTCTGAACTAATATCACAGCTCTGTGGAGTCATTAGGGCAAAGCATCTGCACCTTGAAACACTTCGATGAGAATCTGGGCTGTCACTTTGAACACTCATATTCCCATCTTTCGAGTTAGATTAACATCCTAGATTTATCACCATATTGGAAATTCCATTAACCAAGTTGATTCAGTTTCTTTTCCCTCCTCATCATTGTCCTGGTCAGCACATGGGTCCCTTATTTATTAGAATGGCGCGATCACTGAATTGTAGCCACAAAGCTATGTTACCTTTGGAACAGAAATGCTATCAGGTTTATTTATCCATACCAACAAATCAAAGTTATTTTAGTTTTTTTTAAAAGTGTTTATTTGTTTGTTCTGTCATCTACTCAACAAACATTTAATGAGCATCTATTTTGTACAGGGTTCTACCTTGTTTGTGGCAAGGACTATAACAGTAAATAAGTAAGAGCAGCCTTGTCTAATAGAGAATGAGAGCACTGGAGTCCTAAAGAAATGAGTTGAAATTTTCACTTAATCATTTATTAGCTGTATGACCTTTGGTTTTACCTTTCCTATCTTCTCTTTACATGGGTGTGTGTGTGTGCGTGCGTGCGTGTGCGCACGTGCATGTAAAATAGAAAAAGTACCTATTACGTTAGGTTATAGTGTGTATTGAAAATTAAACATTTTATGCACCTCATATAGTACTCAACAAAAGCGTATTGACAGAATAAGTAATGGTTCCCAGCATCATGGTAGTATCAATAAGACCCAGTCTTTGTCCTCAAAGGAGTTTATATTTTGTTGCTATAATTTATGAAATGCCTAATATTAAAAAAAAAAAAAACCTCCAACTTAGTTATAAAATACACTGATACTCCATTTTATCCTCTATGATGAGTGAAAAAGGAAGGAGCTGGTCTTTTCTCCTCTTCTGCTTGCCTCCTCTTCTACTGACCCTGTTGGTGGAACCTAACAGGAAGCCAGCTGCTAAAGAAGATATGTACTTTTAACAGTCCCAGCTCCAGCATCACAAAGCAAAGGATTAGAAGGATGGGTTCGGGGCTGAGAGACAAGAAGCTACTGCTAGGCACAGGTCTGTAGTAACAGAGTGACGTCATAGCTTGATTTGTAGGAAAGAGCTTGGTGTTTTCAAAGTACAACCATAGAAGCCACTGTAGGTAATGCACGGCGAGAAGAGACTAGAGTTGAGTTTGGAGCAGTAGGAGAGGCCAGGCCAGGAAGGACTTAGTAGGGCACAGTTTGGATTTTATTCCTACAAAAATGGGAAGCTATAGAATGTATCAAACGTGGGAGTCATGCAAGCCAATTTATAGTTTTAAAGGTCACTCTGGTGACTGTGGAGAATGGATTCTAGAGGTGTCAGTATTAATAGAGAAGAAAGCTGGAATCTAGACAAGAGGTGATGATGATGATTTGAGATATGCTTTGGAAATGGACCCTGAAGGACTAGCTGATAAATTGAATATGAGGGGTGATGGGGGCAGGCAAATGGGGAGAGGGATCAAGAACACTTCCTATGAATTGGATTAAACAACTGAGTGGATATTGATGTCATGGATCTGGTGGAAGCACAGAGAGGGATGAATACTTGTAAGCGTAGAACAAAAGTGGATCCCATTTTAGACCCATAGGATGTTTGAGACACCTACAAGATATGCAAACGTAGATATCAAACGGGCAGTTGAATATTCAGTTTTGGAAATTACAGCAGAAATCAAGGCCAGTGATAGAAATTAGTAGCTTATGTGTTTTTGTTTATGTTTTTGAAATCATTATGTGGAATGTATAGTCATGTGTCTGGATGTGGTCATGTAGGGAGATATTGTGCCTAGTAAAGAGAACATCTAGCATTTCAAAGACTGGGATAGAATGAGGAACAAATGAAGACAGCCTGGAAGGTAGTAAGAAAAGGAGGAGTTAAGCCTTATGAAATCCAACAGAGAACGGTGTTGCCTGAATCAAGGAGCCAAGTGTATCTTGCAGAAGCCAGGAGCAGAGAAGTCCAAGTAGATGGAGAGAGAGAGGGTCCATTGTATTTGGCCACAGGGAGGTATACATTGACCTTGACATGAACAGTTTCATATTATATGAAGTTTTATGAGCCTATATATATTCAGGTTTTTAAGAGCCTCAGGTGGTTGATAGGAAGGTATAATAATCATCACGATATTTGTCAAGTCTGAGGAAGAATTGTCTGCTGACTTACCACATTTTCAGTTAGGGGATAATATTTGATATAAGTGGTTCTGAAAGGTTTTCTGCCTCTTCTGTGATTGGAATCTATAACTGGAAATTGATCCAGTGTGATAACAAGAATGCTATCCTCCTGTTTAATCTCTTAGGCTTTTTCTCTGTAGGACACTCACTGAAAATGATGACCAAGAATTGTTTTAGTGCAACTGGGCTGGGAAAACTAGTAGTAACCAATGTGGGAAAAAAAGAAGAGCTGTTTCATCTGAATAACCAGATTATTTTCAGAACGTTAATGTTTTTATATGAATAAAGTTTCATCCTCAATGTCCATATAAATTACTTGAACTAAAAAGTGAAATGCGTTTACTTATTCAGGGATACTCTATAACAGAAAATCTAATATCTGTGGATGTTATTGAATTACTTCCTTATTGGAGGGCAAGCTGAATTTGCTGTTATTTTAGTTTGTCTTTTCTGAACTGTGTACTAATTTTTTTTTTTTTTTTTTTGATGGCAAAAAGGCATTGCCGTCCTATTGCACACTGGGCATGCTGATTCAGAAGTGCAAAAACATGCCCTTCACATTCACACATATATAATTTTGCTTCACTATAGGGAGCCCTGGTATATGCCCTTATCTGTAATACACATTTTTGTGTAAAAGCTTTACTACATTTGTAAACTTTTATTTATTCTAAATTCAGCTTTAAGTTTTAAAGGGACATCCTATTGTCGCCTTACCTCAACAAACCCCAGGCTGATGCCATACAAATTTACGTCTCAAGTTCCATACAGGCCATGCTTTTCTCGCCATCTTCTCTTAGACATCTCAGGTCCAAGCTGTCTAGAGCAAACTCCCGATTTTCCTCCATTAGGGCTCCTCCTTGTGCTTTGTTCTTCATCACAGTACATGGCATTATTGAGGATGTCAGGCCAAAATCTTGATCCCTCACTCTTCCTTACTACCATGTCCAATCCATCAACATGACCTGCCCATTTTACCTCCTAAACATCTTGCTCTTGCATCTACTTCTGTCTGTATTCACTGTCTTGTCACCTTTCCAGCCCAAACTATCATCACCGCTCACCTGCACTATTGCAATATCCTTCTAAATGGTCTCCAGACATTTACTTCAGCACACTCTCCAGTGTGCATGCAGAACGCTGTTTTCAAAACCCAGATCTGAGCATGTCATTCCTCTGCTTAAACCCTTCAATGTCTGACAGTTTTCTTGGGATAGTGACCCAAACCATCCCTGTCTACCGAGTTTGCATGATTTGTTCTCCTATTTCACTCTGTAGCAGTCTGCCCCACACACTCTGTGTTTCTTCCCTTCCTTCTTTGTGCCTGCTGTCCCCTCTGCTAAGGATCCTCTCCCTCCCCCTTCTTTCTCACTTAGCTGATGCTTGCTTGTGCTTATGATTCCTACTCAGACGGCAGTTCCTCAGGAAGCCTTCCCCAACCCCCAGATTCAGTCTCCTTGCAGCACTGGCTACTGTTCCTTCACAACACTTATCATAACTAGAGATTTTTATCCATGTGTATGGTAAGTGCCATGAAGGGTTTTGATTAATACCTATTTCTAACTCTAGACTACAGAGTCTGTGAGGACCTGGATCATAACTGCTTTTGTTCACCTTTTGTTCAGTGCCAGTAGCACAAGAGAACTCAGTAGGCATTTGCTGATGAATGAACGAATGAATGAATGAATGGTCTTGAAAGGACTGCATAAAATATAAGGCTGAGATGAGGGGAAGATGGTAGAAGAGTAAGACGCAGAGATCACCTTCCTCCACACCGATACATCAGAAATACATCTACACGTGGAACAACTCCTACAGAACACCTACTGAACGCTGGCAAAAGACCTCAGACCACCCAAAAGGCAAGAAAGTCCCCACATACCTGGGTAGGACAAAAGAAAAAGAAAAAACAGAGACAAAAGGATAGGGACGGGACTGGCACCAGCGGGAGGGAGCTGTGAAGGAGGAAAGGTTTCCACACACTAGGAAGCCCCTTCGCGGGCGGAGACTGCGGGTGGCAGAGGGGGGAAGCTTTGGAGCCGCGGAGGAGAGCACAGCAACAGGGGTGCGGAGGGCAAAGCGGAGAGATTCCCGCACAGAGGATCGGTGCCGACTGGCACTCACCAGCTCGAGAGGCTTGTCTGCTCACCCGCCGGGGCGGGCGGGGCTGGGAGCTGAGGCTTGGGCTTCGGTCGGAGCGCAGGGAGAGGACTGGGGTTGGCGGCCT
The DNA here is from genome assembly GCF_963924675.1 of Phocoena phocoena. Taxonomy (NCBI): domain Eukaryota; kingdom Metazoa; phylum Chordata; class Mammalia; order Artiodactyla; family Phocoenidae; genus Phocoena; species Phocoena phocoena. The sequence goes on along the minus strand of NC_089233.1, from coordinate 46,665,573 downwards.
GAAGGGGGTTAGTGCGCCACGGCTAGACGGGAGGGAGTCCGGGGAAAAGTGTGGAGCTGCCGAAGAAACAAGAGACGTTTTCTTCCCTGTTTGTTTCCTGGTGCGCGAGGAGAGGGGTTTAAGAGTGCTGCTTAAAGGAGCTCCAGAGACGAGCGTGAGCCACGGCTAAAAGCGTGGACCCCAGAGATGGGCATGAGACGCTAAGGCTGCTGCTGCTGCCGCCACCAAGAAGCCTGTGTGTGAGCACAGGTCACTATCCACACCCCTCTTCCGCGGAGCCTATGCAGCCCGCCACTGCCAGGGTCCCGGGGTCCAGGGACAACTTCCCCAGCAGAACGCACGGCGCACCTCAGGCTGGTGCAACGTCACGCCGGCCTCTGCCGCCGCAGGCTCACCGTGCACTCTGTGCCCCTCCCTCCCCCCGGCCTGAGTGAGCCAGAGCCCCCGAAGCAGCTGCTCCTATAACCCCGTCCTGTCTTAGCGAAGAGCAGACGCCCTCCAGCGACCTGCACGCAGAGGTGGGGACAAATCCAAAGCTGAGCCCCGGGAGCTGTGTGAACAAAAAAGAGAAAGGGAAATCTCTCCCAGCAGCCTCAGGAGCAGCGGATTAAAGCTCCACAATCAACTGGATGTACCCTGCATCTGTGGAATACATGAATAGACAATTAATCATCCCAAATTGAAGAGGTGGACTTGGAGAGCAAGATTTATTATTTTTTCCCCTTTTCCTCTTTTTGTGAGTGTGTAAGTGTATGCTTCTGTGTGAGATTTTGTCTGTATAGCTTTGCTTCCACTGTTTGTCCTAGGGTTCTGTCCGTTTTTATTATTTTTTTAAAATTTTTTTCTTAATAATTATTTTTTATTTTAATAATTTTATTTTATCTTCTTTCTTTCTTTCCTTCCTTCCCTCCTTCCCTCATTCGTCAATCCCTCCCTCCCTCCCTCTTTTCTTTCTTTTCTTTCTTTCTTTCTTTCCTTCCTTCCTTCCCTCCTTCCCTACTTCCTTCCTCCCTCAATCCCTACCTCCCTCCTTTCTTTCTTTTCTTCCTTCTCTCCTTCCTTCATTTCTTTCTTTCTTCTTTCTCCTTTCCTCCCTTTTATTCTGAGCCGTGTGGATGAAAGGCTGTTGGTGCTGCAGCCAGGAGTCAGTGCTGTGCCTCTGAGGTGGGAGAGCCAAATTCAGGAAACTGGTCCACAAGAGACCTCCCAGCTCCACATAATATCAAATGGTGAAAATCTCCCAGAGATCTCCATCTCAACACCAGGACCCATCTTCACTCAATGACCAGCAAGCTACAGTGCTGGACAACCTATGCCAAACAACTAGCAGGACAGGAACACAAACCCACCCATTAGCAGAGAGGCTGCCTAAAATCATCATAAGGCCACAGACACCCCAAAACACACCACCAGACGTGGACCTGCCCACCAGAAAGACAAGATCCAGCCTCATCCACCAGAACACAGGTACTAGTCCCCTCCATCAGGAGGCCTACACAAACCACTGAACCAACTTTAGCCACTGAGGACAGACACCAAAAACAACGGGAACTACGAACCTGCAGCCTGCAAAAAGGAGACCGCAAACACAGTAAGATAAGCAAAATGAGAAGACAGAAAAACACACAGCAGATGAAGGAGCAAGATAAAAACCCACCAGACCTAACAAATGAAGAGGAAATATGCAGTCTACCTGAAAAAGAATTCAGAATAATGATAGTAAAGATGATCCAAAATCTTGGAAATAGAATAGACAAAATGCAAGAAACATTTAACAAGGACCTAGAAGAACTAAAGATGAAACAAGCAATGATGAACAACACAATAAATGAAATTAACAATACTCTACATGGGATCAATAGCAGAATAACTGAGACAGGAGAACGGATAAGTGACCTGGAAGATAAAATAATGGAAGTAACTACTGCAGAGCAGAATAAAGAAAAAAGAATGTAAAGAACTCAGGACAGTCTCAGAGACCTCTGAGACAACATTAAACGCACCAATATTCGAATTATAGGGGTTCCGGAAGAAGAGAAAAAGAAAGGGACTGAGAAAATATTTGAAGAGATTATAGTTGAAAACTTCCCTAATATGGCAAAGGAAATAGTTAGTCAAGCCCAGGAAGCACAGAGAGTCCCATACAGGATAAATCCAAGGAAAAATATGCCAAGACACATATTAATCAAACTGTCAAAAATTAAATACAAAGAAAACATATTAAAAGCAGCAAGGGAAAAACAACAAATAACACACAAGGGAATCCCCATAAGGTTAAGAGCTGATCTTTCAGCAGAAACTCTGCAAGCCAGAAGGGACTGGCAGGACATATTTAAAGTGATGAAGGAGAAGAACCTGCAACCAAGATTACTCTACCCAGCAAGGATCTCATTCAGATTTGATGGAGAAATTAAAACCTTTACAGACAAGCAAAAACTGAGAGAGTTCAGCACCACCAAACCAGCTTTACAACAAATGCTAAAGGAACTTCTCTAGGCAAGAAACACAAGAGAAGAAAAAGACCTGCAATAACGAACCCTAAACAATTAAGAAAATGGGAATAGGAACATACATATTGATAATTACCTTAAATGTAAATGGACTAAATGCTCCCACCAAAAGACACAGATTGGCTGAATGGATACAAAAACAAGACCCATATATATGCTGTCTACAAGAGACCCTCTTCAGAGCTAGAGACACATACAGACTGACAGTAAGGGGATGGAAAAAGATATTCCATGCAAATGGAAACCAAAAGGAAGCTGGAGTAGCAATTCTCATATCAGACAAAATAGACTTTAAAATAACGACTGTTAGAAGAGACAAAGAGGACACTACATAATGATCAAGGGATCGATCCAAGAAGAAGATATAACAATTGTAAATATTTATGCACCCAACATAGGAGCACCTCAATACATAAGGCAAATACTAACAGCCATAAAACGGGAAATCAACAGTAACACATTCATAGTAGGGGACTTTAACTCCCCACTTTCACCAATGGACAGATCATCCAAAATGAAAATAAATAAGGAAACACGCTTTAAATGATACATTAAACAAGATGGACTTAATTGATATTTATAGGGCATTCCATCCAAAAACAACAGAATACACATTTTGCTCAAGTGCTCATGGAACATTCTCCAGGATAGATCATATCTTGGGTCACAAATCAAGCCTTGGTAAATTTAAGAAAATTGAAATCGTATCAAGTATGTTTTCCGACCACAGCACTATGAGACTAAATATCAATTACAGTAAAAGATCTGTAAAAATACAAACACATGGAGGCCAAACAATACACTACTTAATAACGAAGTGCTCTCTGAAAAAATAAAAGAGGAAATAGAAAAATAGCTAGAAACAAATCACAATGGAGGCAAGACAACCCAAAGCCTATAGGATGCAGCAAAAGCAGTTCTAAGAGGGAAGTTTATAGCAATACAATCCTACCTTAAGAAACAGGAAACATCTCAAATAAACAACCTAACCTTGCACCTAAAGCAATTAGAGAAAGAAGAACAACAACAACAAAAAAACCCCCCAAAGTTAGCAGAAGTAAAGAAATCATAAAAACCAGATCAGAAAGAAATGAAAAAGAAATGAAGGAAATGATAGTAAAGATCAATAAAACTAAAAGCTGGTTCTTTGAGAAGATAAACAAAATTGATAAACCATTTGCTAGACTCATCAAGAAAAAAAGGGAGAAGACCCAAATCAATAGAATTAGAAATGAAAAAGGAGAAGTAACAACTAACACTGCAGAAATACAAAAGATCATGAGAGATTACTACAAGCAACTCTATGCCAATAAAATGGACAACCTAGAAGAAATGGACAAGTTCTTAGAAATATACATCCTGCCAAGACTGAATCAGGAAGAAATAGAAAATATGAACAGACCAATCAAAAGCACTGAAATTGAAACTGTGATTAAAAATCTTCCAACAAACAAAAGCCTAGGACCAGATGGCTTCACAGTCGAATTCTATCAAATATTTAGAGAAGAGCTAACACCTATCCTTCTCAAACTCATCCAAAATATAGCAGAGGGAGGAACACTCCCAAATTCATTTTACAAGGACACCATCACCCTGATACCAAAACCAGAGAAATATGACACAAAGAAAGAAAACTACAGGCCAATATCACTGATGAACATAGATGCAAAAATCCTCAACAAAGCACTAGCAAACAGAATCCAACAGCACATTAAAAGGATCATACACTATGATCAAGTGGGGTTTATTCCAGGAATGCAAGGATTCTTCAATACACGCATATCAATCAACGTGATACACCATATTAACAAATTGAAGGAGAAAAACAATATGATCATCACAATAGATGCAGAGAAAGCTTTTGACAAAATTGAACACCCATTTCGATAAAAACCCTGTAGAAAGTAGGCATAGAGGGAACTTTCTTCAACATAATAAAGGCCGTATATGACAAACCCACAGCCAACATCATCCTCAATGGTGAAAAACTGAAAGCATTTCCACTAAGATCAGGAACAAGACAAGGTGTCCACTCTCACCACTCTTATTCAACATAGTTTTAGAAGTTTTAGGCACAGCAATCAGAGAAGGAAAGGAACTAAAAGGAATCCAAATCGGAAAAGAAGAAGTAAAGCTGTCACTGTTTGCAGATGACGTGTTACTATACATAGAGTATCCTAAAGATGCTACCAGAAAACTACTAGAGCTGATCAATGAATTTGGTAAAGTAGCAGGATACAAAATTAATGCACAGAAATGTCTGGCATTCCTATACACTAAAGATGAAACATCTGAAAGTGAAATCAAGAAAACACTCCCATTTACCATTGCAACAAAAAGAATTAAATATCTATGAATAAACCTATCTAAGGATACAAAAGACCTGTATGCAGAAAATTATAAAACACTGATGAAAGAAATTAAAGATGATACAAGTACATGGAGAGATTTACCATGTTCTTGGATTGGAAAAATCAACATTGTGAAAATGACTCTACTACCCAAAGCAATCTACAGATTCAGTGCAATCCCTATCAAACTACCACTGGCATTTTTCACAGAACTAGAACAAAAACTTTCACAATTTGTATGGAAACACAAAAGACCCCGAATAGCCAAAGCAATCCTGAGAGTGAGAAATGGAGCTGGAGGAATCAGGCTCCCTGACTTCAGACTATACTACAAAGCTACAGAAATCAAGATAGTATGGTACTGGCACAAAAACAGAAGGATAGATCAATGGAACAGGATAGAAAGCCCAGAGATAAACCCACGCACATATGGTCACCTTATCTTTGATAAAGGAGGCAGGAATGTGCAGTGGAGAAAGGACAGCGTCTTCAATAAGTGGTGCTAGGAAAACTGGACAGGTACATGTAAAAGTATGAGATTAGATCACTCCCTAACACCATACACAAAAACAAGCTCAAAATGGATTAAAGACCTAAATGTAAGGCCAGAAACTATCAACCTCTTAGAGGAAGACATAGGCAGAACACTCTATGACATAAATCACAGCAAGGTCCTTTTTTACCCACCTCCTAGAGAAATGGAAATCAAAACAAAACTAAACAAATGGGACCTAACAAAACTTCAAAGCTTTTGCACAGCAACGGAAACCATAAACAAGACCAAAAGACAACCCTCAGAATGGGAGAAAATATTTGTAAATGAAGCAACTGACAAAAGATTAATCTCCAAAATTTATAAACTGCTCATGCAGCTCAATAACAACAACAACAAAAAAAACGACCCAATCCAAAAATGGACAGAAGACCTAAATAGACATTTCTCCAAAGAAGATATACAGACTGCCAACAAACACATGAAAGAATGCTCAACGTCATTAATCATTAGAGAAATGCACATCAAAACCACAATGAGATATCATCTCACACCACTCAGAATGGCCATCATCAAAAAAATCTAGAAACAATAAATGCTGGAGAGGGTGTGGAGAAAAGGGAACACTGTTGCACTGCTGGTGGGAGTATGAATTGGTACAGCCACTATGGAGAACATTATGGAGGTTCCTTAAAAAACTAAAAATAGAACTACCATATGACCCAGCAATCCCACTACTGGGTATATACCCTGAGAAAACCATAATTCAAAAAGAGTCATGTACCAAAATATTCATTGCAGCTCTATTTACAATAGCCCGGAGATGGAAACAACCTAAGTGTCCATCATTGGATGAATGGATAAAGAAGATGTGGCACATATATACAATGGAATATTACTCAGACATAAAAAGAAACGAAATTGAGCCATTTGTAATGAGGTGGATGGACCTAGAGTCTGTCATAGAGAGTGAAGTAAGTCAGAAAGAAAAAGACATATACCGTATGCTAACACATATATATGGAATTTAAGAAAAAACAAATGTCATGAAGAACCTAGGGGTAAGACAGGAATAAAGACACAGACCAACTAGGGAATGGACTTGAGGATATGGGGAGGGGGAAGGGTAAGCTATGATAAAGCAAGAGAGTGGCATGGACATATATACACTACCAGATGTAAAATAGATAGCTAGTGGGAAGCAGCCGCATAGCACAGGGAGATCAGCTCGGTGCTTTGTGACCACCTAGAGGGGTGGGATAGGGAGGGTGGGAGGGAGGGAGATACAAGAGGGAATAGATATGGGAACATATGTATATGTATAACTGATTCACTTTGTTATAAAGCAGAAACTAACACACCTTTGTAAAGCAATTATACTCCAATAAAGATGTAAAAAAAAAAAATATATATATATATATAAGGCTGACTCTGCATTTTATTACCCGAATTGGAAAAACAACTTAAATTTCATATCCTACTAAGTTAATAGGACCTTCCTTGTATGTAAAGGTCAGCACCTTTTGATACTAAAGTAGACTTTTTATTAACTTACTATATCTAGATTGATGTGTAATTAATAATGTCAGACTAGGGGACTCTATTGGAAAAGTAGTTATTTTCAGATATGTTCTATAGCATTTATTACTGTTACTGTTCGTAATTGTAATAACTAGCATTAGCAGCTGGCAAAACCCACTTGTAAACATTATTTTATTTACTTTAAGTGAATTAAGCATAAAATGTAATTGGAAACAGTGACTTAGGTATAGATTTAGTGGAAACTTTACTGTAAGTACACTGAGTGAAGTTTAATCTTTTCCCCATGATCTTTAGCTTTCCGTTATTCTACAGTTAGTCAACTTGTATTTATCTTGACAATTTGCAGCACTATTTACTTGTATCTGTAGTTTCTTCCCCAACGGAGTATTCATTGTTCTTGTCACATGCCTGATTGGCAGTCACACAACTGTGTGACTTTTTTGTCTCGTTACTAGATTTTATAAGTCAAACTTCAAGAGTAGAGTTGTATTAGTTTCATAGTAGCTTCTAGTCATATTTCAATGGCACCTACTATATTATGGTGTGTAATAAATATTAATTGATGATGCTAATCCAAGTGCAATTTATAATTTAGAAAGTAAATTTACGTCTTTGTCTTTCTGATAACTCCTATCATTTCTTAAAGCATTATTTACTTTAGTTTGATGTATGGTTATAGCCACATAAATGAAGAATGATATTGCTGCCATCTTATCTTTTAATAGCTTAGAAATAATGAGACACTTATAAGTCTGAGTTTTTACTCCAAATTAATTTTTTAATGGTGATTTGAATTAAATAATTCAAACTATGATTTTCAGACTTTTTATTACCCAAAAATGTAATAACACACACATTTGGACAGATTTCTAGAGTAGAACTGTTTAATTTAACAGTATATTGAGATCTTTCAACGTGTTCTCTAACATAATATTTCCTCTTTTAGAAAGTTACCTCAAGGAAACTGTTAGAGAAGGGGCACTTTTACAATGAGGAAAAAGTTATGAAAATATATAATAATTTAATGCTATTTTATCCCTTAAAGTTTTCTCATTTGTATAAGTACATTTCCTTTTTATTTACTTTTTGAATTTTATTTTATTTTTTTATACAGCAGGTTCTTATTAGTTATCAGTTTTATACACATCAGTATATACATGTCAGTCCCAATCGCCCAATTCATCCCTCCCCACCTCCACCCCCCTGTGGCTTTTCCCGCTTGTTGTCCATATGTTTGTTCTCTACGTCTGTGTCTCAGTTTCTGTCCTGCAAACCGGTTCATCTGTACCATTTTTCTAGGTTCCACATATATACATTAATATACGATATTTGTTTTTCTCTTTCTGACTTATTTCACTCTGTGTGACAGTCGCTAGATCCATCCACATCTCAACAAATGACCCAATTTCATTCCTTTTTATGGCTGAGTAATATTCCATTGTATATATATACCACATCTTCTTTATCTGTTCATCTGTCGATAGGCACTTAGGTTGCTTCCATGACCTGGCTATTGTAAATAGTGCTGCAATGAACATTGGGGTGCATGTGTCTTTTTGAATTATGGTTTTCTCTGGGTATCTGCCCAGTAGTGGGATTGCTGGATCATATGGTAATTCTATTTTTAGTTTTTCAAAGAACCTCCATACTGTTCTCCATAGTGGCTGTACCAATTTACATTCCCGCCAACAGTGCAAGAGAGTTCCCTTTTCTCCACACCCTCTCCAGCATTTGTTGTTTGTAGATTTTCTGATGATGCCCATTCTAACTGGTGTGAGGTGATACCTCATTGTAGTTTTGATTTGCATTTCTCTAATAATCAGTGATGTTGAGCAGCTTTTCATGTGCTTCTTGGCCATCTGTATGTCTTCTTTGGAGAAATGTCTATTTAGGTCTTCTGCCCATTTTTGGATTGGGTTGTTTGTTCTTTTAATATTGAGCTCGATGAGCTGTTTATATATTTTGGAGATTAATCCTTTGTCCGCTGATTGGTTTGCAAATATTTTCTCCCATTCTGAGGGTTGTCTTTTCATCGTATTTATGGTAGCCTTTGCTGTGCAAAAGCTTTGAAGTTTCATTACGTCCCATTTGTTTATTTTTGTTTTTATTTACATTACTCTAGGAGGTGGATCAAAAAAGATTTTGCTGTGATTTATGTCAAAGAGTGTTCTTCCTGTGTTTTTCTCTAGGAGTTTTATAGTGTCTGGTCTTACATTTAGGTCTCTAATCCATTTTGAGTTTATTTTTGTGTATGGTGTTAAGGAGTGTTCTAAGTTCATTCTTTTACATGTACCTCTCCAGTTTTCCCAGCACCGCTTATTGAAGAGACTGTCTTTTCTCCATTGTATATCCTTGCCTCCTTTGTCATAGATTCATTGACCATAGGTGCATCGGTTTATCTCTGGGCTTTGTATCTTTTTCCATTGATCTATGTTTCTGTTTTTGGGTCAGTACCATATTGTCTTGATTACTGTAGCTTTATAGTATAGTCTGAAGTCAGGGAGTCTGTTTCCTCCAGCTCCATTTCTTTCCCTCAAGACTGCTTTGGCTATTTGGGGTCTTTTGTGTCTCCATACAGATTTTAAGGGTTTTTTTACTAGTTCTGTAAAAAATGCCATTGGTAATTTGATAGGGATTGCATTGAATCTGTAGATTGCTTTGGGTAGTACAGTCATTTTCACAATATTGATACTTCCAGTCCAAGAACATGGTATATCTCTCCATCTGTTGGTATCATCTTTAATTTCTTTCATCAGTGTCTTATAGTTTACTGCATACAGGTTGTTGCTCTCCCTAGGTAGGTTTATTCCTAGGTATTTTATTCTTTGTGTTGCAGTGGTAAATGGGAGTGTTTCCTTAATTTCTCTTTCACATTTTTCATCATTAGTATATAGGAATGCAAGCGATTTCTGTGCATTAATTTTGTATGCTGAAACTTTACCAAATTCATTGATTAGCTCTAGTAGTTTTCTGGTGGCATCTTTAGGGTTCTCTATGTATAGTATCATGTCTTCTGCAAACAGTGACAGTTTTACTTCTTCTTTTCCAATTTGTATTCCTTTTATTTCTTTTTTTCTCTGATTGCTGTGGCTAGGACTTTCAAAACTATGTGGAATACTAGTGGTGAGAGTGGACATCCTTGTCTTGTTCCTGATCTTAGAGGAATTGCTTTCAGTTTTTCACCATTGAGAATGATATTTGCTGTGCGTTTGTCATATATGACCTTTATTATGTTCAGGTAGGTTCCCTCTATGCCCACTTTCTGGAGAGGTTTTATCATAAATGGGTGTTGAATTTTGTCAAAAGCTTTTTCTGCATATATTGACATGATCATATGGTTTTTATTCTTCAATTTGTTAATATGGTGTATCACATTGATTTATGTGTATTGAAGAATCCTTGCATCCCTGGGCTAAATCCCACTTGGTCATGGTGCGTGATCCTTTTAATGTGTTGTTGGATTCTGTTTGCTAGAATTTTGTTGAGGATTTTTGCATCTATATTCATGAGTGATATTGGTCTGTAATTTTCTTTTTTTGTAGTATCTTTGTCTGGTTTTGGTATCAGGGTGATGATGGCCTCATCGAATGAGTATGGGAGTATTTCTTCCTCTGCAATTTTTTGGAAGAATTTGAGAAGGATGCATGTTAGTGCTTCTCTAAATGTTTGATAGAATTCACCTGTGAAGCCATCTGGTCCTGGCCTTTTGTTTGTTGGAAGATTTTTAATCACAGTCTCAATTTCATTACTTGTGATTGGTCTGTTCATATTTTCTATTTCTTCCTGGTTCAGTCTTGGAACGTTATACCTTTCTACAAACTGTCCTTTTTTTCCAGGTTGTCCATTTTATTGGCATAGAGCTGCTTGTAGTAGTCTCTTAGGATGCTTTTTATTTCTTTGGTGTCTGTTGTAACTTCTTTTTCATTTCTAATTTTATTAATTTGAGTCCTTTCCCTCATTTTCTTGATGAGTCTGGCTAATGGTTTACCAATTTTGGTTATCTTCTTAAAGAACCAGCTTTTAGTTTTATTGATCTTTGGTATTGTTTTCTTTGTTTCTATTTCATTGTTTTCTGCTCTGATCTTTATGATTTCTTTCCTTTTGGTAACTTTTGCTTTTGTTTGCTCTTCCTTCTCTAGTTCCTTTAGGTGTAAGGTTAGATTGTTTATTTGAGATTTTTCTTGTTTCTTGAGGTAGGCTTGTATAGCTATAAACTTCCCTCTTAGAACTGTTTTTGCCGCATCCCATAGGTTTTGGATCGTCGTGTTTTCATTGTTATTTGTCTCTAGGTATTGTTTGGTTTCCTCTTTTATTTCTTCAGTGATCTCTTGGTTATTTAGTAATGTATTGTTTAGCCTCCATGTGTGTACTTTTTACGTTTTTTCTCCTGTAATTCATTTCTAATCTCATAGCGTTGCAGTCAGAAAAGATGCTTGATATGATTTCAATTTTCTTAAATTTACTGAGGCTTGATTAGTGACCCAAGATGTGATATATCCTGGAGAATGTTCCGTGCATACTTGAGAAGAAAGTGTAATCTGCTGTTTTTGGATGGATTGTCCTATGAATATCAATTAAGTCTGTCTGGTCTGTTGTGCCATTTAAAGCTCGTGTTTCCTTATTAATTTTTTGTTTGGATGATCTGTCCATTGGTGTAAGTGAGGTGTTAAAGACCCCCACTATTATTGTGTTACTGTCGGTTTCCTCTTTTATAGCTGTTAGCAATTACCTTATGTATTGAGGTGCTCCTATATTAGGTGCATATATATTTATAATTGTTATACCTTCTTCTTGGATTGATCCCTTGATCATTACGTAGTGTCCTTCCTGTCTCGTGTAATATTCTTCATTTTAAAGACTTTTTTATCTGATATGAGTATTGCTACTCCAGCTTTCTTTTTTTATTTCCATTTGCATGGAATATCTTTTTCCATCCCCTCACTTTCAGTCTGAATGTGTCCCTAGGTCTGAAGTGGGTCTCTTGTAGACAGCATATATATGGGTCTTGTTTTTGTATACATTCAGCAAGCCTGTGTCTTTTGGTTGGAGCATTTAATACATTCACGTTTAGGGTAATTATCAATATGTATGTTCCTATTACCCGTTTCTTAATTGCTTTGGGTTTGTTTTTGTAGGTCCTTTCCTCCTCTTGTGTTTCCCACTTAGAGAAGTTCCTTTTTCATTTGTTGTAGAGCTGGATTGGTAGGGCTGAATTCTCTTAGCTTTTTCTTGTCTGTAAAGCTTTTGATTTCTCCATCGAATCTGAATGAGATCCTTGCTGGGTAGAGTAATCTTGGTTGTAGCTTCTTCCCTTTCATTACTTTAAGTATATCATGCCACTCCCTTCTGGCTTGTAGAGTTTCTCCTGAGAAATCAGCTGTTAACCTTATGGGAGTTCCCTTGTATGTTATTTGTCATTTTTCCCTTGCTGCTTTTAATAATTTTTATTTTTCTTTAATTTTTTCCAATTTGATTACTATGTGTCTCAGTGTGTTTCTCTTTGGGTTTATCCTGTATGGTACTCTCTGCAGTTCTTGGACTTGAGTGGCTATTTCCTTTCCTATGTAGTTTTTGACCATAGTCTCTTCAGATATTTTCTCTGGTCCTTTCTCTCTCTCTTCTCCTTCTGGGACTGCTATAATGTGAACGTTATTGCGTTTAATATTGTCCCAGAGGTCTCTTAGGCTGTCTTCATTTATTTTCATTCTTTTTTCTTTATTCTGTTCTGCAGCAGTGAATTCCACCATTCTGTCTTCCAGGTCACTTATCCGTTCTTCTGTCTCAGGTATTCTACTATTGATTCCTTCTAGTGTAGTTTTCATTTCAGTAATTGTATTGTTCATCTCTGTTTGTTTGTTCTTTAATTCTTCTAGGTCTTTGTTAAACATTTCTTGCATCTTCTCAATCTTTGCCTCCATTCTTTTCTGCAGTCCTGCACCATCTTCACTATCGTTATTCTGAGTTATTTTACTGGTAGGTTGCCTATCTGCACTTTATTTAGTTGTTTTTCTTGGGTTTTATCTTGTTCTTTCATCTGGTACATAGCCCTCTGCCTTTTCATCTTGTCTATCTTTCTGTGAATGTGGTTTATGTTCCACAGGCTGCAGGATTGTGGTTCTTCTTGCTTCTGCTCTCTGCCCTCTCTGTATAAGTACATTTCTGATGAGGTTTTGATTTTGAAGAAATTAAGTCATTTTTTTTTCTTGCATCCCAAATCAACTTGATGAAGCCCTTACTTATTAACATTTTAATTTGGGAAATCCCAACACAATCTTAGTATTAAAATAATAGGAAGTGATAGTAATTTTGATTGTCATTTTCATCCTTTTAAGCTGTAGCTAAGGCATACTAATTGGATAGTTTATGCAAATCGTTATGTGTTTTCTTTTAGGAAATTGCTCTAAAATTGTGTTTCCAAGTTTTTGGCACTCATTTTCATCTTACCATAGATTTTGAGTCCTCCGTGGATAATGAAAATGTCACCTTCGTTATGCAATAGGATAATACCTTTAGATTAAGGCAAAAAATGGATGTGGCAGCCCTTCTGGTGTATTTAAGTTCAAAATAATAATTTAAGTGTCTGTGTGTTTTTCCTTAGAAGTCACTCTGAGAAGATGGCTGTTTTGCTTCCTGGCCAGTTTCTGGGCAGCCTGGCCTTTACATTAAGTGTATTAGGTGTCAGAATGGAGCACCTGGACACTATTCCATGTAATTGCAGAGACCTTACTCCTTAGGTTAGAATCTCACATGAGGCCCTGTTTGTTGATGTATTTGCAACAAAAAGCCATTAACTTGCAGGGTCAAGGGGTTAATGGAAGAAATATTCTTGTCTTCCTATTATCTTGCAGTGGTTTGCTGGGAGCTGAAGAAAGATAACACTTTTCTCCCCCAGTTTCTCTTGGCAGTTTTAAAAATGGTGACTTCATGTTTCCGTGACTAAATAAAAGATTAAATGCCAATATGGAAAGCTTTAGAAATGTACTTAGTCAAGCTGACAGTTCAGACAGGCATTCTATCATGACCACCTTTGCTGAGGTCACTGAATAGCACCTACTAACGAAAACTAAGAGGAAGCCACCCTAATGATTTCTTGATTTCTGAGTCTTAAGATTTTTTTTTTTCTTGTTCCATTTTAGGCAAATTAGTCATCTTGCACAAGAAGTCAAGGAAATTTCATAAACCTGTAAAGGAAAGAACCAAAATACTTCTGTTAACTCTAAAAGGAATTCTATATCATAAAGAGAGAATCCAACTACTCAGATTGGTGTTCCCCAATTTCAAAGTATTTTCAACAGCGTACAAAGAGGGTAAATAAATGCCCTTGTGCCTAAGAAGTTCTTATTAAAACTGTTGATGGTTATAGGGTGGGATGATAGATGGAATTAATTTGCCTAGATTTTATAGGTGGAAGTCATTGCCTAGCTAAGGTTATGTCTGTGATTTTCCCTTGAAAACAATGTATTTCATAGCCTATACTGTTCCAACATAATATATCGGATGAAATTAGGTTGCCTAATGCAATTTAAGAGTCACTGGAAGGACTTCTCTTCTTGTATATAAGAGTTCCACTGGGGAATTTTCCCCAGAAATTCAACCAATTAGAGGATTTTCCAGATTAATTAAAATAAGTCCTTTTAGGATGCATTGTTGAGCACTTTAGGAAACTTGTCTATTCCTTTCTCACTGAAGGCCAAAATACCTTTATAATTTTATTTGAAGGTTAGTCATAGTCATGGGCATAGTTAGTAAGCCAGGGTTGTCTTACACTGAAATAATCTCAGCCTATTTAACTGCAATACTCTGCCAACAAACATAGGTTGTGCTGGTTTGATGTGGGCAGTTTGGCTGGTGGGTTTGACTAATTCTACTAATTAAATCTGCCACATGGTCAATGCATATGGATGCATATGGTTATGGTCCTCCGTTTCACCCATAATTTAGCTTGACAACACACACGTGAGTTTTCTCTTTACTCGATGTTGATAGAAAGAGAATTTGTAGCACCTGATTTTCTAATTCTCCTGAAATTCTAACTTCAAAATAATAGAAGGGGGAAATGTAATCACACCTCTGTTTAAAATAATTTAAAATTGAAGAAGCTGGTGGAAAACTTTTCAACAATTGAGATAGTTTTTTTCTTTCAGAATTATTTGAGATCATGCTTTATAGTAGGTTAGCCAGCATTGCTGATGTTTGCGATAAGTCACCTTTCCTGTGACCTCCAACACTGAGAACTTGCCACTGTGCTTTTCTCTGTAAAAAACTGCTCTGTGTCTATGCAACGTGACCCACGGCCTCAGTCCCTTTAGTCCCACAGACTTAATCCTTAGGCCAGTTTGTCCATTTAACATCTCCAGCAGCCAAAGTGTTCGTGCAGACTTTGGATATTCATGAACTTATTAAAAATTACAACATTAATGTTTACCCCCAAGGGAGTTTTTTAAAGACCCCTTTCTGTAATCTGTTTATTTTACATATCCTCATACCAGGAGTTACTCACACAGTAATAGCTACAGTGATAATGTATATTGACCATCTGCTAAGGCATATTTCTAAAAAAATCTCCCATCAGAAAAACTAAGCATATTAGTGTTCCCAGGGGAAATTTCCCATACGCTCACCAATAGCGCAGTCAACCATGCAGACTGCTGCTATGTGCTGCCTACTGCTTCCCTCTTCTCTTGCTTTGGGTCCTTTTCAACATGCATGATTGAGTCAAGTCTTCTTGGTCCCTGGTTTCTGGCAGGCCCACTGGCACCACTGATACTCGAATGCCACATTTACCACTAGTCTATGGCAAACAAAGAGGGACTTGGCCTCTCTCACCACTGTCTCTTAGGTTCTGTTGGAGGAGAGGGTCCAGAGTTTATCCCACTATGTCAGAGGTTTATAGGGGGCAGGAGCAGGGACAGGGGTGAGGGGGTGGGTAGAGGGAGCAGAGAGGGTACTGTGAGAGCAGTGAGATTAGTCCACTCTGGGTACAGAAAATAATGGGAGCTTTGTCTGTAGAGTATTTAGAACTATAACAAAATTGGTCTGCTTTTTAGTATCACCTAGTGCTATTGATTCTAAACAATATCAGAAGAAAAAAAATATATATATACTCCTTCCTGCCTAGGGCAAACTACTCCCACCACTCATTCCCTTTGGTGCACCGCTGTTTATAGATGCTTGCCTCGGACAGATTTCCTCACAGGAGGCTCTTCAGTCCCTCAGGTATATGATATTTTGACAGGTCAACCTGGCAATGAGTTAGATGTGACCCAGGTATAGGCCCAGATCTACCTATACACATGTACTGTTAAAGAAGGGCCGACATTTTCTTTTCTTTCTTTCTTTTTTTCTTTTCCTTTTCTTCTTCCTTTCCCTTTCCTTTTCTTTCCTTCTCCTCTCTTCTCTTTTCTGCCCTCTTCTCTCTCTCTCCCTTTCTTTCTCCCTTTTACTTATTGTTCCTCAAAACGTGATTTCTATGAAAGACACATTCCTTTCTTGTGCTGCAAGTTAGCAGTTAGCACAGCATGGTGTGCAGTGGACAGATGACCTGACCGGACACCAGGATACCTGACTTCCGGTCCTGGCCCCTGAGAAGCTGTGTGACCCTGATGAAGTCATTTGGCCTTTCTGAGGCCTCATCCATTATATTAAAGTGATTGAACTTGATGAACCACAGCCATTCCAACCAGACATTTTGACTATTCTATGAAAAAAGAAAGTAAAAGGCAGAACTAGAAACACAGACGATTAGTTAACACAGGGCATCACCGAGCTTTCTTTTTACAGCTCCCAGGCCTATTTTTTCTGGTTGTTTTCCTTTTGCTTTCCAAAAGATGAAATCTTAGCAACCTCTCTTTTAAGTTTCACGCACCAAAGACACAGTGGGTCAATAGCAGTGACTTCCAGGACTTCAACATAATTAAGTTCTAGAAACATCAGGGACAAAGCAGAATTAATTATATACATCTCTACCAAATTATAGAGCCTGTGAGTGTTCACAAGGGCATCTCGGCCCATCATCAACCATGATGTCACATACCCTGAACTGAGTGGTGTTCTTGTAGAAGGAGCTTGAGACAACATGGCCCTGACTTTCCTTTTAGTAGATAATCATATCTGTGCACAGTGTTTCTGACCAGAGAAGATAGGAATCTAGTTCATGGTGGGAGAATTCTGAGGTGGAAATTGGATCAAAAAGACTTGGATATGGTTTTAACCTGCTTACAGACATTTGTACAGTAATTGATTTTCCCATTAATAAACGCTTTTATTAAAGGAAGACTTAAAGATCTGAGATACCTTGTAGTCATTGTTAAATAGCCACTTCTGCTATAAAATTTCAGAGGGAAATTAAGAAGCAAAAAATGCTATTAAAACCATTGCTCTCACTAGCACACACCATTAGTCCATGTACTTGCACATTTACACATGCATATACATAATTACACCTTCTAATTTGGACTCATCTCTATTTATACATTCTGAATGTTAATATAAATGAAAATTTTAACAATGGTATTTTAAAAATCAAAAAATATGTATAATAGTTATATCTCTAATAAAGTAAACAATGATGAGACAAGATAATAATCATCCCATCTGATATCCTTTTAAATTTGAATTACAAATAAATATCTCTGTATGTGTCTGTCTCTGTATCTCCGTTTCTGTGTTTTTATCTCTCTTTCTACACGTACATAGACACACATACCTTGTGTCTTCAAAATAAATAACTCGTTTTATAGTTTGTTAGTATCTGCAGAAAGATTTGTTTGGTTAGAATTTTTCACTTTTAATGATAATATTAGAGTTGTACCTACCACTGGTTTTCCTATTATAATTGAAAATTTGTTTATTAGTCATCCTTTGCCAGCTGCTTGATGTCAACAGAGCTTTCGTTCTTAGCTCTGAGTTAAAATGGATTTTGAGTATGCTCGGTATGGTTGTGGGCCCGCTAGCTGTCACTGCAACAGCGCTCCCCATCACCCATATACAATTTCATTTAAGACAAAATAGCGGCTCCAGCAGAAAATAAGTGCAGTCTTCTCCTTTGTAAGTTGTAATTGAGGTTATGCCACGGCATATTGCCTGTGGCAGAATCTATTACTAAGAAATGGAGACCATGATTTGAAGCTGGATACAGTGTAAAAGCAAAATGAATTAATTATTAGCAGCACAGAATTGAAGCAAAATACAGAGCTTCCTAGAGTGAAGTCTATTGGCGTTTCAAAAAAGAGGACACAGCAGGGAACTAATTGATGAATCACCCAGTCTTTCCCAACTGTTCTTGCTTTTTGGAACTCTTATATGCTTAGGTTAAGATGACTGTTAATAAATTGTCAAGCTTTGCTGAGAATGTCATAGAAATATTTTCTAGTATATTTAGTTCTTTCCTAATTTGAAGTTGGCATATTTTAATGTATGACTCTTAGTATTACTTAGATAGGTAAGTGGTTAAATAATGACAGGATCAAATTACCTATAATACTATTCTTTAAATAGAAAAGTGACTTTTTCCCTCTCCAGTATGTTCAAAGAAGGCAAAGTGGCACTTTTTTAGAGGGGGATTTATGAATATTTACCACTTCATACCATAAATTGTAAACGTTAGTGTTTTTGTGGATAATGATTTAGCAAAATAAAAAATCTTCATAGCAGCAAAGTATCCAGCTTATTTGTACTTTTTTCCTTTGCCAGTGCTTTTGCTGGAGTTATATCATTTTTGTTGTTTTTAAGTCCAATTCACCAGTCCTTGGATTATGTCCCAAAGTAGCTTATAATTTATAAATCAGGAAATTCAATGAGACAGTAAGAGAGGGGATTTAGTTCAACCTTACTATTTTAATTATTTTAATTCAGTTTTACAAAGGAGACATTACATAGAGATACGGATATATAGATTTAAATATATTTGCATGTCTGATATGGATAAATTCATGAATTTTTTATTCAGTGATTCTCTGATCAGTCCAACCAAATTCTCCCTCCTCAATAAACACACACACACACACACACACACACACACACACACACACACATTCTCTCTCTCTCTCTCTCTCTTCCCTTCCTCCTTTTGATTTTTGAATTATTATAACATTTATACTGTTATACCCTGGCCTCTAATCTGAGTTATATAATTGTCATTATTTCTATTAGGGTAAGTAGTGGTAGTATTATTTTTATTTGTTCGTCTAAGCATTTATAATTAATAATGCCGCTTGGATGTTCAATAGATTAAAAAAAATCACAGAACAAAATTATAATGGTAAAATTTAGTAAAAACAAGAATATGTACATGGTTTTCCATTTCACTCAAATTTCATTCAATTGACTGACAATGATTTTTTTTTTTTTTTTTTTTTTTTTTTTTTTTTTTTTTGCGGTATGCGGGCCTCTCACTGTTGTGGCCTCTCCTGTTGCGGAGCACAGGCTCCGGACGCACAGGCTCAGCGGCCATGGCTCACGGGCCTAGCTGCTCCGCGGCATGTGGGATCTTCCTGGACCGGGGCACGAACCCGTGTCCCCTGCATCGTCAGGCAGACTCTCAACCACTGCGCCACCAGGGAAGCCCTGATTTTTCATTTTTAAATCTTACCATTCAAAATCAATTATATTTATTTGGGGAAACTTATTTTCAGGTTTTTTGTCCTAGGAATAAATGGCTCTTTATTTTATTTTATTTTTTGATATTGTTTTCATGTAATTGTATAATTGTTTGCTTTTATGCCTCATCTAGATTATATTTTTGAAAAGATACTCTTTTCACAGGAGATTTGGCAGGAGTTATGCACATTTACCTGCCTTTATGTTGTAGAAGATCTGAGCAGATGATTTTCTCGGTATCTAGACAAATAGAATGCAGGGATCAAGGGCACTCTATGCAAACTGCCTATGTTAAACTGGGGATCTAGAGGTTTTTTCATTCATAACTGTGCAGACAGGAAACAGCAGTAACACAGGTCCATGGAAAACCCGGCGGTGCTAAGGGAAAGGACCAGCATCCTGGGGAAGAGGAGAACCCTGGCAAAACCCCAGAGTTTTAGAGGCTTTCTTCTGAGACTGTTCTGCTGAACAGAGATGGGACCTTTCTATAGCACTTCTCACCCCCACCCGCCATTCAGATGCTTTGAACTGATGGTGTCTATGAAAAGCACAATCACTAGTATGAACCATCAGGAAAGCTGCTCTGTCCTGGCCACCAGTGATTGTGCTCATGCTAATTTTTCCTAAACTTCCTTTCCAGTTTTTTCTCGGGCTGCAGTTTCTGGCAAGATGTAACAAGAGAGATGAGGAGGTATACAGGTGTGTGTGTGTGTGTGTGTGTGTGAATGCTGAAGATGTGTAGTAGTAAGGAAATAAATTCTGGTGACTCAAAAATGGGCTCCTACACAGAAAACCTTAGTGCTTAGGTTGATATCTATGAAGCTCTATAAGTCTTTAGATGACCTTCAGTGAGTTCAGGAACCCCTTGGAATTTTAAGCCCAATTTTGTGTGCATGCATATATGCCTTTTCAGGAGGGAGGATCCATTACTTTTTATCAGATTCTCAAAAAGATATACAAAACTGTCCCTAAGAAACTTTCACCTCCTGGGGAATAATGGTTGCCCCCCATACTTGTTACTGGATACTTTCTATTTCTTTAAGGAAAATGTTTTTCTGTCTACATTCAGACAGTTATTGCATGTATAGGCCAAGGTTTTACTTTAGAATCTGGTTTAACTAATCTTATAATCAAAGAAAATTCCTCCTAGATGCTGATAACAGATTAACTATCTGTTATCATTTTCAGCTTCACTTCTTTTCTTTTTTTAACCCTATTTTTTCTAGGTTTTGTATTTAGGATTAGGAAGAGACAGTTCTATGGGCTATCAACTGGGCACCATAATGAAGAGCAATCTCTCTTCTGTTCACATTAAATATTGGTCCCTTGAATGATTATACTATTTTATAACCTTTTTATGATAAGATATGAATTACATAATTTTCAGAACCATATTTGAGATGCAAAAGACCATATAAAAGAGAAACTCAGAGTCCATAACTTAATGGATCCTCTCGTTTAACATAGTATAGGCATGTGCTGTATTGCTTCCCCTCTCTACTAGATGGTAGCTCTTGCCATCTTTTCAGTAGATGCCAGTTTAGTGGAAACAGTAATTAATCATCAGTTCATATCATCATATTGTCTGTTGGGTGCTTGCTTTCTGTCAACCAACTTGCTAAAACCTTTATGCACATTAACTAAACCTTTATAAAAATTCAGTGAAGCTGTGATAGTTTAAATAACTTCACAAAGTTAACAGAATTCTATATCCAGTGAGACTATCCTGCAGGAATGAAAGTGAAATAGACATTCTCAGATGAAGGAAAACTGAGTGAATTTGTTGTCAGCAGACCTAATCTGAAAATTTCTAAAGGAAGTTCTTCAGACAGAAGAGGAATGATTACAGAAGGAAACAAAAAATGTCAGGAGTGAAAAAGAGGAGTAGAAAGGGTTAATATTTGGTGAATATAATATATTGTTCTTCACTTGGGTTTTGAAAATTACATTTGAAAGCAAAAATTATAACATTGTTTGAAGCAGTTCTCAATGTATTATTCACAAATAATATTTGAAACAGACAATAAGAAAATGTTAAAAAAAAAGGCGGGGGGAAAAGAAAGGCGGGGGGCACATGAGCCAAATGAAAGAGCTTCCAATTGCTGAAGCTGGAGCAATTTGACCAAGAAAACAAATAATGTTGTATTGGTTTACAGTATAAAGTATAAAAGTCTAAAGTAAATATCCATGAATCCAAACTACTAAATAAATGATCCAATAAGGGATAATAGAAAGTATTCTGTACAGAAGAGTTTCAGATAACTTATGTAGGTACTTTGCCCTCAGGAGATGCAGCAAAACTCCCCACTTTTTAACTGTGGGCTGTACATAGTGTCTTACTGTCAAAGAGGATAGTATGGAAAGGGAGTAAAAAAACTATGCAGTGGAGAAAGCTGGCTGAAGTCCATCTCAGCCAGGAGATCAAGGGCAACGTCACTAGTGACAAGTCGTGTTGATAGTATGTGCCACTGGTATGTGAAGAGAATGACACTTTACCTCTGTGGGCTTCCTCCCCAAATCCCATAACCTCCATCTAATCTTGAGGAAAACATCAGACAAATCCCAAGTGGGGGACATTCTACAAGATAGGTGACCAAGACTCCTCAAAACGGTCATGGTCATCAAAAACAAGGAAAGTCAAGAAACTGTCATAGCCAGGAGGAGTCTAAGGAGACTAGACAACTAAATGTAACTTGGTCTCTTAGATGGGATACTGAAACAGAAGAAAACACATTAGGTAAAAACTAAGGCAATCTGAATAGAGTATGGAGTTTAGTTATTAATAATATATCAATATTGGTTTATTAGTTCTGATATATGTACCATACTAATACAAAATGTTAATAGGAGAAACTAGGTGTGAGGTATATGCAAGCCCTGTATTATCTTTGCCATTTTTCTGTAAATCTAAAACTATTCTAAAAATTTGAAGTTTCCTTTAGAAATATGCCATGAAAACACTAATCAAAGAACATCAGAGTAGTTATATTAATATAAGGCAAGGTAGACTTCAGGACAAAGAAAATTACCAGTGTCAAAAAGATATTATAATGATAAAAGGGTCAATTCACTAAGAAGATATAATCCGAAATGTGTATGCACCAAACAACAGAACTGACAGAACTGAAAAAAGAAATAGACACATCTTCAATTATAGTCAGGGACTTTGACACTCCTCTCACAGTAATTGATAGAAACACCAGACAGAAAATCAGCAAGGACACAGAAGAACTGAACAACACGGTCAACCAAATACCTACTGAATTTTGGTAGATGTAGAGAAAACAATTATAAGATTTATATGAGAAAGCAAAGAAACCAGAATAGCTATTTTTAAAAATTATGAAAATGAAAAATAAAGTTGGAGGAATTAACCTAAAAATAAATAAATACATGGGAATCTAGTATGCCATTGGATAGAATTGAGCATGAAAATGACAATGGTTCATTCAGAATGGCATTTGGGTCTGACTATAACCTTTCTCCTCCTTTATCTTTCTTTCCACACCCCCCAACTTCAACAATGTCTCAGCACCTCTTTGGGTAAACTCACCTTAAATAACAAAATGAGTGGTTAGAAGATGAACCCAGAAAGAGAGCATCAATACAGAGTGTATTCCAAATCAGCGCTTTTTCACGCCTTTCTTCACATGGCATAATCTAAAGTTTTATTTGAGGACTTTGCCATCTCACCACTACCATTTCTCAACCTTGGTAGCAGCCAGAAGCTACATATAAGGAGGAAAACGAGTTAGCAGCTTTATAGCTTTTCATTACTTGGTAACTGTAAATGCTTGCAATTTTTTTTTTTTTCAAAATAAAATCGACATCATAACCATAGAAATAAGTTATGTAGGAGAGTTAGCAGACATTATATCTTGGTAATAAAACATTCTACTAGCTGGTGTGTACATGCATAATAAATTATTTTTTGGCAGACACTAAAAAATTAAAGTTTGGTAATGTAAATAAAACCATCAGTAGGGAGAAATGGGTGCCCTAAAAGAATGGAGAGTTTTGAGCTGTAGTATCTTCTAAAGGAAAATTTATTTCTGTAATAATCATTCATTCAGCAAACATCTGTGAAAAGTACCATGTTCCAGGTACACGGCTATTTGCTAGGGCAACAAAGATGGCTAAATCATTGTCATCCTTGCCCTTGAAGTGCTGGTTAAAGGAGACAGATAACCGAAGAAATAATTGTACGACATGACAATGAGTATGATGATAAATGTAGGAAAAGGATGCTGAGAGAGCACAGAAGAGGGAGTTAGCAGGTTTAGGACTCTGAGAAGAATCATAAAAGAAAGTACAGGCATTTAATATTTACAGAATGTATGTATGAATGAACGAATAGTTTCATAAAAATGGGTGTGATCATAGGTACTGTGCCCTGAGAAGATAACCTGGGACTTGGCAAATAAAAGGGAAGTTTCAATGGAGTAGTCAGGACAGAATCCATATTGCAGAATCCTTATGGCTCTTACACTCCCTAAAAATTGAGTAACGTATTTTAAATAATGTAAGCTGCATGCCGTTATTTCCCAGAGAGGAGTAATTTGCTGGGGAAAGTTGTGTCTAGAGCAAGTTTCTGCATATGATACCTTATTTCAAATTATATAACTGGGGTGTACATTTTAAAGAAAACTAGCAGTGAATCTTTGGGAAAAATCCTAAAAATCATAAGAAGATTTTTTTTTTATTTAGGAATTTACACGTATGTTTCCATAAATAGGTTTTTCATATCTAAGTTTCTAAATGACATTGGCATTTTCATAGATTAAACGTTGCCATAACAGAATATATCACTATTTCTGCTCTGTGAAATCGTGTGTATGTGTGCTTGTACATGTATTCATCTCTCAACATCTAAATTCCCTCTTGTAATTCAAATACAAAATCAGTATGTCAGTCTTAGAGGTGCTGTTCAGTTACTGAATTTATAGCTAAATTGGAGTCTTATTTTTCATTGAATGAGGTTCCCTTTCTAGTATAGTGTAGCATTCAATCACAAATTCATAGTAACGATAACATTAACGATACCTCCCATCATAACATTCACTGAGTGTTTACAATGTGCCAAAACGATACTGTCAACTCTTTTCATACATGATTTCACATAAACCTTATGATTAACTATCTCAAACCATTGTTTAAAGTGCCAAATGTAGAATTGGTCATTTTTCTTAAAAGCTGGCATTTTCACGTTCTACTTGACTTTTGGTGGCTAATTTTTGTACTTAAAGTAGGTCATTTAGCTGTAGTTTTTGCTTCCAAATAACTAGGCTCTTAGCACAACCAGATGTTCCTTTCCATCCATATTTTTTGGCTACCAGTTGCAATGTTGCTCTGCCCTGATTCTTGAGTTCATGAAGATAGCCCTGAATTAAATCAGACACTATTCCTATAACTTATCCTTCCTTGATTTTAATTCTTACATTTCTCCCTTCTAAACCAGAGTGTTTTACTTGAATATAATCTTGTTTTCATGCTGTTGTCTTAAATGTCTTTGCCAATGAATAGAACCAGAATTCATTTTATTTTTAGAACAAATATCCTTATTGGGAATATATAATAAAGATACTGCAGGTTTTATAGTACTTCCAACTTTGCTAAAACCATCATATCTATTAGGATATGAGCTTATACTAAGCCATATCTGAGTTTAATGCTCTCAGGAAGGTAGGTCAGAGCAAGTACCCTGAGATGAAATTGTTTGCCCAGATAAGAAGACCTAACCAAGTCCAAATCCAGATTTCCTGAAGGCCACATTTTCCTTTCTCCCATTCCAAGCTTCTGTTGATTTCTTTTCGCCATAATTAAAGCAGGAATATCATAACATTTGTAGTGCATGTTTCAGTACACAGAAGGTCTCCATATCTACCATTTTGTTTGATCCTCTTAATGTCATAGGGGTTGGGCTGGGCAGATAGTACTGATTGATCCTCTTTTGTGTATGAGGACACCCAGGCTCAAAAGAAACTAAATGACTTCCCAAGATTCATGTATATATAGTGAGCAGCAGAGGCCGGAGTTTTACCTAGGTCTGAGAAAAAGATCATTTTAAGTAAATATGTTTAATTTGGGATTATCTATACACTGGAATAGCTTAGCTATAGGGGAAACAAGAGATTGTTTCCTTGTTCAGTGTTCCAAAATTTTTCATTAGGAAATCTACTGATTCCAGGGTACCAAATGGTTTGTGCTCTATCTTTTTTTCAAGAAAGAGTTTCGGGAAACAGATAACTTAATTATGTCATTCTCATTATGAATCAAACCTGGAGTCTGCAGGTTTCAAATGATATTTATTCTCAGCTTTTCCTCTTAGTGTATTATTGATCGATAAAGAGAGATCTCTATTTCAAGTAGAACAGTTGAGATTTCAATTTGTTTACTTATTCTTCTCTTAGTGATAACTTTCAAACGAGGTGGATGGATTTGAGATGTTAGTAGTAATTATTAGATATATCTTAGATCTGATTTTTTCCTCACATATCATCTTAAAAGAATGGACCAAAATAGTAGAGTACAACTCACTTAAAATTCCACTGAAAAGGCACAAGAAAAAAAAAAAAAAGAATACATTTATAATAGCACTGGAAAATAATAAGAAGTATTGCCAGGAGGCAGAGACAAGACCAGCATGCCTGCTAATTTACTGTTCAACATTGTGCCAGATACTTTACCCAATGTAATAATACGTACTTTATACACATGCCTGTGTACACACACAGAGAAAGACAAAATTATCACTAATTTAGATCATTATCTACCTATAAAAATTGTATCTAAATAAAACTATTACAGTTTATAATAGAGTTTAGTAAGTTGTCCAAAGTTAAGGTCGATTTTGGTGTGAGAGTGGCATGATTAAGCCTTTATTTTAGTGTAAAACTCTGAGGACCATCACTAGGATTAACCAGAGCAAAAAAAGAGATTCATCAGGAGGTTATTGAAATAGCTGAGTGGAAGAATGATGAGGCCATGAGTATAAAGTAAATCAATAAAATTTCTGATAGAAACACAGTAGAACCTGACAGTGTATGGGTTAAGCTGTCAGAGTAGGCAGGCTAAAAGGAGCCGGTAACAACTTTGCCCTGAGAGAATGGTGACACTAATACCTAAGATTGGGAATTCAGGAGCAGAAACTTTTTCTATAGCAGTGAATCTTCATCTTGGCTACACATTGGGATCACCCGGGGAGCCTTTAAAAATCCTGCTGCCTGGGTAGAACTGGATTGCAGTTTAACTGGTTAGAGCGTGGCATTATTAAAAGCTCCCCATGGGATTCTGATCTATAGCTAAGAAAAACAATTATTGTTCTAGGCAAAGTTCAGAAAATCTTTTCAATAAAGGTCCAGATAGTAAATATTTTAAGTTTGTGGGCCATATGGTTTTTGTTGCAACCATTTAACTCTGCCTTTGTAGCATTAAAGCAGCCATAAACTGTACATAAAAGAATGGACATGGTTGGGTTCTAATAAGCTTTATTTCCAAAAATAGTTTGGGGCCAGATTTGGTCTGTGGGCCATAGTCTGTTGAGGGAAGATAGCAACCATTTTGATCCTCTTGAATTTGCGGTAACAGTTATGGTGACAATTGTGTGGAAGACATTCAACAAGCAAGTGGAAGTGAAGATTTAGAGTTGGGAGGTGTCTTTGTCTGCTCAGATTGCTATACTGGGAGGCTGGCAAGTCCAAGATCAAGGTGCCGGCCAGTTTAGTTCCCCAGGCTTTCTTCCTGTCTTGCAGATGTCCACCTTCTTGTGTTCTCACATGTGAAGAAAGAAAGGAAGCAAGCCCTCTGGTGTCTCTTCTTAAGGGCAATAATCTCATCGTGAGGGCCACACCCTCAGTACCTCATCTAAACGTAATAACCTCGCAAAGACCTCATCTCCAAATACCATCCACTTAGGAATTAGGGCTTCAACACGTGAATCTTGGGAGGGACACAATTCAGCCCATAACAGGAGGGAACCTGCAGCTCGACTTGTATACTTAAGACTCTCCCACAGAGAGATGGTAGCAGAAGCCTATGGGGAAGTGGGATTGCTCAGCAAGAGTTCAAGGAAGGAAGAAAGTCAAGGACTGAATGGAGAGTAATATCTGTATATAAGAGCTTGGTCAAGGGAAGATCTCCAAAGACAAACCTAAAATGATCAGCCAAAGAAATAAGGGGGGGGGATTCAAGAACTGAGTGGTATCCTGGAGGTCAATGGTGAGTATGAGGAGAAGGAAAAGAGGCAGAGAAGCAACCAGAGTCACCCAAGTGTTGGTGACTTCTGAAATAATCAGTTTTAATAAACCACTGGGTGTTTGCACCTAACACAATTTTTCTTTGGGGAACCAAACTTCCACTTACTCTTGGTCCATGTGATCAACTGAATAAAGAAAACAGAGCCAAGAAATAGACAATGATAGATTTCTTGGTGACGTTGTTGGAGGGTCTTTATCTGATGGTGCCTAAACCCAGATCGACTGCTCCACTTCTTGGTTGCGGAGCCAGTATGTTTTCATTTACTCTCTAACACGTGAGTTGATCTTCTGTCCTTCGCAGATAAAAAGTGTTAACTCTTATGGATTTAAAACCCACATTAAGAGACGTTGCACAGAAAATGGAAAGAGCAATAAACTCCTAGGTTTACTATTCCTTCCAGAAATTTGTCAATGAATGTACAGAAAGATAATATGGTAGGTTTGTGGGGAAAAACGATAGAAGGAGGATTTATCAAAAGGGGAAAAAATAAATAGGTGAGGGATTTAAGGTGTAGACGAAAGAGGGGATGTCTGCTTAAGTTCCCAGATATGGAACCCAGAAAAAGCCATAGTCCCAGTCTCCCTTTATTTCCTCTGTTTTCCAAACATCTGCATTTTTCCTTTTGATTTTATAACAGCAAAAAATGTTGCTTAAGTAGTCAATAGTTCATAATATGTGAGGGATGAACTAAATTTGGATACCCAATATAAAGCAAGAATCCAGATCTATAAAGGTACTAAGTAAAAAAGTTAAATTACTGAAACCTTCAAAAGTTTTTAGAAGCTTGTGTATTCCTTAGTATTCTACAAATTGCTTTATATCTCTATTTTTTCATCTGTATAAATATATTACATTTCTTCAACTTTTAAAAGACCCACTTCTTCTATGACAGAGCCACTTTTATTTTTTTCCATTTATATGTGTATATAATACTTATATGTATATAAACTGTATTTTTAAAGATGCATCTAAATATTTCTTTTTTTCGTACTCATGTTAGGAGTGGAGAATTATGATGTGATTCAGCAAAGATTCAGCAAGAATTGAAGTGTTTTTCATTATTGACTATATTCAGGCAAAAAAGCTGGACAAATTGGGTAAAGGAATTAAATTATATGAGGTGCTGGCCTTAAAACCGTCATTCTAATCTATCTCCTGATGAAACACAATTGCATTTGAGTTGTGTAAAATAATAAATAAATAATTACAGTATACAAAGTGAAAGATACAGCACTAGTAGTTATTTGGAATAAAAAGAAAACTACTCACCTAAATAAAATTTTTCTTAAACATTTAAATCATATATACTGACATTTTATAAGAACGTGTGTGACTGAATGGTTGCCACTTAGCAATATGATTTCCAAAATATCGTTCAAAGGCAACTTAGTTTTTCATGAATCTTTTAATTTTAAACTGCCAATTTATAGTTTTTCCTTTCATCTTCTTGCTTTGAAGCCTTGACGTGGGAGTGCTAATTAATGGTAGGATTCTTAACTGATAAACTTGTGGCTAAGCAAATAGAACTATCGGAGCGTTTTATTTTGAAACTGCACTTTTTTTGGAGTGATATCATATTTGAAATCATGCTTCAAGAAACATTTTGTGGCAGGAAGCTGGTGCTCTCATTAAGGATAAATTGCCCATGACCAATTTACTAGTTTATTTCTGCAATACTTACTGCTCCTGTGGCTCATACATGTCTGATGTTGAAAACTGCATGTTAAGGATGTGTACACTGTGTTGTCTTATTTGTATCAGAGGATATAGTTTAGTAAATTATAATACATGAAAGTTAATGGAAATTTTATTTGGAAGTATACATTTTGGCAGCCTAGCAAAATACCTTACTGACTTTCTCGGACTATCTTAGATAGAGTACATGTTAGCTTTTGTATTCTTCATGTATGTTTTTTTTATGTTAATTTGGGTTTCCCTCAGAACCAGACCCCATGTCAAGATGTAAGTCATGTATTTGGGAAGTTCATAAATTATTGATAGGGGAGTGAGAAATAAGACAGCAAAGGCGATGCATTCAGGAGAATTCTTTGAAATGATTTAATACTGTCTCAGAGTTATCCTGCCCAAAGGGTGAGGGGAGTGGGGTATTTATACACCAACTCTCATCAGGTTTTGGCTGAACGCCACTGGGTTTGAAAATGTGATTTTTCCTGGCTGGTCTGGCCTGCCATGCAAATAGGCACAGTAGTCTTTGAAGCTTCAGAGAAAGCCCTGAGGCAAAGAGAAGCAGATAATGGCAGGCAGTTGGGAGTCAATTGGAGCACAGTTGGAGCTGAAACAGAAACAGCTGGGAGCCCTAGGCAGGCCACCCAAAGTATCTACCATACCTTCTGTATACTCATGTCCACCTGCTGTTATTTAGTCACAATCTATGAAGAGATAGAGCGATCATTTCGCAACTGTGGATTCGTTAATTCATTACTTTATACACCTTTATTAATCTCTCCTGCCAGGGACCACTGTTCTAGGCATAGAGGCAGACACCAGGAAAGAGTATATGGCAAATTGCCACCTTTGAGGTACTCACAGTTAGGGTAACGGGCCTAGAAGGGGGTGAGCCACGGAAAGTCCTCAGGGTGCACAGAAGTTTGAATATGTGCTCCATCTATAGGCAAGAACAGATTCCTAGTGGCTCTGGTCCTTTAATTAACTTTGAGGGTCCCTGTCTTGGCCCACGGTTCTCTGTGTATCCCCCTGAAGAGGCTTGTGTATGGAAAAGGAGGGGTAGTAGTATGTTGTTCCAATCAGGGGATTTCAGTAGTTGTGTTCTCTG
Organism: Phocoena phocoena; assembly: GCF_963924675.1. Classification (NCBI taxonomy): domain Eukaryota; kingdom Metazoa; phylum Chordata; class Mammalia; order Artiodactyla; family Phocoenidae; genus Phocoena; species Phocoena phocoena. Next base: position 46,635,030 of record NC_089233.1, on the reverse strand, counting down.
GCTGGAATATTCAGATGATTGTTCAAGCTTTTGACATGAGAATATTCTGGGTCCACTCAGAGGAGAAGATAGGGACTCTGCATGCCAAAATATACAGTTTTATCTAAAGGAATGCTACTTCTATGGAACATGCACATATAAGAAGGCCAGTACACAACTTCTGGATGAATCCACACTGAAAAAGCTATAACAAAAAATATAATATTTAAGGATATGTATTTATTAATGCAAAATGGGAGGTACAGTTACAGTAATGAGAATAGATGTATGTGATTGTCTAAAATAGTATCGGTATTTAGAAAGTTTTCCCATTGCTCTTCCTGGGAATTCTTCAGGGAGATGGCGGAGATGGTCATGGTCCCCATTTTATGGGAGGCCTGTTATGTGTCACCAGACATACCTTATCTCTAAAAGCTTGACAACTGTTCTACAAGGCAGTTTACCGTCTTCATTTTATATTATTGAAACTGAATTTTAGAGAACTTAATTAACAAGTCTAAAGTCACAAATCTAGTCCATCAAGATTTTTACCTGGGCATCTCGTATTCTGAGGTATGGTTGCAAAGCCGTAAGATATTGATATTGATAAGAAAGATATTGATAAGGAAGACAATGTACAACAAAAGGATATACAAGTTTCATTTATTCGTCCAAAAAAATATTACCTTGGAAATCGACTATAGACCAGACGCTTAGCTAGACCCTGTGCACAACACCGTGAATAAGATAGACAACCCCCTGCCCTCATACGGCTTCTTATAGCCTGCAGGAAGGATCACAAAGCTATTAAACAAGTCCGTGCACACTAGGCCTGAGTGTTATAATTGGGATGCATAGGTACTAAGGGAGCCCAGAGCCAGGGGACCTAATCGATTTTAGGGATCAGAAAAAGCTTTCTCGAGAAAGTGACTTTTAAGCAAACAATTAAAAGACAACTAGGTGAAGGTGAGGGAGGCATGGGGAGAAGTGTTCCAGGCCCAGGGAAGAGCATGTCTGAAGGCCCAGAGGCCTCATTCCAGCTTTGAAAAGACAATATGGCTGAGACATTGAGTTCAAGGTGGAGAGTGGAGACAGAGCAGCCCTGCCCTGCAGGGAGCACAGGGAGGTGGTGGCCCTGTGAACCAAGCTGTGGAATCATGACGCCATCCCATCCTAACCGCCTCGGGAAGTTTCTGAAGGAGATTACATCGTGATTTACGTTTTGGAAAGATTCTCTGGCTGTGTTAGGAGGATTGAAGAGGAGTGAAAACCCGGGGGCAAGGAAGCTGCGCCAGGTATTCTGATGATCCCTGCAAAGTGCTGCTAGTGACGGTGGAGAATAGTGGGTTTCTCTGAGGGGCACTGAGGATATAGGAAGCGAAGACTTGAGTGAGTTTGCTGTGAAGGAGGCGGGGAACAGTGACTTTGCCTGGGATTCTGATTTGGGCAGCAGGGTGAGCATTAGTGAAACAACTTCTGAACGCCTTTAGGAAGTTTGCCCCTGTGAAAGCTTATTTCTATCTGCTGGCCAAAGATCTGGAGGAACCCCACCCACTCATTCTAAAAAGGAGATGCTAATGCAGATGCAAGTGTTTCGGTATCTGAAGGTGGTGGGATTAGGATTAATTCATCTTCCTTCTGTTCTCTTGTTTTTCTTTGCTTTACTTTTTAAAAAGGAGCTTTTTCTGTAAAGATGCAGCTTCTGTGTTATCTTCAGATGAACATATGGCTCAGCTTACTCACAAGGTCAGGAGAGTTGGGCCCAAGTCCTATCTGCTAAGCCGAAGAAAAGATAATTCACCACCAGTGTAATTAAGTGAGCTTTTCTAGAATATGTTAACTCTCATCTAGGTAATATGAATCCAGACATAGTGGTTTCTGGTGTTTATTTTAATCTTGTATTGTCATCAACCACTTTGTTACATCGGTTACCCTTGGGTATTCTATGGAAAAGGATTCCTGTTGCTTTTTTTTTTTTGAGGCTTTAGGGTATTACGCCTGAGTGAATTGATTCATAGAGATTTTATTTACTCGTGCATTGTGTATTGCTGTGTTTTTGTTCTCCATTTGGTTGAGCAGCTGTGTCTCTCTGTACAGCATTTACACACTGCTCACATGTTGCTTGAGTACTTAGGTGTCAGTTTTTCATTTATGCCCAGACGAGGTGCGTGGAAAACCTCCGGAACCGTTAACTCTAAGTACCCAGTTACTAATAGTTAGAAAACCAGAGTTCTTGCGTTTTCATTAACACAAGGCCCTACATGCCAGCTCAGCTTACTACCTGCTAAGCCTCCTAGATCTGCTGGAAAACGTGCTTTGGTAGTTCTCCAATCTTGCTAAAACTCATAAATAGATGCGTTTCATATGAAACGTATTAGGTTTGGCATATTGACACTGGAATACGTTATTCTTTTAGCAGTTGGACAAATTAAATGAAAATGATAGCTCCATTTTTTCAATGTAATAAAATGAGCATAATTGGGTTAATATCTTAATCTGGCAGTCAGGAATTAGATTGTGTACCCACAATCACACAGTTTCACTAGGGGAAATTATGTGTCTCCTTTTCCTTGTTCTCTTGATGACTTTCCTAAATGCCAATAGCTCAGGGAGGGTTTGCTCAGAGTGACCGGGATCACCTGGGGAGCTTTCAAAACAGTCCTAATGTTGAGTCCTATCTCCCCCAAATCCTGATTTAGTTGGTCTTGGGTACAGCCTGGGCATCTGGATTTTTTAAAGCTCCCAGGCGATTCTAATGTGCAGCCAGGGTCAAGAGCCAGTGTTCTCATCATGTGTGACAGACAGCGTATTTCCCTAAGGACTCTCTCCCGGTTCCTTCTCTCTCTTTTGTTTTCCTTAAGCCTGGTTCCCATCTCAAGGCATGGTTCTGAGCTAACAGACTAAGGCAGCTGCTGAGTGGTCCACTTGGATTCAGATGGTTCCATTTTGTGCTCGGGTTGACCATATATAAGTCTAAGGAGAGCACTGAAGACCACTGTCAGCTACCATGCAGGTCAGTCAGTTTGGCCAACTGCCCCTCTGGTACTTCCCAGCTCGCTGGCACACTTGTGCATAACGTGACACTTACATTGACAAGGACTTCTGTCTAGTAAAGCCTGTCTCATCCCATAAGTGCTTTAGACTTGGCCTTTTACTAAAATATATATATTTTACACTTTAAAACAGATATTTAATATTGAGTTTAAAAGACTGTCTCATCCCATAAGTGCTTTAGACTTGGCCTTTTACTAAAAATATATATTTTACACTTTAAAACAGATATTTAATATTGAGTTTAGGATCCAAATGTTTATTCATCAATACACAAAACAATATTTTGCATCTCCTATCTTTGAACAAGATGACACATCAAAACATATGCTGGAGGAATGAATACCATAGTGCTTTTAGAACCCCATTTTCTATCCTCTTGTATAAAAGAAGTTCTTTTTCCTTTACAACTTAGTAGACATTGACTGGAAAAGTGATATTACTTACCCTCAGTTGATTTATTTTCGGAGTTGTAAATAAATTTAAAGCTTTGGTGAAAAACAGTGAGAAACATTCTAGCTATTAAAACTCTTAAGATATCTTTCCAATTAAAATGGATAACAGGGACTTTCTTGGCGATCCAGTAGTTAAGACGCTGTGCTTCCACTGCAGGGGGCACAGGTTGGATCCCTTTTCGGGGAACGAAGATCCTGCATGCTGCGTAGTGCAGCCAAAAAACAAAAGAAAGAAAAGGATGGCAGTTTCAAAAAGATTATCACCTCAGAGGGTGGCCTTAAGTTTTAAGAAAATGTCTCTAAAGAAGACATATACTGGTCTACAGCCCAACCGCCCTGAACATGCCCGATCTCCTCTGCTCTAAAGAAAACACATACCAGATGGAGTGGGGAAATTCAGTTATCAAAAAATAACGTGATTTTATTTATGAGTAATATTTGTATTTTATATTCATTTAAAATAAACTTTAGGGTATTTAAGCCTTTCTAACACGGTAGGTTTAATTTACATAACATTCTACCTTATGATAAACTCTGTCATTCATGATATGCCCTTACTCATTCTTCCTGCAGTTTGGGTAACCCCCTAGCTCGGCTTATGACGCTACCAGGAGCTATGGCATTGTAGAGTCTAGGAAGTTGAAATCTCTTCTCAATTGGTATTTTCAATGATTGTTAGGAAAACAGTTGGACTTTGTTTCCTAGGTAAAATTTTCATCTAATTGAGGCATCTGAATATTTTGTTGAAAATACAGTCTTTCACTGTGAAACTCTATTTCAGTCTGTCACTAAGTTTGAGATCAGTATAAAACAAGCTTTTTTCAATCATTGGAAAAAGTTAAGATCCTCATTACAATTTTCCTTTGAAAAATAAAAATGTGCTTTGATAGAGCTTTTGATGATTATTACCATACACCCATGGTACACGCATACCCATTGTGCTCATCTCCAATCCATGTCTTTGGTGGAGTTAAGAATTAATTCCAAGTTAGATTTTACCACATAGAATCTATGTACTTTAAAATTTTCAAAAACTATGCTGTCATTTTGTGACAATTAAGCAAATTACCTCACTTAGATTGTAATATGGAATTTGTCTTCTTTATTTGAATCTTCTCAAAGTGTACTTAATGGCACAGCCAAACCACTGAAGAAATTCAACAGTGATAAATGGTTTTCTCGTGCCTTTCCATGTTCTATGGTTGTATTGTTGTAATATATCTTTGAATAGGCAAAACATATTTTAGCAAAAAGGCACGAATTCCTGCTGTATGCTAGATTGTGTGTATTGATTTTCCAGTGGCAAACATCTCACTATTTATGACTTGTTGAATTTTTTCAGGATTTTTTTTCTTTTAAATTTTTTTAACTTAAGACTAAAATTAAACCTTTTTTTTCACATATTGAAAGATTTAGGTTACTTGGTACTTCTTAGGATTAAGTTTATCTGCAAATAATACAAATTCTAAAATAATAGTGGCTTAAACAAGGTAGAAGTTAATTTTCTTATCCTTATGTAAAATAAGTGCAGACCTAAGGAGTCCAGAGCTGATATGGTGGCTCAGCTGTCATCAGGGACCTGGGTTTCTGTATCCTTAGCACGTGACTTTCATCCTCAAGGTCACCTCATGTTCTAAGATTTCTGCTGGATGGCCAGCCTCCCCAGTAGGAAGGAAGCCAGAAAAGGGGAGGACGGTACCAGAAGAGCTGTTCTCTTCTTTATAACGAGTCTTTCTATAAATCCCATACATCACTTCTGCTTAGATCTCTTGATCAAAGCAAACTAACATGGCTATACCTTGCTTAAAGGGAAGCTTGGAATTCTAAAATTTTAGTTGGGTGTATTACCATCCCCAATATATTTGTTTTTTTATTAAGGAGGAAAGGGAGAAACAATGTTTGGGAAGATAAGAGCAATCTTTGCCATGTCACTGTTTTTAGATGGTAATATTAGAAGACATGCTCAAAGTAAAGGTATTCAAATTCAAAATATAAGTATTCATATTGTTTGTTGACAGTGTAAAAGAAGTGATATAAATAAAATTGGTAAGGAACTTGCAATACTGACAGCTAACTATGAGGATTCATCTTTTAAAAAGCTGGAAAATACAGGATCAAATACTTATATAAAAATTTCTAACAATTATATGAAAAATTCTAAAATTTGTTATTCTTAGAAAGGTATAACCTTGCAAGACTGAACCAGGAAGAAATAGAAAATATAAACAGATCAGTCACAAGTAATGAAATTGAAACTGTGATTAAAAATCTACCAACAAACAGAAGTCCAGGACCAGATGGCTTCACAGGTGAATTCTATCAAACATTTAGAGAGGAGCTAACACCCATCCTTCTCAAACTCTTCCAAAAATTTGCAGAGGAAGGAACACTCCCAAACTAATTCTTTGAGGCCACCATCACTCTGATACCAAAGCCAGACAAAGATACTACAAAAAAAGAAAATTACAGACCAATATCACTGATGAACATAGATGCAAAAACTCTCAACAAAATACTAGCAAACAGAATCCAACAATGCATTAAAAGGATCATACACCATGATCAAGTGGGATTTATCCCAGGGATGCAAGGATTCTTCAATATATGCAAATCAATCAATGTGATACACCATGCTAACAAATTGAAGAATAAAAACCATATGATCGGGTTTCCCTGGTGGCACAGTGGTTGAGAGTCAGCCTGCTGATGCAGGGGACACGGGTTTGTGCCCCGGTCCGGGAAGATCCCACATGCCGCAGAGCGGCTAGGCCCATGAGCCATGGCCAATGAGCCTGTGCGTGCGGAGCCTGTGCTCCACAACGGGAGAGGGCACAACAGTGAGAGGCCCGTGTACTGCAAAAAAAAAAAAAAAAAAAAAAAGATGTGATCATCTCAGTAGATGCAGAAACAGCTTTTGACAAAATTCAACACTCATTTATGATAAAACCTCTCCAGAAGGTGGGCATAGAGGAAACCTACCTCAACATAATAAAGGTCATATATGACAAACCCACAGCAAACATCATTCTCAATGGTGAAAAACTGAAAGCATTTCCTCTAAGATCAGGAACAAGACAAGGATGTCCACTCTCACCACTAGTATTCAACATAGTTTTGGAAGTCCTAGCCATGGCAATCAGAGAAGAAAAGAAATAAAAGGAATACAAATTGGAAAAGAAGAAGTAAAACTGTCACTGTTTGCAGAAGACATGATACTATACATAGAGAATCCTAAAGATGCCACCAGAAAACTACTAGAGCTAATCAATGAATTTGGTAAATTTGCAGGATACAAAATTAATGCACAGAAATCTCTTGCATTCATATACACTAATGATGAAAAACCTGAAAGAGAAATGAAGGAAACGCTCCCATTTACCATTGCAGCACAAAGAATAAAATACCTAGGAATAAACCTACCTAGGGAGACAAAAGACCTGTATGCAGAAAACTAGAAGACACTGATGAAAGAAATTAAAGAAGATACAAACAGATTGAGAGATATACCACATTCTTGGATCGAGAGAATCAACATTGTGAAAATGACTGTACTACCCAAAGCAATCTACAGATTCAGTGTAATCCCTATCAACCTACGAATGTCATTTTTCAGAGAACTAGAACAAAAATTTCACAATTTGTATGGTAGCACAAAAGAACCCAAATAGCCAAAGCAATCCTGAGAAAGAAAAACGGAGCTGGAGGAATTAGGTTCCCCGACTTCAGACTATACTACAAAGGTACAGTAATCAAGACAGTATGGTATTAGCACAAAAACAGAAATATAGATCAATGGAACAGGATAGAAAGCCCAGAGATAAACCCATGCACATATGGTCACATTATCTTTGATAAAGGAGACAAGGGTGTACAGTGGAGAAAAGACAGTCTCTTCTATATGTGGTGCTGGGAAAACTGGACAGCTACATGTAAAAGAATGAAGTTAGAACACTCCCTAACACCATACACAAAAATAAACTCAAAATGGATTAGAGACCTAAATGTAAGACTGGACACTATAAAACTCTTAGAGGAAAACATAGGCAGAACACTCCATGACACAAATCACAGCAAGATGTTGTTTGATCCACCTCCTAGAGCAATGGAGATAAAAACAAAAATAAACGGGACCTAATGAAACTTAAAAGCTTTCGCAAAGCAAAGGAAACTACAAGCGAGACGAAAAGACAGCCCTCAGAATGGGGGAAGATATTTGCAAACGAATCAACGGACAAAAGAATAATCTCCAAAACATATAAACAGCTCATGCAAGATCTTTTTGATCCACCTCCTAGAGAAATGGAAATAAAAACAAAAATAAACAAATGGGAGCTAATGAAACTTAAAAGCTTTTGCAAAGCAAAGGAAACTAGAAACAATACTAAAAGACAACCCTCAGAATGGGAGAAAATATTTGCAAATGAATCAACAGAATAAAGGATTAATCTCCAAAATATATAAACAGCTCATGCAGCTCAATAGTGAAAAAACAAACAACCCAATCCAAAAATGGGCAGAAGACCTAAATAGACATTTCTCCAAAGAAGATATACAGATTGCCAGCAAACACATGAAAGGATGCTCAGCATCACTAATCATTAGAGAAATGCAAATCAAAACTACAATGAGGTATCACCTCACACCAGTTGGAATAGGCATCATCAGAAAATCTACAAACAACAAATGCTGGAGAGGGTGTGGAGAAAAGGGAACCCTCTTACACTGTTGCTGGGAATGTAAATTGATACAGCCACTATGGAGAACAGTGTGGAGTTTCCTTAAAAGACTAAAAATAGTATTACCATATGACCCAGCAATCCCACTACTGGGCATATACCCAGAGAAAACCATAATTCAAAAAGTCACATGCACCCCAATGTTCATTGCAGCACCATTCACAATAGCCATGTCATGGAAGCAACCTAAATTCCCATCAACAGACGAATGAATAAAGAATATGTGGGACATATATACAATGGAATATTACTCAGCCATAAAAAGGAACAAAATTGGGTCATTTGTAGAGTTGTGGATGGTTCTAGAGACTGCCATACAGAGTGAAGTAAGTCAGAAAGAGAAAAACAAATATCGTATATTAACGCATATACGTGGAACCTAGAAAAATGGTACAGATGAACCAGTTTGCAGGGCAGAAATAGAGACAGAGATGTAGAAAACAAATGTTTTCTACACGGGGGGAAAGTGGTGGGGTAGGGGGTAGGGATGGTGTGATGCATTGGGAAATTGGGCTTACATATATACACTAATATGTATAAAATGGATAACTAATAACCTGCTGTATGAAATAATAAAATAAAATTCAAAAAAAATATCTAAAATTTGTTTATACACTAATCTCTTGTCTGGCAACTTCCTTTATTCAGGACATCTGTAAGAGACAAAAGGGGGTTGTGTATTTGGTCCAGAGTAATTCAGCCAATCTTCAAAGACAATCTGGAGTTCATGAACAATTAGAAAATTCTGAAGACCTCAGAAAATATTAGGCTAGTCATGAGTACTGAAGACTGTATTCTTTAAACACTATGCAGAATTCTTGGGAGTCAGCAACCAGTAGCAGATAATGAAAAGCTGCTAAGTGTTCTGGTTGTTACGAACAGATCACCCCAAAACTTAGTGGCTTAAAACAACAATTACTTATTTGCTCACAATTTTGCAGTTTGGACAGGCTCAGTGGGATGGCTTATCTCTGTTCCACTTGGCATTGGATGGGGTAGCTCAGTTGTGGGGACTGAAGATCCTCTTCCATGATGGTTCATACACGTAGCTGGCAGGTCAGTGCTGGCCAATGACAGGGGTCTCAGGTCTCCTCCCGTGGCCTATCCACATGGCCAGGTTGGGCTTCTCACACAATGGCAGCTGATTTCAAAGAGGGATCATTTTAAGCGTGAGCATTCTAAGAGGGAAAGTTCCAATGTACAGGCACTTATGAAGCTTCTGTAAATGTCCCATTGGCCAAAGCTAGTCCCATGACAAAGGCTAGAGTCCAAGTGGGAGGGACTATAAGTGGGTGTGTAAACAGCAAGAGGTGTGATTCCTTATGGGGTCACCAAAGTAAGTAAACTTTCTGCCTGCCACAGAAAGTTCTAAGAGGGAAGAAAAAAATAGCCACTATTTATTGAGTCACTACTGTAACAGGGAAGAGCCAATTTTGACTCCATATTGTATCTGTTTCTTTGACTTTAGCCTTTGCTCTTTGTTGCTTTTGTTATTATAATCATACAGATTATAATAGATATTTATTATCTATTTATAGATATAATAGATATTTATTATATAATTATAATAGATAATGGTCTGCCTCAGGGAACGCTACCCCCCTGTGAATGGCTGCAAGAAAGAAGAAATTAACACATCCCCTCCAGAGGCTGGTCATTCCAGGAGATGTTTTGCAAGACTGATGGCCCTTTTTACTTTACTCCCTCCCCACCTCTCCCTCTCTCTTCTCCCTTTTTACTTTACATCCCTCTCTGATTCTATAAAAGAAAGTGGCATCCAGACCCCATAAGATATTTTCGGGGGGGGGGGCACCCTAGTCCTCCATCTTCCTGGCCTGCCGGCTTTCCGAATAAAGTCGTATTCCTTGCCTCAACACCTCATCTCCGGATTTATTGGCCTGTTGTGGGGCGAGCAGAGCGAGCTTGGACTCAGTAACACTACCATGTGACAATTACTCTCCTCAATGATGCAATTGCCCTGCAAAAAAGGTATAATTTGTCCCATTTTTCGGGTAGGAAAAATGAGATTCAAAATGTTTTCATTGACCTGTACGATGTCACAGAGCTCTAAGGAGTGGGGCCAGTATTCCAGCTCTGCTTTGAATGTCTCCAAAGTCTTTCCTTTTTCCATAGCCCTCAGCTGCCTTCTTAACCAGTTGGTCCTTTGTAACTGTCATGTCTGCCCTGTGTGTCTTTACTCTGAGCACAACAAAAGGCTTGGCACCTGATACGTTGTTCATTTTTTTGAATTGAGGACAAGAGAAAGAGACTCCTAGACATTCTAATTAACCAAGAGCTCCTTGTGCCACAGAGATGTCTCACAGTGAGAGCCGTAAAAGGAAAGCATGGGCGGTGGGGCTAGGTAAGAGGCTGGTTCCTTTGTGCTCTGCCCTATTGCAAGCTCTTGCTTCTGAGCAAATCTGACCAGTGATAACAACCTCTAAAGTCTTTTCTAGAAAGCCCTCCGTGTTGGTACTCTTTTCCGGAAATACAGACTTGTAACAGAGGAATAAGAAATACGGTATTTTCTAATACTTTTTAATTGGTGTGTTTCAGATATCACAGCTTTGACTAGAACCCCCTTGTCTAAATAAGCACGGGTAATGCACATGGCCATGAAAGTCCATTCTTTATATTTTAAGTAACATCAAGATTGTCCTTTTCCTTCACAGTTTGGCAGGTTAGAGTTCCCTTTTAAAATGGGAGAAGTTACTTACTTATCAAAGCATTTGATTAATTAGCTAGACCTGTCAGGCCAAACAGAGCTAGCCAAGTCTTTTAAATCTCTTAATATGAGCCAGTTTTCACAATAACCTGTTTTGTTCATGGCCTCCACGTTTTAAATTCATGCTCATTAGTGACCTGGTATTTGGGCTTGTCTGAAAGGAAAGCATTCGACGTGTTAAACAGGGCTCATTATAGGTTATAGGTTTTCGAATGGGGATTCCTATGCACAAAAGACTGCCCTCCTGTTTTCCTCTGAATTGCTAATTGGACCTTCACCTTGTTTTTACAAGCAAGGGCTAAACTTCAATAAGGAGGCAAGCTTTTATAATGTCACAGTTTGGGGTTTGTACTGAAGAGCTGGTGACATATCATTATCAATACAGATGTGCAACTAAAGTAAAGTATGCATTTGGTTTTGCTGCAGACAATAAAAGTAATAACTGCTTTTAAAACTAGTAAAACACTGAACTTGATGGAAAGAGAAATTCTTTGAATATATCACCCTGCAATAGCTCAGTTCCCTGAGTCATAAAGTACAACCATCAAACGCTCAGGAATAAACACCCGGTAGTAAAAAAAATTAATGAAACACAGCTCTGAACCCACAGTACCCCTCACTGACTTATAAGGAAATAGATTTCTTATACTCCCAAAGAGCTGCATGTATTACTCCCCAAGGGTTTAGTGTCATCATTGTATATCATACAAATGTCCCTAATAGAAATTTGTTTTGAATTTGCCTTGGTTAAAATAATCTTCTATTTTGGTGTACAGTTTCAATTTGTTTTAAAGCACTGTTTGTATTACTTGAAGTAATACTTTTCCTCACTTTCATTTTATTTTATTTTCTTACAAAATTTACAGTTTATTTCCAACTACTCCAGACCCTAATAGTCTATTTTGCTTTTGGTAGCGTTCGTATATCTGTTGAATTGTATTCTGTTTGTTGGATTTATTTCCAATGAATGTCTCTGCAACTACTTCTTTTGGTGGCAAAACAAAAGGACTTTCCTGGTTAGGACCTTCAGGTTGCATTTGTAACCTGTCCCTACAATCAACTCTCTTAATAGGCCAAGTGTCCTAATTAATTCACCGTACCCTCTGATTTAAGTATTTATGGTTGTGACTCATTGAAATGCTGATAAACTAGTTCCTATTGGTCTTAAAAGAAATAGTTTTCCTGGCAGTGTTATCAGATTTCTTTTGGTTTTTTAATGGCTTTTTTGGAGTATAATTGCTTTACAATGGTGTGTTAGTTTCTGCTGTATAACAAAGTGAATCAGCTATACGTATACATATATCCCCATATCTCCTCCCTCTGTGTCTCCCTCCCACCCTCCCTATCCCACTCCTCTAGGTGGTCACAAAGCACAGAGCCGATCTCCCTGTGCTATGCAGCTGCTTCCCACTAGCTAGCTATTTTACATTTGGTAGTATGTAAAAGTCCATGCCATTCTCACTTCGTCCCAGCTTACTCTTCCCCCTTCCTGTGTCCTCAAGTCCATTCTGTATGTCTGCGTCTTTATTCCTGCCTGCACCTAGGTACTTCAGAATTTTTTTTTTTTAAGTTTCCATATATATGTGTTAGCAAACGGTATTTATTTTTCTCTTTCTGACTTACTTCACTCTGTATGACAGTCTCTAGGTCCATCCAACTCACTACAAATGACTCAATTTCATTTCTTTTTATGGCTGAGTAATATTCCATTGTATATATGTGCCACATCTTCTTTATCCATTCATCTGTCGATGGACACTTAGGTTGCTTCCATGTCCTGAATATTGTACATAGAGCTGCAATGGTTTTCTCAGGGTATATGCTCACTAGTGGGATTGCTGGGTCGTATGGTAGTTCTATTTTTAGTTTTTTAAGGAACCTCCATACTGTTCTCCATAGTGGCTGTATCAATGTACATTCCCACCAACAGTGCAAGAGGGTTCCCTTTTCTCCACACCCTCTCCAGCATTTGTTCTTTGTAGATTTTTTGATGATGGCCATTCAGACTGGTGTGAGGTGATACCTCATTGTAGTTTTGATTTGCATGTCTCTAATGATTAGTGATGTTGAGCATCCTTTCATGTGTTTGTTGGCAATCTGTATATCTTCTTTGGAGAAATGTCTATTTAGGTCTTCTGTCCATTTTTGGATTGCGTTCTTTGTTTTTTTGATATTGAGCTGCATGAGCTGCTTGTAAATATTGGAGATTAATCCTTTGTCATTTGCAAATATTCTCTCCCGTTCTGAGGGTTGTCTTTTCGTTGTGTCAGTGTTTCCTTTGCTGTGCAAAAGCTTTTAAGTTTAATTAGGTCGCATTTGTTTATTTTTGTTTTTATTTCCATTTCTCTAGGAGGTGGGTGAAAAAGGATCTTGCTGTGATATATGTCATAGAGTGTTCTGCCTTATGTTTTCCTCTAAGAGTTTTATAGTGTCTGGCCTTAAATTTAGGTCTTTAATCCATTCTGAGTTTATTTTTGTGTATGGTGCTAGGGAGTGTTCTAATTTCATTCTTTTACATGTAGCTGTCCAGTTTTCCCAGCACCACTTATTGAAGTGACTGTCTTTTCTCCATTGTATATCTTTTCCTCCTTTGTCATAGATTAGTTGACCATAGGTGCGTGGGTTTATCTCTGGCTTTCTATCTTGTTCCATTGATCTGCATTTCTGTTTTTGTGCCAGTACCATACTGTCTTGATTACTGTAGCTTTTTAGTATAGCCTGAAGTCAGGGAGTCTGATTCCTCCAGCTCCATTTTTTTCCCTCAAGACTGCTTTGGCTATTTGGGGTCTTTTGTGTTTCCATACAAATTTTAAGATTTTTTGTACTAGTTCTGTAAAAAATGCCATTAGTAATTTGATAGGGATTGCATTGAATCTGTAGATTGCTTTGGGTAGTATAGTTATTTTCACAATGTTGATTCTTCCAGTCCAAGAATATGGTATACCTCTCCATCTGTTGGTATCATCTTTAATTTCTTTCATCAGTGTCTTATACTTTCCTGCATACAGGTCTTTTGTCTCCTTAGGTAGGTTTATTCCTAGGTATTTTATTCTTTGTGTTGCAGTGGTAAATGGGAGTATTTTGTTAATTTCTCTTTCAGATTTCTCATCATTAGTGTATAGGAATGCCAGAGATTTCTGTGCATTAATTTTGTACCCTGCTACTTTACCAAATTCATTGATTAGCTCTAATAGTTTTCTGGTAGCATCTTTAGGATTCTCTATGTATAGTGTGTCATCTGCAAACAGTGACAGCTTTACTTCTTCTTTTCCGTTTTGGATTCTTTTTATTTCCTTTTCTTCTGTGATTGCTGTGGCTAAAACTTCCAACACTATGTTGAATAATAGTGGTGAGAGTGGATAAGCTTGTATTGTTCCTGATGTTACAGGTAATGGTTTCAATTTTTCACCATTGAGAATGATGTTGGCTGTGAGTTTGGCATTTATGGCCTTTATTATATTGAGGTAATTCCCTCTCGGCCCACTTTCCGGAGAGTTTTTACCATAAATGTGTGTTGAATTTTGTCGAAAGCTTTTTCTGTATCTATTGAGATGATCATATGGTTTTTATTCTTCAATTTGTTAATATGGTGAATCACATTGATTCATTTGCATATATTGAAGAATCCTTGCCTTCCTGGGATAAACCCCGCTTGATCATGATGTATGATCCTCTTAATGTGCTGTTGGATTCTGTTTGCTAGTATTTTGTTGAGGATTTTTGCATCTATGTTCATCAGTTATATTGGCCTGTAGGTTTTTTTTCCTTTGTGACATCTTTGGTTTTGGTATCAGGTGATGGTGGCCTCGTAAAATGAGTTTCGGAGTGTTCCTCCCTCTGCTATATTTGGGAAGAATTTGAGAAGGATGGGTGTTAGCTCTTCTCTAAATGTTTGATAGAATTTGCCTGTGAAGCCATCTGGTCCTGGGCTTTTGTTTTTGGAAGACTTTTAATCACAGTCTCAATTTCACTGCTTGTGATTGGTCTGTTTATATTTTCTATTTCTTCCTGGTTCAGTCTCAGAAGGTTGTGCTTTTCTAAGAACTTGTCCATTTCTTCCAGGTTGTCCATTTTATTGGCATATAGTTGCTTCTAGTAATCTCTCATGATCCTTTGTATTTCTGCAGTGTCAGTTGTTACTTCTCCTTTTTCATTTCTAATTCTATTGATTTGAGTCTTCTTCCTTTTTTTCTTGATGAATCTGGCTAATGGTTTATCAATTTTGTTTATCTTCTCAAAGAGCCACTTTTAGTTTTATTGATCTTTGCTATTGTTTCCTCATTTCTTTTTCATTTATTTCTCATCTGATCTTTGTGATTTCTTTCTTCCTGCTAACTTTGGGCATTTTTTGTTCTTCTTTCTCTAATTGCTTTAGATGTAAGGTTAGGCTGCTTATTTGAGATATTTCTTGTTTCTTGAGGTAGGATTGTATTGCCGTAAACTTCCTTCTTAGAACTGCTTTTGCTGCATCCCATAGGTTTTGGGTTGTCGTGTTTTCATTGTCACTTGTGTCTAGGTATTTTCTAATTTCCTCTTTGATTTCTTCAGTGATCTCTTGCTTATTAAGTAGTGTATTGTTTAGCCTCCATGTGTTTGTATTTTTTACGCGTTGTTTCCTTTAATTGATATCTAGTCTCATAGCATAGTGGTTGGAAAAGATACTTGATACGATTTCAATTTTCTTAAATTTACCAAGGCTTGATTTGGGACCAAAGATATGATCTATCCTGAAGAATGTTTCATGAGCACTTAAGAAGAAAGTGTAGTCTGTTTTTTTTTTGATGCAATGTCCTATAAATATCAATTAAGTTCATCTTGTTTAATGTATCTTTTAAATCTTGTGTTTCCTTATTTATTTTCATTTTGCATGATCTGTCCATTGGTGAAAATGGGGTGTTAAAGTCCCCTACTATGATTGTGTTACTGTCGATTTCCCCTTTTATGGGTGTTAGTATTTGCCTTATGTATTGTGGTGCCCCTATGTTGGGTGCATAAATATTTACAATTGTTGTATCTTCTTCTTGGATCGATCCCTTGATCAGTATGTAGTGTCCTTCTTTGTCTCTTGTAATAGTCTTTAAAGTCTATTTTATCTGATATGAGAATTGCTACTCCAGCTTTCTTTTGATTTCCATTTTCATGGAATATCTTTTTCCATCCCCTCACCTTCAGTCTGTATGTGTCCCGAGGTCTGAAGTGGGTCTCTTTTAGACAGCATATATACGGGTCTTGTTTTTGTATCCATTCAGCCAGTCTATGTCTTTTGGTTGGAACATTTAATCCATTTACATTTAAGGTAATTTTCGATATGTATGTTCCTATTACCATTTTCTTAATTGTTTTGTGTTTGTTATTGTAGGTGTTTTCCTTCTCTTGTGTTTCCTGCCTAGAGAAGTTCCTTTAGCATTGTTGTAAAGCTGGTTTGGTGGTGCTGAATTCTCTTAGCTTTTGCTCGTCTGTAAAGGTTTTAATTTCTCCATCGAATCTGAATGAGATCCTTGCTGGTTAGAGTAATCTTGGTTGCAGATGTTTCCCTTTCATCACTTTAAATATGTCTTCCCCTTCCTCTGGCTTGCAGAGTTTCTGCTGAAAGATCAGCTGTTAACCTTATGGGGATTCCCTTGTATGTTATTTGTTACCTTTCCCTTGCTGCTTGTAATATTTTTTGTATTTAATTTTTGATAGTTTGATTAATATGTGTCCTGGCATGTTTCTCCTTGGATTTATCCTGTCTGGCACTTTGTGCTTCCTGGACTTGATTGACTATTTCCTTTCCCATATTAGGGAAATTTTCAACTATAATCTCTTCAAATATTTTCTCAGTCCCTTTGTTTTTCTCTTATTCTCCTGGGACCCATATAATTCGAATGTTGGTGCCTTTAATGTTGTTCCAGAGGTTTCTCAGACTGTCCTCAGTTCTTTTCATTCTTTTTTCTTTATTCTGCTCTGTAGTAGTTATTTCCACTGTTTTATCTTCCAGGTCACTTATCCGTTCTTCTGCCTCAGTTATCTTGCTATTCATTCCTTCTAGAGAATTTTTCACTTTATTTTTTGTGTTGTTCATCATTATTCATTTGCTCTTTAGTTCTTCTAGGTCCTTGTTAAATGTTTCTTGTATTTTCTTCATTCTACTTCCAAGATTTTGGATCATCCTTACTATCATTATTCTGAATTCTTTTTCAGGTAGACTGCCTATTTCCTCTGTATTTGTTTTGTTTGTGGGTTTTTACCTTGCTCCTTCATCTGCTGTGTTTTTCTCTGTCTTCTCATTTTGCTTAACTTACTGTGTTTTCAGTCTCCTTTTCGCAGGCTGCGGGTTCTTAGTTCCCGTTGTTTTTGATGTCTGCCTCCAGTGGCTAAGGTTGGATCTTGGGTTCTGTAGGCTTCCTGGTGGAGGAGACTAGTGCCTGTGTTCTGGTGGATGAGGCTGGATCTTGTCTTTCTGGTGGGCATGACGGTGTCCAGTGATGTGTTTTCGGGTGCCTGTGACCGTATTATGATTTTAGGCAGCCTCTCTGCTAATGGATGAGGTCGTGTTCCTGTTTTGCTAATTGTTTGGCATAGGGTGCCCAGCACTGTAGCTTGCTGGTTGTTTAGTGGGGCTGGGTCTTAGCGTTGAGATGGAGATCTCTGGGAGAGCTTTCACCGTTTGATATTACGTGGAGCTCGGACGTCTCTCGTGGACCAATGTGCTGAATTTGGCTCTCCCACCTCCAAGGCACTGGCCTGACACCTGGCTGGAACACGGAGACCCTGTCAGCCACACGGCTCAGAAGAAAAGGGAGAAAGAAAGAAAGGAATGATATAAAAAGAAATAATGTTATTAAAATAGAAAATTTTTTAAAATTATTAAAAATAAAAAAATTAAAAGTAATAAAAATAGAAAAAAATCAAAAAGAGAGAAAGAAAGAAGAGATCAAACAAACCACAAAACAAATCCACCAATGATAACAAACGCTAAAAACTATATTAAAAAAGAAAAAAAAAAGGGCAGACAGAAACCTAGGACAAATGGTAAAAGCAAATCTATACAGACAAAATCACACAAAGCAGCACACACCTACACACTCATGAAAGGAGAAAAAGAAAAAAAAAAATATATATATATATATCTGTTGGGAAGTCTGAGGTCTTGTGCCAGCATTCAGTAGGTGTTCTGTAGGAGTTCTTCCACATGTAGATGTATTTCTGATGTATTTGTGGGGAGGAAGGTGGTCTCCATGTCATACTACTTCGCCATCTTGAAGGTGTTTCCTGTTATCAGTTTTAAAAATTCAGATTTCTTACATTTGTGGTTAGCAAATTCAGCAGACAGCCTAAATGCAACATCACATTAATGAGTCCTGGAAGGTGCTGGCGTTAAAAGGAGTAAATTAGAGTCAACACTGCTTATTTGGGCACATTAGGATAAAATAGTATGACAGCTCAGACTTAAGAAAAATCGATTCAACACATGGAGTACACATCCATCATGGCTTTGTTATGATGTCAGGTAGAGCAGCAACCCAGTTTTCTTTTATGAAGAATGCTACATTAGCATCCCCACATCCTTGGACGGCTGTGACATTTGCTGTTACAGAACTACTTTGAGGCAGCCACGGGGCCCTTGGGGACTACTCCAAGTACATTAAAAAATTAAGTTGGCATCAACTGACTTATTGAACTCTTTATTGATATCCTTGGGATTTGCTTGTCAATCTGCACAGTAGGTAGTCTCCTTCCATACAGACTGCATTAAGTAGGAGGTTGCAACAGTTATGTTGATGATTCATGCAAATTAGTTTTTTCTATCCCATCCCCACACATAACAACAGCAGTAATAAAAGCAGCTCGGAATTCCACCTTTGGCCTGGGCATTTTCTCTGCATGGTATCTGGGCTTACTTCACAGTAAGCTCTAGGTAGATATTAGCCCTTCTCTGAGATTTTAAGCATTACCTCAGTGTCGTAAACCAAAGCCCTTGCCATTGACCTCAGTTGTAGAAAAGAAGTTTTAAATTTTCTTTTGACCTAGGTTTTGCACCCTGAGAGACTCCAGAGATTGTATTTTACAGATAATATAGTAATTCTTTTTTTTAATTGAAGTATAGTTGATTTACAAGGTTGTGCCAATCTCTGCCATATAGCAGAAGACTCAGTTGTACACATATAGACATTCTCTTTTTATATTATCGTCCATTATGGTTTATCACAGGGTATTGAATATAGTTCCTTGTGCTACAGATAATGTAATAATTCTTGAATTCATCTTATTTTTATATTTGCACATTTCCCTTGCCAAAATAAAAAGTTGCCAGAACATACTCCTTGCTGCGGTCCCTCTCCAAAACTGTTATCTTTATTAAAGTGTTGGAGGTTAGACATTTAATTTCACAAGCGTACTTATTGATTTGCATTTGAATAAGATTTTAATACGTATTAATAGTAGTTCAAAATATGTAACTAATTTTTTTACATAATATCTAATATAGAAGACTTCATAAAGTAAAAAAGGATTATATGCAAGAATCATTATGCTCAACCCATGTTATTGTCATAATCCATAATCCTTCCTGGTTTCCTTTTAGTTTAATAATTTTAATTTTTTATGAAAGTAATGTTGGTCAGTTTTAAAGCTTAGGAAAAATAGGGAAGCATAATGAAGAAAATAAAGATGACATATAGTCTCACAACCTAAAGGTAAGTCCTGTTAATAGTTGATAGCCCTTCAGAATTTTTCACCTATATTTTCCAATGTATCTATATGTATAAAGTTTTTCTGTGTGTATTTTATGTATACTTAGTCCATGCAACTGATTTTGTGCTATTTTGGTACATTTTAAGGGTGTGCCATAATTTATTTAGTTAATTACCTGCTGTTGGAATTTAAGTTGATTCTGAGCTATTGTGATTATAAATGTTTCTTTGACCATCCCTGAATACACAGCTTCTCTTTAAGAACGTGAAAGGTTATGAATGTTTAAATTTCAAACACATTACTCAAATACCCTCTAGAACACACCTGTGTAGGAAGTTGCCTGATTCTGACTTTACTTTTGGGACTAACTTGAATGGCATGGTCTTTCATTTCTTCCATCAAAGCCATTTGTGTGCTTCCTGTTCACTAGGCTTTGTGCTGGGCCCAGGATACAGCAATGATGTGAAACAGACACCCCTGTCACTCTACTGGAACTTACCATGCAGTGAGTGGAGGCAAATCTGAAATAAATGATTGTACAAGTGCCTTCTGGATGGAACTTGTGTTATGAAGGAAAAGTTGCAGGGAGTTTGAACCTGATCTAATGTGGGAAGTCAGGAAAGGCCTCCCTAAAGAAATGATATCTGACACTTAAAAGGTGAGGTTGTGCATGGGATATAATATATACTGTGTTACATCATGCTGGCAACCATTAGACATTACATTCCTACTGGGGAATGCTAGGTATGCTTTGGCATATTCTAAGTCAGGTCGTTTTTTTCTATTTTATGGTTAGACAATAAAAACATCGTCTACAGAGTCTCTTTCAACTCCCTTCTCTTCCTTTAGCTCACAATTACAATGATTAACATATGATGGTCCAGAACTGTTTTTTAAAGGGAAAAGTGATACCTATGCTCAAAAGAGTAGCACGTCACTGAGGTGGAGTTTTATCCTACAAACACCGTATTCAGGTTACTTGGTGCCAAGTGAAGTTCCACTCCCAGTTGTCTAACAGTCGTTTTTGAGGGTCTTAAGCAAAAAGGAGAAGACCTTGGAGCGCCATATTAGACTGTAAACAGTAATACCTTTAAGTCTGACTTTTTCTCTTTGGACATGTTCTACCCATCACTCTGTCCACACTCACCAAAGTCACTAGAAAGGGAACGAAAATGTGTGGAGTTTGAACACAGTTTTGACTTATATGATGCCAGAAACTCGTCAGAAACAAACCAATACTGTTTTTTGAATGAACTGACTATCTTTGTTTCCAGAAAATAATTTTTTTTAGTCTCAGCATTAAATTTCTATAGACAAAATCTTTGATTCTTTGTTAACTATTTCAAAATCGTACTTCTTACTATATAAAACTATGCAAATATTATTTTCCTAAAAGTTCAGTTGAGTTAATCCTTAACATTGATGAATTGACACAATATTCCATGACATAAAATGAGTTTTACGTTAAATTGAATGAACACCCTTATATACGAGTCCCACAGAACCATAGCTATTTGGTTGTTTTTAATCCAAAGGAAAAAATGGCCTATAAACATTGTTGATACAAATATCACCATTTAAGATGCAGTGGGTTGCTAGTTTTCTCTTTTCTCTGTGAATTGTATGCTTGGTTGACCAGGATTCAGTGAAACCTCTCATTAGGGCACTACGGTTCATTAAGGCTTAAAGAGGCATCACTGAAATTTGAATTGGCCATGCTGTGATCACTGGGCCACTAGGAATGGTAATCAGGTAATATTTTGCTGTGTTCTTTACTTGTACAATGGTTTTAGAGCCTTTTTTTTTTTTTTTTTTAACTTTAATGCTTAAGCTTTGTGTTATATAAAACATTGGCAAGCTTCTTAAGGATGGTATCTTTCTGCTTAATTGAAATTAAAAAAATTAGATTCTTATATAAAGCATTTGAATACCAAATTTGAATATGATGCCAGGTTTGTTTTTCACTTATTAGAAAGAGCACGTTAGTGTAATCTTTATTTCTATTTCATTTCCTTAAACCGAGTGAAATGTCTGCATGTTCATATAAAACTAGAAAAATCAAGGAGCAATCTAGATATTGATTTATAGAATGTCCAATGTGCCGATTGAGAGAAACCACATTCAAATGTAATAATTTAGTTAACGGTGGACTGAAATAAGGGTCAAATTATTAACTGGCAGGGAATTACCATATGCGTATCATAGCCAGATCCACAGGGAAAGGACTTGTTTAACCTACATCAGAAAACAACTTGTCTTCAGGCATTTGAGGATCAGTAACTATTCCATAGAAATATTTCTTTTATCCAGTGGGCCCAAGAAGTCAACCTGCCTTTGCTTTGCTGGCTAGAGACATGCCCTCATAAGTAATACATTTATCCTTTAAAAATATTCCTTTAGAAATAATTTGAACCAACATTATCTGTACCTAGTCCAAGTGGCAAGGTATTTTTCTCTGTATATACTGTTAAAGCTCGGTGTTGGTTATTTCATCTGCACGTTTTGCTCTGGGTGGTGGCTGTGAGCATGCCTCCCTGGGGTGGCCTTCATCTGACAGTACCGGAAACCTCACTCCGCTCACCTGGTTTCCCCACGCTTGTGTCTCCTCAGTGGAAGGAACTGGTGACCACTCTTAGCTCACCACCTACCAAAGGCCTAGCAAAAAAATATGTGTCCAATAAATATTTGTTGGTTAAATTAACTTCTCTAGATTTCTACCATCTAGCACAGTGCCTGACACAATTACATCCTTAATAGATGTCCTGAGTGAGTGAATGAATGTATGCATGAATGGGCGAATTTACCATTTTTTTGGTAAATATTTCCTATTTTATTGATGTGACTGATTGGAGGCATAATCCCCGACTTATAGGGAAAAAAAAAAGTTTAGAGAAAAGTTTTCAGATATTCTGTTGGAATATCAGTGTAATATAAGACTTGTTTTTTGGCAAAATCACTTCCCAACACTCCTACTCCCCCTCACCTCCCCCCCAAGAAAAAGTGATAAAATGCAATTAACTGAAACTTGGTATTTCTGTGTGGGAGATTTCTGTGGAGAGTGTACAAGTTAATGTATATGTCTTATCAGTGTGTCTCAATTTCATTGATAATGTATTTTGAACTTTGAAAGCTATTTTACTCTTTGGATAACAAAGTTGAGAAATACATGTTTAGCAGAAATACACTGATTTTCAAACAAATGATCAAATCACCTACATTTTCAGTCACATTATTATTATCATTTGTAAATTTCATAGTCTACCTTAAACTTAAATAAAGGAGAAAAAGTGAAAGCTCTACCATAATAATATTCAAAGTATGGCTGAAAGCCCACTGGTGGATACTTCTTACATGGTAAAGGGATGGACAATTTCATAGACACTCGTTTTTATAAAGTTCCAAGGGCTACTTACTAACAGTATTAGTAGTTACCTGCTAAGGCAATTCTTAAATTTAGTAATGTTTGCCATAAACTTAATACGATACTAAACTTTATGAAAATCATTTCAGAAGTCAGGTTGCCCTTTAAACCTCAAGTATGTTGCCAGAAACTAAACACGTGTAAACATCTAAGATAATTTTAATCCCCACAATTTTGGGAAAAGATGCTTTGTTAATGTCACACTGTCAGGCTGTTACGTGTTTGCCATAGTTTTCATTTTTTTGTTTTTCTTGCATTAAGTAATGCATGGTACTATAGTACAAATGTAAGGTTCACACTGAATGGTTGTTTTATTCTTGGGGATGCACCCTGACTGTGCTTGGTCCCTTTGAGACCAGTGTTACAACAGAAAGATGTTGAAGTCTAACCCCAGAATGCCTTGAAAACTAATGTGGATCTTTCTGAAGGTCTTTCTGGAAGGCAGTAGTGACAGTTGCATCAGACAAGAAGATGTAGATCCAGGCTTCCTAATACTCCCTCCTATTTAAATATCTCTCTCTCCAGAGTTCCATGCCTAAGGCCACCTGCTCTTCTTCTCTTCTCCTCTCTACCTCCCTCCTTTCCATCCCTCTATTTCTTCAACTACCCTTCCTTTTAAAATACAATATTTTGGCCTGTCTGGTTGGCCTCTGACACTGTCCTGTTCCCTCCTCAGCCTGATCAGGTCAATGAAGACCAGGTAGTTATAAAATTAGTAAAGGAATGAAGCTCAAGCAGGTGAAGGGGGATGGAGGGGAGGAATTATGAAAGCATATAATTTAATTATTATAATTATCTTATTCCTGTCTGCATCTTGGTTAAACATGGGATTCTTGAATTAAAGCAGAATCAAAAATGTTGAGATGCTACCTTTCTTGGTTTGCATACCCCACAAAGCAGAGCCTGAGACAAGGATTTGGGTGCAAATAGTTTATTTGGTTACCATCCCAGGAAGTAGAAGTGAAGAGATAGGGAGTAAGTTAGAGAACAGGGCAAAACCCAACAAAGGATATGTTCTTGACCTGGTTACCACTGAGGGCAACTGAGGCTCAATCCTGCTGGGGACCCTCTGAAGAAAAATGTAGAAGACACAGCCTCCCTCTAAACAGAAGTGTCCCTCTAAACAGCACTGTCCAATAGGACTTTCTGATGATGGAAGTGTTCTATGTCCACATTGTCCTGTATCATAGCCCCATATAACTATTGAGCATTTGAAATATGACTAGTGTGACTGAAGAACTGGATTTTTAATTTATATAATTTTAATTAATTTAAATGTAAACACATAATGGCTGACTAGGGACTACTCCATTGGACAGCACAGTTCTAAGATGCTCTCTAACTTCTATTCCATTTGTGAAGGTATCTAGGGGGAGGGATATTAACTCCCTTATACTTCCAACCCACCCAGTGTGGGAGCTAAGACATCTGCCATGGCTTGAGAGAAATTGCTGAGGAGGAAAAGTTGAAAGAAACACTGCCTTGGTGTGAGGAGACTACCCCCAACAGCTGCAAGCAAATCACCTCACAGACAGGCTGAGGGGGTCGGCTGGAGGTACAAAATGGCTTTTATACTGCCTTACAGGGCACTGAAAAGGCAACAGTTTAGTACATTCACATCTGTTTTTATGATTCTGTATCTCAATTCACTTCATAAAAAATTTAATTCTGGTAATAATTCTGAAGTTCTATTAATTTAATGCTTTGAAACTTTTAATATTTTCTGAATAGCTTTTTTGTTTCTTTTAAAACTTTAATCATTTTAAGTTTACTTTAAGTTAGTCACCGGGACAAAAGTGTCACCTCATTAAGTAGTATTTTACAGTGTTTTCAATTATTACATTTTGAAATGCAAGTAGAAAATGCTATTGCTTTACATTTTTATTTTCATACAAGTGTATTCAAGTTAGTTTCAACAATAATAACAACTACTTCAAGTTATTTGTCACTAATGAATGCCATAGCTTTGTAAATTGCATAAGCTAAATAAAAATACTATGATGAAAAAAATGTAGCAACTTCTAGTGATTCGAATTATAAAAAATGATGAGGCTCTATTTTCTTAAAGTTAGCTGTAAACCATTCTATTCTTATTCAGATTTTTAAAAATTGAATTTTCTGGGAAAATACTACTTGTCCCTAAAGAAATCCATCAAGCTCTAAAAATGTAGGATAAATACAGCATACATGAAGGTAAATAACACGTTAGGGAGCTACTCTGCAGTAAAACAAAATTTACTCTTACTTTTTGCATTTCTATAAAATGACTGTTTAAAGGCTAGGGATAAAGGCCAAAATCTGCATTTAAATGGAGATTTTTGTTTTGTTTTGTTTTTGCGGTACGCAGGCCTCTTACTGTTGTGGCCTCTCCTGTTGCAGAGCACAGGCTCCGGACGCGCAGGCTCAGCGGCCATGTCTCACGGGCCCAGCCGCTCCGCGGCACGTGGGATCTTCCCGGACCGGGGCACGAACCCATGTCCCCTGCATCAGCAGGCGGACTCTCCACCACTGCACCACCAGGGAAGCCCCGAAGCCAGTATTCTTTAATCTTAAAATGACAGCGAGTCTGAAGGGTTATAATTGAAATGTATAAAATTATAAATGCCATCCACAGGTTGCCCATACTATTTAATCAAATTCTAGAAGACAGAACTGACTACATGAACCCTCTCCTACTTGCATCCTAAGGATTAATTTATGGGTAAGAGGTCTGTAAAGGTTGTTAATAGGAAATCAGACTTTTAGAGCTATCTCCTAACTTTTGGTGATGATGGGCCATGAAACAGAATACCAAGTTGAATGAATCAGTTTGGCAGAAATATACATAGGGACTGAGAATTTTCTTCCTTCAAAATCATGTCTGTACACAGGATGATGGATAACAAATATTAGATAGTCCAGAAATACTTGATGAAAGAATGAATGAAAATAGATTGTAAAAAATAAGCAGGTGTGCTTCAGAGAGTTCATAAAAGTTTTTCAAAATGATAAGAGGAAATAGAAATCATGTGATTAATTAGAAAAGTGTGATGGATTGGTCTGTAAATTAAAGGTAGACTAATTTTTCCTTTTTATTCATTATTGATTCCTGAAGACTAAAGTGGAAAGTGTTTATTATATATGCATAATATCTAGAAAATAAAATTAGATTTTCAAAATGAACTTTGTCTTCCCAGGGACCACAGAACAGGCCATGGGTGAATTTCTTCATCAAGACAGAGGCTTACCATTAGGACATTTTTGATTGTCTAACAGACAGGAAATTGTTATATAATTAACAAATACACTTGCCACAGCAATGGAAAAATTCAGATGTGCTTAGGAGCCCCCAGTGAGGATAATGATAGCTGAGTATATCCTTCCTTGAAAACAAACACAGCTCAAGTTTTTTGTATTCTTGTTATTTAACAAATTACAGTGTGAATGGATATGTAACAAAGCCTTGGAAATGTGTTTCCTATCAGTAATTGCATTTCTTTGTAAATTATTGGCCTTAACTACATTGAAAACCCCTGCCTTTATAGTTCCCAACATCAAGTGTCTGATATAATATTACAAAAGGGTACCTGAATAAGAGAAACCACTTCTTAATGGAATTGACCAGTCAACTCAATAAAACAATCATTTGGATCAGTTTTTTCCAGTAATTAGCATTTTTTGATATGACAATTTCTCTTGCTTTACATAGGACACATGATATCGATGCATTTCCCTACATCATGCTCAACCAGGGAGTTTAATTTGATTAGTGTTTTGCATATACTAAAGTATTATTTCCATGTAGACACATTCAGGCTCCATGGGGAGTTGTCAGAGTGGTGTTCTTGTTGTTTCCATGAAGCATTCCATCCAAAATGATCACAAAGAAAGAACTAACCCCAGAAGGAAAAACAAAGACTATAGAGCACAGCCAAAACAAACAAGCAAGCAAATGAAAAGGACACATTGAAAAAGTGCTAAGTTAATACCGTGGGACAAAAATAATTAATAAAGATAAAATTAGGAAAATGGCTCAAAGCTTTTTTTTTTTTTCTACTTGGTGGGATTTCACTGTAAAGCAAATATCTTTTTGGGGTTATTTGCTCACATTTGTGTAAATATTTGTGTGTGTGTGTGTGTGTGTATGTATGTGTGTGTGTGTAATCTCTTGCCCATCTCTTTTGTTAGGAACCATTAAATGCCGTGCCCAGAGAGATGTTGTAAATCAGCTACTATAAAATTAGGGTATGCTAGAAACTCATAATTAAATATATAAAATTATTTTACAAGACCAGACAACAGTTCTACATTTTATGTTATATTAAAAACTGAGGAAACATCATCTGTGAAATCTAATAAGGCAGAACATTATTATGTTCATATTGAAAGCCTGATTTATCTGAATGGATTAAGGGTGCCTTGTGGAATATCTTGTATTAGTTGACTAATTCTTGTCCTCATTAATGTTCTGAGGCAACTGTAACACCTACAAGTAAATATCTATTCAAAATAATTTCAGAAACATTGTTTAATCATCACAGACAGAATATTGTTTGCTGTGTTACTGCAGATTAAATAGCATAAATTTACTTTTATATCCCTTAAAAAAAGAATTTGAGAAGCAAATTAGTGAATGGCAGAGCTGTCACCCTTGATAAAGATGTTTCATATCTTTGGAGAGCTTAAACATGATACACTGAAGGGTGTTCACTGTGAGCACTAAGTGGTTTGTAAGATAAAAGAGAGAAACCAGAAGTGAGAAGGTTTCTATTACAAACCTAGTCATATCATGTAAAGGTATGGCATGGACTATATCCCACTGCTGCCCTTTCCCCTCCCCCTCATCTGCCAGAACTTCAACTGTCCTCTATGACATACAACTGAGCAGGAGACGTAGAATCACATTTTTCACAGGGATTTGAAATGTCTTTGTGGTCATGGTCTAGCAGTAATAGGAACCATATGCTGTGGGTCAGGAGGTAAGCTATCTTGAAACAGAAGAACCCATCCCTTGGCCTGATGACCTTGGGAAGAGTTAGTCATTTCAATGCATTTTTCCTTGAAGTGATGTGGGGATTGTTTGGGCTACTTTTTCCTCTATGTCACCCTAAGTTGTGAGGGCGGTAGCCACCAATTATCCATAAAGAGGATAGTGTCAGTGATAAGCAAATTGTTAATGGCAGTAGCAATAAAATTCTCTTCCAGGGCACCTGTTAAATGATTTGTTGTAGATTGATTTGCATTTCCCGTTGTGATTTTAAACTCCTTTTGGCTTCCTAATACTTTAAAACAGGAGTCTGATGGAATGAGAGATAGCATGTAAGAATTTGATTTAAGCTGAGTACTTTGTAGACATTCGAAAACCAGCTTGCGTCTTAAATTACATTGCCTCTGGAATGCCAGCATGTAAGACAAAGCAATATGATCTTGTAATGGCTG
Source organism: Phocoena phocoena (assembly GCF_963924675.1). NCBI lineage: Eukaryota > Metazoa > Chordata > Mammalia > Artiodactyla > Phocoenidae > Phocoena > Phocoena phocoena. The sequence continues at coordinate 46,606,569 of NC_089233.1, read as the reverse complement.
TCGGCCCATCTCCAGTTGACACACACATGTGAATTATATGGATTGGGTCACTTGAGGTTTCCCACTTCCCATAAAATAATGTTTATCATGGCCTGATGGGACTCAGAATTGGTCCCTAAGTAAGTTTTGCTCTAGTCTCTTGAAGTGATCTGTGAGCATGTCCCCCAAATTGACAGTGACTTAGAGGCCTTGGCTGTTTAAAATGCTGCTGGTGGGCAGTCATCAGAGGGCCAGTATTTTGGTACAATCCATAGTGAAATGAGGAGAACTGTTTTTTGTTTGTTTGTTTTATGTGGGTTTTTTGTTTGGCTTTTTTGGTTTTTGTCTTTTTTTTTTTGTATTAGAAAAGTTTTTCTTCCACTGCTGAGTTTTGATTATAGCTATAAGCAATTTTCTAAAATTGTGATAAGGGTTTATCAGAAATTTTCAATATCCAATTGATGAATCTCCAAACTACCACACATCCCGTGTTCTCTGTTTCCTCAGATTGAAGGGGATAGTGAAAATGTGTCTTCCCTCCCCATTTCTTCTCAGGAATGTCTGTTACTCATCCCTCTACCTGCTTCTGGAGGGCTCATGATTTGAGGAAAATGGGATATAGAATGTCTCTTAGAATCTCCATTTCAAACTAGTTTCCTGAAATGACGAAGCTTTATACTTAACTCCCTACCATTCTTTTTTTTTTTTTCCTGGAGGTTTCCTCTCTGTGTACTTATTTCTGTCCAGGGAGACTGGGGAGGCCTGTAGTCAGTTCTCTTATCAGGCAGAACTACATACGTTAAAACTAAAAGAAAGAAAGGAAGATTGAGTTAAACCGGCCCTAAAAATATTGATGTTCCGTCACTGGAAAGGTTGACAGGTTCTTTCAAAGGAAGGTCATTTTGGAAGCTTAAGAAACCTTTTTCACTTAACTCTAGTTTTCGCTTTTATGTAAGAGCTCGTCACAGGTTTTCCCATACTATTTTATCATGATTCTGATAGGTTTCAGAATGAAGAAAGGAACGCAGCTTAAAGAGTGCAAGGCTCGTGCAACGACACTGCACTTTGAAATAAGTCAGGGTGATTTGTCTTCGTCAGTTGTTCCGTAATGGTGTTTCACTTCTTTTACAGCATGAAATAAAATCTTGTGATATTATTTCAAAAAATTCACTTGTAAATTTTAGGCCAAAACCATGAATGACTCTAAATGTTTTCAAAAATATTTAACAAATATTAGTTTAATTTTGTTTTCTCTACTGTTTATACTCTAAATATTTTCCTTTGACCAATATTAGAAATATTTCCGTTGAAATCTCCAGACATCAAAACAACTGTGAAAACAGAGAATTGGTTATAGCTAAATGACCAATTTTCTATAGGATAACTTTATCACATAGATAATGAAGAAATTATATAGGCATTCCTTTGAGACCTCCTCTAACAATCAAACCAGAGGTTTTGATTGAGAAATTCCCTTATTAATGTAGACTGAGTGAATGAACTAATTTCTTTGTAACGTTTTCTAATGGGAACTTTCCACTGATGTGAGGGCAAAGGGAAACCCCTACCATCTTCACTGTCATGAAAAAAAAACAAAAACAAAGGCAGCCCTGGGCTTCCCTGGTGGTACAGTGGTTGAGAGTCCGCCTGCTGATGCAGGGGACACGGGTTCGTGTCCCGGTCCGGGAAGATCCCACATGCCGCGGAGCAGCTGGGCCCGTGAGCCATGGCCACTGAGCCTGCGTGTCCGGAGTCCGTGCTCCGCAACGGGAGAGGCCACAACAGTGAGAGGCCCGCGTACCACAGAAAAAAAAAAAAAAAAGGCAGCCCTTGCCACATATAATATATTTGACTGACAGTATAATACAGCTTTCTTAGGTGATCAGATAGAAGTATCTTGATGTTCTATTGAATTTCAGCTCTACCATTCCTCATCAAAGCAGTTACTGTAATACAATGTAATAAATGAAAGTTGAAATGGAATGATTATAAGTAAACTTGAATTTTGTCTTATTACCTGCCACTTATAGTAAAACACCATGAAAGAAATTGCATCTTCTAGGCAATCAAGAAATATTCTATGATCTTGGTATTACTTACACCAAGGTTGATTTTAAGACTTTCCCTGTGGGTGGAGTTTTTTTTTTTTTTTTTAACCATCTTTATTGGAGTATAATTGCTTTACAGTGTTGTGTTAGTTTCTGCTATATAACAAAGTGAATCAGCTATATGTATACATATATCCCCTGGGTGGAGTTTTACAGAATAGAAATGATGTCATTTTTCCCCCTAGACATTAAGACATTCTATTAGTTTTCTTTTGATAAGTACCTTTCTTATAATCGCCGCAGAGCAGGAATCATGACCTCTGGGCATTTCACTGAAACAGTCGCATTTACAAGTATCTTCTTAAAATTGAGACCTGTCTTTGTTTTTTCTTTTCGATTTGGTGTTATTCTTTTTTGTTCGTTTACAATACACCTAGGAAAGTATAAAATGTGTGTTTTTATTCTTTTTTAAAATTAATTAAACTATGTTGTTATTCTTTGTAATGCTTTACTACCAAGGCAGATATAGTAGCTTTAAAGATGGCATTGACAGATTTTTAGAATCAGACCAGATATTTGTATGCAATTAAAATAGAAAATGACACCCTACAATTCTTGAGACATTTTGGAAACACTTTGGCTCTCCAAATTGATCTTTTTCTATCTCCAGAAATTATTTTGGTTTTGGATTAATTATTTCTCTCAGAAACAAGAAATCGTTATCACTTGAAATGTTATCTATAATATGCTAACGTCTCTTCAGTGAAGCAGGAGTTCAACATCCAATCAGAGCAGATGATGAGAGGAGATGAACTCCAGGAGATATGTCTGCAGCCAAATTTGGGCTGCATTGCCTGTCTTCACGGGAGGGCACCAGTGTGGTTGTTTCCTGTAAAATTCAGTGGCCAGGGTGTGTGTGCCCACCTCTCTCCATTTGTACCGTCAACACATAAATCCAGGCCTTTATCATTTCATACCATGACTGTCAATGTGGCCTTCTCTCTGGCTTCTGGTCTACCAGTCTTAGCTCCCCTTTTACCATCCCAACTCTGATCTCCTTGCTAAATTTTCCTAAAACAACGATCTGATCATCTCATATCATGTTCTAAACTTTCCTTGTTTTTTTACTGCCTACAGAATATAAAAATCGAAGCTCGTTGCCTTATGGTTAGGAGAGAAAGCAATTGCCTAACTTATTGGCCTCTAAAGGAAATATCAGAACTTCTCTTTAAATTTATTTTTCTCATCCTTCTAAATTTGTATGTCTGTGTATATTTCATAACATATATAATTTACTAATGTATTAGTACATGGATATAATTGATGAATAAATATACATATATTAGGGTATGCTCAAAATACATTTTACTAAAAGAATACACGCACACACACACACATTGTAGATCATTGATGTAACTTCTTTCTTTCCTTTCTCCTTTTCCACAGTTTGGGCAAGGCAGGTGTATTAAATCTGTCCTGTTGGTAGACCCAGAACTAATCTAGACACACTCTTTAAGTCTGCTACAGGTGTTTAGATTTGCTTAGCATATCCTTTAGACAAAGGCAATTGGTAAATATGGTCTAGCCATGTTTCACCTCTTTTCTTTCTCTTTTTGTTCTCTTCGGAATATTTCAAAGGGGCTACCAATCAGGTTCTTCTGTTTAGCCTGGGCTGGCTCTTATTTTCTCATTCTCGTTAACTCCTTTACTGGACTCTTTATGCGTATTCTGGTCTGTACATATTCTCTCCCATTCTCCCTGGTAGTTGTCTTTCTGTCAGTCGTAACCTATAGCACTATGTTTCGATGCTTTCAGCCGCACGCAGTCTTCAAACCCCAGGCACTCCATGATTATGTAGGGCTACAGGTACTACCAAGGCCACCACTGCCACATCACCAAGCTATCCCACCCCCGGGCACTCACTTTACCTCTTATACTTCCTCCACTGCATGGAGACCACAGTGCTAATTCTGAGACCATCCTAACTTTCTTCTTCATGGTTCACTCACTTTGATTATGAGTTGTTCTGGCATTGGGAGCTAAAAATGGCACTCCTGCCATGGTCTGAGGCTCTCGATACTCCATACTCTTTTCGTGGTAGTATAATGTATTTTTCTCCAAAATCTCAGTTGTCTGGGAGGCAAAGGTCTGGCTCAGAAAGGTTGATTGAAGGACAGCTCCTCAGGACACTAACTGTCCTGACTAGATCCTGTTTCCATTTTTTTTTTTTCCACTTTAGTCTAAATGTATATACGTCCAGACAAAAGGGATACACCTTTTTCTCAAGAAGAGAAGTATTAACAGACATTCCCAGGCAAACCGGTCCTTATGATTCCTGTGTTTAAAGTCCTCCCAAGACAACTAACTGTCAAAAGGACAGTTGGATATCTTCTTCTGGAATATCAACAGAAGAAGAAGGGACTTCTGAAGCTCCCAATGCACTCCCCATGAATGATATCTGCATTCAAGTTTTGCATGTTCTGGCTATGTCTGCCTCCTTAAACTTATCTTCTATCTTCTCTCTCTAGTATTTTGGTCATTTTGAACTATTCTCCATTCCTAGACAGCGCCTACCTCGCTGCCTTTGTCCCTGGCCTAAAAAGCCTCCCCAGCCACCACCTACCTGTTGAAATCCTATCCATTCTTGCATACCTAGCTCACATAATAGTAATGATCATCAAACAGCCTGTGTTAACCATCTTCACCAAAAGTAAACTCTTTCTCATGAGATGCCCTGTGGCATTTATTTTGTGGCATTCTTAAGATAGCCTTGTCACATCCTGACTTGATGGTTATTCTTGTATAGTTTAAAAAAACATTATTTCTATAATACCTATCCTGCTAGTTCATAAGTTCTTTTAGGACGGTTTCTATGCCATATTCATCTTTGTATATTCCTGACTGCCTAGTTATAATGTTATTAATATATAGGAGGCACATTTGTATTTCTAGAGGGGATTGTATGACTGAATGAAATGCTTCTTCTGATGGAATTTTTTAACCTAACACTGCTGAGAATTTTCCTGTCAGCAAAGAGACAGTAGCGTATCATTCTGACATTCCTTTGAGGCACATGTTTATTCAGTGTCCACCCTCTTACAAGAAGATACTTAATAAAAAAAGAAAATCGGTAGCTTGATTATATGCTTAGCCAAGAAATTTATTTTGCACTTCTAAGGAAAATCTCCAGCAAACCCAATTACTCTCCCAGCAATGCACTTCAAAGGAGAGACGAATGCATTTCTTGTACAGAATTCTGGGATATGTTTGATCATTAGTCAGGGCAAGTAGTTTGACTTGAGGCTATTTACTCAGCAGGAATAAAAATTACAGCATTGCTTCAACCAAGAGGAGTGTCCCATCCCTTCCCCAAGCATAATTTAATTTGATCTGTCAGAGAAGTAATAGAGGTTTGCTATAGAAATGAGTCACGATCAGTAAGATTTGGTTGACTTTTGGGCTATTAAATGCTCCTTCCCCTCAAATGGCCTTTTTCAGGAATAATAATAACAGAGACACTTGTCACCCAGTAACTGACTGAGGACCTGAGAATTTCACAGCAATGGTTATTACTGAAACAGTTTTTGTTTTTCTCAGTCTAAGCCTTGCTCTTACACTTGTGTTTTTTTTTTTTTCTCTTAATACATGTAAGTGTTCTATGGCTGATATTTATTTCAAGTAGGAAGTGCCACAAAATATTTTTGATGTAGTCAAAATATAAAGTAATATCGTTAGACTTCTAATTACAAATATACAAGAGTTTTGTGGATAAAATCAATTTATGGAAAAAATGGCTTTAAATGTTAACTTTTTAAAAATACTAAGTACCTGTTGTCTTAGTGTATATACTTTACACTTTCTGGGGAAAACAAATTGCACATCACCTTTCAACATGTAATTTTTCAGCATTTAAATTTTTAATTAAATTTAATTTCAGTTTATAAGGTGTTTATTACCATTTGGCATATTCTTCAGCTAAAATAATTAACAGCGATGATTAAAACTTTCCATGCTTGATTTTCTTATCTCAGTTTTTTAGGAAAATAATGCTTTAAATTTATAGAAAATAAAGAAACTGGTATATAATCCCAGATGCATTAGACAATATCTATTTATAATTTTTCACCATGCACAATGCTGAAAGCAAAATTATTTTTTAATTTTTAGACAAAAGAAATATACAAAGAAAGCACTGGTGAATCATTTGTTATTGGTTACTTTTAAAAAAAGAGTAAAACTACTTCTGTAACATTAATTTTAAAAACTTAATTGCCATGTTCTAATGGGAGTGTAATGAGTTTTCCTCGCAGTGAACTCTAATGAGTTTATGAACGTGCTGCCATATTTATGGTAGAGGCTATGCAAATTTCGTTCATGTTTATTTATGCATGCATTACATTTGGGAATATATCTAGGGACCATAAGGTTGCTGGAGAATTTGTTACAGGAAAGAAAACTTATGAATAGGACTTCTTATCCCAGGAGTGGAATTAGGTAAAATTAACAGAGAATTGAAGTTATCTTTGATCATGATTTTTTATTACATTTTTATTCACTTTGAGGAAGTGTTGCCTGCTTTTTTTGATGTTCAGCAGAGCAGTACAATGCAATATACAGAAGCATAATGTTGAATTTTCATAATAATGCTTGTGATGCAAATGAGGCACACTTCAAAAAGCAGGCTGATTAGCATTTCTTGGTAAGATGACAGTCCCCTCTTTTTTAAAATTTCTGTTCATTAGTTTTATCGGTAGATTACATATCCAGATTTAAAATTTGAAGTGCATACTTTTTGTTTATAATTATAATGTGAATTTAAATAGTTTTAGATTGTGCGTTTAAAACAATTCTTCTGCCACTGAATTACACTCTGAATTAATGAGCTGTTTGCCACCTCAGAGCCCTTTGCTTTGGAATTCAGTCCGGTTTAAAGTGAACTCCAACCATTTCAGGCCCTCATCTCACAAAAGGTGGCGGGATTAATGAGCTCCAGGGGCTCCGTGGCTCTCTTAGGGGCATATATCACTAAATGCTATTCTCAGGAAATGTTATTCTTTTTTTTTTTTTTTTTTTTTTTTTTTGCGGTACGCGGGCCTCTCACTGTTGTGGCCTCTCCCGCTGTGGACCACAGGCTCTGGACGCACAGGCTCAGTGGCCATGGCTCACGGGCCCAGCTGCCCCGCGGCCTGTGCGATCTTCCCGGACCGGGGTACGAACCCATGTCCCCTGTATTGGCAGGCGGACTCTCAACCACTGCGCCACCAGGGAAGCCCGGAAATGTTATTCTTATGCAGGAAGATGGGAGTTGAATGTGGAGAAACGGTATTTAAACAAATGATTTGACAATTGCTGATGAGGAGTGGTCTTATACCCCACTAGGCATATATGAGACAAGGGCTTTTGCCTTTTCTAACTGAAGCAAAATTAAAATTGATGTATATTTTAATAAGGCTACTACTGATGTAAAAACAATGCTCCTTTAAGGTTTATTACCTAACTTTGTTTTCATTTTCACTTAATGGACTTTCTAGGGCTTGGACAAAGAACTTACACACGCTTCCACCCATATATTCTAGCCGATTTATAAAACCTTCTCCCTAGCTACTGCATAGGAATGACTAACATTTTTCTCCTCTTAGAACTTCTCAAGGCATCTTCATAGTCTATATAATGGAGAGAGTAAAAATGCGAGAAAAAGTTGTCCGTTTATCTTCAGAGTAGAATTTCTTGGTAAGCTGACAATCCCCTCTTTTGAAATTCATGCTTAGTAATTCTATGAGAAGATTACATAGCAAGAGTTTCAGACTGAGGCAATCAAACCCTTTACCTCTGGGGAGAATTATCTACCTAAAGTTGTCCCACTTAATCTGGACAGCCTGGGCTAGGGATGGCAAATTCATGGTAATCCTGTAAATATTTCTTCTTCTCAGGCAGACATCACTCATCAATCACAGCCTTTTTCTTCATGGAACCAACACTCTTCACTAAGACACAGCCTCAGAATTCTTCTCAAAACTATGATCCAGGCAGCCTCTACCTGTTGACCAGAGTTGACAGGTGAAAAAACATATTTGCCACTCTGGCCTGGTCAGCCCTCTTTGCCACAGTTAGGTGCTGTGACCACTTGGACAGACCTACAAAATCCTAGCCTATCTTCAGCTTCCAATTACACAGATGTTAAGGTGGGATGACATTGCCATCTTTGAGTTGATGAAATACGGTCTTCTCTTTATCCGTCCTGATGCCCTTTTTACTTGGATTCAACCTTTTTCTACCTTTTCCTTCCTGGCTGATCATCCTCGTCATCTACATTTCATTCCTCCAACTTTATTCAGGTCTTACTCCTGACCTCACCATTCATTGTTTTACCAATAGAGTGTGAAAATATTTTCTAATGGATAAATTGTCATCTTCGATTAAAGATGTGTTGATGTTGCAACTCTAACTTTGGCATGCCACAGGTGTTATGGAGCAAATTGTGCACCCACCAGGCATTATTTGATGTCCTTGCTCAAGCCCTCCCTTGACAGGTAGTAACACTCATCTAAAAGCAAGGGAACTTTCTGCTCGTGGACGCCGCCGAGCAAGCATCTTTGACTCTCCTCCCACCCCCCACCACTGCCGTCATGTCTTAAGTCAGAGTCACCCAAAGAGCCCGAACAGCTGCGGAAGCTCTTCATAGGAGGTTTGAGCTTTGAAACAACCGATGAGAGTCTGAGGAGCCATTTTGAGCAGTGGGGAACGCTCACAGATTGTGTGGTGATGAGGGATCCAAACACCAATTGCTCCAGAGGCTTCGGGGTTGTCACGTATGCCACTGTGGAGGAGGTGGATGCGGCCATGAAGGCAAGGCCACACAAGGTGAATGGAAGAGTTGTGGAACCAAAGAGGGCCGTCTCAAGAGAAGATTCTCAAAGACCTGGTGCCCACTTAACTGTGAAAAAGATTTTTGTTGGTGGCATTAAAGAAGACACTGAAGAACATCACCTAAGATTATTTTGAACAGTATGGGAAAATTGAAGTGATTGAAATCATGACTGATCGAGGCAGTGGCAAAAAGAGAGGCTTTGCTTTCGTAACCTTTGATGACCATGACTCCGTAGACAAGATTGTCATTCAGAAACGCCACACTGTGAATGGCCACAACTGTGAAGTAAGGAAAGCCCTATCTAAGCAAGAGATGGCTGGTGCTTCATCCAGCCAGAGGGGTCGAAGTGGTTTTGGAAACTTTGGTGGTGGTCGTGGAGGTGGTTTTGGTGGGAATGACAACTTTGGTCATGGAGGAAACTTCAGTGGTTGAGGTGGCTTGGGTGGCAGCCGTGGTGGTGGTGGATATGGTGGTAGTGGGGATGGCTATAATGGAGTTGGTGATGATGGTGGTTATGGAGGAGGCGGCCCTGGTTACTCTGGAGGAAGCAGAGGCTATGGAAGTGATGGACAGGGTTATGGAAACCAAGGCAGTGGCTATGGCGGGAGTGACAGCTATAACAACGGAGGAGGCGAAGGCGGCTTTGGCGGTGGTAGTGGAAGCAATTTTGGAGGTGGTGGAAGCTACAATGATTTTGGCAGTTACAACAATCAATCTTCAAATTTTGGACCCATGAAAGGAGGAAACTTTGGAGGCAGAAGTTCTGGCCCCTATGGTGGTGGAGGCCAATACTTTGCCACACCCCGAAACCAAGGTGGCTGTGGTGGTTCCAGCAGCAGCAGTAGCTATGGCAGTGGCAGAGGTTTTGATTACTGCCAGGAAACAAAGCTTAGCAGGAGAGGAGAGCCAGAGAAGTGACAGGGAAGCTACAGGTTACAACAGATTTGTGAACTCAGCCAAGCACAGTGGTGGCAGGACCTAGCTTCTACAAAGAAGACATGTTTTAGACAATACTCGTGTGTATGGGCAAAAAAACCTCAAGGACTGTATTAGTGACTAATTGTATAACAGGTTATGTTAGTTTCTGTTCTGTGGAAAGTGTAAAGCATTCCAACAAAGGGTTTTAATGTAGATTTTTTTTTTGTTGTTTGCACCCGTGCTGTTGATTGCTAAATGTACTAGTCTGATCATGACGCTGAATAAATGTGTCTTTTTTAAAAAAAAAAAAATAATAATAATAAAAGCAAGGGAAGATGACAGCAGCCAGAATCCCATTGCCCATAAAAACAGGCTCCTGACCCCCTCCTCTGGCATTTGTGTCTCATCACAGCAAATCTGGATGCAAGAAAATCAAAGAAAAGGAATATTTTCTGAATCCTGGAGAGATCTATTACTTCAAGAGCCCAACCCAAGTTCTGCTAAAGATTATGTATGCTTCTATGTTGGATTCTCAAAATTTAGGTTTTTTACAGATCACAGCGACTAAATGAAATATCACTAATATGGTAAAAAGCACATGGGAAAGAGAGCCATAGTTTAAAAATACAGAGAATTTCTAGACATCTAAGATATTACAATTCTGTTTGCAATTCATTACATGAGAAAACAAAAGAGCCCAAAGATGGGAAGGTGAACATCTCATGCCTGCAGTACATGGCTGATTTGAAGCTCTATGACAGTTCTAAAACCCAGCCTAATATAGTATGAAACATTCTGAAGAATGCTATTGAAGATATGCAAATAGAGTTTGGAATGGAAAAATGCAAATCATTTGGACTGGCACAGGGCCAATTTATCTATTCACTCAGCGAATATCAGAACTTCACAGGTTTAACTCATGGGGAAATATACACATGTAGACTTCCTTCAGGTGAGGAAAGATTCAGCGTGCAGCCAGCGTTAAGTATTTGCGTTTTGTTTGCCACTGTTGTATCAGGTGTGTGTTAACTGGAGTGTTTAATTCACATCCTAATGTCATTTTAGGAGCTATTTAGTTCTCTTCTTGATGGAGACGTGAGGTAATCCAGGGCACCACAAGCTGATGGGCAGGTTTTAGAATATCCTGGTTTAGATGCAGCTGGAACCTCTAAATAATTCCAAATACTGAAGAGATTACTATACACAGCATAGTACGTTTTAGTTGGATTAGGTCTATATACATATACATAAACTCATGATATTGGAAAATGAGGTCTCATATTAATTTACAAAAAGCTTTCTGTCTAGGAAAAGAAGTGGTGGTGTCTTTGGGAGCAACACAAAGAACTAAGTTGTTATTGAGACAAAGAATTAAAAGGGACTGCTCATTTTATTTATGATTTTTTTTAAGCTTATGCAGGTGACTTTTTTAGTTTTGGGACTTGGACATTTTGATTTCATTCTCCCTGGAGAGCCACCTAAACTGGAGGCTGGACACCAGATTACAAATTTACCTTCCCCTTGAATTTGTAGCCCCTAGGGAGATGGAATTGGTTTAGTTGCTAATGAACTTTGGTCCCCAGCACAGAATAATTACAGTGGAATATAATGACAGTTTGAAGAGCAACAGGGGGATTTTACCAAATTCTATTTACTCTTCCCTCATCCCATTTACAGGTCAGCTTATTAAAGTTGTGACTTCTTGGTAGATGGTTTCCATGGAGGGACACAATTTCATCTTTGGATAAACTATTCTAGGGTTAATTTGAGTCAACAAACATTGATTTGTGTTTCACATGTGAAATATGATGCTGTCATAGGAGTTATAGGGGTACTGAGGTGAATGTGAAAATCTGCTTGCCCTTCACTAAGATGGCTTGAGGGTCATGTATGCAAAGATGTGCACAGTGAAAAGGTAAAATGTAGTAAATGTTATCATGGAGGCATAGAATAGTCAGCTTTGGAGACAAAGAGATACGTAGGGATGAAAAAGACATCGATAGCCATTTTGATTTGGGAGCTCACTGTGACTGTAGGGAAAACAGCTTCCTTAGAGTTGTGGTGAGGCAAAAATTGCAGTGGGAGGGGGGAAAATTGCAGTGGGCACAGGAAGGAGTAAAAGGTAAAAACAGAGATGTAAAAGTGCATCACTCTTTCAAGTAGTTTGGTAGAAGATGGGAAGGGGGACCTATAGCTTTGTCACCTTTGCACATTTGCAAGCCCATGTAGCATCCTTCTCTGGGAGAGCCTATGGCAACATTAGATATGGGAGCATGCCCTGGAGATGGCTCTGTAGCAGACCTCCCACTCTGTAGTTGCCAGCCAGAGATCACATTTCAGTACTGTGTCACAGGACCCCTGCACCCCCATGTGTCCACCTGATCTGGGGTACAAGACTAGGGAAAGCAATGAGAAATACTTGTCCACCTGGAGGCAAAGTTTGTGAAGAAATTTTCTTTCACTGCTTAGTATTAATAATGCCCTTGGTTGGGAAGCCACCCATGTCCTCACATGGGCCAAGTTTAATTCTATTCTGTTCTATTCAACAAACTTATCCCTAGGTATTCTGTGTGAGGCCCTGCTTTAGCTCAAGGTCTACAGCACGGATAAAAGAGGTTCCTGCCCTCAAGAAACTCAATCTCTCTGGGGAAGCAAGAAGCAAAAGTAGCATTTCATTATAGTCTGATGAATATAGGTACAGTGGAGGAATGAATGACAGGTTGTGAGGATCCAGATGACAGGCAGTTAGACCAACCTGGGGCATCTCAGATGGTTCTAGAGCCGAGTCTTGAAAGATGGGTGAGAATTATCCAGGTAGCTGAGAAAAAAAAACCTAAAGAAATACTCAGGAGTATGAACCAAAGTGTGTGGTTAGTTAATCACATGAGGGTATGGCTAACGTGGGAGTGCTGGGAGCTGTGAGATGTGCCTAGAGAGGGAGGCGGGGCCTGGCCCTGGAAGGACTAACATGTCACATCCAGATTCCTGGGTCTTATTGTATAGATAATGGTGGGCTATGGTTACTATAGTGATTTGAGCAGGAAGCGGCTTGAATGTTTTAGTCTTTTACAGAGATTATTCTGACTGAAGTAGCTGTGTGTGTGTGTGTGTGTGTGTGTGTGTGTGTGTGTGTAAAAGTGTAAAGGTGAGCTGGGCAGAGACCAGTTTGGAATATAAAGTGACAGACCAAGTAAGAAATCATGGCCTGAATGAGGCCAGAGGAAGTGAGATTGGAGAGGACAGGCAAAACTGTTTTTTAGTGACCGAATGCTCTGGTAGAGAGTTGGGGGCTTTAGGTGCCTCTGGAATTCTGGCCGTGTTGACTAGAAGTGCTTTTGTGGCTCAGTGAGAACCGTCTGCTTGTCTAAATGATGATTCTCATAGACATTTTCAAAACAGGGTGGAGTTTGGAGGCAGAAGATGGAGCTATATAGAGTCAAAGCAAGGAGGGGGGAAAAAGAACATGAAGGAAAGCAATAAAGAGAAATGGAGAGGGCATGCTATTATTTGCTGTCTCGACCCATGTCTTAGCTCACCTTCAGTTTTCCAGCAATACTTTTTCTCTATTTTTAAATTTTGCATTACTAAATACCTTAAAAAATGACCATAGGACATTGATGGAGTTACCATGGTTTGCGAGTGTCTGAGAAGCAAGTTCTAGAAGCACTATGTTGGTGGCCAAGTATGTGCTTATATGATTTTATCAGACATCCATACGGAGCAATGAAAGCCAATAATTTTTGGGGGGGTTGCTGAAGTGGAAGAAATGACAAGCGTTAAATAAGCAATGAGAAAAATGTAAAAGGAACCAGTAAGCACCACTATCGTTAAATGGACCCTGCATACTCATCCCTCAGAGTGTATTTCAGTTGGTTCTGGGTGTGTTGTGTGTTGCACCAGGTGGCCAGTTTGCTCATTTGGTTGGAATCCTGGAGTAATGAGGTCAGAATTAGGGGCTTAATATTCCTGCCGGCCATTGGTTTTAACCTAGTCCGTGACCCCAGAAGGACACTTTAAACCTCATCATCCTCCTAACTTTTGTCTTTGGGTGCAGGGGGGCACCAAGCAGAACGTATAGATGGCTTTCCAGCGCGTCTGTCTTCACCAGCAGAAAGCTGTGCTCAGATAGGTAGGATTACTCTTTACATGAAAAGAGCAGGCTGTTCCATAATTAGAAAAATTAGAAACTGCTGTGAGAAAGGCAATAACTGGTTGCTGTTGAATACCCATTCTTGAATTTGGGTTGCAAGAAATGGGGATCTGGGAGCCTTGTTAATTTTATGGCCTGTGATGAGAGTTTTTTTTTGTTTTTTTTTTTTAACATCTTTATTGGGGTATAATTGCTTTACAATGGTGTGTTCGTTTCTGCTTTATAACAAAGTGAATCAGTTATACATATACATATGTTCCCATATGTCTTCCCTCTTGTGTCTCCCTCCCTCCCACCCTCCCTATCCCACCCCTCCAGGCTGTCACAAAGCACTGAGCCAATATCCCTGTGCCATGCAGCTGCTTCCCACTAGCTATCTACCTTAGGTTTGTTAGTGTGTATATGTCCATGACTCTCTCTCGCCCTGTCACAGCTCACCCTTCCCCCTCCCCATATCCTCAAGTCCGTTCTCCAGTAGGTCTGCGTCTTTATTCCTGTCTTACCCCTAGGTTCTTCATGACATTTTTTTCCTTAAATTCCATATATATGTGTTAGCATACGGTATTTGTCTTTTTCTTTCTGACTTACTTCACTCTGTATGACAGACTCTAGGTCTATCCACCTCATTACAAATAGCTCACTTTCATTTCTTTTTATGGCTGAGTAATATTCCATTGTACATATGTGCCACATCTTCTTTATCCATTCATCCGATGATGGGCACTTAGGTTGTTTCCATCTCCGGGCTATTGTAAATAGAGCTGCAATGAACATTTTGGTACATGACTCTTTTTGAATTTTGGTTTTCTCAGGGTATATGCCCAGTAGTGGGATTGTTGGGTCATATGGTAGTTCTATTTGTAGTTTTTTAAGGAACCTCCATACTGTTCTCCATAGTGGCTGAACCAATTCACATTCCCACCAGCAGTGCAAGAGTGTTCCCTTTTCTCCACACCCTCTCCAGCATTTATTGTTTCTAGATTTTTTGATGATGGCCATTTTGACTGGTGTGAGATGATATCTCATTGTGGTTTTGATTTACATTTCTCTAATGATTAATGATGTCGAGCATTCTTTCATGTGTTTGTTGGCAGTCTGTATATCTTCTTTGGAGAAATGTCTATTTAGGTCTTCTTCCCATTTTTGGATTGCGTTGTTTGTTTTTTTGTTATTGAGCTGCATGAGCTGCTTGTAAATTTTGGAGATTAATCCTTTATTCTGTTGATTCATTTGCAAATATTTTCTCCCATTCTGAGGGTTGTCTTTTGGTCTTGTTTATGGTTTCCTTTGCTGTGCAAGAGCTTTGAAGTTTCATTAGGTCCCATTTGTTTATTTTTGTTTTTATTTCCATTACTCTAGGAGGTGGGTCAGAAAGGATCTTGCTGTGATTTATGTCATAGGGTGTTCTGCCTATGTTTTCCTCTAATTAAGAGTTTGATAGTGTCTGGCCTTACATTTAGGTCTTTAATCCATTTTGAGCTTATTTTTGTGTATGGTGTTAGGGAGTGATCTAATCTCATACTTTTACATGTACCTGTCCAGAGAGTTTTTATATCACTGTATTGGTGTACTTAACTGATGACACGCAGAACACTGGTAGTCGATAGGCCTAGACTTAACACATGAAACGTCTTACTCAGTGTGACTAGATTGCCTGCCTACTTTTATTTTAGGACATTTTGTGTTTAATGATTTGTGCCACATCTTGGGGTGATCCTCTCACTTGATGCAGTGGAGATGAAATAGATTATATTTTACACTACCAGTGTTATGTTTAAAAAACCTGTTTGTTACTCAAGTATAAACATCTGTATCTAATTCAGGGATGAATTCAGGTTTTGTGGGGACTGAAACTTACATGACATTTGGGGTGAGCCCTCTTTGAGAGAAAGAAAACTTATAAAATCTGTTATGAAGTGATTATTAAAACTCATTCTTTCCTTTAAGTTGATGAAATTAAAAAAAATATTAATAGCTGAGAAAAGATTGCCTTGTTTCATAAGTATTTAGGTTCCCTTTTTTATTTATTTTTATAATTTAATTTTATTTATTTATTTAAACAGCAGGTTCTTATTAGTCATCCATTTTATACACATCAGTGTATACATTTCAATCCCAATCTCCCAATTCATCACACCACCACCCTCAGCCCCCGTCACTTTCCCCCGTTGGTGTCCATATGTTTGTTCTCTACATTTGTGTCTCAATTACTGCCCTGCAAACCGGTTCATCTGGACCATTTTTCTAGGTTCCATATATATGCGTTAATATACGATATTTGTTACTCTCTTTCTGACTTGCTTCACTCTGTATGACAGTCTCTAGATCCATCCACATCTCTACAAATGACCCAGTTTCGTTCCTTTTTATGGTTGAGTAATATTCCATTGTATATATATACCACATCTTCTTTATCCATTCGTCTGTCGATGGGCATTTAGGTTGCTTCTGTGACCTGGCTATTGTAAATAGTGCTGCAATGAACATTGGGGTGTGTGTGTCTTTTTGAATTATGGTGTTCTCTGGGTATATGCCCAGTAGTGGGATTGCTGGGTCATATGGAAATTCTATTTTTAGTTTTTTTAAGAACCTCCATACTGCCCTCCATAGTGGCTATATCAATTTACATTCCCACCAATAGTGGAAGAGGGTTCCGTTTTCTCCACATCCTCTCCAGCATTTGTTGTTTGTAGATTTTCTGATGGTGCCCATTCTAACTGGTGTGAGGTGATACCTCATTGTAGTTTTGATTTGCATTTCTCTAATAATTAGTGATGTTGAGCAGCTTTTCATGTGCTTCTTGGCCATCTGTATGTCTTCTTTGGAGAAACATCTATTTAGGTCTTCTGCCCATTTTTGGATTGGGTTGTTTGTTTCTTTATTATTAATAACAATAAATATTGAGCTGTTTATATATTTTGGAGATTAATCCTTTGTCCATTGATTCATTTGCAAATATTTTCTCCCATTCTGAGAGTTGTCTTTTTGTCTTGTTTTTAGTTTCCTTTGCTGTGCAAAAGCTTTGAAGTTTCATTAGGTCCCATTTGTTTATTTTTGGTTTTATTTCCATTACTCTAGGAGGTGGATCAAAAAAGACCTTGCTGTGATTTATGTCAAAGAGTGTTCTGCCTATGTTTTCCTCTAAGAGTTTTATAGTGTCCGGTCTTACATTTAGGTCTCAAATCCATTTTGAGTTTATTTTTGTTTCTGGTGTTAGGGAGTGTTCTAACTTCATTCTTTTACATGTAGCTGTCCAGTTTTCCCAGCACCACTTATTGAAGAGACTGTCTTTTCTCCACTGTATATCCTTACCTCCTTTGTCTTGGATGAGTTGACCATAAGTGAGTGGGTTTATCTCTGGGATTTCTATCCTGTTCCATTGATCTATGTTTCTGTTTTTGTGCCAGTACCATATTGTCTTAATTACTGTAGCTTTTTAGTATAGTCTGAAGTCAGGGAGTCTGATTATTCCAGCTCCGTTTTTTGCCCTAAAGACCACTTTGGCTATTCAGGGTCTTTGGTGTCTCCCTACAAATTTTAACAGTTTTTGTTCTAGTTCTGTAAAAAATGCCATTGGTAATTTGATAGTGATTGCATGAATCTGTAGATTGCTTTGGGTAGTGTAGTCATTTTCATAATATTGATTCTTCCAATCCAAGAATGTGGTATATCTCTCCATCTGTTGGTGTCATCTTTAATTTCTTTCATCAGTGTCTTATTGTTTTCTGCATACGTGTCTTTTGTCTCCCCAGGTAGGTTTATTCCTAGGTATTTTATTCTTTTTGTTGCAGTGGTAAATGGGAATGCTTCCTTCATTTCTCTTTCAGATTTTTCATCATTAGTGTATAGGAATGAAAGAGATTTCTACACATTAATTTTGTATGCTGCAACTTTACTAAATTCATTGATTAGCTCTAGTAGTTTTCTGGTGGCATCTTTAGGATTCTCTATGTATAGTATCATGTCATCTGCAAACAGTGACAGTTTTATGTCTTCTTTTCCAATTTGTATTCCTTCTATTTCTTTTTCTTCTCTGATTGCCATGGCTAGAAGTTCCAAAACTGTGTTGAATAATAGTGGTGAGAGTGGACATCCTTGTCTCATTCCTGATCTTAGAGGAAATGCTTTCAGTTTTTCACCATTGAGAATGATGTTTGCTGTAGGTGTGTCATATATGACCTTTATTATGTTCAGGTAGGTTCCTTCTATGCCCAGTTTCTGGAGAGGTTTTATCATAAATTGGTGTTGAATTTTGTCAGAAGCTTTTTCTGCATCTATTGAGATGATCATATGGTTTTTGTTCTTCAATTTGTTATTATGGTGTATCACATTGATTGATTTCCATATATTGAAGAATGCTTGCATCCCTGGGGTAAACCCCACCTGATGGTGGTATATGATCCTTTTAATGTGTTGCTGGATTCTGTTTGCTAGTATTTTGCTGAGGATTTCTGCATCTATATTCATCAGTGATATTGGTCTGTAATTTTCTTTTTTTGTAGTATCTTTGTCTCGTTTTGGTATCAGGGTGATGGTGGCCTCATAGGATGAGTTTGTGAGGGTTCCTTCCTCTGCAATGTTTTGGAAGAGTCTGAGAAAGATGGCTGTTAGCACTTCTCTAATTGTTTGATAGAATCACCTGTGAAGCCATCTGGTCCTGGACTTTCGTTTGTTGGAAGATTTTTTATCACAGTCTCAATTTCATTACTTGTGATTGGTCTGTTTGTATTTTCTATTTCTTCCTGGTTCAGTGTTGGAAGGTTATACCTTTCTAAGAATTTGTCCATTTCTTCCAGGTTGTCCATTTCATTGGCATAGAGTTGCTTGTAGTAGTCTCAGGATGCTTTTTATTTCTGCGTTGTCTGTTGTAACTTCTCCTTTTTCATTTCTAATTGTATTGATTTGAATCCTCTCCCTCTTTTACTTGATAAGTCTGGCTAATGGTTTATCAATTTTGTTTATCTTCTCAAAGAACCAGCTTTTAGTTTTATTGATCTTTGCTATTGTTTTCTTTGTTTCTATTTCATTTATTTCTGCTCTGATCTTCATGATTTCTTTCCTTCTGCTAACTTTGGGTTTAGTTTGTTCTTCTTTCTCTAGTTTCTTTAGGTGTTAGGTTAGATTGTTTATTTGAGATTTTTCTTGTTTCTTGTGGTAGGCTTTTATAGCCATAAACTTCCCTCTTAGAACTGCTTTTGCCACACCCCATAGGTTTTGGATTGCCATGTTTTCATTGTTATTTGTCTCTAGGTATTTTTTGATTTCCTCTTTGATTTCTTCAGTGATCTCTTGGTAATTTAGTAATGTATTGTTTAGCCTCCATGTGTTTGTGTTTTTTACTTTTTTTCCCTGTAATTGATTTTTAATCTCATAGCGTTGTGGTCAGAAAAGATGCTTGATATGATTTCAGTTTTCTTAAATTTACTGAGGCTTGATTTGTGACCCAAGATGTGGTATATCCTGGAGAATATTCCATGCACACTTGAGAAGAAAGTGTAATCTGCTGTTTTTGGAGGCAATGTCCTATAAATATAAATTAAATCTATCTGGTCTATTGTGTCATTTGAAGCTTGTGTTTTCTTATTTTTATTTTTTGGATGATCTGTTCATTGGTGTAAGTGAGGTGTTAAAGTCCCCCACTATTATTGTGTTACTGTCAATTTCCTCTTTTATAGCTGTTAACAGTTGCCTTATGTATTGATGTGCTCCTATGTTGTGTGCATATATATTTATAATTATGTCTTCTTCTTGGATTGATCCCTTGATCATTATGTAGTGTCCTTCCTTGTCTCTTGTAACATTCTTTATTTTAAAGTCTATTTTATCTGATATGCGTATTGCTACTCCAGATTTCTTTTGATTTCCATTTGCATGGAATATCTTTTTCCATCCCCTCACTGTCAGTCTGTATGTGTCCCTAGGTCTGAAGTGGGTCTCTTGTAGACAGCATATATATGGGTCTTGTTTTTGTATCCATTCAGCAAGCCCGTGTCTTTTGGTTGGAGCATTTAATCCATTCACGTTTAAGGTAATTATCAATATGTATGTTCCTATTGCCACTTTCTTAATTGTTTTGGGTTTGTTTTTGTAGGTCCTTTTCTTCTCTTGTGTTTCCCACTTAGAGAAGTTCCTTTAGCATTTGTTGTAGTGCTGTTTTGGTGGTGCTGAATTCTCTTAGCTTTTGCTTGTCTGCAAAGCTTTTGATTTCTCCATGGAATCTGAATGAGATCCTTGCCTGGTAGAGTAATCTTGGTTGTAGGTTCTTCCCTTTCATCACTTTATATATATCATGCCACTCTCTTGTGGCTTGTAGAGTTTCTGCTGAGAAATCAGTTGTTAACCTTATGGGAGTTCCCTTGTATGTTCTTTGTCTTTTTTCCCCTGCTGCTTTCAGTAATTTTTCTTTGTTTTTAATTTTTGCCAATTTGATTACTATGTGTCTTGGCATGTTTCTCCTTGGGTTTATCCTGTATGGGACTCTCTGCGCTTCCTGGACTTGGGCGGCTATTTCCTTTCCCATGTTAGGGAAGTTTTCGACTCTAATCTCTTCAAATATTTTCTTGGGTCCTTGCACTCTCTCTTCTCCTTCTGGGACCCCTATAATGCAAATGTTTTTGCGTTTCATGTTCTGCCAGAGGTCTCTTAGGCTGTCTTCATTTCTTTTCTTTTTTCTATTCTGCAACAGTGAATTCTACCATTCTGTCTTCCAGGTCACTTATCCGTTCTTCTGCCTCAGTTATTCTGCTATTGATTCCTTCTAGTATATTTTTCATTTCAGTTATTGTATTATTCATCTCTGTTTGTTTGTTCTTTAATTCTTCTAGATCTTTGTTGAACATTTCTTGCATCTTCTCGATCTTTGCCTCCATTCTTTTTCCAAGGTCCTGGATCATCTTCACTATCATTATTCTGAATTCTTTTTCTGGAAGGTGCCTATCTCCACTTCATTTAGTTGTTTTTCTCGGGTTTTATCTTGTTCCTTCATCTGGTATATAGCCCTCTGCCTTTTCATCTTGTCTGTCTTTCTTTGAATGTGGTTTTTGTTCCACAGGCTGCAGGGTTGTAGTTCTTCTTGCTTCTGCTCTCTGCCCTTTGGTGGATGAGGCTGTCTAAGAGGCTTGTGGAAGTTTCCTGATGGGAGGGACTGGTGGTGGGTAGAGCTGGCTGTTGCGTTGGTGGGCAGATCTCAGTAAAACTTTAATTTGCTTGTCTGCTGATGGGTTTGGCTGGGTCCCCTCCCTGTTGGTTGTTTGCCCTGAGGTGACCCAACACTGGATCCTACCCGGGCTCTTTGGTGGGGCTGATGGCGGCCTCTGGGATGGCTCATGCCAAGGAGTACTTCCCAGTACTTCTGCTGCCAGTGTGCTTGTCCTTGCGGTGAGCCATAGCCACCCCCCGCCTCTGCAGGAGACCCTCCAACACTAGCAGGTAGGTCTGGTTTAGTCTCCTGTGGGGTCACTGCTCCTTTCCCTGGGTCCTGATGCACACACTACTTTGTGTGTGCCCTCCAAGAGTGGAGTCTCTGTTTCTTCAGTCCTGTTGAAGTCTTAGAATCAAATCCCGCTAGCCTTCAAAGTCTGATTCTCTAGGATCTTTTCCCATTGCTGGCCCCCAAGTTGGGAAACCTGATGTGGGGCTCAAAACCCTCACTCCAGTGGGTGGACTTCTGTGGTATAAGTGTTTTCCAATTTGTGAACCACCCACCCAGCAGTTATGGGGTTTGATTTTATTGTGATTGTGCCCCTCCTACTGTCTCATTATGGCTTCTCCTTTGTCTTTGGATGTGGGGTATCTTTTTTGGTGAGTTCCAGTGTCTTCCTCTCAATGATTTTTCAGCATTTAGTTGTGATTCCAGTTTTCTCGCAAGAGGGAGTGAGAGCACGTCTTTCTCCTCTGCCATGTTGAACCAATCTCCACCTTGGCTTGTTGATAGTAATTTAAGTCAGGCCTTTCTTTACATTGTATTTTTCTCATTATATCTCACATCATTGATAAAGTATTATAGATTCTTTTCCTTGAAATCTTGTTCCCTTTTATTTTTCTTTTCCTTTGTGCTTAGTCTAGTTTTCAGTTGCTCATAGGGGGCCGCATGCAGAAACCTTGCACCCAGCACTTCAGAACAGAGTTCTAGTGCACAAACAGCTGCACCGACACCTCAGCTCTGAGGGACACTGTACAGAAGCTCCATGAATGACACTGAAAGTCAAGATGGCGGTGGTAGGCTGTGTGCAGGGTCTCTGCACCTGGCTCTGTGATCTGAAGCCACCTCTTAAGTCTTTATCAGTAATGTCACGTACATTGTTAGAACTGTGGTCAAACTTGGGAAAACTTCTTCAGGCCTCTTTTTCGATGAGCTGTAAGATCTTAGGGCAGAGACTAATCTTAAATACTTTTGGAATTGATTATTCTCAGTAGCCAGCTTGTTACCATAACTGTTTCTTACTTTTGCTAATTTAAAAAATATATATGACCGTGTGAGCACATTGCTAGGACCCCATCCAAGGCCTTCCAAGGGACTAGTGCAAATGACGACTCTTAAAGCTTAAGCTCCATTGTAAATTCATCTTGGATCTAACAGCAGTATAATTTTCACGGAATCTTTCCGAACAGCATTGTATTCAGTAGTCTAATGAGGCAGCATAACCCTTGACACTTAGATACAATGAGTCATTTGAGGAAGAAGTCAGATTTTGAGTGATCCTTATGGGTTTTTAAATAAAGCACAGCTCAATTCTTATCTCTTGGTTTGACTGGCAGACAATGGCTTCTTTTAAGGTTGTTATGTTAATATCTTTTTATCTATTACAAGATTTAATTTATCCTTGATAGCTTGTAAAGAGACTAAGTTCTCATGTAAAAGCAGGAAAATATTTTTAAAGATGTTATCTTTTATGGTATGTCCTTTATAGTCCACTGACTATATTAGTTGTAGGCATATAGAATATCAAGTCATTTTGACAGATAATATATAAATAAAACATATAGTGTGTCCAAGCCATCATCTTGTACAGAGCATCTTTAACATTTTAAAATGCTATTTCTAAACTTTAAAATGAAGCTTGTTACTTAAGAAAGATTTCAGAATAGATACATAGATCCCACTGCACTCTATAGAGTTTTCTGTTAAATGTACCAAGGTCTGCATTAAGCATACTGAGTTTCATTAAAGATGCTTGGGCTTCCCCCCCTTTTCTGTGCTTCTTACTCCTTCTATGTATACAAACCCAGCAACCTAATCAAGTCGCCTTTGATCAAATTTAATTTGGATTTTTCCCTAGTAATGCTGTCTGTAGGCAGATAAATAGAATTTAATTAAAATAAACATCCACAAGATTCAATCGAGCTTAATTATCTGATTTGACTTGGTAAAATTTGGCAGAAAGTCTAGACGTTATAAGATACACCTATACTTGACTTGGATAAAAGTTTAGTAAAACAGAGCCCAGCATTTAGAAAAGGGAGAGGAGAAGGGAAATCCAGTTGTAAAAGCTCTTTATACGTTTAGGTAGAATTCTAAATACATGAAACATGTGCTGTTGAATTTGTACCCACAGTAAAAATCGGGTTGTTTCTTGTTTTTCTGTTCTGTTACAACTGTAAAATGAAAGTGTGAAAGGCTAGGCAATCCACTTATTAAGTAGCAATTTCGATTGACAAGCTACTTTCTCAAATTTGATTTCGGGTTCACTTGACTAAATGCTTCTCAGCCTTTAAAGTGGACATGAATAATCCAGAGACTTTGTGAAAATATAGATTCTAATTCAGTGAGTCCCAGTGATGCCCACACTGTTGGTCTGAGGTCCACACTCTGAGTAGCAAGACCTCAGACAGTGAAGTGACAATAGTTGATATGGGACGGTTGCCACCACTATCACCACCATAATTGTACTGATAATGATATTTAAATAACACTACCTCTCAATCGTGGAGTGGTTTTATATTATTTCTGTTATCTCAGTTTGGTCTTCACATTGTATAATGCCACGTGCTTTAGCTCAGCTTGATTGTCACTGTTTGTAAAGTTAGTTACGTAAGAATATTTATATGAGTCTTTCCCACTCCAGGCCAGCGTGAGCAACAAAGTGTAGACAGATTTCTCTTTCAGAATGTGTTCTCCAAACCTCTTCACTTTCTCACTGAGGATTCCTTCAACTGAGCATCTCCTTTGCTCACCCTGATATTTTCTGAGTCAGTCCCGTGAACATTGTCTTTAGTCTGTGTCTTTATTCTTCAAGACTGGTCATCTCATTGTCCTCCACACAGGCTAGTTTCATTCCTGATTCCAAATTCTGCACATGTAGTCCCTTGACTAAGAATGCTCATGTTTATATCTCCTGTCCTTCACAAAGTCTCCCTGAAAGCTCCCCCTGCAGGCACAGGCTCTGAGTGGCCTGCTTACTTATCATCTGACAGAGCTGAGCAGGGTGAAGCCACTCCATAGCTGTCCGTTGGAATTGTATTGATGTATTCACGGAGCCGTTCTTTAGCTTCCTTATGTGCTACATTTCAAAGGGACCCAACATTTGTGCTCATTAACTCACAAAGTTATTTCTTTTAGACAATGGATCACGGAAATCTCTGTAGTTGGACTTGCTGAGGTATGACAGTGGAACACTGCCTTAGCACACACATGCTCAGATATAACACAAGTTATAAATAAAACTGCATTAAAAGCCACAAAGTTAATAGGTAATGAATGTGTAAAGTGAAAGTTTTGATTTAGAGAAAAGGAGGCAGTTAGACAATTAAATACTAATTTCAAGGAATTTTCACATAAGGTCAGTACAATTAAATATTAATAACTATTAGTACCTCTGTGGAGTTATTTAGTCTATAGGGAAATGTCCTATAGAATACCCTCACGTGGAGGATGTTTGTTAAAAAAGTCATATGATACATTTTTATTTTTTTCCCTGTTACGTAGAGATTTAGCACATGCAACAAGGTGACAGATATGCCCAAAGGATACCGCTGAGAAAAGTGGTTAAACCAAAGCAGGAGTCTGAGTGAAGTTCTGAACAAGGGTGAGACCAGGTGGCAGTTACCCGATGGGCCATTTGCCAGCAGACATTCTTGGATTGTTATTTTCTCTGATCGCCACCCTGGAGGGGGTTCTGGAGATGATGCAAAAGTCTAAAACCTTCCTGTGGGACTTCGTAGTAAGGAAAAAAAAATGCAGTCTGCATCCAGATTATGTGCTTGATTATGTAGAAAGATGGGTAAACCTTGGATCTTGGAATGTCACGGGCAGGGGATCTGAGATCCAATAAATTCCCTCCTTGACATCCAACCTGTAGGATTTTATTTTCTAACTACCCAGAGCATTTAGTGTCAGTGCATGTTCATTATATTGATGTGCCTGCCTGTCTGGGTGAAATCGTTGCAGTTGGGACGCACAGTGGTCCTCCAGGCAGGGGGTTGCAACACAGCACTTGCTCTGGGGACGGTGCTTGCTCTGGGGACAGTGCTGGGTGGAAATCCCACTCACTATTCCACTCAACAGCAGTGTGACCTTAACCATGTTTCCAAACTCATCTGAGCCTTGGTTTATCTGTAAAATGGTGATAATAATAGTACCCACCTCAAAGGTTTTATGAAAATTAAATGAGTCAAATGAAAGTTTTGATTTAGAGGAAAGAAGGCAGTTAGACAATTAAGTACTAATTTAAAGGAATATTCAGGTAAGTCCAAGAGACTAAATAATAACTAACAATGAGCACTTCTATGTAGCACTATTTAAAAGGGCCTCAGTTCCTAACAAATTGTAAGCACTCTATAAATATTAACTATCATCCTCATCATCATGATTACTGTTGTGGATATAAGAAAAAGACAAGGGCTGCATCTGTAGAAATCATTTGACTTTTGTAACGTGCTTATGTAAACAGTACCTGTGTCTGTGTGTGCTCAATAAATGCTAGTTGTTACTGTTAGAATTGCTATTATTGGGCTTCCCTGGTGGCGCAGCGGTTGAGAGTCCGCCTGCCGATGCAGGGGACACGGGTTTGTGCCCCGGTCTGGGAAGATCCCACATGCCGCGGAGCGGCTGGGCCCGTGAGCCATGACCGCTGAGCCTGCGCGTCCGGAGCCTGTGCTCCGCAACGGGAGAAGCCACAACAGTGAGAGGCCCGCGTACTGCAAAAAAAACAAAACAAAAGAATTGCTATTATTTTTCTAGTGCTCGCTCTCAGCTGACCTCTGGAGTATCCATCACAGTGAATAGTGCAGAGAATGCATGCAGTAAATACGTGTACAATTAATTTTATATTTTAAGGCAACTGTTAACTATTAACCCACTGGAGTGGTAATTTTCTGAGTGGTTTTTCTTTGCTAAACCATTGATAACTTTATTTCTGCTGTTGAGACTTTTTTCATGGCCAAGAGTTTTTCTTCCATCTTTCCATTTGGAAAATGCCAGTGTCTTCTAATTTTCTAATGCACAGTCTCAACTGCCCATTACTTGGTAGTTAGGTCTCTAAATATCATCTATGAGGCTGATCTCCTTTAAACCTTAGATAACAGCCTCACGTTTACAATAAAAGTCGTCCTCAGTTTTCTAAAGCTCTAAATAGGAGGAAATTTAGTAGAATGTTAAATCAGGAAAAGGTTCCTTGGAGGTGACTCGGTCCAGCATCCTCCTTTTATTGATAAGGAGATATGACTTGTCCGTCATCACCCAGCAGGTCAGAGACAAACCCAGGACAATAGTCCTACAGACCATACTCTAAAATGTATGTTGCATAAATGTGCACGGCTGCATGTCCGTTAATTTCAGATGGTTGAAGAATATAAATTAAAGCTACTTAAGGCTCCTGAGAAAATGTAGTGGGAAGAGAAGTGATAGAATCCTAAAAAAAATCTAACATATTGGCTGATGGCCTCCTAAATTGTACAGATTACTGGGCCATTTCTGAATATGGCCTTGGACAGTTAAAAAGGACATCTCTTTAATCCTTGTCAAATGCAGGACCTGGTGTGTCATAAGTGCTTTCAACTTTTAGGGAGAAAGAACAAAAAATCATGCGAAAGAATTTATGTAAGAGAGACTGAATCAGTGCTTTTTTTTCTTTTTTCTTTTTTTTTTTTTTTTTTAATTTTTTGCTGTATGCGGGCCTCTCACTGTTGTGGCCTCTCCCGTTGCGGAGCACAGGCTCCGGACGCGCAGGCTTAGCGGCCATGGCTCACGGGCCCAGCCGCTCCGCGGCATGTGGAATCTTCCCAGACCGGGGCACGAACCCGTGTCCCCTGCATCGGCAGGCGGACTCTCAACCACTGCGCCACCAGGGAAGCCCCACGGGTGCCTCATTTATGGTGAGAGTGAGAACTCTTTCCAAGCGTGATTGCGCAAAGCGATGCTGAGCCTCCCTGCCTGTCACCCTGTTGGGATCCTGCTCTCTGTGATCTGGGGCCACTCTGTCTCTGTTTGCCTAATTGTGACTTGTGCTTTTGCCCTCTGGTTCTCACTGGCCCCTTTGATGCTTTCCAGCAAGTCTTTACAAAGCAGCAGGACAGAATGGGAAGGTAAGCAATCATTTCACATGAAAAGAGGGCAGCAAAATCCAGGTGGGGCTTCCTGCGGAGATGCTCCCTTCCAAGGCTGTGACCACCCAGCCTAAGCAAACACTGTGACTAGAGCCAGCAAATGGCAGTTACAGCCTGCAGCATCAGTCCACCTTCTAAAATAAGTTTAAATTGACTATTTTTTTTTTTTAAATCTTTTCCCTAGGTGTCTCCTTGGGATATCTAAGGGTTGAATTAGATTTTCTCCATCTCTAAGTATATGTCCATGCTAAAGGTTTTAGGTTTAGTTTTTCTTTTATTTGCTTCTCATGCTTATCAGTTCACCAGTTCACTCTTTCTTTTTTCTTATGTAACTAAGGAACTTAACGAAGGGTCGTGGTAGGAAATATGGTTTCTCTCAGGTGCTTTAAAGAAAGATACTTTAGGGGCTTCCCTGGTGGTGCAGTGGTTGAGAGTCCGCCTGCCGATGCAGGGGACACGGGTTCCTGCCCCGGTCCGGGAAGATCCCACATCTTCCTGCGCGTCCGGAGCCTGTGCTCCGCAACGAGAGAGGCCACAACAGTGAGAGGCCCAAGTACTGCAAAAATAAAAAAAATTAAAAAAAGAAAGAAAGATACTTTAATTAAAGGAGTAGTCACCGAAATGTGGGCAGGTTGAGGAAACTGACACAAAATGTTGAGTCACTCAGAGCCTAGCGATCGGTGGAAACTGTTCCTAACCCCCTCAGCCTAAAGGGGGTCAAGGGAAAGAGTGTTACTGGAACCCAGTGACAGTGAGAGCCGCGAAGGACAGGGCACCCAGCAGAGCTGTTGTCCTAGAACTGTGGTTCTCAGTCTTGTCTCCTTATTGGAATCACCAGGGGAAATTTAAACATACTAGCACCTGGGTGCCAGCCCCAGAGATTCTGATTTCATTGATCTTTCATTGATCTTTGGTGTGGGCATCAGGATTTTTAAAGCTGTTCAAGTAATTGTAATGTACAGCCAAGTTAGAGAAACAGAGTCATAGAGGGACCCAGCCACTGACTGAGGTACAGCGTCAGAGCTGTGTGAACGGGGAAGAAATACCTGGTCTCTCTCCTCCCACCCTCTGACATCCTGCTGATGCCTCCAGTCAGAAGCCAGACAGCAAGGTAGGTCAGGGGATGCAGTCAGCCTGGGTCAGCTTTCTGTAGCCCACGTGGTAGGGAAGGATGTAGAATAACCAGCTCAGAGTTTACAAGGAAACCCAATAGACAGCCTCTGCCTCTTCCCCACAAAGAAATTAGAAATGACAGATTCACACTTTCCCTATTAAGGTGGGCTCACTCATGCTGTTTTGGTATTGAGCTGGGTGTCCTTCCGGTGTAAAGGCCTTCTAAAGGGCTCTGGTACCTCTTTCAATGTTCCTCTGGGTATTAGTGACTCTCCTGCTGCTGGCCAGGCAGGACTTTAAGGTCTGTTGGGATGCAGATATGCATACATGCACATTTTGCTATTGCAAAACCCCAAGTGCTGGTGGGAGCCATGAAGTGCAGAGTTCCAAAGTGAAATGAGACATCAGAGATATCTTTTGGGGGGAAGTTGAGACCAGAGCAATGAGTCCCACCTGGGCTGGTCCTTGCCATCTGTGTGACAGGTGGCCCAGTCCTTCCTCGTGGGTACAGAATTGTAGGAGAAGGTGGCAGGAGTGAGGGAGGGATTTTTAGTAATGAGCTTTGCGTTTCCATGTGAGAACCAAGCCTGGACTTAAATAGCAGTACACAAATACTTTCTCACAAGTACTGGATCAGATACATGCCATTTTCCCTCCTTTCATAGGGAAGATGGGCAGTGACTACATGTTTAGGTTCAACCGTGGATGAAGCCACACCCTATTCCTGATAAGGACACAATATTCACTGGCCACTCTCTCCAAGGGTTGGCTTCAAATGAGACATCAGTGAAGCAGAAGTAAACTGCCCACAGCTTCTTTACCAGTTTCTTCTACCTTAAGCCTCACATTATACTGGACTCCTTCGGAAGAAAAACAGGATCCCTGGTGAGCAGCAGTGTGCGTGTCCTAACTGGTGCCAGTGCATATATCTGTGGGCTCATTACACAAGCCGTGCTTACATCTGGGGGCATATTTCACATTGTGGATGCCCTGTACTTCTGATTTCCTCCCAAATCATACTGACAAAGGCCACTTACAATGTCTTTATAAACTTCAAGGGGGTACAGAAGGATTAAAGAAATGATTTTTACAAGTGTTGTGAAGGTGACTATTTTATACCAAATGCTTCTTGCTGAAAATTTTAACGTATGCCATTGAAAATACAACTGACCAGTTATAACAATGTAAAAGCATATTAAACATGAGGTGAGAGGCTAGGGGTGGGAGTAGATATTCCTGGAAAAACATCAATTAGGTAAACATAAATTTCCAGATTGAGGAGAAGAAAAAAGACATTTCTAGGTTAATATTGGGCAGGCCAAAAAGTTCATTCTGGGTTTTCCATAAGATGTTAAAAACCTGAACAAACTTTTTGGCCAACCCAGTATAACGTTTATAACATTTATGGAGCATTTAACATTTGTCAGACACTATTGCTAAAAGCTTTACGTCCATTTTATTCTCACAACAACCCTATTAAATAGGAACTATTGTTATCCCCATATTATGGATGAAAAAAACAGAGCTCCAAGAGTTTAAGAAACTTGCCCAAGGTTGTGTAGCTAGAAAGTGGAGAGCCAGGATTCAGACCCTGGTTAATCTGCCTTCAAACCCCAAGCTCATTTTTCTACTGGTAAACTCAACTGAGTCATTGGTTTAAAGTGCCGTTTACCATATTCTCCCCAGGGATCTGTATTTTTTACAAGTTCCTAAGTGATTTTTATGGTCAGGAGAGGTTGGGCCATAGCACACTGTTACTCTGTTTCTTGAGTATATGTGATTTCTTTCCTTTTTCTTAGGCTTCCATTTTCCAAAATATGAATGAGAATACTCTTTTTTGGGTGTTCTACAAGAAATTTTTTTTAAGTTCTATTGTCAAATGTCTCATAAATACTAAATATTATGCCCTTTTCTTGGTGATTAAGACATGATTGTTAGTATATCAAAGAAGCAAAGACGCTTTTTCCAAATAACAGAGAACCTTTTTTTTAAATAACAGCCACATGTGAGCATTCAGTGTACCCTTTAGGGAAGGCAGTCCTGGATACATGCACTCACAAACCCTATGATACTTTTTTTTTTTTTTTTTTTGCGGTACACGGGCCTCTCACTGTCGTGGCCTCTCCCGTTGCGGAGCACAGGCTCCGGACGCGCAGGCTCAGCGGCCATGGCTCACGGGCCTAGCCGCTGAGTGGCATGTGGGATCTTTCCGGACCAGGGCATGAACCCGTGTCCCCTGCATTAGCAGGCGGACTCTCAACCACTGCGCCACCAGGGAAGCCCCCTATGATACTTTTATATGGATTTATTGAACAGTTATTTCTTTTTATACTGTAAAACTTTAATTTTAAGATTTTAATGTTTTTACATTTTGAACATACACGGCAATTCTGTCTAATGCTAGACTATTAAGCTTTGCTCTCTGTAACAAGATGTTAGAAAGTTCTAGATGACTAATACGGTGTAAACAGACTCCTCTTCCCTATAGAGAAATAATGGGTGTTGAACCCTAGGACCCTGTCTTTAGAATAAAAAGACTGAGCTAAACACTGGAGAATGTGTCAGCTGGAGCAGTTGCAATGCTACAAAAGATACCTGGGAAAACAGTGGTTCTGAAGATCCTCTTCTGCTAATGGATATTTGGATATAAAATCCCAGTTTGCTTTTCAAAAATAATATGTTGAGGTTCCTAGACCTGTGCTACCAAGATTGATTTAAGTCTTGCAATTTCCCTAAGAGAATGTTAAATCACAAGGACTTTAGTGTATACAGGAGTTAAGCAATGCTTTTGGTTGATGTTGAATTTCATGGTGACTCCAGAGTCACATAATGAGAGATGTTTTGACCTTGACAAATCCCTTCATATAGAGCCAGGCATAAATGATGGTCCTGGGCCTGCTGGATGGGCACCCGTTCTTATCCTCTCCTGTAATGTTCTGTATCACCAGGGAGCAGCGCCCTGGAGGCTGCACTCCCCAGCCTCCCATGTCTGACTGCCACCTGGGTTTGGTCGGTGGAAGGCATTGTCACCAGATTAGAGGACTGGGAGAAGGAGAAGCCGGGGGTTGATTTCCCCTTTGCTCTCTGCCGTGGCGACATCTCTGTCCTATCTCCTGCCAGAGAAACCTGCTGGAGTGACAACTTCCTCCATGGTTCTGGGCTGTGGCGTCACTACCTCTCCTCTGTGTCCTTTATCGTTTCCTGCTTTGGGCAATCCCTAGGTTGCCTTGGTGTTTCTTATTTGGCTTTTTAGCTTTCCTGTCACCTTTGAAACCAATTCCCTGAATTAAATTCCCTTCACTTGAGTTACTCACCGGTTTGTGTGCTCTTGGTTGGACCCAGACAAAGTTTCCATTTAAATATCAAGTTTGCTGGAGTTAGTTCTTCTGGAAAAATAGTCACAGTCAACTCCACAAGTTGCCGGATTTTCAGAATTTATTGTTTCCACAAATACTTGTTTCAAATCTTGTCTTTTAATGTCATTCATTGTTTAAAATTTAATTACTACTAATAACACTGCAGACATTAATAAATGAAACTTTATACATATTATATAGCAAATTTAACCAAGTTGGAGGTGATTAACACATTACCCTGTGCTCAGTTCAGCTCTGTTTTTATGCTCGCCTGAAAAAGAGCTTCTTTTGACAGCTCTATTTAATTAAAGATTATCTTGTGATGATAAAGCAAGCCTAGATCTAGCCTAGATTTACATGGCATTGCTTTTTCTTAAAACTCTAAGTGATTTGTAGCAAGTTCTCATAAGTATGTGCTTACAACTTTCATTTTCTAAGGACCTGGAAAACAGCCATAATTTTTTTCTTTTAAATTTCAACCCTTCTTAGGGTTTGTATAGAGGTCAAGTCCCAAAAATAGCTCCATGATGTCTGGTTCTTCTTTGATGTAGTTTGATTAATCTTTGTACAGAATTCCTGGCAAATAATAGGCACAAAATAACTATATATCGAATGAATGAATGAATGAATGAACACAAGAACTCTTAAAAATATTTCTCTCTCATATCAATAGAGATTATTAGCTATTTTTAAATGGACTCACAATTAACGAGGAAAAACTTCAGTTATCTTTCTACAAGGTGGATATAGCTGGACGGGTCTTGGTTTGAAATGCAAGCAACCAACTGCATACGGTAGGAGCCATCAGAGCAGAATTCAGGTGCTGACAGTAAAGATTAATAAACCACCTTTCCTTAATTGATAGCATCCAAAGTGCACTCCCCTCAGCCTTTTGTCTGTCAGTTGGCAGGGGATCCAGCAGGTAGATACACTCCATTGCTTGCTGAAATTAAAAAACAGGTAACTTAATCTTCTCATTGCTTTAGACCATGATTTTTTAAAGTTGCATTTGAAACAACAGAACAATTTCTGGGTGAGTAGGTCTTCTTGGTGATTCATAACTTAGTGGATGACATGTTCAAATTTATTAAATTGACCTGAGCATAAAATCATCCAGGAGAACAACAATTAATCTGTAACACTGTAGATGTATTCTTTTAATAACAATACAATCCCCTCTAGTATTATATATTTGTCTATTTTTTAAAGATGGTAGGTAAAGAGTGAGCTTTTCAGTATTTGTGATGTACACTTGTATGAGTAACAGTTCTGGTTTCCTGAATGTGGGTAGGAAGGTGTGCCTAAATGTTTATCTAGAGAGTAAGCAGTTTTTCACATAGAATATATGTTGGATAAATATGAATTTGCTTTAGTTTATGGTATTAATGCAACCTTGTCAAGAACAAATCTGAAAAGTAGTTAAAGATGTTTGATTTTAGAGAATAAATGTACCATCTCTCAAACTATATTATCTTTGTCTAAGAATATTTTTTTTCCCTGAAATGTAATTTCAGGGCTCTGTGATGTGGAAACTGTCAATATATGTAATTGAGAGCAATCTGACTTTGATTATTGTGTGCGTTCTTCAAAGACCATGTTTAGGTGGCCCCACTGGATACTTTTCTGAGGAGCTCCATTCTACTCATAAATAAATACTGACTGAGGCACAATTTTGATCACTGCCTTGTAAATAGTTGGAATGAGGATGTGATATTATCTTCTTATGGAGGGGTCCCCTTTTTATTTGGATCTGTTACATAGAAGATATACTCACTGTAGGTTTTAAGTCTTGATTCGGGAAATGTAGGTGCTTGTAAACTGATAACTTCTGTTTCTGGCTAAGGAACTGAAAATATGCCAGGTGACATTCTCTTTGAAGTGCAAATGATGTTTCAGTTGAGTCTTTTCTTCTAGTACATTTGGAAAGTGAGTTTTATGCCTGTGGAAGAACCTGGATTCTAATAAATGGGATTCTTAGCCACAGTAAAGTTGCTATAGGTGGTGGGGTTCCTATTTCTGCTTGGATCTCTATTCAACAGATTACCTCACAGCTTAACCCTGAGCCAGCCTACTATCTTTATCTTTCATGTTGATTTCTTCCATCTATTCTTTTCCCATTACTTCCAGAGGTGATTCCATTTTTAGGAAATATTGGTATATTCTGGATGTCTCCAAGTCCTTTCGGATTTTGAGGCCAACGTTTTCCTTTCTAGCCAAATAAAATGGCGTAAGCCTCCACTCGGTACATTTTGGGAGGTCCAGTGCTGTGCTTAACATTTCCAATGTGTCCAAAAAGCCTGATGTTGTGGTGGCACATTTCACTCCAAATCCCTGCTCATGGACTCATCTCTCATGGCTGCTGGCCATTTTCTGCCCTGTCTTGGCCGTCAGTGATTTAAGATACCACTAACTAAGGCCACTCACAGTTGATTTTTCCTTAAAGTTAGGCCATGGAAAGAAAGGTAGTAGCAATGGACAGGGAG
Organism: Phocoena phocoena; assembly: GCF_963924675.1. Lineage (NCBI taxonomy): Eukaryota > Metazoa > Chordata > Mammalia > Artiodactyla > Phocoenidae > Phocoena > Phocoena phocoena. The sequence continues at coordinate 46,572,112 of NC_089233.1, read as the reverse complement.
ATAGAGTGCAGGATCTGGTTGCTGTAATCGAAACATAGAACAACACACTTAACTTAAATGTAAACAGCACTGTTCCCAGAAATGCATTAGCCATTCTCTGCCCCAAGGACATTTTCACTGACATTTCTTAGGTCCCCCAACTCTGCCATGTTGAGAGGGTCCATCTCTCTCCCCTATCTCTTATTCCAGAGTTCCAGTGTCATATCGTGAGCTACTACAATAACCAAATCCTTACTCTTTTATTATGCAGAAGACTTGAACTCTCAAACCCTACTTCAGCCTATGGTCTGGGACCCAAGTTTGCTTATCCAGGAAAAAAAAAAAAAATCATTAAGGTGTTTTCCCAAATGCAAGGGTCTCCACTCTTACACACACAAAGATCCATCAGAAAATTAAAAATTTCTGTGTTTTCTTTTCAACATAACATTGATCACATTCTTAAAGTTCCTCCACTGCTTGGCATAGTAAACACCATGGCTACAAGGCAGTATGCTGGAGGTGTTGAGATGTCAAGGATAGATATAGGATTGTGCTTTATGTGTTGCCCCATTGAACTGTAGATGCAAAGAGATGAGGGCGCCTGGATTTCTTTGCATACGTCTCCCTGGATTCTTGCTCAAATACCATCACTGATACAGAACCAGCTGTGTAATTTGCAGGGCCCAGTGCAAAATGAAAATGTGGGCCCCTGTTTCAAAAGTTATCCAGAACTTCAAGAAGGCCACAGAAGAGCCTTAAAGCATGTGTGGGCCCTTCTGAGCACAGAGTCCTGAACTACACAGGTCACACCCCCAAGAAGCCTGTCTTGTATTGATGGTTGTTGTTGACAGTAAGATTTTAATAATAAGGAATTTGTGTAGTCTAAGGTCCATTTACTGTCAGCTTTGGAGGGGATATGTGTTAGGGCTGGGAAAATACTTTGAATGGCAATAACTGAGGATCAGTTGACTTGAGAAGTAGAGATTACATTGTACCCCTCAGAGTTTCATTAGAGAAACAGGAACCCTTCTGGGTGTTTTGAGCTGGAAGGGATTTCGTACATCAAATTAGGTGTTTCTAAAACTATTGGAAGGGTTGGAAAATCAAAGCTTAGGGGAAGGTACCATTAGCTTTCAGAGACTCCAGAAGGTGTATGTAGGAACTCCCACAAAATCGCTAGTGACAGCCAAACTGCTTGCAAGACTGTGGAGAATGATTTTCACCAAAGCGGTGCCTGCCTATCACTGCAGGGGGGCAATGGCCTGAGTCAGCCTGTCTTCATTCTGTATGTTGTATCTTCTTATTGATGAAATTTTAAATGGTAATTTAAAATGGTACAAAGCCATTCCAGGGGATCTGACTGCTACAGCCCATATAGAAAGCAAACTCTTTCTCAACAAGGGAGAACATTTGAAGAAATTGGATTCTGCATCGTTGCTAAAGTAGTGTCTGACATTTATATAAGTATCTAAAATATAGAGAGCATCCATTATTAAATACTGGATGCTATATAATAAGTGCTAACATCTCAATAACTAATACAATAGAATTTTATGTCTGGTTCACATCAAACTAAATAGCAGTTATTAACTAAATAGCAGTTAGGGAGATGGTGTAACTGCGACATGCAGCCATTCGGGAACCGAGCTTGATGGAAGCTCTGCTCTCTTCAACACATGGCTTCCACAGTCGTGGGCATTGATATCTAGCTGGCAGAAAAGGGAAGAGAGAGAATGGAGTATTTCATGACAGGTTTTTATGGGCCAGGCCTGAGAGTACACTTAACACTTTCTCTCACAATCCATTAACCAGATCTTAGTCACATGGCCGCTTCTAACTGCAGAGGATGCTGGGAAAACTGGCTGTGTGCTCAGGAGGAAAAGGAAATAGGTAAGGCATTTAGATGGATAAGAAATAGCTAGACAGTTTATTTCACATGATGTGTAATAGGGACCCAGGTTCCCTGTCTACCATTTCAGCAACCAGAGTCATCATTCACAAGGGGAAAATAGCTAGTGATGTATGTAGTTTTGGGTGCGTTATTAAGCCTCCTTTTTTTTCTCAGTTTCTACATCTGTAAAATGGGCATAATAAGTGCATCTCATTGAATTGGTGTAAGGATTCATGAGATAGTACAAGTAAAGTGGTTTAATGTAGTGCCTGGCGATTAACAAACACTCCATCAGTATTAGCTATTATTGTTGTCACTATGATTTTAAGAAAGAGTAGCGTATCTGGAAACAAGTTAATATGTAAAATGTGCTCAGCACATGAATGGCACATAGTAAAAGCTCAGTAAATATGTTACCATTATCTTAAATTACTGAGTGGCCCTGGTGTTAAATTTATTGTGGCCTTCTACTCATAAGAACCCCTCTGATTTCTTTATTTTCTCTTTTCAGATTAATTTTTGGAATATGATCTGTATGTGACTGTAGTCACGTGGGTCAATCATATTCACTTTTGCTAGATCTAGTCTGATCTTTGGTGATCTGTATAGGCCTTTATAAATTGCTTCTTATTTGTTTATTGAAAATTGAAAATAAAATCGAGTACGTTATATTAAAATGATGGGATTTGAAATGGAATGTGCCATAAATGCATTATCAATATGTAAAGAAAGTGATTGTGTTCTATTAATTTATTCAGGAAAGTATAGTAAGCATCAATTGATGTTGTTGCTTTAATAGATAAGAACTATTTTAAATATGTGTGCAATTGATTCAACTCTAATTTGTTTAGAAACTTCTGGATTTGAAAACAATCTGTTAAAGGTAAAGGTGATATTAGGCTGGATAGCAGTATTACCTTGAGCTTACCTATCACTGATTGGGTGGATACATTTCTACACATCTTTACAAGCATACCTAGAACTGTAATTTTGCAAAGGCCATTCAGAAAAGAGAATCACTGTGCAAGGTAAAATAGTAGAGAATAGTCTAGGCATGGTGCTTTCGGCTTGCATCACAGCTAAATGTGTATAAGCATTGCTATTTGACATTCCTTCATTTGAAGAGGGGGAGAAAGAGTACATCTTTAAACTCTACAAATATTGCTTGGTCTTTATGGCATTTGTACTCAAAGGCAGGATCTGAGACATTGCCTAAGATTAATCAGCAATGCTACATCATTGAAAGACTGAATCGGTCATGTCAAAGCGTCACTGCATGGGGCACATTTATGTTTTTCTTTTTGTGAGGGAGTCTCTGCCCTCTCTTGTGTATGTTGTTTGATGTCAGATGCCTTTAAAGAAAAGCTACAAGCATTATTAGTTGTTTGGTGAGAAATAATAAATGCTACGTAGAGAAACATTACGAGATAAAGACAGACTCAGGATTGCGGACCACTAGCATACAACCGTGAACCCGTATAGTTTGCCTACATTTATTAAAATAAATGATCAAAGCACTTAACATTGTCAAAAGAACATTCTCAGTTATGCCTCATAATTTGTTTGACTAATGCTTTTATTTTTTAAACAGTTGTTTGGCCAAAATACCATCTACCCTTGTTAACCAGCATAATCTTAATTTGGTTTTCAAGGCCCTCCATGGGTTAAACTCAACCTGCCCTTCGAGACTCAAATTCTATTCTTTCATTCCAAAAGCTCCCCCTGGATTGGGCTGCTTTTGTTACGTAGTCCATGCTTTCTCACCTCCAACTCTTTGCCCTAATACCTATTCTCCTACTTGGAGAGCCCTTTATGTTCACCATATCCTACCTTCATCAGATGACCCCTCATATATACTTTTATATGCTTCAGGCAGATGTTATCTTTCTCTCTGATTTTCACATGGCACTCTTCTGTGGATTTCCTCTTACTTATACTTAACATCTCTGTTGTACTGATAGGCAGACTCTGAGCTCCATATTTTTTATCTTTATTCACATGTAATGCATGCCATAAAACCTTGCACATAGTCAATTCCCAGAAAATAGGTATTGCATAAGTCAATAAATGCATGAATGCTATCTTTCTGCATTTACTAATAAACCATTCTGATTAATGTTTAATTTTACAGAAAAATATGTTACTCATTAACTATATTTAACATATTTTACCTGTATACTTAGTGAATATGACCTTTGAGCTAACATAAGGAAAAATATTCTTCCAAGATAATATCAACTTGACTTATACTTTAGAATGTTCAGATTGGTTCACTCACATTGACATTAACCAGTTCTGAAATTCAGACATAGCATGTACACATATAGATTTGACATTTGAGGGGAACTTACTTTTTTCCAATTAAATAATGGAAGAGAAAAATAATGACTCAGAGGAGAACAGAGAGGCTATCCGGGTGAAATACTGTAATAATGTAGCTAAACCTGACTGAGAAAAGGTGAGAAATAAGCATGCTTTGTTAGTCCTTTCATGGAGCAATGACTCAGCACTGTTAGTGAACACGATGAGTTTACATCATTCGTTCATCACAGACTGTCGTGTTAATTGTGGTATATACAGAGTATAGTAGATTCAGAAGACGATCGGTTATTGTGCTTTTGTTTTTTCTTTAAAGCAAGTTAGTGCCTTAAAAGCACACAGAATCCTGGATTCTTGTGAAATCTGATGATGAAAAACAAACAAAATAATTTTAAATATACCTGGGTCTGGAAATAGAGGTTCTTGAAAGTCATTTCTAATTTCCTTCAAAGCCTGAGAGTCTGTGTATGTGTCTCATAAGTGAGTTTTAAAAAAATCTTAGTGGGAACTCAATTTGTGAACATCCAACCACCGTCTCTTTTTGGCCTCATGAGAGAGGAGCATACATTGTATTTTTGTTTGGGATGACAAATAAACAAACTATGTGTCGACTGGTGGGAAGCAGCCGGAGGACTTCTGCAGACTGTAGCATGCCCAACTCTGACTTGAGAAACAGGATCAATTTTCTTTCAGTGTTGTGACCGGATCTGGGAAGGAGAATTTGTATCATGAAGGAGCGATATCGCTTGATATCGCTATGATAGCAATATCACATCATATCGAGCGATATCGCATCATATCAAGCGATATGATGATCATGTCATCATCATAAGAAAAAAATCTATGTCTTTACCACAGCCCCAGGTTGTGGGTGGAGGGATGTGGAAGCCAAGCTGGTGGCATCACTGCCAAGGGAGCCTTGGATTAGCTCATCTGCTACAAAATTATTTTCATCTTCTGCTGTTTTTCCTGTGATAATTCAAAGAACCGTGTTTGTTTTCCCATTTTTCACATCGTCAACTTCCATGAACACAGGAGTGGAGCAGAGTTAAAGCCAGGATTAGAGCAATCATTGAACACTGATTTGAATGTAAAAATCTATGGCCATTTGAAAGGGAAACTTTCAAGGGCCCATGTAATAAATCCCTGGGGAATTTGAAAGAGATGAGCTGTACCTAATTGCATCTGACATAACTAAAACACATGGACCTCTGCAAAGAGGGTGAGGGCAGGTCCCTGAAACCCTCTGTTCAGCATTAGTGAAGGTTCAGAATAGTTCATGCATTCCGTTAATCTAAAGCTATGTGGTTAAAGCATCTCTTAGCCTCCTTCATCCTGCCTCCAATGGGCAATGATGAGAAGCCACAATTACTAAATTTTATTTTCAGGGATTTTCAAAGACAAACTGAAAAGAACTGGTGGAACCATCCAACCGATGCCTTGAAACGCCTGGCATTGTATTGTATCTGAACTTGGCCTCAGAAAACAAATGCAACTCCCACCACAACAGGGAAGGGATGAGTTTCCTGGGCCAGAGTGGTCTCCCGTTGCTGGGAGCTACCGCCGCCCAGCGTGGGTAGCTGTAATCACAATGCCCCGGTCCCTGCCTGGGTGGTCCTGGAGGGCTGGAAATCTGTGTGACTCCTCAGGACCTTTGTCACAAGCCTATGCAATGTCTGTGTGTGAGTTCTTGCAAGTAAATCCCCCAGCTAGGGCCTAGGTCACCTGCCGTGGGCAGGGAAGGGGTGCAGCCCACATTGCCTCTAATGATTCTTTATAAGAAATAAAAGGCTATTACAATGGAAAAGAAAATATTAACCCATGCTAGGCCCTTGTCAATAGAACTTCTCCTACTCTCCTCCTGCCGGAATTGTAGAGCCATTGCCTTTGGAGCCAGTCAGCCTGGATGCTTTTATAAATCCCCTTCTTCTCATGGGCAAGGCCAGACTAGATATCAAGCTCTGGGACTCTAAGCTCTGAGCTGTGAGCCCTACCATCTCTTGAGCTTCAAGCTTAGGGACTCTGCTAGAGCAAGCCTTGGTCTTTAGGTTTAAGAAACAAAAGTAAAAGCTGGTGAATCTTCTCACCGACAAATCACTTAACCTCCCTGCGCCTCAGTCTCCTCATTTATAAAATAAGACTCACTGTTCTTATCTCGAGGTTTATTGCTGGGAATTGAATGAGGTAATCCATAAATTTCCTAGCCCAGCACCCCACACACAGCCTCTTCGGGAACAGGCAGGGGTAGCTCTCACGCTCTTCTGTTTGGCAACGAGAAGTCAGAGCATATTTTTACTCAGTTTCTATGCTGACAGGCTTTGGAATTGCCTCAAGCTTGTCCACACTCTGGAGTGATGTTATTAGCACACTGACCTGCATCTTGAGTTTGAGAGCTGCGGGACATTCTTCAGGAATACTAGCTGAGTCCTACCTGCCCCCCTTCTCCTGCAGCCTGGGCCCTGTACGTCTAAGTCAATGAAGTGAATGAGGGACGCTCCTAGGAATTCTGTTCCAGTTCAGGTCCCCATTGCTTAGGTTTGCCTCTTCCCTGGCCAATGCCTCCTTCTGTATTCTAAGGAGTCGACCTTACATTTGAATAGTGCTTATATGTGCCATGCTTTACACGTGTTAGCTCATTTAATCCTCCTAACAGTCCACTCCTAGTATCTCTATTCCTAGAGGAGGAAATTGAGGCACAGAAAGATTGAGTGGTTTGTCCAAAGCCCTAGAAGGCACCATCGTTTCTAAGTGGCAAGGTGAGGATTCAAGCTGAGGCAGACTTGCTCCTTCCTGAGCCCACCAGCTTAGAGATGATGCCATGCTGCCAGGCTTAGGTCTACTTCTGGTTTGTTACTGACTTCCCAGACCTTAGCCCAGTCATTAACATATGGCGGGCACTCTGTTAAATATTTAATGAGTGAATACATGAGTGAGTGATGCTTTCATAACTGTCCCAGACCATGTGGTCTCATCGAAACCTTTTTTTAAAAAATTTTTATCTTCCGGTGTTTGGGAATTCTCACATCTTTATTTTACTAGGTTATCTCTTTGTCTTTATAGGTGTCGCCTTTTTTTTTTTTTAACATCTTTATTGGAGTATAGTTGCTTTACAATGGTGTGTTAGTTTCTGTGGTATAACAAAGTGAATCAGCTATACGTATACACATATCCCTGTATCTCCTTCCTCTTGTGTCTCCCTCCCACCCTCCCTATCCCACTCCTCTAGGTGGACACAAAGCACCGAGCTGATCTCCCAATAGGTGTCATCTTTCAACCATTATTTTGAAAGATGATTTCCTGAAGGGAAGAACCATGTTTTATGGCTGTTATATAACCTCCACAAGAATAGCTGAATAGATGGGAAGCAGCCGCATAGCACAGGGAGATCAACTCGGTGCTTTGTGACCAGCTAGAGGGGTGGGATAGGGAGGGTGGGAGGGAGGGAGACACAGAGGGAGAGGATATGGGGATGTATGTATATGTATAGCTGACTCACTTTGTTATACAGCAGCAACTAACACAACAATAAAGATGTTAAAAAAAAAGGAATAGCTAAATCAATGTATGACACATGTGAACCTCTAAAATAACTTTCTAAATAGATTGGAAACTTGGGGTGTTGACAAGCATAAGATTTACTCCCCTTCACAATCCATCCCTTTTCTTTGCTCCCTCCCACAAAATGCTGTTTGGTTGAACAGTTTAAAGATTAAAAGGCAATAAGGCAAACATTTAAAGTTAAAATAGATCAATAAAATCACCCTAAAAAGCCAGAAAGGCATTCAGACTCTTAAGTAGAACAGATCAAAGTATTAGGGCAATAATTCTGTCTCTAAGATTTCAGGTCACTAAAGGAAACATGTTGGATGGCATTATCACCATTTTCTTAAGAAAAAAATAGCATTTAAAATTCCTCTCTGAAGATAAAATTGCTCTTGGAGCTATATTCAAGTTAGAATCAGTTATGTAGACCTTATGTAATAGACGTAGGAAATAATACCATCAACTGCAGAATTATAGAAGACACCAACATGCCCTCTTTAGCAGGTCATAAAAATGGTGAGAATGGCCACATTTTTCTGAGGAGGTTTTTGGAATTCGTTTGCCTTCGCCGAATAGCGGTCACATCATATTCTGAGTCATGGTTAATGATGGCAGTACTGCTTCTTTTTCCTTTGAACTACTTACCTATTCATTGACTAACATGTTTTAAATACCACAGAGGAGTTAGACTCTCTATTGTGTCTTTGGGTGGAAAAATGTGCAACAACCCATTTCCTAAAAAGACTATAATTACATTTAAGAAATGCTAGTAATTAACAGCCTGAATGAGTAGGTCTAAGTTCGTTTCATGAAAAACCAGGAGACATACCTAACCTTTCTTAAGCTCCAGGGCACGTATATAATTTGAACATTATGTCTGCAACGAGGGTGTGTTTTCTTCCTTTTCAGTGAGGAGGGTAATTAGGATGATAATAGGAATAATACTTGAGTTTATAGAGCCCTTGGCTGAGGTTTACTGAGGTGGCTTCTGGCTCTGTGGTAAGCATGTCGGACTGATGTCAGAGTTTAGAAGGCACTGAGTTTTTCATGCCTTTTTCCCTCTGGGCTTCCTCTTCCTCTAATAAAACTGATTTAATCCCATCCACATTCCAGCTCTAAATCCCAGTGCTTAAAAATGAACTGTCTGTATCTGACTAACTTAAAAAAAAATAAAAGAAGAAGTAGCTCAAATAAAAGCTCTCCTTTCCCATCTGGCTGCACCTGTCACATACATGTACTGGCCCCTGACATGAAGCTCTGATATTGATCTGGAGCCTTATCGATCCCCAAATTAACATAGGGACGGTGCCCACCTCTAACTTAGACAGTTCCAGAGGTGCTCACTTAATCTTCTTTTGTTCACTCACACAATGAAAAGATTGTCTGTACTAGAGTAACTATTAAAGGGGTCCAATATGCCCTGCCCCAAGCTGAAGTTTGCAATCTGATGAAATATTTTTTAAGCAAGCTTCTGGTTTCGTTGTATTAATTTGAGATTGGATTTCCTCCAGTGGTTTAAACGAAATGAAAGTGTGATCTTGAAGTATTTAATATACTCCGTTTCCTCCATGGTTAATTTGGATCGGAATTAACTCCTTCCAAGTTCATCCCAAAGTACTAGTGTACCCCATACTATCAGGCACTCTACTTTCCTGCGACATCCCGCCAAGTAGGAATACTTGAGGGATCGAGATTGCTTAACCCTGTCTGGTTGCATTCAGATAAATCATGACAATTTCTCTTCTCATTGTCTCTCTCTCTGTGATTATTTATGGCTGTGTAACAAACCACCCGGAAAGTTATTAGCTTAAGACAATATCAATTATTTTTTTGCTCATGAATTTATAACTTGGGCAGGGCTCCTTAGGAAAGGCTTGCCTCTGTTCCACACGGTGTCAGCTGGTGCGGCTCAACTGGGCCAGAGGACATTTGACATTTGGTGTCAGCTCCAGATGTCTCGCTAGCACATCTGACCAGTTGGTGCGGGTGTGGCCTGGCAGCTCAGCTGCGTTGCTTAGATCCAAGACACCAGGTCTGGTAGCTGCCAGTTTCTTCCAGTCTGGTACAGCATCATTTCTGTCACATCTGGTTGGCCAGAGACATCACAGATTCTTCCCAGAGTTAAGGGGAGGTGACATAGAACCCTACTTGTCAAAGAATTTGGCCATCTTTCTGCTACCACACTCTGATTGATACCAGTTACCCAAGCCAGAAACTTAGACATCACCTTTGACCCCTTTCTTCCCTTTCACTTATCCTCCTCTCCATGATTCACCCTAGAAATACACATACAGTTAACCCTTGAACAACATGGGTTTGAACTGCATGGAATTTTTTCAATAAATACTTACGACAGTGCTACACGACCTGCAGTTGTTGAATCCACGAATGTGGAACCAGGTATACAGTACCATGTATATGAGGACCATCTGTAAAGTTATACTCAGATCTTGAACTGCATGGAGGGTCCGTGCCCCTCAACCCCTGTGTTGTTCAAGGGTCAATTGTATTATTTATTACATATAATTGATAATTGTATCATTAATCTTACATTAGTTATATCATATATGTATCAATTACCAAGTCCTAATTGGCTCTGGAATCTTTCCACTTCTCTTGAGTGCCATCCCCCCTTCTCTGGTACACACAGCGTCCCTCACCTTCCTCCTGAATGGTCTCCCTGCCTCCACCGTGCTCCTGTCCAATCCAGTCACGATGACTTTGTTTTCAATCACAGATAGCATCACTCTGCTGATTAAAATTCCTTAAACATCCTCCATTGCTCTTAGGGTAAAGTGAAAACTTGTCTGCATGGCTCACAAGGCCCTGCCTCGTCTGCCTTGTCTGCCTTCTGCCTCCTTCTCCAGACCTACCTCTCCATCTCTTGCTAACCCTTTGGCATTCAGGCTTCAGTTCTGACAAAGTCTTGATGTTCTTCAAATGCTTTTGCTCCCTCTTACCTCCGAGACTTTGTTCAGGCTGGTCTCTTTCTTTAAAATGCTCTTTTCTGCCCCACTTCTTTCTCACTGTCCCCCATTACCACTGCCAGGATAATTCAGCTTCGTGCTTCCGATTTCAACTTAGTTTCCAATTAATCACTTCCTCAGGACAGTATTTCATAGCACTCCATTCATTTATTCATTCGCAGAATATTTATTGAGTGCCTACGATGTGCCAGGCATTTTCCTTGACCCTGGGGATACTACAGTGAGCGAAATAAACAAAAGACCCTTCTGTCATGGAACTTACACTTCTAGTGGAAAAGTCAGGCAATAAATGGGAAAATACATAGTAGTGATAAGTACTAAGGAGGAGAAAATGAAGCAGGATGCAGAATATGAAAGCTTGGCATTTAGGATGTTGAAGTTTATGCACAGCGGCCAGGGAAGGCCTCACTGAGAAGGCGTCATTTGAGTTGGGACTTACATGAAGTGAGGGGGGCTAGTTAAGAGGCTGTCTGGAAGAAGAATATTTCAGACAGAAGAAGCAGCAAGTGCAAAGGCCCTGAGGTAGGCATGCACTTCTGTGTTTAAGGAATGGCAGGGGGCCAGAATGGCTGGAGTGAACCAGTGGGGGGCAGAAAAGAGGATGAGGTCAGAGAGATGGTCAGGGCCCAGACCACAGAAAGCCTTATAGGTCCCTGTAAGGACATGGGCTTTCACTCTAAGTAAAGTGAGAGTCATTGGGAGGTTTGAGAAGAAGAGGAACATGCTCTGACTTATGTTTTAAAGGGATCATCGCCCTACCCTGAATGCTGGACAGGGCCTCTTCCCACATTACCCCACTCTTCCATCATACACCTTTTTACCTGGGTTATGACTTGTCCGTATCCTTTACTAGTGCCTAGGTTCTGTGAGGAGAGGTACTGTGTCCAACTGGTTAATGTTTTATTCCCACCACCCAATCCAGTGCCTGGAAATCATAGGTTCTCTAAACATGTCTGATGTCATTGAAATAAGGAATAAATGAATGCCAGCCCTGGTGCTATTTTTAACTTGTAGTTCTCAGATTGGTAGTATTAAACCCCAGTTTATAAATGAGGGAATGAGGTAAGGGTAGGAAGTTATAAAGAGAGAGAAAGAAAAGAAAGAAATGAAATTACTCAGAGCAATCATGGCAGCTTTCTTTAAGCTCAGAAACCCAGGTTCTCATTTCTACCTTAAGGTCTCCAGTAGAGAATTTTATTGGCCCATTTGTCAGATCTAGAGATATCTATTCACTTTTCTGAAAACATAGTCACAGTGGATGCTTTTTTGACTTTTGGCAGGGGAGGGGAGGTACTTCAGTTTGGGGACTATTAGGAGGATAACAAGGCAAAATGGCCAGGACACTAGCATGTTACAAAAATTCATTTCCCACCTGAAGGTCTGTGTACATATACATGTGCATATGTGGTTTTTGGTGTCTACTGTGTGCCCAGAACTAGGGACAGAGAGGTCTTTGCCCTCAGTTGCCTCTAGGGATCACAGAATTACAGAACAGTAAAGTGAGTATTATAGTGGCAGAAGAAATATCTGTTCTAGGAAGTAAATAGGACAGAAAAAATGGGTGGAATGGTAGATCAGCTAATACTGATCAGACAGTTAGCATTTCTTGAATACCAGCAGGAACAATCGCATCCTCACCAGGCTGGCGTCTTTCTTGTTGTGTTTCGCGCGTATGTTCAGAGAGGACTACCATCTTGAGCATCACCATTTGACTTGTCTCATGAAGTCACAGAATATTCAAACTGCAAAAAAACAAAACAGGAAAAAGGCCTGTTTTTAGCTCTTTTATTTAAAATGTAAAGAAAATGAGGCCCAGAGAGACTGAGTCTTGCCAAAAATCATGCATAGGAAGAATGAAGAGGAAAACCAGGCCTCTGAGCCTTGGAGCAGTCAAATGGCAATGTTCTGTTACCTAAACCAGAAAGAGAACAAGTCTTCTCCACAGGAGTACTTTGGGGTTAGTTACTGGGTGGTCTCTTTACCCATAAGCCCCTGCTTCTCTTTTTTGCTGGTTTCTTCTCACTGCCTCAGTCTAGACCCGCTCTTGTCAGGCTTGGAGCCTGAGTGCACTGTGATGGCTTCCTGTTCTCAGCTGTGCCTCCCCATTCACCGCACTGCAGCCTGGTAAAGTCTTCTATAGGGTCAGCCTCACCACCACAAGCTGAGTCTGCCACGGCCTCCCCTCTTTTTTCTCCTGATGCTCCAAGCTGCCGAGGGACAGGAGATGGAGTGGCTGAGTTTCGAGGTCTCCTGGGCTTGTCTGTACCACAGGGAGACTGGCATGCCACTTCAGGTCCAGGGAGGAAAAGAGAGTTCCAATCAGATGCACATGCTTCTCTGAGTCTCCAGTTAGTTCCAGAACCATCATTTGCTTATTGAACTTTTACCATCGTTACACGTAGCCTGACCCAGACAGCAAGAGCCAGTGATGACCCTCTGGTGTAGCTATATGGCAACAGGAACATGCAACCAAATTAAATAAAATTAATTTCAAGCACACACCCTGAATTGAAGAAGCATTTGCGCAATTACACGGTGTCAGCACAAGTCACTTATCCTGAATGGTTTTATTGTTGTGACCCTGACTTGGCAATCACCGTGCCTGCTCTGCATGGTAAACTTGAACCATGTTTTGCCCTGAAGTTTTAAGGAACTGTAATTTAAAACGTCTATAACAAAACAATCTATGAGTAAACGAGATCTCCCTAAATTAGATACCTCTTTCAGCAGCACAATGAGTAATTCTTTCCGATATGATAACATTGAGGGGCTCTGGGAGCCTCTTTATTAAATAATAATCCTTCCTCATGTAGGATTTTGCATGACTCTCGGGAAAAAAGTTATTTACCTGCTTAATCATGAACAAAGGGCACTGCTTCTCTACTTTTGATATCATTACTGCTGCATGAGTTCGCATGTGTAAACTGTGATGGCTTTATATCATTTCGTACTATGGACATTTTTCCATATACGGCACTATGAATAAGAACAAGTTCTGGGGAATTTCATGATTTATAACTCAGACTTAAAAGCACAGACCAGCCTCTTCCATCTCATGGTGTTATGTTCCTCACTGTATTCTATTTGTTTTTTATACATGTTTATTCAGTGTCTGCTATGTGCCAAGGACTGTTATGGGAACAGGGGATGGAGATACGTCAGTGAAAAAAAACAGGAGAAGATCCCTGACCTCACAAAGATGATATTTTAGCAAGAGGATAGGGAGAGCTATACAACACACAATTACCATGAATATATAAATAATTTAGATTATATAGCATGCTTGAAACTAATGAAAGCTATGCATAGAGGAAAAAATAGAGCAGGTTAAGGAGTGAGCGGGTGGACTCCAGTACTAAGTAAGAAATAGGGGCTCAGGAGAGGTCTCACCGAGGAGGAGAGATTTGAGCAAAGACTCGAAGGAGGTAAAGGAGTGAACCAAGCAGATAGTCTGGGGAAGGATCATTTCAGACACAGGAATCAGCTGGAGCAGGCAGTGAAATCCCTGGAGATCTTTGTGGCTAAGGTCAAGGGAACAAAGTGAAGATGAGTTCAGTGAGATAAGGTGGCAGTTTAGGGTCGGAGCAGGAGTTGCAGCAGATTATATAGGGCCTTGTCAACCATCCTAAAATAGCTGAGCTTAACTCCAGGTGAAATGGGAGCCACTGCATTGTTTGAGCAAAGGAGTAGCATGATTTAATTTAAGTTTCTAAAGATTAGCCTGGCTAATCTCTGTAGCCAGACTAATCTCTTTGGGGATGATGCTTGGCATAGCGAGGGTAGAAGCAGGATGCTACTGGAGTCATACAGATGAGATGTGTGATTGGCTCAATCAAGATGGCAGGCGAAGTGGCAAAAGGGGTTCAGGTTTTGTACGTATTTTGAAGGTAGAACCAACAGAAATAAGATGGCTCCAAGAGATTTGGTCTGAGCATCTGGAAGGACGGAGCTGCTATCAGATGATTTGCAAATGGCCATAGGAAGAGCAGGTTTTCAAGTTTGGGTCAGGAATTCATGTATAGTCAAGTTTGAGAAGACTATTAAACATCCAGCTACAGGATATATAAAAGTCAGGCTATATAAGTCAGGAAATAGGTCTGGGCAAAAGGCAGAATTTGAGAATCCTTGGCGAGTAGGTGGTATTTAAAGTCTTGAGGACAGACGACACCAAGAGGGGGTGAATGTAGACAGAAGAGCACATGGAGGTCTAAGCCATTGAGAGGTCTCCACTAAGAGGTCAGGGAGAAGTTCAGGAACTACATAAAGAGGCTAAGAAAAAATGACCAGTGATGCAGTAAGAAAACCAAGGAAGGGCAGTGTATAAAGTATGAAAGAATGTATTTTGAGGAGGGAGTGATCACAGTATGAAATTCTGTTGTGGGATAAAGTAAGCTGAAGATTGAGAATGGCCACGAGATTTAGCAATATCGAGGTCATGGGTGGATTGCTGGCAGGAGTTTGAGTGGTGTGATGCAGATAAAATCCTGATTGGACAGAGAGGGATTTTTCTCTTTTCCCCACCTCCATTCCTTTCTTCCTTCTTCCCTTCCCTTCCCTCCTCTCCCTCCCTTCCTGCCTCCCTTTCTTGTTTCCCTTCTTTCTTCCTTCTTTCCCTCTTTGTTTTTCTTTTTCCTACCAGCAAAGTGAGCTCAAAATCCAAACTCAGATATTTGTTGACAGTACGATTTTAGTGAATCCCTTTGGGAATTTTGCTTTTAAACTCTTGGAAGATTTTCACATATTTGATTTGTTCCTAACATTCCGAAAATGGCATGAATTTTAATTATCCTCAGATTTCATGTGTGAACAAAACAGCCAAGGGTACAGATAAGCATTTTAGAAAATCATTATTTTAGGCCATTTCATTATATTTTCACACACTGGGTATGGAGAAAAAAAGTATCAATAACTTGTTTTATCACATCTTGGCAACTTAATATAAATCACATGTTCTTCTCAGGGTTTAACTCGTCTGTTATGTGTATATAGCTTCCCTAACAAGATAATAAACTCTTTGAAGACAACAACAATATAAAGATATTCTTTTTTTTTTTTTTTTTTTTTTTTTTTGCTGTACACGGGCCTCTCACCGTTGTGGCCTCTCCCGTTGCGGAGCACAGGCTCCGGACGCGCAGGCTCAGCGGCCATGGCTCACGGGCCCAGCCGCTCCGCGGCATGTGGGATCTTCCCGGACCGGGGTACGAACCCGTGTCCCCTGCATCAGCAGGCGGACTCTCAACCACTGCGCCACCAGGGAAGCCCCTAAAGATATTCTTTATAATATCTTTAGTAACTGGCCTTGTCTTGCACATCATAGGTATACAATTTACATTTGTTGGTTTAATATTCTGTATTCTTTCTGCCTGATCCTATTTTCTTATACATAAGCCTCACTCAGTTATAGATAGACATAATAGAAAACAATCAGAGAACGGTGCTTATACTGCTAGAAGTTCTAGCCTTAAAAGACTTTACAGTCTTGTTAGGGAGAGAATACAGACATATGTGACAAGTTCAGAAGCAAAAAACAAACAGTATACAGCAACAATAAAAGATAAGCAAGTGATTAGTGACCACATGCAACCTATAGATAATACATGTTTAAAGGGTTGAAACTAACAGGGTTCTGTGCTGGTAAGAAAAACATACAGGCATACCTTGGAGATACTGTGGGTTGGGTTCCAGACCAATGCAATAAAGCAAATATCAAAATAAAGTGTTACCCATAACTTTCTGTTTCTCAGTGCATATAAAAGTATGTTTATACTATACTGTAGTCTTTTAAGTATACAATAACATTATGTCTTAAAAAAATGTACATACCTTAATTAAAAAACACTTTATTGCTCAAATTGTTAACCATCGCCTGAGCCTTCGGCAAATCATAATCTTTTTGCAGTGGTGACATCACCATCACAAATACGGTAATAACGAAAAAGTTTGAAATATTGTAATAAATACCAAAATGAAAAGCAGAGACTCAAAGTGAGCAAGTGCTATTGGAAAAATGGTGCTGATTGACTTGTTTGTCACAGGGTTGCCACAAACCTTCAATTTGTTAAAAACAAACAAACAAACAAAAAAACACATCTGTGAAGTGCAATAAAATGCCGGTACTGAGGAAGTTATTCTTTTTTTTTTTTTTTTTAATTTATTTATTTTTGTCTGTGTTGGGTTCTCGTCCCTGCGCATGGGCTTTCTCTAGTTGTGGCCAGTGGGGGCTACTCTTTGTTGTGGTGCGTGGGCTTCTAATTGCGGTGGCTTCTCTTGTTGCGGAGCATGGGCTGTAGGCATGTGGGCTTCAGTAGTTGTGGCTCGTGGGCTCTAGGGCTCAGGCTCAGTAGTTGTGGTGCATGGGCTTAGTTGCTCCGTGGCAAGTGGGATCTTCCCGGACCAGGGCTCGAACCCGTGTTCCCTGAATTGGCAGGCGAATTCTTAACCACTGCACCACCAGGAAAGCCCCTGAGGAAGTTATTCTTAAAACAGCCTCCTGCCCTTCTTCCTCTACCACTAATAAAACAAATACATGTTTATAGAAAAATCAGATAATATTATGTTATGAGCATTTTCTCTTTTCCTATACACTTATTCTAAACACCATTTCCAGTTGATGCAGAGTATTCTGTTGTATGAATGTGCCATAATCAATTTAACTCTTCGCATGGATTAAATGCTTCAGTTGTTGTTTTCTCTTTTCCAGTATACACTAAATTAAGGTGAAGAGCCTTGTAGCCATGTCTCTGTGTATGTTTGATTGTTCTTTTCTTTTTTTTTTTGTTTTTTGATCACCTTCACTCATTTATAATTATTTCTCCATATTACGTTTCTAGATTTGGAATTACAATTTCAAAGACATTGACATACATAGAGATTTTTTTTTAATGGTGGTGAAAAAAAAAACCATAGCATAAAATTTACCTTTTTAACCATTTTTAAGTGTACAGTTCAGTAGTTTTAAGTATATTTACATTGTTGTACAACAGGTGTTTTAAACGTGTTTTCATCTTGCAAAATTGAAACTCTAAACAACTTGCATTTTCCCCATCCCCCCATCCCCTGGCAACCACACTTCTACTTTCTGTTTCTATGACTTTAACTACTTTAGATACCTTGTATGAGTAGAATCATACAGAATTTGTCTTTTTGTGGCGGGTTTATTCCCTTGCATAATATCCTCAAGATTCATCCACGTTGTGGCATGTATCAGAATTTCCCTCTTCTTTTAAGTTTGAATAACATTCCATTATATGTATACACCATGTTTTCTTTATCCATTCATCCATCCATGAGCACTTGGGTTTCTTCCACCTCTTGGCTATTGTGAATAATGCTACAGTAAACCTGGCTGTGAAAATATCTCTACAAGATCCTGCTTTCAATTCTTATTCTTACATACTTATAAGTAGTGGAATTTCTGGATTATATGATCATTCTGTTTTTTAATTTTTTTGAGGAACTTCCATACTGTTTTCCATAGTAACTATACCATTTCACATTCCCAGCAACAATGCACGGGAGTTCCAATTTCTCCACATCCTCACCAACACCTGTTTTCTCTTTTGTGTTAGTGGACATCCTAAGGGTAGTGACATACAGTCTCCTATTGATTGTCGTAAGTTGTTCCAAGTTTTTTCTTTCTATTGTGAAGAATTGTGCTATGCACCACTACATTTAAAAAGGATAACCAGCAAGGACCTACTGTATGGCACAGAGAACTCTGCTCAATGTTATGTGGCAGCCTGGATGGGAGGGGAGTCTGGGGAGAATGGATACATGCATATGTATGGCTGAGTCCCTTTGCTGTGCACCTGAAACTGTCACATTATTGTTAATCGGCCATACTCCAATCTAAAATAAAAAGTTTAAAAAAATGATATGAAGGCTTTTATAAGGCACTTAGTTCTAGAAGTTGGTAGATTGTAAAAAAAAAAAGAATTGTGCTATGAATAACCTCATACATGTCTCCTCATGTACATATGAGAATTTCTCTAGGAGGTCTACACCTAACTGTGGAATTCCTGAATTGTAATGCACATTTTCATTTTTCTTTGAAAGGATCAAATGGCTCTTCAAAGTGGCTTTAAGGAAATTAACTAATGTTAATTAACTAAATGTCTCTAGACCTCAGTTACTTTGTTTGGATAATATGGGAAATACTTTACCAGATTGTCCTGAGGATTAAATGTGCCAATGTGTATAGTGTAAAGAACAAGCACCCATTAATTGATGATGGTATTATCTGAGTCCCCTTCTGCCCTAACGTTTGTCACTGGTTGCTTTTGGGCAAGAGACTGATAGTCTCAAAGGGGTATTTAAGGATGTAATGGGTATTTGTTGTTTTGTGAGTGTGCGAGCAACATTCAGCCTCTTTCCGTCTGAGGACCATTCCCCATGGAATGTAACATTGTTGGGACACGCCTCCCTGTTTGCCATCATGGATCAGGTGGCACACATCTGAACCAGGGTGATGGCAAAGAAAAGGGACGATAATAGGTGGATGTGAGGAATTTAAAAGTATGCTGTTAGATAACCTGGTAACTGATTACTTGCAATTGGATATGGGATGCTAGAGGATGGCAAGAGTTTAGATAAAATTAACAAGTTTAAGAAACTTGGGAGTATAAGATTCTATGAACAGAAAATAGGATGGTGGAGTTGAAAGTGGCTTGGGAGAAAGATGAGTCAGGTTTTAGGCAAGGTGATTTGAAGGAGACACCCAGTTGGTGTTGAAGAGTAGCCAGCTGGAGCTCAGGAAAGTGGAAGGAGTTGGAACTAGATTTGAGAATATTCTGTGTGAGCATTATTTAAAGCCAGAAGTCCAGAAACCAGAAAAGTTTCCTGCAATTAAGTTTACTGAATTATAGGGCCTGAATTACTGCCTTGCTGTGTATCTCCAGATCGGGGGCTAAGAGTTCTGTCAGTTGTGTGAGTGTGTCTGGAAGGGATGGTCGAGGGTGCAAGCGTAGGGGGTGGGGATAAGTTTATTCTTCACACACACCCGCCAATTTTCATGCAAATGACGTGCAGTAAACATCCATCCAGCAATGATGGAGGAAAAGAGAATACAGGGGCAGGTTGCTTTGGTGCACTAGGGACCAGGGAGGTCATGGAGCTGAACAGAAATAAATAAACATGTATGCAACTAAGGCACGCTGATTTCTGGACAGTGTTTACCTCTGGAGGAGAGATGGGGACGGGGGTGGGTTTTACCAGAATCTTCACGAGGGTCGGGACATTTAGGGTAAAAACCTTGGAAGATAAAGGAGGGAAGTTTAAAATACTTTGAAATATTATTTCAATTCCAAATAAAATTAACCTTGGATCTCACTATTTACCTTACATCTTTCTCTTTAACACAAGAAATTGAAAATGACTTAAGTCAATTAGACCAATAACATTTGGAAAGAAGAAGAACATGTTTGCTATTAATCTTTTCAAAAGGGGTATTTGTTTTTAATTAAGTGAGTACTCTCATTACCTTTTTTTAAATGAATGTAGAATTTCTTCCTCCTAAAATTCCAAATCTGCTATGTTTAGCAGCATAGTCACAGTTCTGAAGGTTCGTGGATTTCTCCCCCGTTTATTAATTTATTAGCTCCAGTTCATGAACTTAGACATTTTCTCTTCAGTAGTTTGTTTTGGAGCCACTTATTCTGATACCCTCATCACCTGAGGGACTGAAGCCTCAGAAAACTTTCCTTATATGGATTTGGGAGCTGAGTTTCCACAGAAGAAAAACTGACATCAAACATTGATCTGCTTGCGTAAAGTAATTCTACCAGTTACATGGCATTTGGTGCTTCTTGTAAATTGATGCAAACTTCATTAAAGAAAATGACAGATGGCATACGGCTGCAGGCAAAATGCCAATCCACATGATGAATCCTATAGTGTTCGAGCCCAGGATAAACAATGTTTTTAATCACCTTGAAAAAAAATCTGTCGCATTGATTTCTCTACAGTAACTAGGCAATTATAATTGTGTAGCTAGTTCCTTATTAGCTTAAAAAAATAATAAAAATAAAAGGTGGCAACAGATAGACATTTGATTTGGGTTTATATTGCAAGACGGACGGCCTCACAAGATTTTGTGACCTTATGCAGCCATGCTAAGGTCTTCACCTGCAGGAGGTTACAGTAGATTGACCACAGAGCCCAGGTTTGTGTGTTTTTAAGTTATTTGGTGTATTACTTTGAGAATTGGAAGACCTAGAGGTGCCAAAACGGATTATGAGATTTTTCTTTGATTGACAAGATGAGCAAGTCTGTGTGAGGCAGATGTATCTCTGTGGACGGACTGCAGACAGGTGTCAGTCACAGCCAGGGGGTGTTGCATTCCTTTTGAAGGTGGGCGTCTAACAAATTTGAATTTTAAGGGAATAATTACAGTCCTATCAAATTCTGAGGTTCACTACATGATACATTTTTTTTTTTAAGTTAAAAAAAAATTCCATCAGTTTTTATAATAATGTTCTTTTCTGGTTGATTTTATGTGCAGAACATGGTCCTATAAATATATATTTTTAATGGTCCCCAAATAAAGGTCACATATATAGGAAATAAAAATGATTTCTAATTATAGAAAGTAGAACTAGATACTAGTTTCAGTACATGGAATTTGTATAGTTAAGTTTAGTTAGTGATTCATATCTGGCTTCTTTTCAAGCTCCAGAAATGTCCTCTGGCTAATTTAAATGGAAGAATGAAGAAGGATATTCACTGATTGGGCAGAAATGCAGGAGAACTAAGCAGAAATCTGGGTTCCCGCACAGGATAGTACAACACATACCTTACTTCAAGCCATAGTCTGTCTGGGTAGGGCACTCCACTGCTGGCTCCACCTCCAGTGGACACTTGCTTTTGGCTGCACTGAGATTTCAACACTTCCAAAGATAACTTCTAGCTGTCCTCGCACCTTTCCATCATTCTCCAGAACATCAGAGTTCCAAGTAGGAACCTTTAATTGGCTGTGTTTAGACCATGTGCCATTTCTCTGGTTGCCTGGTCCACTGGCTTCTTAATGAGAGTGAAGCCTCTCTTCTACCAGAGCCTATATGGTGGGGGATCTCTTCCAATTAGGAAGGGAGTTCTATTGCTGGACATCCAAAGAACAAAGAACAGACAGGAAGCAGCAGAGGTGCATGACAATGAAAATTCTCCTTTTAATCATGACATTTTACCCTAGTTTATTTTTGTTTGCTTTTGATAACCATAAACATATGAAGCAAATAATCCTCATTAATATTCTTAACCCCAGCACTTGGTTCTAGATGTGACCTTTTATTCCAGAAGTTTTTCTGCTGTAACAAAGGTACAACCACAGTTCCTTGAACTGCACAACAGACTCCCTCTTGTGCACACATGTGTGATATTTTCATGTTTAAGAGAAGGCAGACATTTGCCTTATGTCTCAACCCCTATGTTTAAATCAAAGTCATTTCCTTCTTACTTTGCCATGATTTTCACAATGAATAAATATTTACTGAAGATGTCTGCATTCGTTTGCCAGGGCTGCCATAACAAAGTACCACAGACTAAGTAGTTAAACAACAGAAATTTATTGTTTCACATACCTGGAGGCTAGAAGTCTGAGATCAAGGTTTCGGCAGGGTTGGTTCCTTCTGAGGGCTCAAAGGAAGAATCTGTTCCATGCCTCTCTCCTATCTTCTGGTGGGTTGCGGACAATACTTGGCATTCCTTGGCCTGTAGAAGCATCACCCTGGTCATTGCCTTCATCTTCATATGGTGTTCTCCCTGGGTACACATCTGTGTCCAAATCTCTCTTTTATAAGGACACCAGTCATATTGGATTAGGACCCATCCTAATGACTTCTCTTAATTTGATTACCTCTGCAACGACCATATCTCCAAACTAGGTCATATTCTGAGGTACCAGGAGTTAGGAGTCTGACGTATCTTTTTGGGGACATAATTCAGCCTATAACATTTTCTTAAATGGCTGCCTCTTCAATGTGAGGGATTTGAAATATTGAGTCCTTTCTGGAGTTAAAACAACAACAACAAAACAAAACAAACTTTAAAACCAAGGAATATATAACTGGAGAGACTTGGTTGACCATTGAGGATTATACACATACCTAAATTTCAGGGTTGAAATTGACAAAATGGTTTCTTTGCGGAAACTTGAGGAATTACTAGGTACCCCTTATGAGGTTGAAAAAATTCCTTTCTATTTCTGGTTTGTTGAGTATTTTTGTCATACAGGGGTGCTGGATTTTGTCAGATACTTTTCCTATATCTATTGAGATGACTATGTGGGTTTTGTTTTTTACTCTATTAATATGGTGTACTACATTGATTGATTTTCATACGTTAGGCCAACCTTGAATTCCTGGGGTAAAAACCCCACTTGGTCACAGTTATAATTCTCTTTATAAGCTGCTGGATTTGATTTGCTGGTAAATTGTTGAAGATTTTTGCATTTACTGGGAGAGGCGTCAGGCTAAGTGACGCGAGGCGGCATTGAGGCCTGGGGCCTGGTTTAGTTCGCTCTTCTTTTTCTAGTTTCTCTCAGATCTTCTTTATGGATGTTCTCTGAGTACTAGAAAACACACCAATTCTGATTTTGTTTTTTGTTTCTTTTCTAGTATTGTATTAATTATCAGTCCCTAAGGCAGATTTAATGGATACTGTTCATTTTAAGTGAGTAACTTAGATCTCCAGAAAGAAAACATTTCACTGCATATATAGATGTAGCCAAAAGGACATCTTTATAAACAAGAACACTTAGATTCCAAATGTATTTTTTATATTCTTTCAAATTTCCTTCCAAGGTCTCTGATGGAAGGTGGTATTATTTGGTGTAAAATGTTTTAATTTTATATTAGATGCATTAAATGCTACTGCACTTTAAAAAGTATTTAAGATAGTATCAGCATTACATAATGTGTTTGAGCTTTTTTCAAAAACTATTCTTTGCAAATTAAAGCCTATAAATGGAGCTCCTGTAGTCCTTTAAGACAAAACAGTTGTTTTTATTTTCCAAAGAACCGGTAAAAGGAAACTCCATAACATTCTTCATCTTTCCCTTAAATAATCTAGTTCTGTTCGCTAAAACATAGAATTAAAAACAAACAAACTGGGCTTCCCTGGTGGCGCAGTGGTTGAGAGTCCACCTGCCGATGCAGGGGACACGGGTTCGTGCCCTGGTCCAGGAGGATCCCACATGCCGCGGAGCGGCTGGGCCCGTGTGCCATGGCCGCTGAGCCTGCACATCTAGAGCCTGTGCTCCACAACGGGAGAGGCCACAGCAGTGAGAGGCCCTCGTACCGCAAAAAACAAAAACAAACAAACCTAGCAAATACTCTTTTAAAAGCAGACAGTATTCTAAGGCACTGAAATTAATACAACAGCAACAGCAACACAAAAATTTGATGTGAAACTCTTCAACAAGCTTTATAATAAATTCTGATAGGTTAAGACCTATTATTTGTAATTTCATGAAGATTTTTTTCAGACTCTGTAGCCCGAGTACTGGAAATTATCTAAATGTTTTCGTGGTAAGAATTTATACCACACCACAACAGGTGGTGCATTTAAAATAGCCTTTGTATTTTTAAACAATTGTTAAGCCATCCAAGGAAAATCAATATCATGATTAATTTTGAAGACTGAAACACATCAAAACCAAAACCAGAATCTACACCTGGAGTAGTTTCTCTAGCCTCATTTGCCTTGAGACATGGAAATGGATATGTTAAAATTTTAAGGTTCTTTATGACTGTAGGATTGTGTGTATAGCAGGTTTGGTTGCCTTTTGCTTCATTTAACTGTTGCAGAAAGTGGAAAAGTTCCTCTCCGAAATGTAATGGGAAGTAGGAAATGTAATTTTAAAGTATATGTCAAAACTTTCATACAAAATGGGTATAAAATCTATACACTGAAACTCATTCTAAACAGTCAGTAGTAGGGAGATATGTTTCTGAAAAGAGGATTTGAGAGCCATCTGCAATACCTGGACCAACTATCACTTTAGAAGCTAAAGGTTTCTAATTTAATGGAAATATCAAAGAGCCTTTGGGGTAAAAAGAATCATGTCTTTGTAATGTAAAATATTAACCTATAATTTAATCATTTTAGGGATAGAATTTTTTAAATCAAAATTTCCTAAAGCAGCCATAATTGTACTTATTTGCTTATTTTAATTTTTGGAATTTGTGGTCAGTAAGTTTTTTGGTGTGTGTGTCAATAAATTTTTAAGTAGAGAGGAGCCCCCTTTTACCGTTCATTTATTCTAGGTAATATCTGCAAGGCACACTTGGCAGGAAGGCAGCAGAGAATAGGTCAGTCACTTTGTTCCTTCCCTTGCTGATGCAAGAGGGAGAATATTTCACAGTGAAGCAAGAGTTGGCATCAGAGAAGCCATGTTCTATGTTCTTTTTAAATAGTCTTCCTGTGGCATTCTTTTAGAAAACTAACCTTTGCCCTCCCCATACCACAAGGGTGAAGAAGTGACCTTTTCCAGAGTACTCAAAGTTAAGTTAGTCCTGTAAGTCAGTCCTGGGGGGGAAGTGAGAGTGTTTGCGGTCAGTGTGGTCAAGGACCCAGTGACAAGGCAGGGTAGTCAGGACATGCTGAGAATGATTGAAAAACTAGGGACTTGGCCGCCATGAGGCCACAGTAGTGACTTTAAGAGAAGTATGTGCTTTGAAACCTGACTAAAAACAAAGTTGAACCTTGAGTGCAAAGTCTGGGAGGGACTCAAGGAACACCATGAGCTCAACATGAGGGAAACTGAACACAGAACATAAATGGAAGTTCAAAGGCTGAAGAGGAAAGAGAAGCACGAAAGGTAAATACAGAGGGTGTCGTGTAGAAAATAACAGAAGCAATAAAATAAGGAAAGACTAGAGATCACTTTTTTGCTCTTCTGTCATCAAAACTCATGTAGTAAAAGAAGTGTACTGTAAGGGAGGGAAGGTTTCCTACATGATTTATTTGAAGACGATGGAATCAGACAACAGATGAACATATCAAAGACCAGGAAAAAGGCTGACATGATACAGTTAACCTTGGTGGATTGCAGTATTCTTACCAGCTCCTAATGAGAATGGACTGGCAAAAACATAGAATTATGCTTGCAATTAATTGAAATACATACTTAAATTTGTTTATAGTTCATCAGTATATAATTTGGTAGTACAATTTCTAAATTTTAAAATTCTATTTAGATAATATTAGGACTAAAAATTGCTGAACCTGGGAGCACTTAAGTATGTTGAGAGGTTGCTGTGTGTTTTAGGGTAATATTTGATGCTGTGACAAATAGCCCTCAGATTTCATCAGCTTACCATAATAGAGGTTTATGAGTTGCTCATATCACAGTCCAAAGTGGGTGGATGTTCCTGGTCAATAGGATTTGGGGGCAGAGCTGCTACACATAGTCTTCTAGAAATCCAGGCTGATAGAGGCTTTCTCGCTGTCAGTGTGCAGCTTCCATGCTTGCTCTTAGCATTGATATTCATCTGGAAGAAGGGGTAAAAGCATGATGGAGTGTACATGAAAGTCTTTATGATTTTTTTCTCATTCACTTGGTCAGAATAATACAATCACAGGGCTACTAAGCTGCAAGGCAAACTGGGAAATGTCCAACTGAGTACCCAGAAAGAAAGGAAATAGAGATTTTGGTGAATAACAAGAAGTTTCTGTCTGGTGTGGGCAGTCACTGAACTCATGTGAGGGACTGTGAAACCACCTCTACCTCTACCAAAGACCCTTGAACATACTAGGTTCTGGGTGGGCTCCTGAATGGGTTACAAAGTGGGCTCTTGAATGAGGTTCAGTGTGCATTTTGTAGACCTGGCAACAATGAAATGTTGTTGGATGGAGTCAAATTTTGCTAAGGTATAGATTTCTTCTGCATTTTACTTGTATTTAATCTCTGGTTTACGTGACTCATTCATATAACAATAGGAGATGGCAGTGTGTATCTGATCATATAATTGGCATTATTCACTGATTTTATCCTTCTAAAATAATTTTTATGAGAGAATAAAAATGAGACATTGCTTTGACGAGTGACTGTGCCAAATTAGAATATTATGTTCAGAATATACTTAGAATATATATGAGTGTACATGCGCATAAAAGTGTGTATATCCATGTACATACACATGGAAATTGGTATGTATAGACTAATATGCACAGTATATATACTGTGTGCCAGTATATTAGAACTAAAGAAAGTCCTGTGGAGTTGACGTCTACAGAAGAAGAGCTAAACTCATAATTTATTTGCCGTTTCATAGGCTTTGGAAGCATCTATTTTCAAATTTTGATAATAACATTTAATATCTGGATGACCCTTTGGCAAATCGTTCAACTCCTTGGTTAATTTCTGTGTACAGTTGGAATAATAATAGTTATTAATTAAACTGGGTGGTTGTAAATAATAAAATGAGGTTAGAAAAGAATTTAGCGGAATGGCACATAGTGTTCGATAGTATGCATAAATTATGTATATTTATGCTCAGTATGAGTCCCCCCAACACACTCAAAAATAAATGCAGATAGACACCGAAAATGATAAGAAACGTGCTGGCTTCTCAGACTGAATAGATTCATTCACTTATTCATTCCTTGAGTAAACACGTTAGACCCTTCATATCTACAAGCTCTGAGCTACGGTGAGCACAAAAACTACTAAGGCAGCTTCAGCGTTGTTAAAGTGTTTACCACCTGATTATGAGGACTCTGACAGTCTTAATACGAGGTGACATTTGTACAGGAGAAACCACAGGGTGATATATGATTTTAAAATAAGGAAAACCATTTCTTGGAAGGGAGAAAATTCAAGAAAAGATTTTGGACATTTAAAACTCCCTGGCTCTTAAAACCAGAATTTCAAGAAGTGGATAGAGGGAAGAGAGGCATTCCATTCAGAAACAAGAAGACAGGCAGGAAAAAGCATAGGATATATTCAGGCAAAATTGAGAAATAAGAGGAGTACTGGGAGGTCAGATTGGTAAGTCAAGGTATCGATGCCATTTTAAAGTGTTGGGCTTCATTCTGTAAGCAAGGAATAAGAAGATCAAAGGTGAGAAAAGGCAAGAATTTTGAGCAGCAGGATGACAGCTATGACCTTGAATAATTTACTTGACCTTTCCACCATCCATTTTTCCCCCCTAGACAGCAAATGAATTGAACCAGGATTCCTCTGGCCCTAATACTCTAGGAGCCTTCTCTGAATATTATATCCTCCGGAGTCACTGTTGTTCTACATCTGTTGCAACATCCCTGTTCTCTTTGTTGGACCCACCCCAATGCTATTTACCTGGGCTCTGCCCAATACTGTTGTCATAGCCTTCAGACTCTGGGTTTTGCCTCTCTGCCAGTCTCCCATTCATCCCTTGTGATGGGGACGTGAGCTATATCTCATCAGCTATATCTCACAGAGGCATCCTGTCTGCCCAGATGCCCAGATCCTAACTCATTCCATGGGTTATATCTAGATTCTTTCTTGGGCTTCTTCCAATCCTCACATCACTTCCTCCTCCCCTATATTGCACTTTACCCATATTATTATTTCTCTCCTTAGTTTTTCATTGTGTTTTTCTTTTCACCTGATACTTCCACTATTCTAAAAGAATGGAAGTGAAAATATCATCAAAGAGAAACAAGTAAGAAAGAATTACTGATGAAAAGTGATGCCTTTATAAGAATAAAATATTGTTTGCCACCGTATATAAAATACAATTGAGGGGGTGGAAATGCCCTTTTTTTCTTGTTAGATTTGTAAGGATAGTTATGTCTGCATTTTGCTTGAGCCAGCAGTAGCAATGACCTATTTTTTTATATAACATTTACTAATAGCTTGCTTCTCCTTTGGTGAATGGGTACAAAAA
Source organism: Phocoena phocoena (assembly GCF_963924675.1). Classification (NCBI taxonomy): domain Eukaryota; kingdom Metazoa; phylum Chordata; class Mammalia; order Artiodactyla; family Phocoenidae; genus Phocoena; species Phocoena phocoena. The sequence goes on along the minus strand of NC_089233.1, from coordinate 46,543,529 downwards.
TTACTATTATCAACCAGTGTACTATGAAAATTAAATTTTAAACTCAGAATAAATAAATATATAATATGCCAAAATATCATTCAATAATCCTTTTTTTTTTTTGAAATTAACATCAGGACTCTATTACTAAAAAACAAGGTATTTTCTATTATTGTCACCAAGTGTACTGTATTCTTTCTTTCATAAGTATTCTCAGGACTTAAAATAAAACTGCCTCTTTAATCCAAAGTATTCTGTAAAGCTTTTAGCACTGGTTCCTTACCATAGGTTGCAGTATTTGTTCATTAATTCAGTGAACATTTTTGGGGTACTGTGGAGGGAAATAGATTAAGGTTCAGACTCTGCCATTGGGAAGTCCATGGAAAAGTAGGCTGATGCATAAACACATAGTTATGTACAATGTGTATGTGCAAGGTTAGAGCTGGATTCATGGTCCAGGAAGGAGTCTACCTATGTCATTCTGGGGGGCTTCATTGAGAAGGTAGTTCACAAACTAGGTCTTGACTTTGCTGCGTCAGAAAATGGAAAAAGAATAAGTGAGATATAGAGAATTATAAAAGACAAAGAAGGAATATAGGAAATGGTGCAAAATTAAATATGGATTGAGAATGGGTCTGAGGTGATATGATGTGTAATGAGAGAAGAAATGGGAGCGATTGGCAGGGACTCGGTGATAAATGGTTTTTCATATATCCAAAACAAAACAAAACAAAACAAACCAAGAGTTTGGATCTTGACTGTTGATTTCCAGTGATTTATTGTTTGTCTGACTTTGGTTTTGCTTTTTATTCGTTAGTTTAGGGGGCACTGTCCCCATTTAGGAATCTGCTGTGAGAAAACTCAAGGCCTTCTCCAAAGAAAAACATGCACACAGTGTCATTTTTGCGTATAAGCACATTCATGAACTTGGACCCCAAGCTACAAACCACTGGTTAAAGGTTGCTAGAAATGGTTGCATTATTAAGCATGGTCAAAAGTATATCTTCAGTGAGTGAACACTTGCAGGAATGTGGAGAACGTGTTGGAAGTGATGAGACTTGTGTTAGGGAAAGGCAGGATCAATTGCAGTGTTTCAGCCAAGAGATGAAGGTCTGCAGAATGGTGACAGCAAATATTTGTTTTTAATTTGGCTCCTGCTTTGTATGTGTCAGTCTGTCTGTTGAGGAGAACACTCCAAGAGTTAAGTGGGTGAATGACGGTGTTATTTACTGAAGTGGTGATTTCAGATGTAAGTGCAGCTTCTTGAGGAGAGATGAGGAATTCAGTGTCTGTAGGTTAGGCCACTGCAGATATGAGCCAGCAGGTCAAAAGAGAAATCAGAGCTGAAGATATAGAGTGATCAGTAGATCAGTTGATCGATCAATAGGTAGATAGATATTCTGGATGATTACATAGAGGTGGTAGATTTAATACTGCGAGGGGATGAGATCTCATCAGCAAAAGAGCATGAGTTAAGGAGAGCTGGAGGTGTCAGGCTGGAGACTTGGTAGGGCTTGTTCCCTGTTGAGAGGATTTCAGCCTTAACTGTCTTGTTCATTGATGGTCCCTGTTGGAACCAGGCTGGTGAATGCTTAAGCCACTGAGAGAAGAGGATTTCTTTCTAACAGTAAGAGTCTGCCCAGGTCTTTGAATCTGGTTAAGTAAAAGAAAGGAGAAGATGGTAAATTTTAAGGAACACTTTGATGGATGTTGGTAGGTCACAAACTTGACATTCATAAAGTTAATAGGCCTACCTTCTGTTTCAAGCAGCCTGAGACTGGGTAAATTATTACCTGGATTATAAGTCTGACTCTGACTCTGGTTAACACTTGTCTCTTACCTTTCTGAGCATACATTTCTCCATCTGTAAAATGGGAGTAGACATACCTACATCAAAGACACAAGCAGAGGGAAAGAGACAACCTGTGTAAAACACCTGCCTTAGTTCCTGTGCATAGGAGCTGTTTAATAAGTAACTTGGCCTGGAAACGCCTTCATCTATCTCTTTCCTTTAGTTTTCTAAGACACTTTCCAGTTCTAACTAGTCAATAAACGAGCCATTCTGATTATCAAACCTGCCATTGCTTTTACCTATTTGAAAAAACAGGAATTTGAAAACCTTTGTTTAAGAACTACATTTTGTGTTTAGCTTTTTTTTTTTTCTTCCTCAGTGACTTGTGACTGTGGGATGGAACTTAAAATTGTATTGTGGCCACTTCAGGAAGTTTGCTGTCTTCGGGAACTAAAAACTAATTACATTTCCTTGGACTAACTGCCTTTTCTGAGTGTCTAGTACAGTGACAGCACAAATGTAGCTTCTTGGACACATATTATTTTCTTGAGAACCTCTGGAATTCTAGCCAGATCATGCTAATGAGAATCACTTAGCCTCATCAAAGTCCCATTGATCTTTTCTCTGTATTTCCAGATATTAAATGAAAATTTCTTTGGCGTATGTTTGAACTGGAAGGTGGGGACCTCAGAAGTCATTTAATCTAACCCCTTCATATTATGGGCCAAAACTATTCATTTTCAGTTTGTTGTGCTCAAGAACTGATGATCACATTTTCTCCTCTAATATTATAGTTGAAAAAATCTCAGCCATGTACTTCTTACTTATGTATTACTATAGAAACTAGATTGTAGGGAGAATTGGCAACTTGAGTTGGAGAAGGGAGATTGGGGAGCTGAATTACAGTGTGTTATATAGTACTTCAGCCCCTCGGGGGAGCTGTAATTAACGTGTGCAAGGAAAACACTTCAAGGAGACTAATTTAAAGAACATACTGAAACAATTTTCCCCTGGCTTTCCAAAATAAATAAAGAAAAAAGAAATCACCATCAAGCTTTGAGGAAGCATGAAGAATTCCAGCAGAAAGGAAATTTATTGAGTGACCAAGAAGGGGCTGGTAATAATAGTTGGTTAGAATGTAAAGCCTCTTTTAAATGTAGGCTTCCTCTACCATTTGTCAGAGCCCCATGGTCCCTGATCCATTCATTAAACACTTCACATGCATGTCACTCTAATTATGGGTCAGAGTTTGGTTACAGCCCACTGCTCTTTCTTTGCATCTTGGTAACTCAGTTCTTTACACCAGTTGATATCCACTGCCCTTTCCTTCTTTCCCTCCCCCTTACCCTTCTTTAATCCTAAGCTTGTTAGGTGGCTCCAGAGTTTAGAATGCCTTGTGATTACATGTCACTTGATGTGAATGCTGTGAGTTCCCTAGAGCAAAGTCTTTCCAACTTTTTGTCTACAGCCCATAATAAGAAATTCATTTTAGATCCAACCTGGTACACAAATGCATATGCATTTGAAAATTAAAGTTTCATGAAAAAATACTATGTGTGATAAGCTCTGAAACTTTCACTTCTCTTCAACTCTGTTTCACTTACAGTCATTCAGTATCTGAGGGGGATTGGTTCCAGTACACCCGTTGTTGCCAAAATTCACGAATGTTCGAGTCCTTTGTATAAAATGGTATAGTATGTACATATAACCTACACACATCCTCCTGTGTACTTTAAATCATCCTTAGATTACTTATAATACGTTATACAATGCAAATGCTATGTAAATAGTTGCTGACATGCAGCAAATTCAAGTTTTGATTTTTGGAATTTTCTGAAAAATATTTTCCAAATATTTTCAATGTGGTTGACTCCACGGATGCCAGGACCTACAGATATGCAGGGCTGACTGTACATTTTTTTAAAATGCAGGCCAAGATTAATTCAAGACCTTTTCTTCCTCAGTCTCAATCACAATGAGTGTGCTTCACAAGATGAAGTCTTCAGACTGTATACAACAAATCACTTGAGATGTCTGGTCCCAAACTTTACCCCAGATCTACTAAATCAGAGTCTCTCATGGCAAGTTCCACAGTTTCATCAATTCTCTGGTATGATTTTTAAGTTCAGAAACCATCTCCAGACCTTAATATTTTAATATCATCTGCTCACTGGAAGGTATCTTGTTTGACAGTCGATTTTAGTACTCTTTGGCATTGCTATCCATAGCTGGAGCAAAGGCTCTGATCTCTGAATTCCCTCTCCTTGCTGAACTAGGAGAATTATAGGTCAGTTCAAAAGTTACCAGAAACCTTGAACATCTAATAAGAATAATACGGCAGGTTCTATTCTAAGTGCATTTTATGAATTAAACCTCACAGCAATGTTTTGTGTGCTGTATTTGTCACTGAAATTCTTAGGTTATTCCATTAACCCACAGTTTGTTGTAGGAAGACAAATTAGGGGGTACTTTGGTCCTAGTCCTTACTGTGCACCCCACCCTTGGCTCTGGTGACTTGATAATCACTTCCTCCTCGGCCTTATGGAGGCGGGGGTGGGGAGTAGCAGCGATCTGCTCTTGTTTTCTCTGACTTTGACTCATTTTCTCCTATTGGACTACCATCACTTCTATCCCCTGAGTCACCCACTTAATTCATAATTTGCAAGCCTACACTTTCAAGGCAATGTAATTCAAATCCTTTAAGCAGCAAACTCAACACGTAGTGACTATGACACCATATAATAAATGCTATCACAGGTGATTAAATTCATTGGATACAAATAGTCAAACAATTCTGACCAATGCACAGCAGAAAGGGATAATTTAAAGTATAAGTTTAGAGCTAGTTGGCCTTCAAAAGCCATTACTAAGGAAACTTTGGCAAGTTTCCTATTGGGCCATGCCGGTCAGTGTTCAAGGAAACTTCTAGTATTTCCCACCCCCAGTACATGCCAACGTAAGGGAGACGGATAGGGCAGAAACAAATTCCAAAGGATAACTTCAGAGTATATGCCATTGAAGCTAAGTTGTGACTATTGGACAATTAGAGAAGTAGAGGGACAGAGGGATCAACATATATGAAGGCCGAAAGGCATGAATGACCATGGTGTCTTCACGAGCTAGTACTGGGCGAAGGGAGAAATAATGCAAGATGAGACCAGGAGAGACTGAATCAAGTTGAGTGGTTATTTACAAGCTTATACATTCAGGTTTTTTCCCCTCTCACCTCTACACACAGTTGTTTATGGAAGAGACCTGCCAGGATCTCTCAGTGGGGGCTCCATCCATGCCCCCAAGTAAAGGAACTTGCCTTAGACATCCTCCGGCTCCTCCGGTGTCCCGGGCCTTGTGCTTGGCTCCTGCACATACAATAGCAAGAGGCGTTTGGCAGGAAGGGAGCCCAAATCCTCCCTCTTTTCTGTAGCCCAGTTCAGTTAGGAGATAAAGATGAAAGTGAGGGTTGGAGGGTTGTGTCGGCTGTGAGAGCAAAGACAGTGTGTGTATGTGTGTGTGTGTGTGTACGTGAAAATGCGCATGCACGTAAGTCTATCTTGTGTGTATCTGATAGAACGATCCATATTTAAGCCAAGAGACTAATAGAGAAATTAGAGGCCAAAGTTGTAAAGTATTTTTTTTTCTTCTTGCTGTTCTTCCCCTGCCGTATGTTTGTCCTAATCCTTGAAACATGAGGCGTTTAGTTACTATGGCTATTATAATGCTTAAATACCACTTATATGTGAAGCATAGTTTATCCCTAAGAAATATACAGTATCCCTAGTTATATGTTATTTTTAACTTTTTCTTAACATATAAAAATTTCCATATGAGAGACTATCCCTCAGTGGTCTGCCCCACTACCACCCTCTATCAGACTCTTTAATTCATAGTGTGTTTCTTCATATTTACTTGGAATATCTGTAATGTAACCATATCATATTGAATCCTGGTAGAATACTTCAGAGTTTGTATCATGGACCATCCTGGGGAAGAATCAACCAGCGGCCAGTGCTTAAGGACAAACTTGTTCCCAGGCCTCCATGGGCCATAGTTCCAGGCAGCTGTTAAGTGGTACTAAAATCTGTTTGTTTGGTTTTTTTTTTTTTTTTGGTCTGGCTGCAAAAACCTTATACTCTAAGCAATTTGCAGCCTTCCTCACATAAGAAGTGTTTCTGAAAGGAAATTCCCCAACCCCGCTCTTCTGGGCATCCTCGCTTCAGCTCCAAAGCACTCACTCTTTTGTGCTGCCAAACGCAGAGAGCTGTAGTATTTTCAGTTCCCTTCCTCAGTGGAAACATGCTGGGAATTTGCTGCTATAACTGATTTCAATTAGAGTGTTTCTTCCCTGTCACAGACTTGAGGAGAGCATCAGGAAGGTACGTATTGTTCAAGATTGCTCTGTTACGCAAGAGGGAAGTAAACCACTCACAGTCTGTGTCAAGGCGAGCTTCCCTCAGAATGTTTAGTGTGTGGTGGTGCCCTGTATTTAAGCCTAGTTAGACCAATGTTTGCAAAATTCAAAACTTGGAATAGAACTCCAGATCGTGGTGGTCAAAGAAACTGACCCCGCAGTGAGCAAATTGGATAAAGAGCTTTGGGGAGAAGGGAAATGAAGCCCCATTGGAATGAAGAAAGACTTTGCCCTGACAAAAACATTCTCCTACAGTGTGGTTCTCCTAACAAACCACAAAAACGCAATTAGAGATCCATCCACACGTTTCAGTATTTGAAGAGCTTCAGACTAGCTGGAGATCTGACAGCTATAGAACTTTCATTTTTATAAGAATTTATCTATAAAAGAAAAAGGGCATTTACTTTCTGTAAATCTATATATTTGTTTTAAAAAAATATAGCTTCTCTTCAGTTTTTGCTGGCATAAGCTTCCAACTCATCCATGCTGTCAGACTCATCCAAAAATTAATTCTCCTAATGTATGCCATACTTCATGTTGTATTGGTTGCTTTTGCACATTCGGAAGAAAACGGGAAAGATAATATTTTTTTCTTTTCAAATTTAATTTATCTCTACATGTGATAGAGAACTATAGGGATAGTATGCTCTCAGAAGACCAAATATAAAATGGCAATAGATATGATTCATTTTTTTTTAAATCCTATTTTATGTAATATGGGCAGTAAGGCACACGTGATTGGATTATAGTATTATGTTTGTAAGTCTCTTTCTCTGCGTACTTTATAACCATAAAGAAATGAGGCTGTGTGTTTTTACGTTAAGTCTTATTGCAAACACGTGTGCATGTTTGTGTACAATTTGTAAATTTAGCTTTAGGAAGGTATAACAATAAAGTAGAATTGAATTTGGCTTCAGCTGTTAAGATTTTTAAGATGTAAGTAAAGTACATATGTGGAAACATAAGACATGTCTATGAAATCAGAACAGACTCTAATGGCATTTCTGGTATCTTCAAAAGATTGCCACCAAGTGAAGCTTAATGTGTCAAAACGGCAACTCCAAATAAGAGAAATGTGAGAAGAAGTTCAGGGAACAGAAACTATTTGGGGTGGTTGATTTGAATGTCTTCCAGAACCTTCGTAAAGCATTAAGCTCAAGCTCAAGCTCAGCCCTTTATCTTTGACAAATACCACACCGTGTATCTGCTTGTTATTTCGTAGTCCTGTTGCTCCTGTCAAGCTTGTTAAATGGAACTCTAGTTCGAGTCGGGAGGTGATAATGTGGCGATCTCTGGGCTCTGCAGCGAGCGGCTCGGCTGTGCCGACTTCGTGAGGCCACCCGGTGCCCAGGGTAACCGCTGGCAGCTGGGCCCATGGAAGACAGGCTGTACCAACAGATTGGAAATGTCCTCTTCAGATCTGTGGATTGGAACTTGAGCTTTACTTTGAAAAGTTTCATGGCCACAGCACGGATCACAAAATACATTACTAACCCAGTTGCTTTGGGAACTTCCAGGCCATGATACTGAGGTGGCTGAGAGTCATCATTCTTGATGAAACACAAAGGAGCAGCTTCAGAAATTTTGTCCATCAGAGGGAGGCTGGGCAAACCGCAAAGTATATAACAGTCTGCAGATCTATGGTAAATAGGTCTTAGTTATAAGCAGTAAGTGAGGTATAAAGCATTTCATTTCAGGAAAGAAAAAAAGAGAGCTGTGTTTTTTTCAAATCCTGTGCGTCTTTCAAATTAATCGGAGGGAAAGGGTACTTTATTTAATGGAATTGCTTATTCCCACAGAGAAATACTTTCAGTGGTAATGCAAAATATAGTTTCTTTTCTCTGACACCTGAAGGCAGCGCCCTGGAATGAAGGGATATTATTTCCAAATGGGTCAGAGTTCCTCTATCTCTTTTAGTTGGCAAGGTGAACTGAGCAATCGGAACTCTCCTTTTCCAAGACCCCTAGAACAACAAGTCCTTATCAAATTAATGGTGTTTATACCCCAAAGCCTCTGAAACTCTAAGGGACCCTTAGGTGGGAGAATGAGGGAGGGGGCTTGAAGGGATGGGAAACTCATAGGTTAAAAACATGAACTCCGGAGAGAGACAGACCTGAGTTCAAAATGGGGTTCTATCAATTACTAAGAGTGTGACCCTAGCAAGTTACTTGGACTTGGTAGACATCTGCTTACTCTTTGGAAAACAGAAGTGACCATAACTACCTCAGGGGATTGTTGGAAACATATAAAACAAGATAAATTTAAGGGTAAAGGGTACTCATGTCTGCAACTTTGCAAGAGATAAAAATAAAACAGATCTATAGATGGAAGTTGATATGTCATGAAACAAATACAGCGAAATGTTAACAATTTGTAAATATAGATGGTGAATATATGAGTGTTTATTCTAGAATTCTTTCAACTTTTCTCTGTGTTTGAAAACATTGTAATTAGGCAGAAGAGATTTAAAAGGGCAAGTCTTTTCAATGTAAGTACAATTCTTGCACCCACTACTTGGAGATTCTGTTTCTAAAACAGAAGGGAAGGAGAGATAGTGGGGAAAATTAAGAGACTCCGTCAGTCACACACACTGAGCTGTTTCTTGGCACATGCTAAGTGCTAAATAACAAATGGTGGCTGTGACCATTAAGAGAGGAAAGGAAATAGCAGCATTATTTACATTTGCCAAGACATGGAAACCATCTAAGTTTACATCAACAGGTGAATGGATAAAGAAGATGTGGCATATATACACAGTGGAATATTACTCAGCCATAAATAAAGAATGAAAGTTTGCCATTTGCAGCAACGTGGATGGACTTGGAGGGCATTATGCTAAGTGAAACAAGTCAGACGAAGACAAATACTGTATGATATCACTTATCTGTGGAATCTGAAAAAAATACAACAAACTAGTGAATAATACAAAAAAGAAGCAGACTCACAAATGTAGACAACAAACTACTGGTTACCAGTGGGGAGGGGGAATAGAGGAGGGGAAATATAGGGGTGTGGGATTGGAGGTACAAATTATTAGGTATAAAATGAGCTACAAGGATATATCATACAACACAGGGTATATAGCAAACATTTTATAATAACTATAAATGGAGTATAACCTTTGAAAATTGTGAATCTTTGTGTTGTATACCTGAAACATAAATGATTGCAAATCAGCTATACCTCAATTTAAAAAAAAAAAAGGAAAGAAGGGGTGGCCTGCCGCTTCCCCACCTCAGGGGGTGGGGTGGTGGTCTCCCCTGTCTCCTCAGCCTTCCCTGAGGGCCCAGTGGCCTTATTTCTTCCATCGTGTTCAGCTTGCTTTGCATTTCTGTGGCAGCGTGTCACTCCACCCTCCATTATGTATCCTTGATTTTCTCCAGGACCCCTCTCTGTGGAGCCTGGGGTTAGCTTTTGTAGGACTTGGGGGTCTCTATTCTTCCATGTATTTAAGCTCAAAAATGCTTCCTTATGGCAGAATTTTCTTAAACGTCTCCAGTGTTGTTAACTCTTTGAAACCACTGTTGCCTGAAGACAACTGATTGTTCCATGATGGGTCCCAGATGAGGGAGTTCTGCCGGCCTCCTTGGTGGGCCTTCCCTGTGAGGCAGCGCAGGGGGGCCCTCTGATCCAGCACAGCCTTTGATTACTATCCAGAGAACCCCCTCCACCTGCTGAGGAAGGGGACCAGGAACCCTGAGGAAGACCAAAACCTAGAGAATGGACAGAGGAAAAGGATCCTCCGAAACACTCCACCAAAACCCAAAACAAAACAACAGAACTGGGAATGGGCAGCTCATGACGGAGGAGACAAACCAAGAGGGGGCTGCATCTAGAAAGCCAAAGAAAATTCATTCCAGAAAGGCTGGTCAACGACATTTAATGCTGCCCAGCAGCCAAGGAAGATAAGGGCTGAGCACTGTTTTTTAGACATGGGTGGTTTTAACAAAGAGCTGTTCCAGGGGAGCAGTGAGGATAAAAGTCAAACTTCGGAGGGAGAAGATGTCAGAGAGGCGAGGGGAAGATAGTGACTGGGAAGGGATTCAGCAGCAAAAGGGAGGAGGGGTGGTTATCGCAGAGGTAATGCGGGGCATTGTGGGATTGATATGATAAGAGAGACTTGAGTGTGATCAAGTGCTGTTGAGAAGCAACCAGGAAGAGGTAGGAATTAACTACTTAGAGGAGAGAGGGCGGTTCCTTAGAAGGTAAGAGGAGGTAGAATCCACACAGCCAGAGGAGGGGGTGGCCTGGGGCGGGCACACCTCTCTTACCTTGTGCCGGGAGGGCTGGGTAGGCCACAGTTGGGCTGCAGTTCAGCCAGCAGAGGAAAACTGTCACCTCCCCTTATTCAGCTAATGCACTTTCCTAAAGTCAGTCTGCAGTCACATCGCATTAGCTCTTTCTGTGACAGGGTTGTTTTTTTCTGGAGCTGATTAGCAAAACAGCACATACTTTCTTATAAGAGCCCCTGCTGAACAGTATCTTCTCTATCCCACATGTATGTATGCCTTTCTGAAACCAAGTTCAGGTTCTAACATTTCTTTCCATTAAATGTCATTATTAGACTTAGATCATGTTTCCAATTTGTCAAGATCTTTTTATATTTTAATCAAACTCACAACATACCGTTCATGTTATTTCAGCCTTGTGTCACCCACACATTAAAATATCAGCCGTATATTTCATCCAAAGAACTGTCTTTAGCTTTATTTTATTTCCATTCCGTCAACCACCCTGCCCACCCCCCCCCCGTTCACTCATAGAGACCTGGGCAAAGAAGAATTAGACTGAATACTTTGATGATAACTGATAAAGCATTTCGTCCTGAGGGGTCCTCCCAAATTGGATTAAGTGGATTCATTAGTGGTTTGTGGTGTTTGTTTTAGGGACACAAGGATGTGAAAACTCTCACTCTCTCTGTGGATTCTCACAAATAGATGGATACTGTCACTTTTCAAGGCTTGTCCATCTGGAATGCATCACAAACACATTGCTGGGAAAGCAAAAGTTCCAGAAAGAGCCTCATTTTTCCCTGGAACTGTGAAATTGAGTGGTCTCGTTTCTTCCGTGGTGTAAATTCACAGGAGTGTGATCTAAGCTACATTTTTAACCATTTGGGATGGCTTATGATTGAATAATGCTTCCTTCCAGACACGTTTTCCCTTTATCACTTTTCTAATTTCAGCAACAGCAATTGTTGATTATGGAAAAGACTCCAATTGTTCAACCTCCCATAACCGCATTTAGTCACCAAAAGCAATTTATCTGCTCCTTTCAAAAGCTGTTAAACAAACAAGCAATTTATTCCAGCCTTCTTGCAAGTAACCAAGGAACACAGCCACCTTCTCTTTGCTCCTTGCCTTGCTTTGGAGCCATGAGTGCCTCTTTCTAACTTGAATCAAAATCTGCTTGTTCCTAACCGCTGCCTTTGCAATCAGTTATTTGACTCAGTGGGCTTAATTCGAAGCAGGCACTCACATTCTTTAGATGATTTGTCAGTCTTCCAGGGAATCAAGGAGAACAACAAAAACAAACAAACACTGGCCCTAAATTAAACCAGCTAGGGAGGAAGAAAGTTCAATGAATGATGAAACAAAATTTAAAAAAAGAAAAAAATAAAAGAGGAGAAATAAATAGAAAATATTCCAAGGTCCCACCTGCCCTGGCCCCATGGGCCCCTCCTTTATCTTCCTTTCCTAGAGGAAATCAAAGCCTCTCCCAAGAGCAATTATTCTAGTCAGTTCCAGATTTCCACAGAGCCTGCTGGATCACCCTCCTCTCACTGGCCCCAGCAGGTTGACTGCACCTGAGATGGCTGCCGACAGACATTTCTAGTGATTTCTCTGCATCTCAAACTGCCAGCATCCCTGCAGAAATCTCTTGTCTTTGCTGAAATAAGGGAGACAAATGAATTCCCTTTTGAGTTAACCCCAGCTTGGCCCCTCACAGCAACTACGGGCCCTGGGACAGAGGAGTTGGCAGCCTTCCTTGAAAAGCAAATAGTTTTTCTTCTCCATGACCTACTCAACTTTCTCTTGCCCCAGGCCTAAAAATTCAGGTCCAGTCTCTAATTTAACTTGCCTTGTGTGAATAACCAGGGCATAGATCAGGGCTCAACAAGATAATACTGGGTTAGTGTAAATCGTTATAAACGCGCTGCAAATCGAAAACAGGGGTGTTCCCTGGTAAGTCTGACTTCAGTTAATGCTTCCTAAACAGCAGTAAGCTGGAGACTTTTGTTTGTTTGTTTCTGAATATCCTTTAACCAGATATGTTTAGAAGTTTATTATTTATTTTTATTTTATTAAAAACTTTCTCAGGTTTGAAGTGTGATCTCTCAGCTCTCTCATCTCTCTCATTTAGTTATTGTTTTCTTTTTTTTTTTTTAACTCATTGAAGATGGAACTTTTTCAAGGTATTCACAGATTTAGAATTCAGATGTGTGTGATTTATGTAAAATATGCAAGTGAATGTTTATCCAGGGTTACAGTCTAGTGTAGGCCTTAAGCATGATATAAGAGTTCTATGCAGTGTAGGTGGCGTCAAGTATATTTAATATTCCTACCATTTCCTCTAATTCTTGAACTTCCTCTAGGATGAAGTTGTAGTGTAATGAATGCAATTCATAAAAAATAGAGGGGTTACATATAACCAGAAAATGGGGGGATTGCTTTGTTCTTTTATGGCAGGATATTTTATATGGGCTCCTCCACCCTTATACCTTAGGACAGTCACTTGTTCTTTTGTGTTTTTTTCCTTCATTTTTAAATCTATTTAAAAATAATAAACTTTCAATAAACCTCATCTCTTTAAAAGTCCCTGAGAGCAAAAACCCCATGTTGTGCCCCACCCACTTTTTGAGCAATAAACATGAAATTGGGGACACAATTTTTCTACAATTTTTGAAGAATATAGCCAATCATCCTTTTAAATGGTAACTTTTATATGATACATAGAGTGTTTTTTTTTTTGTTTTTTTTTTTTTTTAATACTGATGAAGCAATTCTATATGGTGACCTGATTTCCTAGTCTGTTTGATCTGTGGTACGTATTGGGTGTTTTAAGGAGTGTATTGGCATTAGAGGCAAGGCAGTTATTTTCTATGACATTTTGAAAGTCCACTTCTGTATTACATATTCCAATCTAGTGAAAATTAGATTTACTCTATTTAGATTTGGCATCCAACAGTTGTTGGCCATGGCATGTGATGTAATTTTAAGCTGCTCATGTACGTTTAAAAGGAGATTGATTTACAGCAGTCTTTGCCTGAGACGAGCACAATTTAAACTAATTCCTGTTGATTCAGAAACATTTAAAATTGGTTTTGAAAATTCTTAAGCATAGAAACCTTTGGATACATTTGAGCCTTTTTACTGAGCATTATTGTCCTGTATATAAAAGCGTGAAACGGCTACTGCTTACAGTTTTTTCCCTGGCATCTTTGTTAGTCACTGCATCCTTAAAGGCTAATTCCTGCTCCCGATGCTGTGATGTCTGCCCAGCTGTTGCGAATATATGCTATTTGCAAATGGAAACATAAACAGCATATCCAGAATATTGTACAGGCTGGGACTTAGCCATTAAGGCTAAGGTATATTTAGTGTCAGAGAGAATCTTGGTAAATTGTAACCCAGATGGAGTTGAGGAATTGGCAACAGGTATAGCAAAGTGCCTCTTAAAACAGCCAAATGAAGAAATTATTTATTCCAGCGTTTCCATATTAGCATATACTGTATACTACAAATTGAATTCCCTGTGAGTGTACAATCACTGGGTTCAGTTTATAGGGATGGCTAATATTGCACGTGAATTAGTTAAGCAGACCAAATCACATCAGATTTTTTAACCAAGTCTTTTAGCACATGGCATAGTTCTGATTGCTCTGTGATTACAGAGTAGTCTTGTCAGAACCGCTCAACCTGGAGTTTGGAAGTGCTGGGTTCCAGGTTCTAGAATGTCTGTGACTACCCTGTGACTCTAAATTAGGAGACTCTCCCCACCTAATCCCGTACTAGTCCTGGCCTCTCAATTCAGAGTACTGAAGATGCCTGCACTTTAACTGTCTCTGTGCTTTGCCAAAAAAAAAAAAAAAGGATCCTTTATACGTGGTCTAGGACTATTCTTCAACTTTTCCCCATTACCTATTAACTCTCTTTACGTGTATAGTTTGTCCTTCCTCCCTCCTTCCTTCCTTCCCTCCCTCCCTCCTTCCCTCCCTCTCTCCTTTCTCTTTTTTCATTTCTTTCTTTCTCTCTTACTTCCTCCCTCCCTTCCTTCCTTCCTCCCTCCCTCCCTCCCTCCCTCTCGCTCTCTCTCTTTCTTCTGCCTGGGTATTCTTTTTTTTTTTTAATTAGTTATGTATTTTATGCATATTAGTGTATACATGTCAATCCCAATCTCCCAATTCATCCCACCACTACCCTCACCTCCACTTTTCCCCCTTGGTGTCCGTACATTTGTTCTCTACATCTGTGTCTCAATTTCTGCCTTGCAAACTGGTTCATCTGTACCATTTATCTAGATTCCACATATATGTGTTAATATATAATATGTGTTTTTCTCTTTCTCACTTACTTCACTCTGTATGACAGTCTCTAGGTCCATCCACATCTCTACAAATGACCCAATTTTGTTCCTTTTTATGGCCGAGTAATATTCCATCGTATATATGTGCCACGTCTTCTTTATCCATTCATCTGTCGATGGGCATTTAGGTTGCTTCCATGACCTGGCTATTGTAAATAGTGCTGCAGTGAACATTGGGGTGCATGTGTCTTTTTGAATTATGGTTTTCTCTGGGTATATGCCCAGTAGTGGGATTGCTGGGTCATATGGTAGTTCTATTTTTAGTTTTTTAAGGAACCTCCATACTGTTCTCCATAGTGGCTGTATCAATTTACATTCCCACCAACAGTGCAAGAGGGTTCCCTTTTCTCCACACCCTCTCCAGCATTTGTTGTTTGTAGATTTTCTGATGATGCCCATTCTAACTGGTGTGAGATGATACCTTACTGTAGTTTTGATTTGCATTTCTCTAATAGTGATGTTGTGCCTCTTCGCCATCTGCATGTCTTCTTTGGAGAAAGGTCTATTTAGGTCTTCTGCCCATTTTTTGATTGGGTTGTTTGTTTTTTTAATATTGAGCTGCATGTGCTGTTTATATATTTTGCAGATTAATTCTTTGTTGATTC
This sequence comes from Phocoena phocoena, assembly GCF_963924675.1. Lineage (NCBI taxonomy): Eukaryota > Metazoa > Chordata > Mammalia > Artiodactyla > Phocoenidae > Phocoena > Phocoena phocoena. The sequence goes on along the minus strand of NC_089233.1, from coordinate 46,528,159 downwards.
ATTTGCAAATATTTTCTCCCATTCTGAGGGTTGTCTTTTCATCTTGTTTATAGCTTCCTTTGCTTTGCAAAAGCTTTTACGTTTCATTAGGTCCCATTTGTTTATTTTTGTTTTTATTTCCATTACTCTAGGAGGTGGGTCAGAAAAGATCTTGTTTTGATTTATGTCAAAGAGCATTCTCCCTATGTTTTCCTTTAAGAGTTTTCCAGTGTCTGGTCTTACATTTAGGTCTTTAATCCATTTTGAGTTTATTTTTGTGTATGGTGTTAGGGAGTGTTCTAATTTCATTCTTTTACATGTAGCTGTCCAGTTTTCCCAGCACCACTTATTGAAGAGACTGTCTTTTCTCCATTGACTATCCTTTGTCATAGACTAGTTGACCATAGGTGCGTGGGTTTATCTCTGGGCTTTCTATCCTGTTCCATTGATCTATATTTCTGTTTTTGTGCCAGTACCATATCGTCTTGATTACTGTAGCTTTGTAGTATAGTCTGAAGTCGGAGAGTCTGATTCCTCCACCTCCGTTTTTTTTCCTTCAGGATTGCTTTGGCTATTCGGGGTCTTTTGTGTCTCCATACAAATTTTAAGATTTTTTGTTCTAGTTCTATAATGCCTGGGTATTCTTAAGGTGACTAGGTAGAGAAAAATACATGACTTATTAGCCATCTCTAACACATGCACATTTAAGTAGGACTTGAATATGCAAGTCAAATAATATTCTAGAACTTAGTAAATCAGTTTTTATATTCCAAATTATTTTATCATTACATCTGGAAAACAGCAGTGTCTGCACTTATATACCCCTGGATACTGTTAAAATATGCTGCTGGACAGAAATTTGATTCATTAACTTTTGGGGATCTTGACCTTTTAAGGTGATCTTTGTCCATTAAATCTAGAGCTTCCTTGAAGCCCAGACAATACAATGGTATCCAGCATGGAAATGGTAAATGGTCATAAATAGTGACTAGAACTGATTTTTATTAGCTTGAATGGTACCAGACTAAGAAAAGTATCCATCTGGGTCAGGTAATCCATCTTTCTGGAAAATCACTAAACTACATTCCTAATAACACAGTCACTGAGATGATTTCCTTTTATTGAATAATTTCCTCAGCCAGTAAAGAATATAAAATCCTGGGGGTATTTTGAGCATATGGTTTAGGGACTTTATTTTAAACCATGAACTATCAACAGAATTTCAATACAATCTAAGTAAAATAATTTGCTTCCTAAGTGTTACAAGTATAAGCAGGACATTTCTCTAAGGGAGCAGGGTATTTCTACAAAAGCTTTTGCTTTTGAGTGAAAGGTCAGAGCTGGAGATTAAAAAGCTCTTCTTTATCCTTGTCTTATAGCCCAGTTGCCAACTGTCAGCTCTCTCTTGACACAGTTGATTGCTCCTCCCACATGAAACAATTTCCTCACTTGGATTCCTCCTACCTCACTGGCTATTCTTTTCCATCTCTTTTGCTGGTTCTCACTTGTATCACTGCCCCTTTAATATTGAAGAGCTCTAGGGTTAAATCCTTGAATTCTTACCTATCAACATTCATTCTTGGTGATCTCAGCTAAACTCAGGGCTTTATATGCTAATAAATCATAAATTTACATTTCATTTCAGACCTTTCCTCTGAATTACAGACGTGTACATTCAACTGCCTACTCAATATTGCCACTTGAATCTGTAATAAGCATCTGAAATGTGTCATCTCCAAATTAGAATTTCTTATTTAGTACTATGCTGACCCTCCAGAATATACCCCTACATACTTTCTCCCAGTTTTTCTCTTCTCATTCCTTGGCAATCCCATTCTTCCATAGTTCGGGCTAAAATCTTTACCCTCTTTCTCGTAACTTCTATGCTCAATTTCTCAGAAAATCTTGTTGGTTCTACCTTCAAAATATATGCAATATCTGATCATTTCTCACATCACTTTATTCACTCTACTCTGGTCCAGTCATCTTGATCATCACCATCTGTCACTTGGTTTACTGCTCTATTCTCCTGATCTTTTCCTCGCTTCAGACCTTTGTCTCCTATAGGTTATTCTCAACATTGCAGTTGGAGTGATTCTTTGAAAAATGTAAGTCAGATCATGTCTCTCCTCTAATTCAAACCCTCTATTGACTCCTCAGTCTCATTCAAGTCCTTACAAAGTCCACAAGGCCCTACCTCATCTCCTGCTGTTTTCCTCCCACCCACTCCACCCCAGCTTCACAAATCTTCCTCTCCCATCACCTGGAAATCTCTTTCTTTCCTTCCCCCACTTCCTTCAGGTTTCTACCTAAAATTCAGCTTTGTAAGTATAGTCTTCCATAGCCTCCCTACCTAAAATAGCAACAACTGGTCATTCCATAGTTCTCTCCTTTTCCTATTTGTCTTTATATCTTATTGCCATTAGACATACCAGGCATATTGCTCAATTTGTTTATTGTCTGTCTCTCCCACGGGAAGGTATGCTTTATGAGTACAGGGATTTTGTCTGTCACATTTGGTACTGTGTCCTCTAGAATATAGCAGGCTGTCAATAAATATTATTTGAATGAATGAATAAATTACCATGGCAAGTGATGTTCTCCTTAAGGTCTACATGATAACCTAAGCCAACAGTTCCTTTTCTATTGATTCCTTTGTTCCCCCCCCACCACCCTTTTCATTTGAAGATATGAATTATGGAAAATACGGCAGGAAATAAATAATCTGAAGAGTCTGAGCCAAGGAGGAGGGGGCTGATGTTCTCAGACAGAGTTAACTCTGGAGAGGCAACTGCTTCCAATTTGCTATAGAATAAATTTCTTCAGAATATGACATTAACTCAGAGCTGTCCAGGAAGTAGGAGTATCTGAGAATTATCTTTAACTCTGAGATGAGCAAACAGCGTGTTTTTTTTTTTTCTTTTGCATACTTACTCCAGGGGTCTATCTTGTTGAAACATCTAAGACGGGTGATTGCATGGGCCTCCAGGACCATTGTGAATTACAGGCCATCTGCCTCAGGATTTCTCAGACTGGGGGAGAAAGAGGAGAATCTCCATAAAAGTATAAAATGATTCATCTTATATTTCTCTGCATTTTTTCATCAGTGCTCAGTCTGGAAAGAGACTATGACTGTTGGTCATTAAAAGAAAAAAAAAGTTCTAACTTATGAGCAATCCTTTCTGAGTCTTTTAGGTCATATCTATTGTATACCATGATGAGCTGATTTTCCTTATAGATTGTGTCTCTTTACAACTTCTGTAAAAGTGTTTTAAATTAGATCAAGGCTATTTTTAGTTTTCGTGAAATTGGTTTATAATTAAAATCATGTTTTGTTTTTAAACTTAAGCATATAATATAAAACCATAAAAATACTACTAGATGGAAGCAGAGTTAAATATCACACATATATAAAGTCTAAGCAGTATCAAAGGAATGAGAATGATGTGATTATGAACTAGGGAAGGGCAGATGAGAGCATTTATCTAAGATCCTTTGTGGAGACAGACTCATCACCCTTCTATATGTAGTTGTTAGCACTTCAGTCTGAATCAGAACTCTCTGGGGTAGGGAATAGGGAGACTCAAGCAAATATGCTCTTGGTGCTGGCTCTTTACCCTCCTTCAACAGACACTAGCACCTAGACTGAAATCGGAGCCTAATCTCTGAAGACACACAGATGAAAGCAAAAATGCTACTGTGTTTTCTATCACCCTTTCTGTTCTCTGCTTGTCCCAAGTTACTGGCATTAAAACAGATATGAAAAACATAAGGAAGGCTGAAAGGAAAGCTACCAATCTAATAAGCACCATCAGCCTGGAATATGCTTTATATTCCCAAATGCCTTGCCTCCTCAGACTCTGATATTTAAAGGTTGGGTTACATAGCTCCCCTTCTGAATATAATGTGTTGGCACTTTTTTTTTTTTCTTTCCTTATTCACTTCTCCTCTTGAGGCAGGTGGTTGGAACTAGGTAGTACTGGTCTTTTATTGCCATCTTTAGAGAAAATCTGTTTCCATATCCTGTATTCACCAGAGGATAAGCTCTTCTGGGTTTTTCCTTTTGCCCTTTTGATATATGGGAGTTAACAGTTCTGGTTGAATTTATGCCCGTTTCCAAATGCTTTCTTTATACTTTTTAGTCTTCTGTTATATAACATTGTGGTGCTACAGGGATAATAAGTCCAGGAAAAAAAAAAAAAACTCACCTTACTTACTTACTGCCCCAGATTGATCTTAGCTTCAGAAAATTCGCCTCACATAGGGGTTACACATAATGATTGCTTTATCCACTGTGCCTGATTGCCTGAATGCTGTTCTGCAATGAAAAATTTGGGGAATTTTCTGATGGCACGACTTAATCATCAAAGTGCCAGTGTTTAAAAGGCCATTACATGTTTCTGTCTCTGTCCATTGGTTCTGCCTGCGTCATCATCTTTACAAAGGAAAATGACATTTCCCCTGTTGGAAGTTGGCAGGATACACATAGAAGGCTTAACTTATAAGGTTCTTTGCACATGAGACTTTTGAGCTATTATATTCCCCAGAAACCCTGGTCATTCAGACATTTGTGATTCGTAGTATGGAACGTGCTTTGCCAATCTTCCTTCTGCACACAGTATGACAACATTCTCTGCTGTGTTCACATGACCTTTTACATTTATTGTACAGCAGTATTTGCATTTGATTATTTGACCATGTATCTTAAATTATATTCTCTGAACAAGATGTGTTGGTGTACCTCATTGGAGGAGATGCAAAAGGAGAGATACAGGACAGGATTTATCCATTGTCTGATTCACAGGGATTTATGAAACATGTTCCTGACAGCTCTGGTGAGTCTAATGGAAATGACTTTGGAGACAGACGGTTCTGGGCTCCAGTCTTATCTCTGTGGTATGCTGTGAATTTGGACAAGTTATTTGGCTTCTCACAAATAAAACAACATATCTGAATCAGTAAGGCAACGAGTAGCCACTTGGTGGTGTTAGTTTTCTTTTCCCCATCTTTCTGGTTCCCATCTTCACAATTCTGCCTCAATTTAGTTTTCTATAGGTAGTACTAGGGTGTCTTTCACTATTTTTATTAATTGAGAAGTTTTTGAAGTATGTTTTTTTAAAGGAAGCAGTATGTTTGAATGCTCATGTAGCTCCAAAAAATTATATGAAAAAGACAAACCTAGTATTGCCATGCCAGAGAGATTACTTGAATGAATAAGAGTGGAATATCACAGGAGGTTGAAATTAGAGCCAACCCAAACTGCTGGATGCAATTTCAACTCTTCCAATTGACATGAATATTTTTCTTCCCGAGGAGGGGAAAAAAGCTCTAGCCTGCTGTATCTTGTGTTTGTCATTTTTATGTGGGCTGGAAAAGGGAGGGAAAAAAAAAAAAAAAAAAGAAAGACAAAGGCAATGGCTCATTATAAGAGTTTACTTGAAACATTCTGAATGCTTCAAGAAATAAAATTAACTAACTTCACAGCTTTACCAGATTGGTGATAATTATATTGGGCTTTTTGTGATTCCAGTGAATGTGGATTTTAATAAAATACCTACTGTTATTGTCAGTTCACTCTTTGCATTATTGTGGGAGAAAAGCTCCTAGTGTTCGATTTCTTGGATATTCATCAAGCCATATATATTATATATAATTTGAAAAAGAAAATTCACCTTATATATTTGTACATATAAATATATATAGTATTTATATATTATAGAGAGATACATAAAATAGTTTCAGTAGAATCTTGCCTTTTCTACCCATTTAAGATATACTTCCCAAGATATAGTGTAGGTGGATCTTAAGGTAAGAGATTGTCTTCTGAAGTAAAGTAAAAGGAAAAAAAAAGTTATTACAGCTGGTCCTGCCAGAGGATAGAGCTTTAAGAAGCAGGGAAAAGGAAGACCACAGCATAGACCATATGTCATCAGCATACTTGGTTGCCTACTACAGAATCCATTCTGTATAGTTCAGGCAGAGAATAATACAGCCAAGGATGACATAACTTGAAAAATGTTCAGCTGAAACACGGAGTGTCTGAGCAGAACCACCACTGCTGCTACAACCCAGATCTTGACACATATTACATTAAGGTTTAGGTACTCTGACACAGCTCCTTAAAAGAACTAAATACTCTGCCACCATGCTTTCTTAAAGAGCCATCCTTTCATGCAGCTGATACACTATGTTGTTTACTTTCATCTTCAGGATTCACACAGTTGAATCTTCTTGGGGGATCCATATTACATGCCAGCCCTAAGGCAACATGAGAAATATGGTTTTTAGCTCTTCATCTTCTGAACTATAGCTGTGAAAGTAAGCTGGAAAGTAAGTTGTAAAGGTTGCTGATTAAACCACTTGTCCTTATCTGCCACTGATGGGATTGGACTGAAAGGTATTACAGCTGTTGCAATTATCTGTACATCTGACTACTGTGCATTATTTTTTAAAAAATGTAAGCACACCCAGACAGAAGTGAGACTTACTGAGTCAGTGATCTGTAAGGACCAGAGTTGCTTACTTGGTTTTCCCTACTCCTTGTCTTGGACATTAGAGTTTTTACTAAAATAAACAGGTAGGACTCATCTAGTCCAAAGATCCAAATGTAGCCATATCTTCTGTAAGGTATTTTGTAATGCAGAACTTTATAAAGGTAATAAAAGCATTGGTTAGGATTGAGCAGGCCTCTCCTTTGGAATAAGAACTATGTACATTGTATTTCATATTAATTTAACTGTAAATCTACAAAACAGACTTCAGTGGGTGTACCATGGGTTCAGATATTAAAGTCTAGTTCTATTTCCTTAAGGAATGCCTGAAGGAATATTTCCATTTTGTTCTGTTCTAGACTCAACCTTGTCCAAGTTCTGTAAATCTGTCTGTAAACCTTGGCTATTTATACTCTACATTGGCCCATGTTAGAAGGTCACTTTCTTTTTCCGGGAGTTCTATTACTATTTGCAGAAAATAATTGCTTTTTTCTTATGCACTTGATCAAAATTCTCTTTGAGGTACCCAGGTTTTTTGTAATCAACTCTGCAAAATGCTGGGGATCAACTTTACTTGTTAACCCAGGAATGGCTAGACAGTGCTGTTGCCCTCAGACCCCTTTAATCTGAGTCCATTCTTATGATGCCCCGCATTTTCTGTGTTGACATCCATGGCACCCAAAAGAAAAACTGGATTTCCTAGGTTGAGCAGAAACATGGATGTTATGCTAAATTCTGGGTAGACACATTGATGCATTGTCTTGCCCACAGGCTGTAAGAGCTCAGGGGTGTTGCTATGTCACCATTTTATGTCACCATCCCATCAGATCCAGAAGTAGTTGGGCTTCATGACAAAGTAGGTGCAGAATAAGCATTCTGTCCTCACAGGCCTACAGCCTTGCCAAGTAACCAAACCCTAAGAAACCCTGGTAGGTCACTTATCAAAATGTTTCTATTCATTTGTCAACAAACTTGTGAAGCATAAAATAAAAAAAAAAAAAAAAAAGGTATTATAGATATAGATAATCGTAAGTTAGGACTTAGAATTTTACTAAGAATAAAATCTTTAAAATGTAGTGAATTGAAAGATATTTTTAGTTCTGGAAGGTATCTAAGAGTCACCTAATCCAACTTTGCAGAAACCAAAGCAAGGAATAGTTAAGTGATTTGCCCAAGATCACATAGCTAGTTAGTATCAAAGCCGAGATTAAAATTCAGGTCTCCTGCCAGCCTGGCTGGGAATGTTTTAAAGGTGCTTAAAGCCAAAGCATGGGTGCTAGGTCCCCACCATCCTATATGAGTCATGTGCATGCATGATGCCACCTGCCAGAAGGGGCAACTCTCTGAAGGATGTTGTCTGTGTGAAACAACCATGGAAAAATCAACATATAATGTGGGTCACATTCTCAAGCCCCTCTTCTCAAATTCACTGAAGGCTCTCCATTTTGTGACAAAACTGGATTTGAAGTATGTGTAATAAATGACACTGACGTTATTTTCACACCTAAAAATACCTTAAGAACACTCTTCCTGTTTTTAAAAAATAGCTTTCCATTAGCTTCAGCCATCCACATTAATTGCTTACCCTTCAAGGCATGATTTTGTTTGGTTTGCTTGGCTACCCGCTCCTCTTAGGGGGAAAGTAAGGGAGGTTCATGAAGGGCATGATTTTGTTTGGTTTGCTTGGCTACCCGCTCCTCTTAGGGGGAAAGTAAGGGAGGTTCATGAAGGGCATGATTTTGTTTGGTTTGCTTGGCTACCCGATCCTCTTAGGGGGAAAGTAAGGGAGGTTCATGAAGGGGGTTAAAACGAGAGAAATTAATTGTTGAATTTTTATACTTATCAGTAAGTGCTTTATATATATATGTTTGTATGTATGTAAGTATGTTTGTATGTAAGTGAAAATACGTTTGTATGTAAATGAAAAGAATTGTAGTCACTACATTTCTGGTTTTCACAAACTTTGTTTCCATCAGTGTATAAAACTTCGTTTTCCATCAGTGTATAAAAAGCCATATCTGAGTTTTTAAGTGTTTACTTGAATAGGGGAAAAAAAAGAGTAGGGATTAGCAACATTCGTATTAGCTGTGGGGTTCTGAGCTTGGATTCTAGCTTTCAGCTATCCAGGTTCAACTCCAGATCTTCCATTTCTAAGCTGTGAGATCCTAGGCAAGTTACTTACCTTCTCTTTAGCTCAGTGGTTTCATATGTAAGATGAGGATGTGAACAGAACCTAGCTTTTAACAGTGTTGGGAGATGGAGCTGATGTTTGTCAAGTACGTGCCATGGGCCTTGTTCAGAGCTAGTGCCCCATATTAGTATTCAGCATTTCTAGTTTCTGTTCATATTGGTTTTTTATTCACTCAGAAAGTATTTATGGAGCACTTACCACATCCCAGGCACTGTTCTAGGCACTGGAGTCACAGAAATGACAGATGAAGTCTCTATTCTTACAGAATTCTGAACATTTTCTAATACACAATAAAAATCAGGAGGCAACCAGGAAATGTATACACACAGAGAAAATATGATTTTCTCTAAGAAACTTTGTGATAAGTTTTGGGAGACACACTGTAAAAAGTTTTAAGTGAACTTCAAATAATTTTTTTAAATAAATATAAACGAGTAAATACATCCCACATAGCTTCCAATTATTTATTAAATGTTCCCAATTAAAAATATCGAAGAACTGAGAGAACAGTTAATAATCTAGGGTCTTACCTGGTAGGATAAGTTCCCGGAACTGGTGCTGCCCCTGATTCTGGGAAGGAGAGGACCAGGCATTGGCACAGCTCTTATATGATGTTCCTCATTCCTTGAGGGAATGGAGTTGCTGGAAGTTCTTGTCAGGGGCTCTGCAGATATCACCCACAGTTAAGAATTTTTCATTTAGAACCACTGTTCTGTTCCAGCGAATGGAAGTGAGCTGGAAGGATGGCCATGACACCGACCCTCAGCTAAGCAGGAGTCATGCCTTGGGCACAGGTAGACTGGAAAACCTAACCATTCACATTACCTGGCTCTCTTTACTCTTTCTCTCCAATAGGTACAACTCCTTCCTTCCCTTTTGATGCATCAACACAAAAACCTTTTGAAAGTCATCCATCTTTCTTCTTTAAACATGGATGTCTGTACAAACACCTCCATTCTGTATCTTTCTCATCTTAGAATGGGATTACAGCCCACTAAATCCATCATAAATTGAAAATATCTTAAGCTGAAAATGCATTTAATACACCTAATCTACAGAATATCAGAGCTTAGCTCAGATCCCCTTAGGTTACAGAACACTTACACTAGCTGACAGTGGGCAAAATCATCTAACACAAAGCCTATTTTATAATGAAGAGTGGAATATCTCATGTAACTTATTGAGTACTGTGCTGAAAGTGGAAAACAGAATGGTTGTCAGTATACCTGTTATTCACCCTCGGGATCGAGTGGCTGACCGGGAGCCGTGGCTCACTGCCACTGCCCAGAATCACGAGAGAGGATCACTAAACCAGGAAGAGATCAAAATTCAAAATTTGAAGCATGGTTTCTATTGGATGCATATAGCTTTGGTACCATCACAAAGTTGAAAACTCGTTAAGTCCAAACATCGTAAGTCAGGGACTGTTTGTGTTCTTCAGTTCCAAATGACCTCAAAGGATCATTTAGAGTTGAAGATTAAATGACAGAGAGGATGATAATGAAAGATGGAAAATGATATAACTATAATTTTAGCTACATTAAAATATGATGCCAATTATACAAACATAATTGTTTGGATTTTTAAATTAATATTAATAGATTAGAATGAGTAGTTTTCAGAGAGAAATTTTCTTCTGACATGACTGCCTTTTTCTTTTTTTTTTTTCCTTCAGTGAGCATTGTCACAGTTGTCAACATCAGGCTTCATGGCTTTTGAAACCTTAAACTTTAATACAATTCTTTATCCATGCTGGAAATTACTATCCTTTTTGGATAAATTTGAAGTCTCCTTCAGGTTTCTTACAATCATATAAGCAGAGAGCACGCTATCATGATCTGTGGCAACATGGATGGGGCTGGTGTGGATCATTAAAATGCTAGCAGTGTCCCTTTCAAACTACATTCTCTGCATTTTAGCCCAGAAATAAAATATTTGAATTTTTAACCTCTGAAATATTTTTAAGGCTTCAATTGTTGTAAGTGGTTCAATGTCTCAAACCCTTCATGTCATAATCTATAAGTTAATGGCCCTTTGTAGACAAAACTAATTTCTGCAGAAAATATTTAGCCACTTAAAAAGACCTGGCTATTTATAGAAAAAAAATAACGTAAGCCACTTTTCTTTCTGGAAGCTGCTGGTTTTCTCTGAAATTTGCACAATGGGGATGAGAATTTTTATTTTATTTATTTAAAACATATGTATAGAATATTTATTTTGTGCTAAGAACTGTTTTAAGTGCTTTATAGGTGGTAACTCATTCAATCCTCATAACCTATGAGAGAGATGGTATTATTATTATTATTATTAATTTCCACTTTACAGTTAAGGAAACAGCTCAGGAACTCAGAGAGGTGAAATAACTTGTCTAAGGTTGTACCACTCGTAAGTAGCAGAGCCAGGAGTTAATCCAGCCCAGAGTCCCTGCTCAGAGCCACTATGTACTGCTGCCCCTTGCAGGTGCCCCAAGGCAGGTGAGCTCAGAAATGTACCCATCTGACCAGCCATCTGACTGCCCTTCTGGCCCCTCCAGGATGTCAAAGTTCCCTATGGACCTAAACCTCTGGTGAGACCGGGTGTGTACACCCATGGGACTTACACCTGATTCTAGATACATATTGAGACAATATAAAAGGGCTGAATTCTCATTAGCTTTTTTAAAAGCAGCAACTAAGCCATAACCCTATCTACTTTCAACCTGCCTTCCCATTAGATTAGGTATCTGTGTCAATCATAGTATCAACAAAAAACAAATGACTCATTCAAATTAGGAAAACTTGAAATGTTTAATAAAGGGACTCTCTGGAGGGAGAGAATCATGTAGAGGGCCTGTGACCTTCAGCTGAAGACAGACCTCCAGCAGAGAGGGCTCAGGGAATGAAAGCCCAGACCTTACTCTCCTCTCTTCCTCCAGTCTCCTGAGGGGACTCCCTGTTGGCTGACCAGAAGCCAGAGGGCAAGGGAAGTCACTGCTGTGGTCCACGTAGGTCAGCCTCCAGGCTTGGTGCAGGGTGATAATAAGAGGTCAAACTGAGTGGGTCAAATGTAAGATATTTGGTGCAGTCTTACCAATCCTGTACTTTACACACACACATACATACATATATACACATACCTTCAGGGCAGGATTTCCTATTCTTTCACTGGAAATTCCCATCCTGTATTTATCTCAACTTCTTCAGTACCTTAGAGAGATTCTGAGAATTCGAAACTTCAGCGTCACATGTATCTTGTCTTTTTTGGTGCATTCTTCAAGTCTTTTAAAGTCCTTTTGAATTCCAGTTTGGTCATACAGCACATTCAAACCCAGTAGCTGCCTCTCAGAACCTCTTGGAAAGATTTCTAATATACTGATTTTTCAGGCCTGCCCCAGAGCTTCAGTCAATCTCAGATGAGGTCCAGGAATGCATACATGTTCTTTTGTTGTTTCTGATTCCCTAGGCGACCCTAATGTAGCCAGTTGAAACACAGGCATCTGGGATCCCTTGATACGACAGCCTCAACACAAAGTATGTGACATTCCACTAGACACTTTTAGAGTTTTCCCAGAAATTCAAGGATTTTCCACAGTAGCTAGATGTGGGAGTGTGGAGTGGAAAATCAGAATTGCCTGGGGATCTTTTCTTAGTCTCATTATCTCACCCCCGTCTGCCAAGCTGTCCTTTCGAATCCTCTCCCTACCACCATTGAACTGCTGTCATTGAAGGGATCATGCTGAATTCCTCCAGGCTTCCAGAGAAGAAAAAGTGCTAAGACCCCTGAATTCATCAGTAATATTCTTTATATTATTGGTTGACTTGTTTTGCGTTAACTTTACTATTTACATTCCTCTGTATTGTGCTAAAAAATTATCTGAGTAGACTTTGTAAATATTATACTGAACCTAGATCACATTCACCAAACCCACCCACCCACCCATCCACCTATTCATCCTTCCTTTCTTTCGTCCACACATACTAATTGTTCTAGGAGCCAGGCACTGTTCTAGGCCTTAGGGATACCATAGTGAGCAAGACAGTTGAGGTCCCTGCCCTCTTGAGCGTACATGCTAGTGGGGGAAACAAACATTCAATAAATAAATTCATCAGTAAAAAACATTTTGAAGACGGATATGTGCCTTGCATAGATCTGGGGGATGAGCATTCCAAGCTGGGGGAACATCAAGTACAAATGCCCGGAGACAGGAAAGACACTTTAGTCTTTAAACAAGACATGAGGCCATTTCTGCATGACTTGTCCTTGTCAATTCTGTGCTGACCACTAAAGAAATACCCTTGTCTATTCTAGGTCTCATAAACCACCTCTTCAAATACCTCCTGAAAAATATTACACATGCTTTTAGCCAGTCCGTCTTTACTAGTGCCTGTAGTAGAGTAGAATAAAACAAACACATAAAAACTGCCGGTCATAAGCCTTGGCAGCAAATATTGGTACCTCTTTCCTCCAGGGGCTGCTGATCCAAGTTATGTGGGTCCAGAAGCTTCTACAATTTCAAGGGCCCCCTTGAAGAAAAATAACACAACATTGCAAAGAAAAAATTGCTAGGGCCTCACCCATGCAAGTGAAGGGCCCAGAAGCTTAAGACTAATTGGCTTCATGGTAGATCCATGTCTGCCTGGCCCTTTTCTGCTGCCCAGAGAGTGAATCAGATCACAGAGAGAGCCCTGGGGAAGAAGCCTGGCAGGTCCCAGGGCTGTGAAGGCCGCTGTTGCCCACAAGCAGTGAGGAAGCCTGCTCCTCCTGCCAATAGCCAGGGGACCCTGACGACGTGGTTACATCAGAACAAGTGTTCCTCTCCCTCTCCTCACCAGCTGCCTTGGAGAACGGGGTCCCCTGTTTTAGGGTCTCCCGCCCCCCAGCTTAGTCTGAGGAAATAAACCAAAGAAAAAGATGTAGCCTGCCACTTCGTGGTTTAGAAGGAAGCTACCAAAGGAAGCTTTAAGGAAGTAAAGGAAGATAGGCTAAGTAAATAAATATCAAACAATGCAAAGTAGGAGGTTCTTAGTGCTGAAAAAAGGCAGACGGAGAAGCGGGTGGATAAGGACGGAGCTAATGGGGAGATCTGGGTAGGAGGGTATATTGGTGCACTTAGAGGAGGAGGTCTAGGATATGGGGGGTTGGGGGGGTTAGAGACCTAGTAAGGGCTGGGAGGGGGGTGGAAGTAGTGGGTGAAAGCATCAGAAAGATGGTAGGAGGTGGGTGTGTGCAGGTGGAGGGGAAGAGCTGGTGGGGGGTGGTGTAACTGTAGGGCAAAATAGGGATTCATTCGGGCTTCTGAAAAGCAATTCTTCCTGCCTTGTATGAAGTGCTTCATTTCGTAATTAGTTCTGATTCTCAAAAGAAATTTCTTGTGAATAAAGAAGACTCAGACCTCTTACATTATCAAAACAGAGGCTTATCGTCATTACAGTCAGAACCTCCGCCCTGACTCTGGCCCGGTTTGAGGTGAGGAAAACATTTGTTTTGACATTTGCCTTCCAGGCAATAATAATGAGCTTTTTAATTAGCATCACCATCCTGGTTTTCTGTGGGCACTCCAACAATGGACCGCTTTTTCTTACTCTTGGAGGTCACTTATTACCTTTCACTAAATATCTGGTATCAATCTTTGTCCTGCTTTTAGAATCCTGTATATTAAATGTCATATGACTTACAATGGCTTGTTTTAAATGTCCAGTTGTTAAGACTTAATATATACAGTGCAGTTCTGAAACAGAGAAGAAGAGTTGTCTTTTTTTCTTTGCGGGGGTGAGGGTAGGATGTTTGATGTGCTCTGAGAGTATGACCTTAAGGAAACTGAAACCAAACAGAAGGTGTGGTCAGGGAGAGATTTCTTTTCGAAAATATCCTTCCTCTCACGATGTGCTGCAAATCAAATGGCTTCAGAGCCATTGTGTGATCAGCACTGAGGACAATCTCAGATGTTACTGTTGAATGGCGCAGGCAAGCCTGAGATCATCCCAAGCCCCTGAATGTCATTTTTAAAAAGGCTTAGTTGTATACCCACGTGTGACTTTTGACTGGATGTTACGTTTAGATTTACGTGTATGAGCCTCGATTTTTCCAAAGAACAGAAAACTATTTTGTTTCTGAAGGTTCACACTTTTGGTTATGTTTGCACAGTGCCTTATATCCGGACTACTTTAATAGGTGAAATCATTTGCAAAGAAGGACAGCCATTTCCTTGCCAGGGTACAGTCCAGTATGGGGGTTTTCTAAATGCTAATTAATTCCAACCTCAACTATTTCACCTGTTCTTTCAAAGGCTGGCAGCTTGTATTCATCACCTGAATGACAGCTGTTTCTAACCTCTTTTCCTTGGAAAGAAATAAAGAAATTAAGTAAGCCTTTTGCATGCTAATCAGTGACATTCTGAAGTGACAGTTGAAAAGTGCTCCAGTATGTGTAAGGCAGGCTTGAATTGAAAGATTTTGTCTACATCAACCAAGTGTTGAATTTTGACTTGATACTTGTGAGGTGTAGGGGGAGAGAGTGGCAGGCAACTGATGAGACGGTATTATCACAAGTGAGGATGTGGATAAGATGAATCATTAAAACAGACTTTATGTATATTAAATGTCTACACTGAAGCAATTTGAACAATATACATTTTTACGCAAGTTGGGTAGGCTTTGCCAAAGCAACTTAATACAGATTTTGTTTGTTTGATTGTTTTTTTGTTTTTGTGGTACGTGGGCCTCTCACTGTTGTGGCCTCTCCCGTTGCGGAGCACAGGCTCCGGACGCGCAGGCTCAGCGGCCATGGCTCACGGGCCCAGCCGCTCCGCGGCATGTGGGATCTTTCCGGACCGGGGCACGAACCCGCGTCCCCTGCATCGGCTGGCGGACTCTCAACCACTGTGCCACCAGGAAAGCCCTTAATACAGATTTTTTTTCTCTTTTTATCCTTTAGATTTTTATCCAAGTCAAAATGCAGGTAGACACAGCAAGTGCTTTATAAGTTGTTTTTCCTTTTGAGTTTAGTCGCTCTATTTAATTGTCTCATAATAATGGCTGATACATATTGTTCCCCAGTCACAGAGCTGTCTTTTGTCAAAATGGAGTTTGTTTTCTACTATACTTCCAATGTCTACTTTTTTATAATCATGACTGGGATTAAGAGCATTTGACTGATTTTCCCCTAAACAAAGTAATTGCTGTGTGAGAAATATCTTCTTATATAATAAACATGCTCCTGGTGCAGTTTTGTTTTGTTTTTTTAATTAATTTATTTATTGATTGGTTGATTGAGTTTTGGCTGTGTTGGGTCTTCCTTGCTGTGAGCGAGCTTTCTCTAGTGGCGGTGAGCAGGGGCTACTGTTCGTTTCGATGCGCGGACTTCTCCTTGCGGTGGCTTCTCTTGTTGCGGAGCATGGGCTCTAGGCGCGTGGGCTTCAGTAGTTGTGGCATGCAGGCTCAGTCGTTGTGGCTCCCGGGCTCTAGTGCACAGGCTCAGTAGTTGTGGCGCACCAGCTTAGTTGCTCCGCAGCATGTGGGATCTTTCCGGACCAGTGCTCGAACCCATGTCCCCTGCATTGGCAGGTGGATTCTCAACCACTGCGCCACAGGGAAGTCCCCCGGTGCAGTTTTGAACAGGATTATTTACGTTCATGAAGGACCAACATCTAGATATTAATAGTGGATTATGTTCCTTGATTTGTTTAAAGGCACCTGCCACTGTTACCTTCCGCCTGTTACTGACTTTCTATAAGGCCCCAGGTAGTATTGTTCAGCTCCAAGTTCTATATATCTCAGAGTATATGTACTTCATTAATTTAAATACAAAAAGTTATGTTCTTTTTTTCTTGATGTTTTAGTGTTATTATAATTAGTAATTTACTGTCATATGGCAAAATTAACTTCTGTTGGTACACAGTTTTGTGAATTAACACATATATAGCTTGGGTTATCACAATTAGAATACAGAACAGTTTTATCGTCCCCTAAAGCATCCTTGTATGCTGTTCCTTTATAGTCAATTGTTCCTCACACCCTGGCAACCGCTGAGAAGGTATTTTCTTGGTATTAAAATATGAAAAAGAAGATGAAGATGATGAAGAAGAAGAGGAGGAGGGGGAAGAGAGGGAGGGGAGTAGGAAAAAGGAAACTTATGGCTGCCACCCAGTGACATGTTCATTGAACTCTTATCGGAGATTTTATGCGTGTGCCAGGTAAGATTGTCTGTTGAAAACTTGACATCACTCCCACTTTCCTGGATCAAGAAGCACATACCCCAGGATCCTCTTTCCTTTATGGTTGGGATTCCAGATTGCCCGTGAGAACTGGTGTGGGAACTGGTAGGCAAAAGACGAGCCGGATATGTGGGCAGATGTGGGATTCCTGGTGGCTTTGTGGCTTGAGAACCACTCGCTTCACTGCTGCAGATGGTGACCACTGGTGGAATCCTTCCAGAGACTTTGCAGAACAGCCTCCCCATGAGCCTTTGGGAACCACCACTTTGGTGCTTTCAGGAAGAGGTCTCCAGGTCACCTCCTTGTCCTCTGACTGCAGCTTCCCAGAACTTCCGCGTGACTTTCCTGGCCTTTATCCTCTCCAGTTGCCCATCATTTGTGTAAACCCTAATTCTTATATTAAACCCACTGCTCCTGGAATATCTTCAGGTGGTTTGTATTTAGGCCCAAACCCAGACTAATAAGCTCTACTTTAAAGAGCAATTTTGTATTTGTGGCCAGCCTTTACAACTTGGGAGATTTCTCTTTGAAGTCCTGATTGCCATTTTTTCTTTGAAAAAAATCAGAAAATCGGGAAACACTGGACCAGCATTCTCGTCCAAAGACAATCACCTGGAACTGAGTAATGGCTGACCCCTTTAGAAAAGATATGATCCTCCATTTCACCACCCAGCCCACTTCACTCGTTATATCATCTTCCTGAACTTGGCAACCTTTGCATTTGTGCCCCTCCCTCTCTGAGTAATGTCACCTTAGTCTGAGAAACAGAATTTAATACAATAAATATATTAGTCTACCAATTACAAAGCTGTTTCCTAGGAACTCCTCAGTATCTGGAGATGTGCAAGATGAACCCAATGTCTTCAAAGAGTTTGGGGCAAAAACTGAAGGGCATGCAAATAAGCACAGGACTTTCGTATCATAACAAAGTATGTGGAATTATCCTTTTGTAAAACAAAAAAGTAGGCTCACTAGCTCACTATTTGGGTGTTTTTAAATTATCCAAACAGACTTTTCAGATTGCTTTATATGGCAGTTTCATTTGTTATTAATGCTCTAATTCTTATAGATAAATTGTATCTGCATTTCATTAGGAATTCCATAAAATGTAAACTTAATGAATGTTCTGGAATAAATGCAAATTAATTTTTTCCAAGTAAATATTTATTTGTTTAGAATATCTTTTTGTTAATCATTGTCCTTTTATAACATATATATATTTAAATACATATATATATATTCATATCTTTATAAAAGGATATATGTCACAAAAAATTGAGCTTAAATATTTGCTCCCAGATATTGGTCAGAATAAATACAAATATCATTATTAGGTTAATTAATCCTACATGAAAATAAATCCACACTTAGAGCTGCTTAATTAGAGTGTTAACCTTCTCTCTTTTAAATTTATTTTTTTATTTTACTTTTCCTCTGCTTGATGTTTCACAAACATGATAGTATATAATTTTCGAAGCAGGCTTTTTACTTTACGTTGAGGTGTTTTTTAATATGTTAAAGTAAAAGTATGGTAATAAGCCATTGATCACTGTAAGGTCAGTACCTGTTGAATTTTGTTTTGTTTTGCTTTCCTCCAGGTTAAAGTAGACCTTGTTTTATCAGTGTAGAGAAAATGATGTAGGTGCTTCATAGTGGGCAGGTAATAGCACACTCCAAATAGTAATTCGTAGAAACTCTTTTTAAAAAAAATTTTTTTTTTAAATAATTCACTGTATTTGGTCTGATCTCATTTTGGAGGGGAGGTAAGAGATCCAAATTTATGTTCTCCCCCAGTTGCTGTTATAATTATGGGCAATGTGTACTTTGTTATATGTAGGTAAGTGTATATAAATATATATATATATATTTTTCTATTTTTTGGTGGAGACAAAGAAGATATTTATTTGGGCAACTCAAACGCTTGTGCAAGTTTGATCCCTTCCAGATGGCCGTATATCTGGCCGCCAGATCCGTGGCTCAGCCCCTTCCCTGTCTCCTAAATATCTCTTTGTGCTTTTCTGTGAGTAAAGCACATCTTGGAGTTGGTGGGAGTTCCCTGTTAAGGCAGCTCCCAGTTTCACAGAGCAAGCTGGGGAATAACTTCTGTTGTCTTGCAGAAAAGGTTCACATAATTCAAAAAATGTACCTCTTTAAAAAATGCATTTTGCCTTACAAGGATATATCTTCCTTTGCTATAGAGGCAGAGAAGCAAAGTGAAGAGACGAGACATTGAGAAAGCCAGCATAGCTCAATTGCTGGCTCTGTCATTGACTGGCTGTGTGTCCTTGGTGTGCTCTGCAAACTCCCCGAGCCTCGGTTTACTTTCCATAAATGGGACCACCAGCAGTACCTACCTCACAAGACTGGTGTAAATGTTAAGTGCAGTGATTCATGTAAGGGGTGGAGTAGCACTGTGCTTGATTTATAATACGAGCAGCAAGCAGTGACTAATAGTAATAACATAAATTGGTGCTAGGGCGTTGGTACTGAGACAGTGGTTCTCAAATTTGAATGTGCATCAGAATCACCCAGAGGGCTTATTAAAGCCCAGATCTCTGGGCCCCACTTGCGGAATTCTGATTCAGTAGGTCTGGGTGGGGCACCAGAATTTGCATTTCTAGCAAGTTCTCAGGTAATGCTAATGCTGCTGGCCCTGGGACCACATTTTGAGAAGCACTGAACCAGGCATTCATACTCCACACTACTCCTCTTGGGTAGTTTGGTCAAGGATCAGAAGGCAGCTGAGCTCCTTCAGCCTTCAGGCAACATTTTTA
The DNA here is from genome assembly GCF_963924675.1 of Phocoena phocoena. Classification (NCBI taxonomy): domain Eukaryota; kingdom Metazoa; phylum Chordata; class Mammalia; order Artiodactyla; family Phocoenidae; genus Phocoena; species Phocoena phocoena. The sequence continues at coordinate 46,508,533 of NC_089233.1, read as the reverse complement.
AACCATGACCCCCATGGCTCATTGCTGACCCAGTATCTATTTATCAAGGTGCCACAAAATAGGAATCCCTGTCTTGACTCACAGCTCTCTCAGATATTTACACCCACATATACAGCATTCTACACCTCATCAACACTTTCTCTCTTTGGTTTACACATCCTGAACTTTCAAGGAGCCGCTCACTGGCTTACCCCAGAGCAACTGTCACTCCAGGAGCTCAGCACAGGACTGTCACCAGGCTGCCTCAATCTCAATCTCGCTTCCCTTCGGCACAGGGCCCATGTCACAACCCCTGTGCCCACACCGCCGCTGATTGCAGTCCCGTTGGTGCAGATTTCATTGTGCTCTGACTACTTTTCAAGAGAGAATCTTTCCCTTGGATTTTGTCAGAGGAGCGTTGGCATATGCGAAGCAGACAGCGCACAGATACTTGAAGGGAGTGGGGAGTGGCTATGAACCAAACGTTTCCATCCCCTTGCACTTAATCGAAACGCTTGCCTTGCCTTGGTGGTGCATTGTTCCAATCAGCCTCTTAACTAGCGGTGGACCCTTCTCGAACACCACTTGCTTATTTTGGCTTCAAATGTGGGTGGCATCTGTCACTCATTATTTGTGACAGGCCTTTGCTAAGTGCTGTACATACAGCATCTCCTTTCATCTTTCCAGTGAGTCTATGGCCTGGGAAACGGGGTGGCAAAGGCATCCATGTGACGACAACTATGACTGTTCCCAGGAGCTCTGATGGAAATATCGACCCGCCTCTGACCTCTTGCCGATGCCCTCTGTTGGCTAAATCTGTGGTGCTGCCCACAGAATCAGCCTCCCTGGGCCTAGAGCAGGGCAGAGAATCCATCAGGATGCAGGCAGAGGGCGAAGAATAACTAGTTCCTAGGGGAAAATTTAAGAAGCTAAGGCTTTTCAGTATTAAGGACCTTGCCCAAGGTAGAACTTTACCAAGTAACAGAACTGGGACTTGAACCCAGGACCGTTTGACTCAAATTGTAGTCATGTCAGTGGAGCATACCTTCCTTTTAGGAGTCTGAAAAACAGGTTGGCATTATTACAAAACAAATTATGTGTATAATCAGTGTTATTCTCTCAAGTGTATGAGTAGATGGAATCCTCCAGGTGAAAGTGTTCTCTCCTCTATTCTGAGATACCCTAAAATGAAAAGGGTCAGTAGTCACTTATTTGTGAAAAAATATGCACATTTTCCCCTCTGATAGACACTTGGTGCCGAGTGCAACTATCAGAATTATGCCTTAGGGATTTGGCTTTTCTCTGCCCCTGGGCATACATTTAACCATGTATTGCATTTAACTAAAGCATTGGTTTTAGTTCCAGAAAGATTTTTTTTTTTCTCTCTGTAGAATCAAAACTCAGGTGTGGGTGCCTACGAAGGGAATTGACTTTTCAAAAATAAAAACTTCATACACATCTGAGTTTGAAAATTTTAACTCCAGTTTAAGTTCAGCATAGAAAGAATACGTGATCATTTAGCGGAAGAAATTCGTCTTTAAAAGAAGGTTATTACCTTACTCTCACAGAGCACCCACTTTCTGAAGAATTCCTTCTCCCTTTCAAAAGCAGAGTTTTATCGTTGAGTTTCCTGTGAATGTTCAGATGTGACTTACGGGTCAAAAAAGTCACAGTTTAAGTGTATTGGATGGATTTTCAGAAATAATTTATAAAATAATTTTAGGTCACTGCTTATTTCAACTGAAACGTCCACCTAACAGTGAATAAAAAGTATTGCTGATGCTTGGGTAAGCTGACTGCCTGGTGAGCTAGGCTCCTTTTAAAGAATATTCTCTCACCCATGGTAACCAACATGACTGGTTCATTCATTTATTCATTAATTTTTTTCTTCTCTCTCTATGTATAATTGAGTGCCTATTATGTGACAAAAATGATGCCTCAAACACGCTTCTATGTTAATTTTACACTTAGGCAAAAGACTGCTGTGGTATGATTGTTGAGAGTGCCTGTCACGTGCCCAGCACTTAATACATAACCCTCCAAGCTTCTCCATGACCCTATTATATTCTTACAATAATTTCCACTTTACTCTTGGTCAGCTCAGAGAAATCGAGCAACTTGGTGAAGCTCACAGAGTTAGTACACGGTACAGTTGTTACTTCAACTCAAGTACATATGAAGACAAATACTCTACTTTGCTACCATATTTGTACCTATTGTCCCTTCTTGAGCATCTGTGAGGTTTTCGCCTCAGCGGAACTCTTGGCAGTCAGAGACATACTGGACCCTGATGTCTCGACTTCTGAAAACTCTAATTATTGAAAACTTGGGACGGGGCTGAAGTAAGAGTTGGGGTCATATTAGGGTAGAAGGCTCTTGAGACTTGGACCATAACAAGGTTGGGTTCTTTCGTTCCATGCTACTCGAATGGCCCATGCTGCGTTTTCCAGAATTCACACTGTCTGCAGACACTGGATGCTCGTTAGGGACCCCCTTACACTCCCTGTGGTCCAGGGGAGATGATTCTTCTACCAATCTCCTCTATTATGGGACATGGCCATCTTACCTGGGCCTAAGGGAATGACTGGATCAGAATCCCAGGATTCAGAAGAGAGAACTGGATCCACGGTTTCATGGGACTTGGGCAGGGCTTAAACACTAGGATTCTGGAATCTTTTAACAAAGTAAGGATGACCTCTCTAAAGCCAGGGATCTGGTCCCATTAATGAACCAGCAGGCCCAGTAAGAGCTGGGGACATACATAGGCAGGACCACAGTAGGTATACTTTGACAACCATGATTTTGTTAGGTTCATTGTTTCAGAGGGTGACGCACGGATCTCTGGGGGATAAGGCCCTTGTTCTAAACTTACTCCTCTGACGACCTCTGGACTTCAGGGTCTCCACTAAAGGGAGTGTCTGGAATTTGGAGAGAGGTAGCCTCTGTTATTCCTAGAGATATTTCCTGGGCCTCAGGGCAATTGGAGGCCTGTTTTATGGATAATGTTTTAGTGGCCAGGAGAATCTGCTCTTTCAGGCTATAGTCCTCAAACTTGGAAGTCATGGAAAGGCTAAGGACGACTAACTGGTTTACTGGGTCTGGCTTTTTATGCAGGGTCGCCAGGCAACCGCTTAAATTTAGTGTACCTTCCTCCAGTATCAAGCTTGTACGCGGAGAACCAGTGTAACCCAACAATCATCAGATTTCTTTATGTATCAGTGGTAGTCAGTTGGGGCATGAGTCTTGAGCATGTAGATTACAGGGGTGGAGTGTTTGAGCCTTGACTTACCACAGTGGTCTATGGAATTCACGAATGGGCCAGCTCTGGACTCATGGCTGCTGTCTAGGAGGTTTCAGAGGAGGTATGAGATTCCTGTACATAAAGGAATTGAAGTTCAGGAGCAAAATATCCAGTCCTAGTAGAGCTGGGGTATCAAGTAGATAACTCTCCATGGGTGCAGAAGCAGGAACCCCGTTATGGGTAAATCAAGTCCACAGCTAGACTTGCGCTTTGCTCAAAAATGGTGACTAGGTTTCATCTCAGGTACCTCCTTGATCAATCAGTAACGGCTGCTTGGGGCACTGTGAGGAGAAAGACTCTGAGGCTCTGCCTCAGCTCAGTGAGGAAGGATGTCATGCTTGATTCATAATGTCTGTCATCTGCTTGAGGTAAGCGAGGAGCGTGGCACATGTGCTGCACGTTTGTCATTCCTGATTGGCTTTTGTAGCTACTGCTGTAGGGCTCTGAGGGTGGCATCGGTCCCCACACTGGGCAAGACAAACCCGAATGGTGAGTAAGGTCACCTAAGCAGCCCACTTCTCCAGCACAGCTGTTTAGAACTATTCCCATATTTTCCAAGTTCATGAAATCATGACAGTCCTCTGTGCTCAGAAGATAACCTCTTTGGCTTTCCTGAAAGGAAGGAAGACATTGGACAAAAGTTCCCCTGCTTTCCTGGCACCATCACTCAATGTCTCTTATCTTCCTCCATCTTTCCTCTTGTGTTTTTTCTTTTTTTTCCATGACAGAGGTGTCCATTTTAGGCCTGGCTTCTCATCCTGTTTGTTCCAGGTCCATTACTCATAACTTAAAGGAAAATAGCTGTTGTAGAGAAATAAGGTTTGATTGGAAATGGATTCCCAATCTCAGAGGCCCCTCCCACACAATCCCGCCCTCCCCTAGGTCTGGGCATGATTTTCACAAATTACTATTTGTCTTTGTTTCAAATTAATTTCACTCTGTCATCAAACTATCAGATTGCAGTCCCAATGCTAACTAACTGGGCATGGAATTTGCATAATTTTGTAAAATACAGGCAAAGGGAAGTGGAAATTTAGCTTCCTCGTTCCCACCGTTTGCTGAGTATGTCTCACATTGGTCTGATTTAGTTTGATTACCCTGGTTGAGGTTCATGGCCAAATATAATGAAAGTGAATGTCATGTTGCCATCCAGTAGTTCAAAAGAAATGTAATTCATATCTGGTATTAAAATTGTGTTTTGGTGTTAAGATCTATGCTCAGAAGCAGGTCTTGAATATTATAATATTTCCAGTTTATTTGAAGTTGAGATTGTGGATTGTAGTTATGTTTTCTGAATTTGCTCTCTTCCTAAATTGACCTTATGCAGAAGACAGATTATTAATACTTAAGTCGTTAATCCCAGTACTGTCTTCCTTCAAAGGCAACACACGTCTCATTAACTCAGAACGTTAGTATCAATTACAAAGTTTCTTGCTTACTTGTACAGTCTTTGTTAGCTGAGTTTTATAGTATTCGCTAGATCTTTCCGTACCATGTATCATCAGAGAGAACATGTTTTTTCATATCATGTATGTATATATTTGTTTTTATACCGTGCTTGTGCACCTAAAAGTGATTTTTTTTATGTAAGTCTTCACAAACAGGGAATTGTGAGATCTGGTATCTCAAATCCTCCTGCTTGAAGGAACGTGAATTTCTGCTAAAAAAGAAATAAATAAGTGTACTTCTTGCATATTTCTTTAAGACAGAGGGAGAAGGAAGTAGTTCTGTTGGTTGGTTTCTTTAAGTTAGACTTGGAGAGACTGGCAGCAAGAAAAGAGACAAAAATCACTTCTTTTTTTCAAGAAAGGAGGGAGAAATTGAAAATGCCTTTTACAAGGGAAAGGCACAGTATGGGGCAGTTTGTGACAAAATTTTAATGAAAAGCAGGCTTCTTTATTGAAATCTAATAAATAATAGACCAGAAAAAGTAGGCTTAGCCATTTTATTTTTAAATGAGATGGTGAAGCAGTTAAATTGGACCTCTGAGTCAAGAATTTGTTGGGTTCATTGGTCATTTTTAGGACAGCTTTGACCTTGCCATAAAGTGTGAAGGGTCTTTATCTCCTATAAAGTTATGCCCTTGAAGAGTAAGCTGTATTCATTCCTTAATAAAGTTATAAAGGAGAAAGAGAAAGTGCTCTGACCCATCAGATGTGCAGTTCTCGCACAGAATTCTCTCAAGAAAATAGCTTTAAAGGCTAGAACCTAGGGAGTTCTGAGGCCAGCATCCTCCTTTGATTTCTAAAGGAACAATTGTTATTTCTGGTTTTCCAAATTACAAATTAGGGGACTAGAGAAGTGTTTGATGTTAGTTCACTGAACTCTCTTGTCAGCCAAGCCATAAACAGAATTAATTGCCTACCAGGAATCCAGCACCAGAATGGAGAATTGGTAGAAACAGCCCTTAGTCTCAGAATTTATGAGAAGAGTGAGTGTCCATTTAGAAGTCGTAATACCCTCACTTCTTTAATTTGATGGTTTACCCCTTTGGTTTCTAACTCTTAGAGGGAAAGATGTGCAAATGCTTACGTTCTCAGGATTCTAATTCAAGAACTGGGTTTTTGGTTTTCTTTTTCTGTGTTGTTCCATATCAAAAGTTAAGTATATAATGGTGTAAAAACAAACTTAGTATGATATTGGTGCATGAAAACAAGCTTTTTGAATTGAGTCAGTACCTGGAGCAGCTTATAAACTATTCTTCATAATCACTTTGGTCTGCATTTGCGTAGTGGTTGCTTGATTTTTTTTTTTTTTTTTTTTTTTTTTTTTTTGGTGCAAATGCTAAACCTGGCCATCTTTGGACCTCAGATTGAGCTTGAAAGGTACAAGGTACATTGAAATGCCACATTTGTTGGATCTACCTGTCGATCTTTGGGAAACTAAGGTGGTAAAATGGAAAAAAGCTGGGGTTTTTAGTCAGCTGGGTGAACTTAAACATTAAAAAAAAACCAAAAAACTTCCTGTGCCTCAGTTTCCTAATCTGTAAAATGGAGGTGAAATTATATATAGTAGTGATTGTTACCATCAGCTCTGTCCCTTTCCTCCTTACCATGTTTTTTTTTTTTGGGCCACGCATTGATGCATGCAGGATCTTAGTTGTAGTTCCCCGACCAAGGATTGAATCCATGGTTAAGCTCAGAGTTTTAACCACTGGAACACCAGGGAAGTCCCCCTCACCATGTTTGATATACCAGGGTCTACACACTTAGTGTCCCCTCCCCACAAGATTCGTTTTATCGTGTATTGTGATGTAGATGCTATTAGGTGTGTATTTATGGTGCAGCCAAGGTGGAAGGCATGCTCTTTTTTCCCCAAGCCTGTGTAGCCCAAGAAGCTGTTTCAGAAGTGTGTGGATCCCACCTCCTCTGTGCCAACGTTCCCCCTTCTCCCTCTACTGTCCTGAAATTTCACCATTTGGAGTGTGTTACTTTTTGTCTTGCAGAGTTTCTAAACCCTGAGACTCCCAATTGCAATGCATCATGATTTCTCTTACATTTTTATCAATGCCTGAACTCGGGGCTTGGAGGGGCCCCAGGACGTGCGACTAGATTCTCAGAGCTGAAGGAAAAAGGAGGAGGAACAGGAAGTGGTCTGGGGTGGATGAAAGATGGCACTCTTAGGGAAATAGACCCACAGTCACTAATTTCAGTTACCTGGAAATTTCATGATATGGTTGATGCTAGAATTTTTTTTTTTCAATTGATTTTTCTAAAAAGAAAGAATTCTTACGGTTTAAATTAAGTATGACTTTCATCTGGGTTTTGGTAATTCATGTGAGGTTTTTATTGATTTAGACTCTGTCTCATTTTTATCTAGCCCTGAAATTAAAAACCTGGGCTAACCTTTACTTGTACAGATTAGTGTGTGGCTTAAGGAGGAAGGGGGAAAAACCTGGCTTACTTGCCCTGTACCCTAGTGCTTACCTTGAGGCTTATTTAATGTGACAGGTGGTGGCAAACCACTGTTTATTATGACATCTCTTGCAGTGTTATCTCTCCACTCAGTGACAAATGCTTCTGACACACAGAAACCTGGTACTGTTCTAAAACAGGAAAAAAAAGTGAATATAATTCAGATATGGGATAATAAACATGGCTTCTGTAAACATGTCAGATAAATTAGGCCTCTAAGGAGGGACCGTGTTACAAGTGGCAAAGATAAAATAGAATGGAAATTTTTTCCCTGGAATTTTGTTGTTGTTAGTTGTCAGAAGAGATGAATACCCTTGGAAGCAGTCCTAGTGCCATGCCACCTTGTGTTGTGGCTTTTCACTAGTTTTAATGGGTAGTACTAACTGAAAAGCTATCTGGGAAATTTAATCAGGAGTGACACTAGTTAGCTGTGACTGAGAACGCATTAATTGTAGATTGTGGGTCAGATAAAGGGGTAGGCTTTTCTACCTCTCAAGTCTTAGTTAAATTCACGAATTAGTTGTTTTTAAATCATGAAATTTTAGTGTAATTCAACGGTTAGGTGGCAAGGGTAACTTCCCATTTAATATGGGGGCAGTTGGGAGTTCTAGCACTGGGTGGTCAGGCAGTTGGCGTGCTCCCCTAAGGCATCGTCAATCAGCAGTGAAATTAGGTGAGACTCATCACATGCACACACAGTTATGTAACAGTGTTGCTCAGACTACAGCCAGTCACATGTCACCTTCAAGATTTTTGCCACCTGCACTATTATTTGCTTAATCTTTTTCTCTAAGCTAATTGAATTCTTTCTTTGCTTTTACTTATCTTTGACATAAGCAATAATAGCCATGAATTCAGGGGTTTGATGGTAAGTTATATTTTTATATTACACATTAAAAATACATAATCATTGCAATTAAAAAACTTGGGCTTCCCTGGTGGCGCAGTGGTTGAGAGTCCGCCTGCCGATGCAGGGGACACGGGTTCGTGCCCCGGTCCGGGAAGATCCCACATGCCACGGAGCGGCTGGGCCCGTGAGCCATGGCCGCTGAGGCTGCGCGTCCGGAGCCTGTGCTCCGCAAAGGCAGAGGCCACAACAGTGAGAGGCCCGCATACCGCAAAAAAAAAAAAAAAAAAAAAAAGAAAAAACTTTAACTTTTAAAAATTTATGAAATACCATGTACCACTTGAAAATGCCCCACATTTTGGGATAGACTTATGTGATCTATATATGCACTGTTCATTTTTATAACTGCATAGTTCTGTTTTTTTATAGTTTCAGAATCATTGATTTCCACCCCCACCCCCCCTTGGTTGAAATTGGAAATGCCTTTGTGTGTATAAAATATTGAAAGGGAGATGAAAAGAAAACACCCATTTCATATAATTACCTCTTGGTCTATTCTGGAATTATAATAGCAGATACTAATTAGAGCAGGTACACTTTGGGACACTGATGGCAGAGGCTTCCTGTGGCAAAACAATGAGAGGCAGAGCTGGGAGCAGAAGAAACTTTCCAGCCCAGGCCCATTGCAGGCTGGCATAGACGGTGAAATAGCAACTCTGGGCGATTGGCAGGGGCTGCTGGCTATGGATAGCTTGGAGACTGAGTCTGCACTCAGCAGGGAGAAGTACACTCTCTGATAATGATGTCTGTCCCAGGATGGAGAGAGGCAGGGGGATGGGATAGGCCAGGCATTTTCCATCCCTTTACTGGGCCACAGCACCACTATGGTGGAGCTCCAGCTATGCTATTACTTTGAAATGGAAATTGTTTCTTTTTGTTGTTGGACCATTGGACTTGTCATCTACTCGACATCTCCATCTTTGTTAGTTTTTAAGTCAGTCATGTGTGATTTTGTTGCAATATATATCTCATTATCAATGATCATCCTATTATTAATTGATTCTTCCTTTGCTTTCCTGCGATCACAATTTGACGTTCTGGCGTTCACTTCTGTCTCCTGCTCGTCTTTCCAAAGCTTATCCAGCCTTCTCAACTGAATTCTACAAAATTCTGTTGGAACTAACTAGACCTCTCTGTGTTCTCTCTTATCGAACCTGAAGTTGGATTTAGTCATTTACTTTCACGTGTTGCTAATAGGTGTGTGTGTCATCTGCTGTATTTCCAAATTCCCAGCAGGCCAGGAACAGAGGATGCAAAGGATTTATGTGATTTAAATGTGTGATTTTATACACATGATATCAGAAATATAATGAGATGATTTATAAATAAAGAGAAATATCTTTTAAGAGTGGGAGATTCTTGGCATTGGCTCAGGACAGCTTCTGGAGAGGTCCGGATTTTTAGACATGCGAATAAGGAAGGAATGTGGGACTTTTTTTTTTTTTTTTTCCTCCTTCCTCTTCAGATTCCTTCTTCCTGTCCTGCTTCCTGAGGTGGATGAGAAGACAAAGGATTGAACTGCTAGATTCTACTCTAGTCTAAATTGGGAAACCAAGATTTGCATTTCTAAAACAAGTCCTGGCATCCCATCCAGGCTTAGTCCTGTACATGGGCCACGGCTGTTTTCTTTGGCATTACATCCACCATTAGAGCTTCTGGAAAACCTGCTGATTAACCAGGTTCTTCTCTTGCATGCTCCCCATGTCCAGACCTTATCCCTCAAGTATCCCAAACCAGTATGCAACCTACCCCTTTGAGTCAAACCTACAACCTTTGAGTCAAAAATCTCAAAGTTGCCTAGTAGGCCGTTTCTCCTACATTTTCCACGCTCATTCTAAACAGCAGGGGTTCTAACCTGTATCAGGACTACCTCTAGCGTCTGTTAAAACACAGATTGCTGTGCCCCACTCTCAGATTTCAGATTAGGTTAGGCCTGGGGTGGGACCTGAGAATTTGCATTTCTAACTAGTTCCCAGGTTGTCGATGCTACTGGTCTGGAGCCAATTCCCGAGAACCATTGCACGATATTTCCCTTGCCCCTCATCTCAAGCCTCACCGAACCGAGGCTGAATTTATGTAGGTGTTGGTCTACTTGTCTTCCAAGTGATCTTCGATTCTCCAGATACTTGCCTGAAACATGTCCCAGAGCTCCACGGGTGGAAGGTACATGAGACATTTCAGCAGCGATTCTTCCGGACTCCTTCGTTGCTCCCCCTACTCTCCCACCATCTTTATCCTTTGTCTTTCCTCCAGTCCCCCAGCACAGCAAACAACCAACCACCTGACACCTAGCATGCACACAACCTAGAAGAAAAGAGGGCTAAACGCCTTGAATGTTGGCGCTGTCAAGATGTACAACTCCAGGGGCCTCTTTCAAAAAGATAGAATACAGGGCTTCCCTGGTGGCGCAGTGGTTGAGAGTCCACGTGCCGATGCAGGGGACACGGCTTCGTGCCCTGGTCCGGGAAGATCCCACGTGCCGCGGAGCGGCTGGGCCCGTGAGCCATGGCCGCTGAGCCTGCGCGTCCGGAGCCTGTGCTCCGCAACGGAGAGGCCACAGCAGTGAGAGGCCCGCGTACCGCTTAAAAAAAAAAAAAAAAGGATACAAATCCTCTACAAGTAGGATGGAGCCTTGAACTTCATGTCTGGCCTCGCTAAGGCCACAACTCCTAGAAAATCCATTTGTGATAACTGACTTACCACAAGAGGTAGCCTTAGGCCTAGATCAGTCTAGACAACCCCACCTTCAGTGAGAAGGACTCAGAAAACACTGTCTCATTTGGTTACTCAATGGGAAACCTTCCTGGTCCCACCCAGGGCAGTGCCTCCTGTCAGAAATTCCTTCCCAAAGAGAATAAGAGCAAGGGAATCCAAGAAGGGAGCAAAAGACCAGGGGTCAACCCAAGCTTCCGTCACAATTCCTGATTCAGTTTAAATCAGCCACCTTGATTTACACATCAGCAATGTCTCATTCCTTCCACAGCCCTCTGGGTGTTCTGCACACCACACCCAACACTGGGAAACTTTCTGCTCTCCTCAGCCAGTTCCCATCCTTCATTATTCAGCACATGTTGAAATGACAGTCGTGCAATCTACCACTCCCGTGGATGTTTTATTATATCACTGGGTGAGAAAGTGGCAGATGTTTTTCCCTGGAAGGTTCCCACATCATCGTGCTCACAGACTTTCCAGGGGAAGGTGTCTGTGCTCTGTCTCTTGCTCTTAAATGTAATGACTTAGCGTTTTGGGCTAGATTCCCTTGCCTGGTCAGCTTTGATAGCATTTACGTGTCAGAGCTAATAATGACAAATAGGTTTTGTTTTGTTTTGTTTTGTTTCGTTTTGCATTTTCTTTTCTAGTATGGAGGATTCACGTACTGCAATCCATCTGCCATATTGCGTGTCCTTTTCACAGAGACTTTTATGAGAAAGGTGAATTCTTAGCCCATCTTTCACTACGACCCTTAAAAAGCCCTCTCATCTTCCCTTTGCTAGAGAATTCAAGGGAAAAACGGGCTCTGGTTTCTCATTATTTCTAGGGGTAGGATTCCACACAGAGTCTAGAAAGGCATCTTATAGGTGAGGCTTTCTGTCGCCTTAGGGGAGCCTCCTTCTGTGACACCACCCACACGTGATGTGTGACTTTAGTGACTTCTTTTCATCAATTAATACAGACTGAAGACTAGAACTTGGGGCTCTGGCAAAGGTGAACAACCTGTAAAACATGTCTCTCCACTTCCATTTCTGCCTGCTCCTGTCCTTTTCAGAGAGGGTGCTTTGAAACAGTGCTAGTCTGATTAAACACTGAGTGCGATTTCGTACTAATAACACCTGGCATCTTTGTATGCTAAGGCTAGATTAAGCACTCAGTGAATACAGAATCGATATGGTTTTCACCATAATGTAGCTTATTCTACACTGGTTATACAGAGAGAGAACTCTGTGCTTGTGTCAATATGGCTGTGTGCAGCCTTTCACAAAACATTCATTACTTTGGTCACTTGGCTGATTTTAGGTAATGGCAGCATTTCTGATATATTCTTCCTGGTTATTAACATGGTTACTGAGGACATTAGAGGTGAAATAGCCCTTAAGGGTCACTCGTCCAAAGATCTCATCTTATAGATTGAAGAAATTGAGAACCAGAGTGATTATTTTGAGGAATTGTAGGATGTGCCCTGTGAATTTGGTCAGAATCAAAGCTGGAGCTCACGGATTATATACTCAGTCCAGGGCAGCTTCTACCACATTGTGTTGATCCTCAAATAATGGACAAATTATTCAAATACAGAGACATTTGGAGACAATTGGCTGTGTAATTTTATAAAATTCTAAGTTACTATTTTTAAATGATCCTAAGATACACTTTTTTCCCCAGATTTTTAAAATGTTATGCATTGGATTACTTTTAGATTTATAGAAAAGTTGCAAAAATAATTCCAAGAGTTTTTTTTTTTTTTATATAACATCTTTTTCACTCCACTTCCTCTAATGATAATACCTTAGAAAACCATAGGACAGTTATCAACAACAAGAATTTTACATTAGCAAAATATCATAAACTAAACTTCAGACCTTGTTCAAATTTTGCCAGTTTTTCCGCTATTTTATTTATTTTTTTTCTGTTCCAGGATCCTGTCCTAGATCTTACTTTGCATTTATGTGTTATTTCTTGTTAGTGTCTGTAGCCATTTCTGAGTCTCTGCTTGTCTTTTATGACCCTGATGCTCTTGAAGAGTACCGGTCAGTTATTTTGTACAATGTCTCTCAATTTGGCTTTGTCTGGTGCTTTCTTATGGTTGGAGTAAGGTTACAAAAAGCTCTGGAATCAGAACACATCTTGCAGTCTATGTTATGTCTTAATTTAATGAGCAGTATTTTTTTTCTTAGTGATACATAGAATAAAGGTACATCTTATGATATGCGGTGCTTTTAGAATCAGTGAAATGCAGTGTGTGTATCAACATCAATATCTATCTATTAAAAGCCTCTTTCTTCTGCTTTCAGTTCAGTGCCATAATTCCTTTGAGATAAGAGTTGAATACGGTTTTTTTGTTTCGTTTTTTTTTTTTTTTTTTTTTTTTGCGGTACGTGGGCCTCTCACTGTTGTGGCCTCTCCCGTTGCGGGGCACAGGCTCCGGACGCGCAGGCTCAGCGGCCATGGCACACGGGCCCAGCCGCTCCGCGGCATGTGGGATCTTCCCGGACCGGGGAATGAACCCGTGTCTCCTGTATCAGTAGACGGACTCTCAACCACTGTGCCACCAGGGAAGCCCCTTGAATACGTTTTTTTTTTACAGTAAAATCCTGATAAAGAGTAGGAGAAAATAAGTACTGCAGGTGGACAGTTATTCAAGTAATCAAGAAAGTATCATGATTAAAATCACATGCAGGGGCAAGGGGGTGGGCACAGAATCCAATTCTACACAACTTTTTTTACTTGGAGTGACAAATAGGAATGGTTATTTAGAATCTCTCTCCATAGGATATTGTGAGATTTCAAGAAGTTCTGCAATACTTTCTGAGTAACTGAAGCTCCGCGTGGTAGGAGGGAAAAGTTACACTACAGCAGATCCGTGGAAATACCAAGCAAACGCAAATCTAAGCGAAGGACGCCTCCTCCTCCCATTTTCTTCTTCCTCTTCTTCTTTTGCTTCCTTTTCTTTCTTCTCTTCCCACCTCTCTTCTCCCTCTTGTCTTTCTCCTCCTCCTCCACTTCCTCCTTCTCCCTCCCTCCTCACCCGTGCTCTTCTTCCTGCTTGCTTCCTTTTTCCTTCTCCCTATATCATCATCTACTAAGGGAATATTCCGTAATATAAACCCCAAACCATAAAATTGCTAAAACTGAAATCTGGGAGAGAGAACTCTGAGGACACTCAAGAAGCTTCCTTACCCAAATCATTTAACGTCTTACCTAATTGCAGAGTGTACTGTGGAGAAAGCATATTAGGAAGATAATAGCATGCTGATCCAATGTATCTTTTCCATCTTAAATGTATAGGGTAGTGTAGGGCTCAATCACCATGATGTCTTAAGCTGGTGTTAAATCAGAAATAAAATGGAAAACCTGTACCACCCCTATTTTCCCCCTAAGGTACTAGCTCAGAGCACAGTGCAGTGGGCATCTGGCCTTGTGGTACGTGAGGCTGAGGTGGGCAGGTAGAGATCACCGGGTAGTCCTACATCAGCGTTCAAGTTGCACTTCGAGGTTAAGTGTCAGCTCAGGAAACCTGAATGCTTGCAGAGGCTCAGAGTTCACTGTCAGAAGTGCTCCTGTTCTGCCCTTCTTCATGCCTCCTCCCAATAATTCTGTTATTCAGGGGAAGGAGACCTGGCAGAGTGAAATGACTCAGTGTTCCATTAGGCAGCGGGACACTTGGGTTTTGACTCGGGCTGCTCGGACTGCCACAGTCCTGGCTTCTGTGGCAAACCAGAGGCACAGGAAACCTGAGATTTAAAGTTGTGAATTCAGTATCGACATGAAAAATGCCACTCGTGTTGTGCTGAGACAGGCATGCTGATTATGTAACAGCTTCCAACACATTCCCTGCTGGTGGTGGGTTTTGATTGACATTTTATGGGCCTTATTACTCTTGAAAATAACACTAAAAATGCCATGACAAGCTCAAGATGGAAATATGAATACATGATCCTCTCCCTGCTGAACTAGAAAATGGCTTTTCAGACTTCTTGCTGGAAGAAGGTGGAAAAAAAAAAATCACATGGATTCATAATGATAAGTCTTCTTTTGTTCCCTGAAGGGGAAAGATCCCCTAATTTTAGAGCAATTTGACATAGCCTGGATTCAAGGGCTTTTCTTTGGGCTTTTTACAACATACAAACAAATGCCGACTTTTGAATTAGAGAATGAATTGCATAAGACATGGGTGGTTTGATAAATACTGTCTTTACAGCAGTGATTTAGAGTTTATTTGGTAACTCCTTGGTAGAGGGTGTTCATCATTTTAACAATATAGGGATGGAAATGCAGCAGAAATGCAAATCCTGTGAATGCACTTAGGTGATTTTTTTTCTTCTATATACAACAAAGTTTCAAAATGAAATGAAGCTTCAAAAATGTCAATGAAATATAAATGACGTGTTGCATTTGTTTTAATTGAATTATTGGCTCTCCCTGAATACTTTGGAAGAGCAAACACTCTGAATTAGAATTTCCGTCCTTCCAATTTCCTTCTGATTTTATATAACTAAAATATACATATTAGACTTTCCGGTGCCCCTGGATTCTGAATGATAGCTATCTGCTTTGTTATATAAGTAATAGTAATAATAGCAGTGGCCATGGGAATAATTGCATTTATTGATTTTTGAGTTCTTGTTTTTTTAACTCGTAAACCCAAGCAGCTGGGCTTCCATAAGCAGTCATCTATGCTTTAGTGCTACTTTCTAAAGTCATGCTCGACTCAAAATGGGAAGGCAGCATGTTTCCTGTCATTTTTCTCCCAAGTTGAGTGCCTTATGCCCTCTGAAGAGGTGAACACACATTCAAGCAGGTATGGGAAGAAAGGCACAGAATGAAAAAAAAAAAAAAAAAACTTTGTGAAACACTTTGAATGAAAGCTGTTATGGATTTTTTTTTTTAAAGTAGTGGTGGGTATGGAGTTAGAAATCATAGTACAGTTGAGGCAGAAAGGTCATTTTTCTGGAAGCACATGTTCGGTGTTGGCAAAGCTTAAGTTGTTTTTGACGAAACTGTTTTCATGTAGAAATTACTGTAAATGGGCAGCAGATGTTTGCTTTTAAGGAGCCTGCTTTTGATTGGCCAGCCAGATAAGGATGCAGGTGGTGACTGTTACAAAGCAGCTGGTGCCAATTTAAGAGAATGGTGTTCTACCCTCTTCTGCCTTGACCAGTCTGAGAGCAGCAACATCCATATTTAAAGTTATATATTCACCATTCGTATATATATACATATACACTAAGAACTTGATTACAGAGGTGATAGATTTTATCTAGTATAAAACTGTACATACCCAGCATTTTAAAAAGTCTCCTTTTGCTTCATTATTATAAAGTAACTGGAGGCATGGCTAGGAGATGGAAAATATGTTCTTGCTTTTTTTTTTTTTTTTTTTTTTTCATTTTTCACTATTAACACTTTGAGAAAACTAACTTGAGTTGTCATTCATGGGGTAAACAATGATGAGACAAAAATCCTAAAGAGATTTCTCTTTTGGGTAACTGATTTTTAAATTCCATAAACAATAGAGTTGCTGTTGGTGGAATTATTTGAAATGTTGCCTTATTAAGCTGGATTATATCTTTCCTTGTCTCCTTTATTTTAATTTTAATTGAGTTATGTCACACTGTACAATGCGCTGATCTTAATCTATATGAACTTGTGTAACCACCTCCAATTAAGACAGAATATATCTAGCATCCCAGAGTGTTCCTTCATCGCCCTTCTCATTTCATCTCCTCTCATACAAGTCAAACTGTATTCTGAACTCTTCCACCATCCACTAGTTTTGCCTGTTCTTGAACTTCATATAAATGCCCTCATTCAGTGTTCTCTCGTGCATCTGGATTCTTTTGCTCATTTTTAATTCATTCATGTCTGTGCATTGCATATCGAAGCAGTTCATTTTTTAGATCAATGAGTAGTATTCTGTTTTATGTATATGCCGATATTTATCCATCTTCCGTTGATATTTGAGTTTTCCCCATTCACAATTCAGCTATTGTAAATAAAACTTCTAAGAACATTCTTGAAGCTCTCTTCTGGTGAGCAATTGCATTCACTTGTCCTGGGTATACATCAGGAATTGGACTGCTGGGTCATCGGGTAGGCATACACTTAGAATTTGGAGCATTCTGGTGGGAGTGTATTGGTATCTCACTGGGGTTTTAATTTGGATTTCCTTGAGAAGAGCGATATTGAATACTTTTTCATATGCTTATCAGTCATTCAGATCTCTTCTTTTTGAGGATGTTTCTTCAAGTTGTTTGTTTACTTTTCTTTTTTCTTTTGCTTACTTTTAAATCAGGTTGCTTCCCCCCCTACCCAATGATGTGATAGCTCTCTCTTATACTTTGGATATGAGTCCAATGTCAAGATTCAGACTGTGAATATCATCTCCCAGTCTGTGTCTTGCCTTTTAATTCTCTTAACATGAACGTTTGATGAACAGAAATTCTTTATAAATTGGACTTCAATAAAATTATTTTTTCTTACATAATTAGTGATTATTGTATCTGTTTTTTTAAAAAAATAACTTTTGCCTATCCCATTTCTTGTTTCCTTAATTATCCAAATTTCTTCTAAGCTAGTGCTTTTTGAGTTCTGTGTGAGAAGTCTTTGCCTATTTTATCTATCTTCTTAAACAAAATATTTCGAAAAAAGTGTTCCTATGACTTAGAGTTCTCAGTATAAATAGTATTTACTACTGTCCAACAAATGTTATAGTATCTACCCTACAGAATTGTCACAATGATTAGGACGAGATGTATGAACATTCTTAGTACATATAAGCTGTTGCCTGATTGTTTATACTGTTGTACCGTGACGCTTCCTGGTCTTATTAAGGGTTTAGGACTGTTACTTTTCTGCTTGGTGGCCTTTGTCACCTGTAAATTTTAAGTCATTTTATATAAGTTCTGGGCAGGTTAGGTGTTTACCATATATTATAATGGCAATCATAAGATATTCATGTGTATAAAATCTTTAAATTATGTCATAGGCCAAAGAACATATTAACTGGTAATAATGCTTATTTTTGAATAACGCTTAAAATTTCTCTTTTAAAACATTTCTCACATCTTTTTTTTTTTTTTTTTCTCACATCTTTTTGACATGCTGACCCAGTGAAGTAAAATAAAGTAAATTCAGCTACAATCATTCAGCTACTATGGCTGCATACACTAAAGTTCTCAGCCAAGTTGTTTCTCAGTTTGTTTTCCAGTTTGTTGGATTGATACACGTATTAGACTAACAGTTTCCAGTCCTAGTTCTTTATTAGCATCATCTGCAAGCTTGTATAAAATAAAGATGTTCAGCTCCCAACCAAGGGAATTCTCTAAATTACCTGAGCGTCCAAACATCAGTGTGCTGTAAAAGCCCCCAAAAGGATTCTAATGTGCAACCTGGACTGTGGTTCTCCTGTTGTCTTAGGGCAGTGCACTCAAGCTTGAGCATGCAGTAGAGCCAGAAGGGCTTGGGAACACATAGGTTTCCCCTCAGCTTCACTTGCAGGGTTTCTAATTCATTAAATCTAGATGGCATTTAAGAATTCTCATTTCTAGAAAATTCTCAGCTGTTGCTGATGCTGCTGGTTGGAGACTCCAGCTTGAGGACCACTGGCTCAGAGAATCATTGCCACTCCTGCCAGCTGGCCAACCTGCTGACCACCTTCGTCCTTTGCCTTCTCAGATCTGCTACTTGTAGCCCTGGTGTTCAAATTCTGCTTCGTTTTTCACTGTACTAAAGTGTATTTACTTTCTTATTTGCTCAGAGACAGCTTTAGGATTGATGTATTACTTGAACTCGTTTCAAACGAACTAAGTGTCTCCTTCAATGTGAGCTGTGAAATGACTTTCATTAGTAGGTATGTGATGTCAAAGAGTGAAAAAATCTAAAGAGTGGAATTTGAGAATGAAACCTAGAAGCAAATAGAGATCACCTTAAAGCTATTTATTCAGCTGGAAAATCAGGTTACAAAATTATAACACACATCTCCAGTTTAAAAAAGTAGTAATAATCTCTACAGAAAAGAATCTTGTCCACAAACACCAAGGTATTGATAGTAGTAGTATCAGGGTTTGGGGGGTTATCAATGATATGATGGCCTTCTTTTTGTTATCTGTATGTTCTAGTTATTTTTTCACAACAAGCTTTTATAATAAAAGTTAAAACAATTTAAAAGTTTGATATAAAAAAGAAGCATTCATTCAGCAGAGATTTCATGAAACTACCCTAACCTCCAACCATGCCAACCATAGAAGGAGTCTTAGAAGGAAAATAAGACGTTTTACAAACACAGAAGCTTACAGCCCTGTTGAGCAGACAGGAACCCTTGTTTATATTTTCACAAAATTTAGCAAGATGTTGAGTCTCCTTGTACTAGTAAGAAAAATATATAAAGACATTAGTGATCATTGACTGTGGAGAACAGTTCCTTAGGATGTCAGTGCCTTTGATTTTTTTTTTTTTTTTTTCCCCCCTAAAGAAAACTTGAAAGGATTTGGCCTGGTAAAAGCTGCTTTTAACTCGAATCTATACTTTTTGTTTTTGAAGTCTTAAAGAGTTTTAGTCATTTATATTAGATTCAGCTGGATAAGGATCAGTTTCTTTCAATTTAGGTGATAGGCCCTCCAAAAATGAAATGATACTTTATTCACTGGAAGCATTGAAATGTTTTAAACATAAATGAATTATGGCTAAGTTAATAACCATTAAGTCTTAGATCTCCAGGAGGTAGCAGGAGACTCTTTATAAATTAAAATCACAATTTGGTTGACATGCAATCCATGTCCACCTCCTCCTCCGTCGTCATCATCATCATCAGTAATGTCATTATCACTGGCATAATAGATAGTATATAAGGTTATTAGATTCTGAAGTTAGCCTATAAGGCAAAAGCCATGGTGAGTCAAAGTTAATCTTAAAAACCCTCTGGGAGGCACTGTTTGGAGATGTACAGTTCTTCAAGCCTGGCAGGGCCAGTTTTTCCTCCAGTGGAAGGGAGACTGTTTCTTCAGTTGAGCACCAGATAAAGTGACTGAGTTGTATTCATAGCCACGTTGCATGAGAAACCAGTGTGTTTAAACACTCTTCCATCACTCTCAATATAGTATGAGTTGCTCGCAGTATGAAAGGCACATGGGAACTAAGTACCCTTGGAACAGTTAATCTAGATCTCCCAGCCCAAGCAAATTGAGTGGCAGACTCCAACTGGCATTAATAGGCAAAATGGAGTAAAATCCCTAAATTACTTTCTTATTTTTCTTTCTATTACTCTTTCTCTCTTTGTTCCAAATATCTATGACTATCTAATAAGCCGCCCCAGAACCTAGGGCGTTAAAATAATTTGTCATCATATCTCACAGTTCCGTGGGTTTCCTGGGCTGAGCAGGACCTTTCCCCAACCCAGGGTCTCTCATGAAATTGCAGTTAACAGCTGCTGAGGCGGGGGTCATCTGAAGGCTCGACTGAGCTGTGTGCGTAAGATTACGGTATTTTCACTCCCATTTCTGGGATGGCTGGAACAATCTCTCCACACAGCCTCTTCACATGACTAAATTGGGCTTCCTCACAGAATGGCAGTCGCAGGGGAGCAGGACTTCTTGTGTGGCATCTAGTTTTGCCCATAGTGAACATTCCAAGGGGCAGGAAGCAGAAAACACCAGGCGAGCTAAGGGCTGCAGGTGGAACTGTCATTGTGTCCTGTCTACTGAATGCTACTGATCAAAGCAGTCACAGGGCCCACGTAGATTCAAGAGGGCCGAGAGATAGTCTTCTCCTCTTGGGTGAGGTCACATTGCAGGAGAGCACGGGGGCTGGAAGATGTCATTGTGCCATCTTTGGAAAATACAGTCTGCCACCCCTTCCCTCCCTCATTCCTCCTCCTTTCCCCGGCTCTTCCCTTTTCTCTCCTCCCCAAGCATAGGGTTGAATCTGTGGAAGGTAAATGTACAGGATTTAGCACCACTGTAAGACTTTCTAGTGTATTTAGTGTTTTACATATATTTCACATACTCAACAAATCTTTGTTTACGTGGTGCTGAAGTTCTAATGCCTGGAAATAGAATAGAATTATTTTGTTTAATCATCCAGTATATCCTGTAAGGAATTTGAGGTAACTTAGTAATTATCATTTCAAAATAATCGAGCATATGCTATTGAAATATTCTCTGGAATTCTACTTCAATTCCAGGGTATGGAGCAGAACAGTTCGGACTCATTTAGGAGGGGTGCTTACAATTCCCATCTTATTCTCTGAGCACATGAAGAGAATTCTAGAGTTGTGGACGCTTCGCCAGTTTGAATGGGTTCACCTTGACATAGCTGATAAGGGAAGAAATTACTACTGGTTGTCACTCAGGTGTGCTTCATTAAATGGCGTGCCATCTAGAACTTCAGCAGCTAAAAACGCTGCTCTCCTTTTATTCATTGAAACAAGTTGATATGGAACTGCTAGGATAATTAAGCAATAAGGTTTTATACACTATTTGCAGTTACCAAAGCTGTTTTACTTACATTTCTTTGTTATTCATCCCCACATCCTAGTGAACTATGTTATTTTTATCCCCATTGTACAGTTGAAGAAATGAGGCTCAGAAATTCATCCAAAATCATATACTTAAAGGGCATGTGTTTTTGTCAACACTGTAAAGTTCTATTATGTCACATTGATACATAAAACAAATACCCTGAGGATTACCTAGAGTACTTAAGAAGTCAGTATTTACTTTTTTTTTTTTTTTTTCGGTACGCAGGCCTCTCATTGTTGTGGCCTCTCCCGTTGCAGAGCACAGGCTCCGGACACGCAGGCTCAGCGGCCATGGCTCACGGGCCCAGCCGCTCCGCAGCATATGGGATCCTCCCGGACCGGCGCACGAACCCGTGTCCCCTGCATTGGCAGGCGGACTCTCAACCACTGCGCCACCAGGGAAGCCCAGTATTTACATTTTATGAAGTGGCAGAGGAAGGGCTTTGCTTTGCTCTCTTTCAGTTTAGACAGTGATCACTTGATTATGGAAATTCTGCTGGAAGAGAAATCAGGGAAAGTTTTCAGAGAGAGACTATTCCGGAACAGTATGAGTTAACTCTGAGTCAATGGGATTATTTGATGCCAGTGTGTATTTTCCTAGCATTTAGAATGTTCTTGTAGTTTTTGCTGCAAAAGAATATGCTCTACTTTCTTATTTAAAAAAATAAATAAAAAGACATAACTCTGAAAGTCCATGAAATCAGCACAGGAATTGTGAAAATTTGTTATCCTCACCAACCATAAATGAAGGGCAGAAAACTCATGTTTATTTAACAAATACTTATTGTATATGGGAGACAGTATCAAGAACTCTGGGAGTAACATATACGGGAAAGCACAGTTCTGCCCTAAAAGAACTTAATTTTAGTCAAAATAAAAGTCGTACAGTTAAAATAGAACAGTGCAAGTGGCAGTTACCTATGTGAGATAAGATGAAATAGAATGAGATTTCCAAAAAGGGAGAGTTCACATCTGGCTACCAGAGAATCATGGAAGCTTGCATTGGGTTATGGTATTGGCATTGGAAGGTGGAGAAAATAGAGAAGAAATTGGATACCTGAAATTACAAATTGGAAGAAATTGGAAATTGTTATCGCAATAAGAAATGATAGATTGAGCTAGGGCACCAACCTGTGGGAAAGGGTCAAGGGAAACTTGAAATAAGAAATACGTGGAAGTAACTTTTATGGGGATTAACAATTGATTGGATATAGCGGATAAGAGAGTAGAGGCTGGTACAATTTTGGATCTGGGTAACAGTGATGGATAAAGAGTGTATCACAGCAGAAAAGATATGACTGCCTCAGAATCAGATAATTCAAGAAGGGTATATTTATAAGAGCCATTTCCAAATGTTTGAGCATGGGAGCTATAAGGGACAATGCAGTATCTTGGCTGTAACAGTTCATTTTATACTACTGCTAAACTTGAAGGGACAAGGGGAAAAAAAAAAACAAAAAAACCTAAACCTAGAAGAAAAGAGTTGTGTAGAGACAGCCATAATACAGTAAGTGAATTCTAGCTGGGGAAAATGCACAGCCCAAGGCAACCTTCTAGGAAAGAAGAAAAGAGAATAAATACCTTGACCTCACTCTCCTTCCTCCCTGCAACCTCTATCACTAAAGCCAACTGGAGACCCAAGGACAAGGGGGCCCTGTTGATATGGTCCTTAGCATCAGCTTTCTGGGAGACAGAGCTGGTTAAGGAAGAGAAGGGATTAGATCAGAGTGGGCGAACAGATGGAGATATGGGAAGGCTTGCGGATTGTGTGAACTGTGGAACTGAGCCTGGGGTGGGTCTAGAAGACTTGTTTGCCCAACGGTGCACACACACAGACATACACACAGACACACACACACACACAATGACAGCCAAAGCCAGATCTTCGGAGAATGGATTTATTTAGAGCAGTTTCTTGGCACTATTGACATTTGGGGCCAAGTAATTCTTTGTTGTTGGGGATTGTCCTGTGCATTGTAGGATGTTTATTTAGCAGCATCTCTGGCCTCTACACACTGGATGCCAGTATTTTTTCACACCACCCCAAGTTGTGACAATGAAGAATGTCTGCAGACATTGCCAGATGTCCCCTGGTGGCGGGTGGGGAGAGGGGGAGGTGCAAAATCGCCCTCAGTGAGAACCACCAGTTTAGTGGCTGGAAAAAAGAACGTGGTCCAGAGGAAGGGAGGCTGAGAACCAGCAAGCTGAGAGAAGAAATGGACCCTGACGGAAGGCGCTGTCCTGAGGGTCCCATAGAGAGAGATCAAGTGGGTGTGGTCCACAGTGTAAATGCAATAGAAAATTCCACATGGGGACTAGGTTCAGCTGAGAGGCAGAAAGGAATGTAACAGATTGTTAACAGGCTGAGATGGGCAGGTGGTGCAGGGGGGGCAGCCAGCGTGGATCTAATTTGGCAGCAGAGAGGAGAGAGGGAGAATGGTGGTTTTGGCAGGTGCGTTTATGATTTGCTTCAGGATGGAGAGAATTGAACATATTGTTTGGATGAGGGGAGGAAGCCCAGTGAAAGAGGGACCTCAGAGATAACAGTGAAACTAACACGTTCTAAGTGAATATGCTGGGCTTCACGTGTGGTGAGTCATCCGATACTCCCAACGAGTCCTGGAGGTTGTCAGGGTGGACACCTTACGATCCCCATTAGCAGGTGAGGAAACTGAGGCACAGAGTGTCTACTTACAACCGTAGGTCACACAGCTAGTAAGTGGCAAAGCAATTATTTGTACCTGTGATGTAAAGGAGAGAAAATATTTCATGGGCAAAAAAGAGATGTATGCCGAACACTTAGAAGTAAGGGGGGAAGGAGAAATTAAGCAAAATCGTGTACATATTTGATGTATAACAGGAGGGGAATTATGGTTCCTAGCTTCAAATGGAATTAAGTCTCAAGAAGGTAGTGTTCGAGGCCCTGTGCAGGCACTGAGGAAGGCAGAGGCCAGGACGGATTCAGAGCAGACACTTTAAAGAATATTTCCAGAGAGCTGGCTCCTGCTTCAGAGTGTTAAGAGCATGGCCATTCCAGTTTTCTGCCCACAGATGCTTCTCTGATCATTCCAGAGAATTCAGGGCCGGTGTGCAGCTCTTTTTCTCACTATCGTGTATGTTTGTTTCCTGATGCCGCTGTCACAAATTACCACAGATTCAGTGTCTACCACAGATTCAGAGAGTACAGGTGTACTCTCTTCCAATTCTGGAGGTAGAAGTCCAAAGTCAGCTTAACTGGGCTAAAGGCAAGCTTCTGGGAGGCTGACGTCCTTCCAGAGGCTCTGAGGAGAAAATCTGTTCCCTTGTGTTTTTCATCTTCTAGTGGGGCCTGTATTCCTTGGCTTGTGGCCGATTCCTCCATCGGCAAAGCACGTCACTCCACCCTCTGCTTCCGTCCATGTTATCACATTGCTTTTCCTCTGACTCTGACTATTCCTGGATCCCTCTCACAAGGAACATGTGATTTGATTACCCTGGGCCCCCCTGGATAATCAAGGATAATCTCCTCATCTCAAGGTCCTTAATCACTTCTGCAAAGTCCCTTTTGTCATATAAGATGACATTCACAGGTCCTAAGGATTAGGATGTGAACATATCTGGGGGCTATTTTCAATCTATTACAATTGGTTTCTAGATTATATTCTAAATGGGTGGAAAAGTGTAAGCCTGGGTATTAAGGACATAGCCTCTATTGCTTGGGTTCAAATCCTAGTTCTGCCACTTCCCAGCCCTGTGATCCTGAGTCAGTTATTTAACATCTCTGTGCCTCTGCTTCCTCATCTGATAAATGGGGATGATAGCATCCTCATGCATTGTTTTGGGATTAAGTCAGTGCATGTACAGCGTGTCAGATATAATGCCTGACCCTAGCTGAGTATTCAGCAAGTATAATCCATTATTATTCTCAGTTATTTTATGCAAACACATTTTTATTAAAGTGTTTTGTTTAAAAGAGTGCTGTCCATTTGATGAGTCCATTAGATTAAGCTGTTTCTCCAAAAGCAATGGCTGCGTGCTCAAAAGATGCCACTTCCCAGCTGAAATTACAAGGGAATGGAAAAATAGGGTGTCTCAATATAGTTCCCCTAGGTGGACATAGATATTTACCTTCAAATTAGTCCTTGGCCAGAATTGGCATTATTTACACTCCAGAAGAAAAATCTGCTACATTTTTCTCTTAAGAAAAAATAATAATAGCCTTCCCTACCCTAGGGCAAAGTGAAAACAGAACTTTGAACAAGTCTTTGCCAGACAGAGCATATCAGGTCGATCTCTTTTTAAAAAGTCAAATGAAAAAAAATGACAGTAGCATCAACTTACCTTTTTCACTTTATTCTTTTGACCTCTGATACTTCATGATCTTTGTAGGTGCATGTTGTTAGGTAATACGTAAAAGAAAGAGTTTTGAAATTAAAAAACAAACAAAAACTCCAACACACAACACACACACACACACAATTAGTGTCTGGGGTAATCGGAAGGCCAAACTGGGCAAACTGGAACCGTTGGGTTACCCTGGATGTAACCTTGGGCAGATCCCATATCCTCTCTACCTCAATTTCCTCAGCTGGAAATTGGTGCTATCATACCCATCTTATTGGATATTGTGAAAATCAAAGGAGATGATGGATGTAACAGTGCTTGCCTGTTCCTAGCACGTTGTAAACAGCAATGTGTAAGAACAGTGCTAATGATCATAGCAGGAGTAAAAAGGAGGAAGAGGAGAAATCATTATAAGAGCAAAACTGGAAGGTCTAATCTAGGGAGAAAGTAAGAAGACACAAGAAAATGACAAATGGTGTGGTTTGGAGAATGGCTAATAGCTAACTATGTATTCTGTTGAATTTGTTTTATAACAGCACCAATGTAATAATATTTTAGGAAGGAAACACCACTGGAAATTGCTTTCTTTTAAATGGAACAAGCCTCCAAAGCCCATCCCTCCCTGTGTTCATATTTAAGTCCCAAGTTCTTCCTTAAAACGGGAGGTAAACTGACGCGGAGCTGGGATTCTATGTGGTGATGAAATCAACAAAAACAAATGAGCTGTAACTAGGACCCATGGACTTGATTTTTTTTCCTCCAGCTGCCATCATTGTAGAGAAGAACCTAAAGAACAATTGTTTAAGGGAGGGGGTTCACATGCCAGCATACTTGATTCTGTTGAGAGTTTTCCATGTCCCTCAGAAACGAAAGTGAGAGGAAAACGTGTAGTATCTGTCCATTCAGTGCTAAATTACTCTGCATTAGGAGATAAGTATTTTGAAATTTCTATTGAAGTGGCCTCAAGGGTCCCCATCACAGGAGTAGACTCTTTTTTTCTTAAGTTGGCTAATTCACCAGATATTTACAGTGTTATCAGAAACCACTAAGGAGTCACAAACCATTACTTCTACAGGCAATGGCCAGTGTAATTAAATCTTTTAACCTTGCTAGCTTTCCCACTTTGCCATTATCAGTCACTGGGCTTAGCATATGACTGTTGGTCATTAGCCACCATCTAGCTGTATGACCTTGAAATGGTCATTTAAAGTCTCTCGACTTTAATTTTTTCCCCATAAAAGGAGGAAGGAAACACGATGATCCCCAGGGTCCATTTCACCTCCAGACCCAACACCAAGGTTCTATGATGGTTTAAACATCTGGTTAACCTTTGAGAATAAATGAGAAAAGAACAAGTTTGCAGCTCTGTCAACAATTTCTTTTCTCTCCGTGGTTGCATGAAACTTCCCAAGTTGCCCCTGGATTGCAAAAGATGGCATTGCTATTTTCTTTAAATGAACACAGGATTACAGGAAAATTTGTAAAAATTTTATTTCTAACTATTCTTTAGGGATCGGTCTAGACTAGAGTGTGCATTTGGGCAAATACTGGATTCCAGTGAGCTGTATACTTTAACTGTGTGTTGAAATATAAGTTGGCATAAAAGAACCAACAAAAAAATCATTACAGTATTACCATTGGTTGATAGTAACAGGAAAGAAATATTCTCTGAAAATGAACAATAATGTCTTGTTAACAGATTTTTTTAAAAGACACAGTTTCAATTGTTTATTCAGAGAAGCCTACCTCCCAATACTATGAGCTTCATGGAAAAAGAAATGGCTTTTTGATAAGTTATGTGAATTGTGTTTTGACATAAATGTCAATGTTTGACCAGGAGTTTTATTCACAAATGCCAATCTGCGAGGGCAGCTAGTTCCATGAGTCCTTTTGCTTAATGAGGAAGCTTAAGTAGTCATTCTTATCTTTTGTTCTCATGCTGGAAATCCTTCAAAGTGAAACTACTCATTCTGTTAAAAGAGAAAAATACGAACTTTGGAACTAGACAAAACAGTTTTCAGTTTTGCCTTTGTCTCTAAATTAACTCAGTGGTGTTGATATGTTCTCAAAACCCTCGGAGCCTCACTTCCCCATCTGTAAAATGGGAATAATAATACCTTCTTTTCAGGCCTATTTTGTAGATGAGATAACACATATAATGTGCAAGTTGACTCCTGGCACGTGGTAATAACATTTATTGAGTGCTTACTATATGCCGGGTGCCTTTCTAAGCACTTTATATATATCACCTTATTTAATCCTCCCAGCAACCCTATGAGGTGGGTGCAGTCATTATTTTCATTTTATAAATGAAGAAACAGAGGCAAAGAGAGCTTACATAATTGGCCAAGGTTAAATAACTACTAAGCATTAGGACCAGGATTCAAGTTCTCATGGTCTTTTCCTCTAGGGACCATATTTGTGACACTACACTACACTACCTCAGTAGATACTCAGGATGTGCTCGCTATTTTTATTGACTGTGACAGTGTACACAAAGCACTGAGTTTGGAGCCTGGCTGGGAATCCAATGTCTTCCTTGTTCTCTCTCTTACTCACCCAGGACAATCAAGCCTTCAGCGAGTCATGTCTATTCTACCTTCTAATCCCTACCCTTTGTCTGTTTCACTTTGTCTCCATTGTTCCAGGCTAGGGCAGAGGCCTCCTTGCAAATGTTCTCAGCCCCTTGGTCTCCTCTCCCCTCTCCTGCAGGGTGTAGCCAGAGAAGTGCCCGTGTGTTTGTGACTCCCACCTAACTTCAACATTTAGGGCAGCTTCCCATTTTTCATGGCTCTTAGAGAAAAGGCAAGGGTCCCCATCTTGTTCTGCTAGGTCCTGCTCTGAGGTGAGCCAGCCTAGGTCTCCAGCCTCTTCCTTTACCACCTGCTCCAGCCACACCCCTGGAAACATGAATGCTCATCCTTTTGTCTTCTCCCTCAGCCTAGGTAATGTCTGCTTTTTCTTCATCTTGGTCCAAACATCACTCCTTTGAAGAAGCCTTACTATAATTCTAATCATACGTACATGTATGTACGTGTACATGGGTATATATGTATGTGTGTTTCAAATGAAAAAACGGTCCTCAAATAATGGTAGATAGTAGCCATACTGTGGTGATAGCAATGCACCCCTTTTTGGAATGATGAGACTTTTGAAATGTAGGGTTCATGTAAGTCACTGGAATGAACCAGTGCTTCTGACTTGTGGAAGCCGGCCTGGTCACTAAGGCATAGTCCGCAGTCCCAGCCTCCATTCAGGGGGATCCCCGCCAGCTATTAAAGATAGAGCCTGGGCACAAGTCAGCTGCTGCTTAAAAGGGCTGGAAACTCAAATATCTATCCAAGTACAACAGAGCTCTCCTCTTAAAGGCTGTGTGATTGGTTTGTTTTCTTCCCTCTTAGGGAACTTGATTTTGATGACCCCACCCCTTTGAGTTTTAGAGCTGCTTTAGAGGGTAATTTTAATCCAATTTCACTTATATTGTTAACACCAGAGTTTGGGGGGGAGGAGAGTACAATTGTTCTTGTAAAATAGGCCCCGGGCTGGCCTTGAGCAAAAAATAATAGTAGAATAATTAGTGGTAAAAGGGTCTTGGTTTTTTTGTTTGGTTGGTTGATTTTTTGTTTGTTTACTGAATCTCAGATTTTACTTCCCTTTGGCTGTTAGGCAAAGCTAAGAACATCTCCAATAATAAAGATTTGCTTAGTTACTTTACTTCTGTGCCTTGAAAGTTCTCCTTTCACTCTTTTTTTCCTTTTTTAGTGACTTGTAATCAGCTGCTACTTTAGTTTAATGAGAAAAAGGACAGGTTACATGACATCAAGATGAAAGGAACTGCCAGATGCCATGGTGGGGAAGTTGTTCAGGTGGAGTATGATAAATAATAAGTAATTAGTACAGGTCTGATGTATCTAAAAACTGTAGGGAAGAGGGAAGGAAGTTTTGGAGTGGAGACAAATAGCTGCAATTTGAGAATGAGTCCAAAAGTTGAATAAGAAGCCCTGAAGTAAGAAATGTATGGACACTGAGTTGGAGACGGGGTTTGGGGGGCATCCGGTCTGAGAATTAGGAATATAGTGAAGGAGCAAAATCATTTTCTTTGTTTGTAGCCCACTCACCATGGTCCACTCTTCCCCTCCAAGCCTTTTGGTTTAACGATCAGATTGTGTCAATACCAAAGGCCAGATAAGAGTAAAGAAGAAATGTCAGTTCAGGATTCTGCTATCCTTTCGTTGTCTCTGGGAGTTAGCAAGTCATCTTTAAAATGGGACATTTTAACTTATCTAACATGGCCATTCTGAGGTAACTATGGAAAAATATTGTGAATCACTGCACTCTTGAAAGGGGCGGAAAGAATCAAAGATATTCCAGACGTGGGAGAGCTTTCTTAGGAACTCACACTATCATCATTTTAAATGTCTCCGAAGACAGTCACGCATCATCCGGCTTCAGCTGACACGTGACCCCTCACTCAATTGCATTTTGAGCTCCCGACTTAGATTCTAAGTCAGTAGCATTTTCACCTCAGGATGTCAAAGCAAACACTGGTCCTGAACTTTGCCTCTTGAACTACATTTTTCTCCGTGATGCTCTTTGGAATTCCCTACAGATGTTCTCACTACTGGCATGTAGAGGAAGGAAGTTCACCCTGACTCATAACGTCTGTTGTTTCCAGTGGGTGATCATTTGTCTCCTCTGTCCATCTGCCTCCCTTTGTCTTGAGCAGTGAGGTGTGTATAGGCAGCTCTGCATGCATGTGACGAGCCTTTCAGGTCACAACAGAGGGGACTGCTTAGCAGGGCCACTCAGAGAAGGCTCACCTTCCAAAAGAAACATGTCGAGGCTCAGTTGTTGGCAAGATGGATTAACAAGTGCTTGCCGTTGATGGAATAGCTCTCTGGTGATCTAATGAGTGTAGTTGGCGATCTTAGCTTTTTTTGGCTGATAAATGATTATGATCCTTTCTAATCTAATCTAAATGCCAAGTATTAAAAACCTTGTAGTAAGGCATGTGGGAGTGATCATCCCTTATAGCCTTTGATTTTTGTCTGAAGGTTGAAAATAACCTTTGGATTTTATCTCAACAAGGAAGTTGTCCTCAATGGAGACAGACTTCATATTTGGCATAGAGACAGCTGCTGGGCTATTCCTAGGCCATTGAAGACATGGCACCTGGCCCAGTCTGAATGGCTGTTCTCTCCTGGTTGCTTGTTTAAACAAAAGTCAAGCGAAAATTCTCTTTCTCGGACTTCAGTTCAGGAAGGAATAAGGGAGTGACTACAATGTTATCTTCAAATGAAAATTTCCATTTTCCTTAGGCATCTCTTTATGGCCCTAATTAAAGTTAATGAATGACCAAGTGTAAGAGAAGGGTTGAGTACAATATAGCTCACCTGGGGTTCCTCGTGGCTGTACATTTTTATGGGAAATGACCTTCAGTTCCCCGAGGATCCATTGTTAGGCAGTCTCTTAATTATAGACTTTATCTTTCCAAAACATCCAAATCACATGTTAGCCAAATAACTTAGATTCCTTTCTAAGTGCTGGAGCTCTTCAGTCAAGTTAGCCAAAGAGGCTAAAGTTTAGGTAAATAAAGGAACATGTTTCACAAACGATTCTTTACCTTAGGTGTTTATGAAAAGTCTCTGAGAAACCTTTAAAAACAGCAAACACATTAAAGAACAATTCTTATTCTGAGCCCTAAAACATAAATCGGCCAAAACTAGAGATGCTCTGATGGGGGTGGGGGGTGGGGGGGGGTTGAGGATGGGGGAGGAGCTGGGGGGAACCTCAGGGCTCACCTTGGCAAAGCTGCCTCTGCCATATGCTCCAGGCTCACTTCCCTCCCCATCACCTCCTCAGAACCTCAGGAGACCACAGAACCAAATCCTCATTCAAAGGCAGAAATTTTTCATGGCCTGCAAATATGTAAAATACGCTTTGGAACCAAGTTCTTCTAAGGACCCTGTGGTGCTTTTAGATAGTATGGTATAATAGATGCTGACCTGAGTCCTTGACACATTTACCCAGAACTCCTGCATAAGGACGGGAGGTGGTATTCTTCACCTCAAGCAGTTAAATATTTCAGTTCTCTGGAACTGCCACTTCCAAAGAGTTTGGGAATTGCCTATGGCCTATTTAAAAGCCCTAGGGGAAAAAAAAAGTTAGTTTCATTTTCTTTTACAGTCCCCCCTCATTCTTCATCCCTAGGAGTAGCAGTATTTCTAGCTGTTAAAAGCAAGTACTTTTGAGTCTCAAATCTAACACTTGATTTGAGGCAGTTTGTCTAACCTCCTAGGGCCTCAGCTCTCTCATTTCTAGAATGGGATGATGATTAATTAAACCTGCTTCACAAAGCTGCTCTGAGGATAAAAGGTAAAGAGCTTAATCCAGTCCTTGGCAACTAGCACATCAAAATGTGCTACCTACTCTTCTAATCAGCGTTGTTGCTGTCATTGTTATTAAGCCACCTGTCCACGTAGTTTTTTTCACTAGACTTGTCTCTGACTTCTTCTAGACTGTTTGGAAAAAATGAAATGTATCTGCAATGTGCAATTCTTTGTATCACTATCCCAGAGGTTTTGAAGAATAAGTTACAGGGTCCGTAAGCATTTCCAAACATGTGTTGAACAGAGAAGATCCCGTTGACTGTATTCCAGCTTCTGAAGGAGATGAGGGTGTAAAATATGTTATAAAAGAACAGAAAATTAGTTTACTCTGTAGACACACTTCATGATTTTTATACAATTTCCTAGTTCCACTAAGCTGTCAAATATGTATTGAATATGTACTCTATGCATGATAAGTGCTAGATTCTCCATGAGATCCTATTTTGTGTAAGTCTTCAGGACACTTTTAATAAGGTTCATTGATGGTCAGGACTTAAGACGTAAGGTAAAATCTCACAAGCAGAAGTTTCAGAAATCAGTTCATGGCTAGTCTGAATTCAGGGAGAAGGAAACCTTCAGAATGAAGCTCTGGAGCTGGGAGAGATGAAGAATTACCTCCCCAGCTTGTTTTCAGGGAGTGGCTCCTCTGTCCTCTGTGTTTCGAAATGGGAGGGTCAAAGTTAATGTGGAAGATCTTGATGAATATTTTCCGAAAGTTAGATTTTATAAATATGAAGCACACCCGCCCCCCCTGAATTTATGGGGAACAGGCAAGGCAGCCAAAGTTTTGCCAGAGGAGAGGTTTAAATTCTCCAGAGGGATGATTTTGACTCTTACCAGTTGTCCTCGTGAAACTTAGAGGAAGGAAGGGTTTCTTCAGAAGCTCCTGCAGGAGTCTGTGTCTTTGAGTTGCTCTGATGCCTCATGTAGTGCTTGTCTCTGAAAATATAATTTATTTCACTGCAGACTGAAAACTGAAGATTTGGCATATCTGAGTGGTTCTATCAGTAGGGATTTACGCAGACCATTCTCTGCACAGGAGCTTTTAAAGGTCACAAGTCCAACATCAACTCTGGCTTGAAAACTGTCTAACAAAGCTCATTTTCAAATAGAATTTCCCCTGGTGGGAAGCTGATGAAATGCAAGGGATTATATGTGAGTTTTATTTTTAAAAGTTTATTTAAAACATCTCTGTCCAGAATTCTTGAGGACATTTAAAAGTACTGTTTAATATTTAAATTATTTAGTCTAAATAATTCTGTACTTTTCACATGGGAGTCTGTATTCATAGAAATTAATAAAAACTTCAGATTAGAAGAAGAAACAGATAAATTTATATTAAAATAAAAATCACACAAAGGTGAATTCATCAATAAGCATCTGTGAATATGTAGTATGTACGAAGTAGTGCCAAGATATATGTGTGTGCCAGTTATAGCTTTTTAAAAAGTATTTCACCGTATAGTAACATACAAAATTGAGTCGTTTTGGAACAATCCCAATTAGTTCCCAAATCCCATTATTACATATGGATGAAGGAATCGTATGTAATAATGCCATATGATGAAATAATCGGCAGATCAACCTGATAATATTTTAAGAACAGAGAAATATTCTAAGTGAAGGAGACTCATTTTGATGTTGTTTTGTATCTTACTAATAATTTGATTTTTAAAATTTAATAATTAAAATATTTAATAAATATTTAAAGATAAAATATTATTTTTTTAACATCTTTATTGGGGTATAATTGCTTTACAATGGTGTGTTATCTTCTGCTTTATAACAAAGTGAATCAGTTATACATATACATATGTTCCCATATCTCTTCCCTCTTGCGTCTCCCTCCCTCCCACCCTCCCTATCCCACCCCTCCAGGCGGTCACAAAGCACCGAGCTGATCTCCCTGTGCTATGCGGCTGCTTCCCACTAGCTGTCTACCTTATGTTTGGTAGTGTATGTATGTCCATGCCTCTCTCTCGCTTTGTCACAGCTCACCCTTCCCCCTCCCCATGTCCTCAAGTCTGTTCTCCAGTAGGTCTGTGTCTTTATTCCTGTCTTACCCCTAGGTTCTTCATGACATTTTTTTTTTTAATTCCATATATATGTGTTAGCATATGGTATTTGTCTTTCTCTTTCTGACTTCCTTCACTCTGTATGACAGACTCTAGGTCTATCCACCTCATTACAAATAGCTCAGTTTCGTTTCTTTTTATGGTTGAGTAATATTCCATTGTACATATGTGCCACATCTTCTTTATCCTTTCATCCGATGATGGACACTTAGGTTGTTTCCATCTCTGGGCTATTGTAAATAGAGCTGCAATGAACATTTTGGTACATGACTCTTTTTGAATTATGGTTTTCTCAGGGTATATGCCCAGTAGTGGGAAGATAAAATATTGTTAAATAAATTTAAAATGTTTTAATTAAAATTTTTTCGTTAATAATTTAAAAAAATCTCTGGGGCTCTTGATGTGCTGTGGCTGCAGCTGTAACCATTTTGGTGCGAAATCAGTAATCTAAAGTGATCCTTGGGTTGGGTCAGTTTTGAGTGAAGCAGAAAGTTACATTGATCATTTGCACAGAATCCACCAGATGGCCTGGGATTTCACTTGAAGCCATAAATCCTGAAGTTCAGAGAGGAGCCAGCCTACCTATGTCAGTGAAAGGATATGGAAATGTGATCATCCTGGGAGTCAGTAGGTGGGAAATAAATAATAGATAATGTTGAATTTAGACCTTTAGAAAGTATGTGGCTGGAGTAGTGCTCCAAAAGGAGAGACACAGTTTGAGTTACGAAGCTAAGGGTTGGTACTTTAGAAGTTGCAGATTTGCCAGCCTGCTTCATTTGGAGACCTCTGGAGACAAGATCTACCAGGATCCGGGATCTTTGCTGAGAAAACCCCACATAAGGAACTTGTTTCTGCAAAGGCCAAGAGAACTGAGAACTTTGTTCCTTAACCTTAGTATGTAGAGTAGTTTTGATACTCAGAACTCTAATTAGCGGCTTTCAGCTGAAGGGAGACCCCATCAAAGATATTAATAGAGAAGGGGTGCCACCTATTACTCACATGCTTTGATCTGGGACCCCCTTAGATCACAGCGAGGGTGTGGGGTAAGAGGGGGTGGCAACATGCCTGTCTTTTGAGACTGCCCTGAATTCCTGATTGCGTGCTCAAAAGAAGGTTCCGAGTGGTCCTGGAAGTAGAAGCTGGGTAAAATGAAAACGAATGAAGAGCAGCCGAGACTTTAAAGCCAGGAAGAGAGATTGAGAGGGGGCAGGATTCTGTATCTTTCTTTAAGACTGTCCTTTTTTTCCTGTATTTATTTAGTTTCCACGTGAAATTCTTAGGCCTTTGTAAAGGGGCTTCTTGCCATGTACACAGGTGACCGGGCCTGCTGCTGCTCTTGGTGGCCCGTTCAGGAAGGGAAGTGACTTCAGACACCTTCAGCCTTCCCCAATCCTTCGTAAACCTTAAATATGTCAATACAAACATCAAGTGAAAAAGAAAAATTTCGCCAGATTGTTGGTCACTGCCTGTACGTGGACAGAAGTCCATTATACCGGTAGTCACTGATACCATTAACGACAACTTTGCATTATTTCTTAAAAAACTGACTACACATCAAACACAGACATCCCAGTTCTTGGGTAAACTCCAACTAAATGTTGCAGTAAGGAAAGTCCTCAACTTCTGCAGTGAATACACTTAAGCCTTAATTTTTGTCAGACTTCCTTGAAAGACAGACCTTAGGGATTTGTTGTGTGTACTTTGCAAAGAAGCAAACTGCAGCTTAAAAAGACATAATGCTCCTGAAGTCTCTTAGCTCGAAAGAGAGAACTAGGATAAGTACCTAGTCACCTTATTTCCAGACTTCAATTTAATTTATTAAGTTATTAATGGTGCATTGCCTATTTCAAGAAGGGATTTCATGCAGGCTGCAAATCAAGTTCTCTTTCAAAATAGATCTGACTTCTTTGTGGGAAGATGAACCTGTAAACGGTAAGGACAAAGTAAGGTGAAGAGTTTTATTCGACAGTGGAACAGAGCCTGGGCTTGTCGGGGCTTAGACTGGAATTGGACTCGGTTATCCTATTTACACCAGCTTAATTAACGCTTCAAGTCTACAGCTACACAGTGACTAAAAATGTCGGGAATATTTGGATCAAAATGGTTACAGCTGTGAACAATCATTCATTCATTCATCCATTCATCCAACAGACATTTCTTGTGTTCCTACTACTAGGTGTCAGGAACTTTGACCCTGAATGTACTCCTATGTACACAGCATTCATGATCTTTGGCATACTGTGGAGGTGGGGGTGATAGAGACAGGTGTTAACACATCCACGAACAAATTATGGTAAGAACTGCATTAAATATGGCAGCCAATTCATTTTTTTTTTTTTCATCTAGAACTTATCTGAGGCTATGCAGTAGAGAAAATCACTCACTTCTTTCTGGTTATTGGCTTTAGAATCACTTTTGTGAAGTGAAATCTCTTCTTAAAGTATGAACTTCCGATCTGCAACATTCTTTACAGCAAGCTTATACCATTGTGTCAGAACTGGTTTAATGCTCCTTCTCACAATATAAATAAAACACAGTTCTCAGTCTGTAGAATTTAGATGTCATAATGCATCTGTCTAGAAGCTAGTTAAAACGCACGTTTTCAATTAGAAGTAAGCAGACGTGGTTATCTAGCACAAAAATTCAGTTGCATTAGTGGTAGTAGTAGTAGTACTTGCAGGTGGTTCAAATTACCATCACTACTTTATTATCATTGATAAGGTACTAATGCAGTAGGTTGACATAGGGATTGACTAGTTCAGGGGTCCCCAGCCCCTGGGCCACACAGCAGGAGTTGAGCAGTGGGTGAGCGAGTGAAGCTTCATCAGCGGCTCCCCATCGCTCCCCATCGCTTGCATTACTGACGGAATCATCCCCCCTCCCCACCCCCATCCATGGAAAAATTGTCTTCCACGAAACCTGTCCCTCGTGCCAAAAAGGTTGGGGACTGCTGGACTAGTTGATTGTTGCAATATATAATTAATCTGAAGTAATATGATACATTTTTCCTGACTCCATACAGCCTTTAAGATGTAAGAGGATTTAAGCAAATTCTTTTGTTCCACCATTTCCAGAGATTAGATGTGCAAAAGATTTTAAAAAAGATGAAATCATTTGATAATCCTTTCATAAGAAAGCTATGATATCCTTAATACCACATATGCTATAAAACAGAAGAATTGTGAATTTTTAAGCATGACTCTAGTTTATGATTTCAAAAACCAAATGTAGATACTTAAATATTTATAAATAATGGTTCACATGCTTGCAAGTTACAAGAAATTGTTTTTTAAATGTTAAGAACTGGGGAATTGTGGTTATTTTCTTAGAATTTTTTTCAAAAATTGGATTTAAGAAATCTTTCTGCCTGCAATGTTTTAGAGGTATTACTGCTTGAAAGCAAGAATCTGTAATAAAAGCAAATGACAGTAGCTTTCTAGGCTCTAATACTGTGTTCCCACTAAAAATACCTTTTGGGTGGGCATGACATTAACCATTTTATCTTACAAATACAGTAGAATATTTAATGATCTTCCATTGTATTCTGGAAAATAGACTGTTCTCTCTCTCTCCCTCCTCTCCCACTCTTCCCTCCTTTGCCCTTTCTGGTACTTTGCCAGAGCTGTCTGCTTCTTTCCTGGAGTCTGGTAATTGAAGGTAATTTTTTAGAAGATGGTTTCAATTATCTAAAGCCAGTGGAATGTTTAACTGCCTCTTGCTATTGGTGAGCTTGTTTACATTGGGGTTTCAGATGAATTTAGATTACATGCAGCCAGATGTTATCTGCTATGGTAGCTTTTAAAAAAAAATGTATGAGGGAGGGACTTTATACCATATCTAGGTCAACCTACCTCACATTTCATAGAAGTATGCCACTCTTGGTAAACTTTTAGGGTAAACTTTTAATCATAACTATGAGAATGTATGTCCTGTTTTCACTACAGAAGATCTCATTTTCCATGTGTCTTTACAATATGTGATACTGATCCAAAGGTCCTGTGTCTCGCAAAAACA
This sequence comes from Phocoena phocoena, assembly GCF_963924675.1. Lineage (NCBI taxonomy): Eukaryota > Metazoa > Chordata > Mammalia > Artiodactyla > Phocoenidae > Phocoena > Phocoena phocoena. The sequence continues at coordinate 46,470,403 of NC_089233.1, read as the reverse complement.
TTTGCCACCTATCTAGTTGGAGATAATACAATTATAAACTAAAAGTTCATTCATGTTCATATTGTGCCTAAACTTCACAGATTTACTGTCATGCTTCCAGATAATAGAAAATAGATGTTGTGATATTTAATAAGAAAAAGAAAAAAAAAAAAACTGAAGCAATAAAAGTCGTCTGTGAGTCAACAACTAAATGCTCTAGTCTGTAGACAATTGCAGACTTACTTCCTTAACTGACAGCTTAAGCGAAGGCTTAGTAAGATATACTATTTGTACAAGTTGAACTTTAAAAGTTGGAAAGAAAAACTGAATACACACATTTTAACTTAGAAAACAGATGAATTAAGGTGGATTTAATCTCTCTGAAAGAATTATTTGCTTTGTCAAAGGATCCAGAATACACTTAAGAAGTTTAAAAATAAAACAAGTTGGCTTTCAGTGTGATTAAAATACAATTTCAATTTCAGAGTTAAATTGCATGTAAATTTAAAAAGATACTTTTTTTTTTTGGTTGAATCTTCAAGAATGCATCAGGTATGATTGTCTTCACTATAGGTAGGGAGTTTTAGGAAATAAGATAAATATTCATACAAATACATACATACATGCTTACATGCATATATATGTATACATACACATATATAATATATACCCACATGCATACATATATACATACATATATATATTCTTTTTTTCTTCACACTTAGCTATGTAGGACTTAGCATACTACCTGAACATAGTTGGCACTCAATTAAATTAATAAAAGAACAAATGAAAGGTTCTAGGACTTTCTGCAAGTAGAAGAAGGGATGCCTGATAGGAGCTGGGCCTGATAGGGATGTAGCCAGTGTCAAAACCATGGTCAGGGAGGAAAGAGTGGGTTAAGGCAGGAAAAACATTCTTGACTTCTCTTCCCACCACCTGTTCTTGTAGGGCCTCTTGTTGCACTCACCTAACAATGGGTCCGATGGCAAGGGTGCCAGTTGAAACAGTAGGTAGGGGGTCAACCTCCACAGGCAAAAAGGAGGGCAGAGAAGAGTGGAAATGGATATGAAAGAACACACACACACACAAAATAGCCCATGGGTATTTTCTGTCGGCTCTACCCTGAGATTTAAACCTGATGAAAAAATGCCATTGACAGTTATTTTACCACTATTACAGATGTCTTTCTAAGTGATGAATCTAATTAGTAACCCAGGCACTGTTTCTTTATGACTCAGACTTAGTTATCCTTTTTTTTTTTTCCAAAGGAGAAATCTGATTATGAACCAAATATTAAATGAATATAAAAACTGCACCATAATATTTATGTTTTCAATATAAACTGTGTATATGGCCTCTTAATAGCCAACTATACACACAAAACACACTTGAAAATCAGTGTTAAGCTGCAGAATGATTTGAGAAATAAAATATAAAACATTAGCTATCGTTTTTGTTTGGATTTGACCCATCCTATGGATTCATATTTACAAATAAAACTTGAAGAGAGATAAGAGAAGATTAATTATTTGATAAGGTGTAAGATGAATTAGAGTTCTTAAGACAATTTCATGAACAATAATATAGATAAAAGATCAATAGAAAAAAAATGTGTTGAGTCTAAAATAGCCATGTGTAAAACTCATTCAATTTCAAAAGATTAAATTCATCCAGGTGTAATGCTTAAAAAAATTCTTATGGAGGGGCTTCCCTGGTGGCGCAGTGGTTGAGAGTCCGCCTGCCGATGCAGGGGACACGGGTTCGTGCCCCGGTCCGGGAAGATCCCACATGCCGCTGAGCGGCTGGGTCCGTGAGCCATGGCCGCTGAGCCTGCGTGTCCGGAGCCTGTGCTCCACAACGGGAGAGGCCACAACAGTGAGAGGCCCGCGTACTGCAAAAAAAAAAAAGAAAAATTCTCATGGAGTATATTCTCTGACAGTGGAAATAACAAAATGTTAAATTAGAAATGTCTAAGTGGTTAGAAATTAAGGAATACTCTAAATAATTTATGGAATTAAACTATCTTAATGCATATTAGAAAATATTTTGAAATGAATGATAATGAAAATGTTACATATCAAAACTTGTGAGATGCAGCTAAAGAATTGCTCAGAGGGAAGTTTATAGCATTAAAGGCATGTATTAAAAAGTAGGGAAGGCTGAAAATCAGTGATCTAAGTATTCAGCTCAAGAAGCAAAAGTACAAGAAAAGTAATAATAAAGATAAGAAAAGAAATTGATGTAATAGAAAACAAACACATGATAGAGAACTTCAAAACAGGAAAAGCTTGTTGTTTAAAAGATTAATAATATTTAAAACTCAACACAATTGATGCAGAAAGAGAGGGCAAGAGAGCACATTTTACCAGTATCAGATATCATTACTGATATTATAAAAAAATTAACAAAAAACAGGATATTATGAAGATCTACATGCTAATATATTTGCACGTCTTTTTAAAAGTTCACATTTCCTTTTGACTTAAAATATCTAAATACTCACAAATTTTTTTAAATAATTTTAAATAATTTAAAACCTCCCCACAAAGAAAACACCTAGATATTTTTATTGGTGACATTTTTCAGTCATTCAAGTAAGAAATCCATTTTGTTTTATAAAATCTTTCAAAGAATAAGGAATAGGCAGAAGGGAATATCTTTAAACTTATTTTATGAGGTCAGCATCAATTTGATGGCAAAACCTGACAAGAAGTTTATAAGAAAGGTAAACTGTAGGCCAATTTCTTATGTGAACAAAAATATTATCAAATAGGATTCTGAAAATATAAAAGGGATAGTGTATCAAAACTAAGTTGGGATTATTCTTAGGTTAATTCCTAGAAATTATTCATTCACAAATGAATTTGTATAACTAACCAATTAACAAAATAAAGCTCAAAGTATGATTGTCTCAAAAGATGCGGAAACAAGGATTTCCACTATAATCACTTCCATTCAAGATTTTGCTACCTGTCCTAGCTGTGCAATAAGGGAAGAAAAATAACTACCTGTCCTAGCTATGCAATAAGGAAAGAAAAATAACTACAATGGATAAAGATTAGAAGGGAAAAAATTAAAAAATATTCACAAATGTCATGATTATGTTTTAGAAAATACTTGAGAATATTCATATGAACTCAGAATTAATATATGAATTTAGCAATGTTTCTGAAGTCAGTATATAGAAACGAACAGTATTTCTATATACTATCAATGAAAGCAGATAAAAAGTCTCAACAGCAATCCAAAGTGGGTGTTTGGGAAAGAGAAGGGCCCAGAACACGGAGTACTACAGCTGTTGGTGAGTAAATGTTCGTTCGATAAGCTACCAGATCACCTTGAAAAGTCCTTTTTTCTAAGGGCAGTTCACTCAAAACTCAGTTACTCAGGGATTGAGTATACAGGCCTTTAATTTTCTCCTTCTTTTTAAGAGTCCCTGTCTGAGGGATAAGAAAAGCATAGCCTAAGCACTCTGCTCTGTCATATATGTTGTTTGCTATTGGCTAGAGATAACTTCTATCCAGGTTTCCTCTAAAATGTTTAGGGTCAAATTGTCAAATCCAGGATCAAACTGTAGGTGTTTCACTGCATTTTAAGAAGTATTTAAATTATACTGTTACTCTTGTTGGTTTGTCATTGGCTTGTAGTATATTGCAACATGCTGTGTTTATTTTCAGTTTGACGACAATAATTTGGAAACAAAAGTTAAAGAATCTAAAATTTGTTTTCCAGTGGGATATAGGTTTTGAAGAGCGGTGCTGGTGTCTCGGATATTTTACCTTTTTCACTGGTTTTCATATTATTATGATCAATGGCCATATCGTTATCAACCAGTATTTACTCCCTTTCTGGTGCATACATAGCCTGATATTAGATACAGATGGGAAGAAGTAGCTAGATTTAATGTGGATGCAAACTCAAACGCCCGTGGGGACCTGGGAGATAATCTAACTGAGCAAAATGAAAGGAAAACAATAAAGTGCCGTTATAAGTGGAACCTGAGAATTTGCCTCAGTGTCCTGAGACAGTAGGGAGTGGTATTGAACTGGAACTTTCTCAATGAGACGGGCTCCACTCAGCTCCCGTTGATTATAGCCATGCGGGGATTTGAGCCCACTGCTGCTGTCAAATCTTGATTTTTTCAAGAGAAACCTTAAATGCCTCCCTTTAAAACAATAACAACATGAAATTTGTTATTGAAATTTCCAATTTCAAAACCAGTCCAATTAGAAACTAACAAACCCACACTCTATTGGTATCACATGGGCCAAACAGAATGCTTCCAAGAGCTATTTTTGGTGTGGACCTGTGAACCTTAGCCTTCCACTGTAGTCAAGAGAAATAGAACACACCATTTATATAAAAAGGATATGAAACAATACTGAATACCACGTGCATTCATTCTTTACTCATGCATACAAATAGTATTTATTGAGAACCTTCTACATGTCCCGTGTGAGTTCCAAGGTTCCAAAAATGAACAAACATGTTTTCTATTGTCAAGCAGCCCCTGGTCTGAGAGAAGCAATAAATAATTAGATCGGTCATTAAACAAATCTAATAGCAATAGAGACCATTCGTATAGTAGAATTTCAGAGATAGAGGCTTTGCTGGCATTTTTCTTAAGGCCACAAGAAATAATTGGGAGATAATTAGCCTCTTTTGATATTGTATAAATGTGTCCCATCTTACTTTAACCAAATTCCAGGAAGCAAAAACAACTGTAAAATTACCTCACAATTGACTTCTAAAGGAAGTACTGTCATGGAAGTGTGAGATTGCCTGAGGATCTCTTATTAACTACTAGTTTCAACACCCTTTTAAAACATATCTTTAATTACACTAAGTAAGCAGAGTTATTTCTTCTAAATGGGTAAAGTATCAGCTAGCTAGCTATTTACACACACACGCGCGCACACACACACACATTTATCCACGTAGTATTTTATTTCTTTTGCCACTAAAGACAAACTTAGCTTAGCTGCAAGTTAAATAAGAGTGACGGCCACTTGTTTTTCCACCTGTAGACTCTGATGCAGCCACAAAGAAGGCACGTAAGTGAATAAACTGTCTTCAACTCTAGAACTCTTTGGTTGTGATAAAAATGGAAACTATATGCTCTGGGAATTCTGAAAGGATTACTATTCAAACTATTTACTCTTAAATATGCTTTATTCATCAACAGAGGCAGTAAAGGTCCTAACGCTCCATTTCTGTGAATATCCTTAGAAGCATTCCCTCTGGTATACAAAATTTTGTAGACGTGGAGGAAGGAGTGTTTGATTCCTATGTATTTTTAAAACTCCCTTCAGGTAGTTTCCTTCAAAGTTATAATATTGTGAGAAGAAAGGAGGAAGTTAACTGCTCTTTGGAAGTTATGTTATCTTTCTGGGTGGAGGAACAATGTATTCATTTGTGATAAAAATCTAGATATGAATGATGTCATGAAGTATTGGTTAAACTACTGAGATGGGAAGCACCAAAGACCTCTTGGTGGCTTTGCTAAATAAAACAGCCACCTTCAAACATAAAATCAATTGTTGAAAAGCTTCTGTCAAAAGTAAACCCTTCAGTAGCGTAGAGTGGGTGTTGATGACAATATAGAAGAGACAGGAATTTCTTATAACTGTGGTTGGCTTTAAGGAATACAATTTTTAGCATGTATTTCATCATTGTAGTAATATTGTAATGATTAAATTCACGTGCAAAAGCTCAGGATGTCTGTTTCACGGGAACATTCAAGTGTCTTGTGTACAGACTTGTTCAAGTGGGAGTTGGTGAATGCAAGAACAGTGAATGCCAGCTTATCTCACATGGCCAAGGAATGGTATGTTCTACTTAACTGAACATTCTTGTTGTTGGAGGGCTCTCGTACATACCATACATTTCAATTTTCAAAGAGTACATTTTTGTTGGCATTAAAACTGCACTCACATGGCTTATAGCTTGCTTTGATGCAGTCGTGGAAGTTATTCTCCTTTATCCCCTATGCTGTGGTTCTATCTTTAGGTACTTTTCCATCTTTGGCCAGAATTCACTCATGGGCTTCTGTTGTAGGTCTTATATTATGGAACCATCCTAGCTCCCAGAAAGACCCAGAATTTGTTCTTTGCCTCAGTCAAACGACCCTATCAGTCAAGCGTCCATTCTGTCAGGGCAGTTCTGGGTGACTGGCTAGTGCCTTGCTGGACCAATTTGAGCTAGTGTTTTGGTTGATAATCATGTAGTCTGTTGACCTTCCCTGAATAATATTTGATTTAAAGTGTGTGATTTTGCCTTTTAAGACTTGACTAGAATAAGTAATTTGGAATCATACAATTACCCAACCTTCTGTAACGCAGAGACCTGATACATCATCCCTAGCCTAAGTTCTTTATTTCTGTAAAGACAATGGTTGCATTTATTCAGTGCCTACTGTTATTCTGGGCACTCTACTAAGTGCTTTATACAAGTTGTCTCCATTCCTCACTAAAAACACACAAATACTGCTGTACACCTGAAACTAAGACAACCCTGTAAATCAGCGATATTTCAATTTAAAGAAAATAATGAATTAAAAATTTAAAAAATAAAATGGCATTGATAACAACAACAAAAAAACATATAAATAAAACAAAACAAATAAACAACTCTAAGATGGGTTCAGTGGAAGCTTTGGAAATTATCATCCTCTAACAGAGTCGAGAGAATGGGCATGCCTCTCATTCCCTGTGTGAAATGTCTGTACCATTATCGCTGCATGTTGCTCTTGGACTTGTTGGCTATTCTTTAGAAAGGGTGGGTACTCACTCCCACCAATAGAAATGTGCCATTATTCAGAGTCAGTTTGCTTTCAAGCCTGTTTATGACAGTTGAAATTGAGTACTTTGATTTAACATTACATGAACAAAAAGAGAGTTATTGTTTCTACTAAAATAGAGTCTGAAGCTCTACAAAATTTTGATAAAACCAATCGCTTTAAAAAATTTTGTCAAAGTAGGTGTGGGTAAGACACCTGTAGAAGATTAGGGGAAATCAAAAGAAACTAGAATTTTCTACTCAGATTGCTTTATTATATGTTACATGCTTGTTCAACTTTGGAGAGACTAAAAATCATAATACATTGTGAGTGAATCACTTTTTGATTCCAACTTTAACTCTGTCCATTAACGAACAAAATTATTGTCACACATTTTAGCAGGGATTTTAATGCTTTATTCTTTTTCCCCATTGTTGGGATATGTTGCTATTAAAGCTCAGTGAGGCCGTGCTTAACACTTCATACCTAATAAGGGAAAGAATCCTATAAAACCCATATTTGATTTACCACTCTCTTCTGTTTTTCCGTTTTCTTTCAACAGTGTAACTATTAGGTTTTTGTCACCTGATAGATTTTTGTCAGTAGATTTTTTCTAATCTGGTCAATTAGAAACGCTATGGCTTAAAACCTGATGCCCAGGCCAGTGCATTTCCCACTCGTTCCCTCTAATCCAAATAGGAGAGAACTGTGGAACTTTGGGCTCTCATAGTGGGGAGTGTGAGTAATTGTCTGGGGGGCAGCAACCAAGAAAAGAGAGAACTTCTGCCCTACTCTCTTCTCACCTGCACTGAATCTGATCCCTGCACCTCCAGATCATTGTATGGTAATCAGTTTAATCAGCCACACAACAAGCATTTACTGAGCTATTATGTGCCAGACACTGTGACGGGCACATGGAAGCCAGCAGAGAGTGAAACAGAAACCAACTCCCTGTCCTCGCGGAGCTTATGTCCTGGTGGGGTAGAGAGAAAACAAACGAATTTAATGTTCTTGATAAATGGTATGAAAAATTATACAGCAGGCTGTGGGCAGCAGTAATAAAAAAAAAAAAAAGTTCGATATGGAAGACTTTCCCACCCCTAAATTAAAGAGGCTTGATGGAAGTAAAATCCACTTGGTAAGTGTGTGTCAGGGGAGGCGAATCCAGTGAAGTAGTTTAATTCCTACTCAATAGCTATTAAATGACTTAATCTTTACTTTTTACAAAAGGAGAGTGTCTTAGGAGTGCGTTTTTCATTTCCTAGGGCTGTTGTAACAAAGTCCCACAAACTGCATGGCTTAGAACAGCAGAGTTTGATTGTCTCACAGTCCTGGAGGCCAGATGTCTGAAATCAGAATGTCAGCAGGGCTGCGCTCCCTCTCGTAGAGGAATCCTTTCTTGCCTGGTCCTTGCTTCTGGCGGTTTGCTGGCAGGCTTTGGTGTTCCTTGGCTTGTAGATGCCTCACTCCAATCTTTGGTCTTCACGTGACATTCTCCCTGTGTGTGTGTCCCTGTCTGCGTCTAATTTTCTCCTTTTTATAAGGACACCAGTCATATTAGATTAGGACTAACCCAAATGGCCCCTTTCTAACTTCATCTGTAAAGACCCCGTCTCCAAATAAGGTCACATTCTGAGGTGTTGGGGATTAGGACTTCAACATATCAAGTTTTGAAACAGTGTGTTACAGACCTTGCATTTCTCTAGTGAGACAGATGTGCGTGCGGATAACTATGTAATTAGGTGGAAACAATTAAGTACTAATGGGTCTTTGGTGCTAAAAAGGACCACTTCTCTCCTTACATAATGGGGAAAGTCCTTGCGAACCACAGGGATTCAGACTTAGTAAAATGCAGTTAAAGTGGTTGGATAAAACGACTGAAGTCAGCTTGTTTATTACTTATTTATTTATTCAATAAACTGTGCTCACTGTCACCTAGTTAAGGTAACTATATCATAGCTTAGTTTAAAAGTGTTCAGGCACTTTACATCACAATTGGATGGATTTTCTTTCCCCTTCATTTTGCCATTTCTGTTTGGTGGAGGAGTTGGAAAGCTTAAAAGACTGACCATGCCAGAAAACATAGCACTTATGTGTAATTGACTGTCTCCACTCAGGGAAACAGGAGACCCTGTGGGATTCAGCAGGGTGGACTTTGAGGAAACAATGACCTTATATGAGGCAGCTGGATCCTTGCTGCAAAGGCTGGATGCCCAGCTCCAGCATAAGAGGAGGTGCTTTGTGTCCTGGTCCATTCATTATGGATGCTGATCTGGACCACTAGGGACAGCCCAGGTCAGGCTTATCTTGGGTCTCCAGGCACTCTACCAAGACCACAAGTTTAAAACTATGCCCTTTAATTTGATCCTTCCCTGAATAAGCTTACAACATACAGGATTCTCTGAAAAAATCTGTCATCATGACATTATATAAGATTTATACAACCCTGCTAAGGATTGCTGCGGGATTACGGAAGTTCCTCAGGTGTTTTCTGGGCCTGCTGATCAACGTTTCACACTAATGAAGGGACAGGAGAAGGGAAACCATCATCACCCCAGGTGTGTGCCTTCTCACACTTGCTGTTCTGGACTCGGATGAGAGAGGTCTGATTATGGGAATTATTCATAATTACTCTGAATTTCTATAGAGAACACTTTTTGTCCTTCTTAGCAAAACTGTAGCATGAGACTAAATAACCCTCTTGGGTTTTTATTATTATCAAGTCACAGTTTTTTTTCTTGATTTTAGGAAACTTTAACATCTTGAAATGGAAGATAAACTAAACTCCCTCTCACTTAAAAAAATGTTTTTTTCTACATTTTTTTCCACCCTTTGAGCCACAGGGCTCTCTCCCCACTCTCATTACTTTTTTTTTTACACTGAATAAAGTGTTTCAGCTTAGTTATGGGTTGTTTCCTGAAACTTTATCTTGTGACTTCCGACCAAATTTCAATTTAGAAGCAAGTGTTTTTATTCTTTCTTCTTTTCCCAATATATATAACGTGTCTAGTTCTAGTGTTATTGGCAAGATTATGTTTCCTCTGTTTTTTTAACCTCAGCTTCTAAAAAACGGCTCACATGATGCTTTTGCTCTAAGATTGGAGAGTTCAAACATTTATAAATCCCAAACCAACATGTTCCTCGACAGAAACTCACCACACTGTTGAGTGGCATGTCATAATGATAGCCAGAAATGGCAGGGGCAAAAGAAGAAAAAAAAATGTTTTTGAAGTGTGAGCTTCGTAAGACTTACAAGACTAAATAAATAGCATTGCCCATCTTCCCTACTTTAAGTAGAACCTTATTTTAGAAAATCATCATCAGCCTAAGAGTGTAGGGCACCACACCACCGTTTAGATAGCTACACATTATTTCAAGACCTTACTTAAAACGTCAGCCAAGCCACTTTTATGTCTTCTGCTGGAGCAGAAGCACACAGCAGGAGAAAGCACCTAAACAGTTTTGCATTATTCTTTACTTGCAAAATAAATTATAGTCTCAAGTTGTTACAGCACTAATCGGTGCTTCTAAAACAAATGCACAGGGTAGGTCATTTAATTTTATGGTTATAGGTAAATGCAACCAGATGACAACGAATGACTTAAATAGCGATTAGCATTAAGTCTACTCATGTCTACCCTAGATTGGGGGACAGAACATTCCTTCTATTTATTCTTTGTTTGGATATTTCTTAAAACCATGTTTGTTCCTATTAGTCCATGGAATATCCATTAATTTACTTATCTATATGCCCACTGCTTTTTTTTTTTTACCTAACAACACAAAGAAAACAAAAATGTAAGTAATAAAATAATAACAATTAAGCTAGAAAGTGAATTAGCCTACAGTGCCTTTTTTTTTTTTTTAATAGGCAATAGTGAATCTGTTGCTGTATCTGCCAAAGTCTTGCTTTTATCAGGAGCTCCCAGAAAAGTGTCACCTAACAGCATGACGTGTTGAAATGCCTATTTTAGATTTCTTTCTCTCATGGGTTTCCTCTAAAGTCACTGAGTGAACCTGGCTTCAGTGTACTTACTTTGGAGTGACATCCTTAAGCTGTGCTAAGGACCACGACTACCACGTATAAAGCTAGAAAGAAGCAATGCCGTTTGATGCTAGTGACAGCTAGTTCCTCATGAGGGTGGACAGAGTGGTGTGTGTGGCTTGTTCAAAGACCTCCTGACTCCTCTGCCCACTTTGAGTTGACACCATTTTCTGATCTGAGACAGTGTGTCACTTGGGGTCAGTGGTTTTGCCGTTCAGTGAAGTCCTGCAGTGCATTTCCTAGGTGATGGGAGGAGGGAAGGGAGAGATAAAGAGAGGGAGAAGGAGGAAGAGGTGGAAGAAATGAGAGAGAGAGAGCACACACATCTTTTTTACGAATTGTTGACTATGCCTTTTTAATTAGTATTTTAGAGCCTTAATAACTTCCCGTATCAATAGATAAAACTTTCCTATATTATCCAATCTATGTGTATTGTATGCTTATACCTGGAAGGCACAGTGATGGGCAGTGAACGCAGGACTCTTTGCTTCCTCAAGTTCTTCTTGCCATTTTCCTTAGCCACGGTCTTATGAAAGCACTCGGGAAAGGTGTGGCTGTAATCTTTAGGGAGGGTGAAGACATTTTTATTCATTGAGTCAGTGCTTGAGACTTAGTCCTTCAAAGAAGAAACTTTCTTTGTGTTAACATCACATGGAATTCTCCTTGGAAGTCCACCTCTCACCATCGTCAGCCATGTAGTCTGTGTTGTATTGACCATCCTCAGCGGCAGGGGAAGGACTGATGTGTTTGAGTGTGTTATCATCACTTCCCGTCCCCTTGGACATGGTGTTGGGCTCAGTCTGGGTCATGTGTTTTTAACAAGGGAACCTCAGGGCTTTCCATGGCCTTGCCAGGCTGTGGTCTCTACCTCTGGTTATGAAGGAAGAAACATAGAGCTACATGCTGGTGACAATCATATTATGACCCAAAGGATGCCAACAATATCATGAAGCAGATAAAGTATAAGGCAGAGAGAAGAGATGGAGAAATAGGGTCTTTTGGCAATCCTACCCATCCTACCTCTGTATATTTCAGTTATGTGACGAGTAAATTCCTTTTATTAAGTCAGTCTGAGTTGGATTTTTCTTACTTGCTACCCAAATGAACCCCACAGATCCACAATGACATGATTAAATTTCAAAATATTTTGTCATTAATTTTTAATTGGAAGGTGGGAACTAGAAAGGAAAACATCCACTATGGCAAACTGTCTCGAACAGTGAAAGTTTGACACTAATAATAATAATAAATAATAATAATAAGGTAAGACCACTGAAGTCTCTTGTTGAATCAGCCAGACTTCTCCTTTTCTCTGAACGGAAGAACAGTGGTCTACACCTTGACTGTTTGTTTTAATTTAAAGTGTGTCTGTGAGTAAATGAACATCCAAGCCCCGAGCTACAGTAAACAGCTCATTCAAGCAAATTACCGAGAACAAATAAAACACCTCTGAAAGAATTTTTGGGGCCAAGCTGAAAATAATAAGGTGCTTGGGAAGCCGCAGAACAGCCAGTAGTTCTAACAGCATTGGGAGCTGGTAGAGAGGACCCAACCTTTTTAATTTCATGCAGCCAGTGCTGAAGTCTCTTTACCCCATTGATTTTTCTTTTCCCTCCTGAATAGGAAAGCAGAGTTAGCGCTGTCATATTGAAGCAGTTGGTAATGGGCCCTGCCAGGCGTGGAGAAGATAAAAGCCACCACCTGCCTTGCCTCCACTCCCCCAGCCCCACTGCCGGGTCTCCAGTTGTCTGCACAGCTGCCGGCAGCCGGTCATTGTTCCCTTCCACAGCCGCCGTGGGAGCTCAGCCGCCCCAGCCTCCGCAGCACAATTGCTGTTTGAATGAAGCTCCTGGATGGGTTTCCTCTGCACCTTGGCCATGACCTCTGGCAAGGCTGTTGCCTGTGAGTCCCAGCAGACGTGGTTTCCATGCCTGCCCTGTACTTGGGCCTGGGAGGAGCACACACCCAGTACTCCAGAGAGGGAGAAGCGTCGGAGAAAAGACAAAAGAGGAAAAAAGTATTTATGATCATATTGAGGGGGCAGGAGTTGCTTTTTCGGCTTCTCGGTGTCCATTCACCCTACTCTGAGAATGGAGCCCCCTTTCCTACTGGGAATGTGTCCCCTGGGTCTGGCCAAGGGGAGCATAGCATCCTTCCTGCAACTGTGTTTGGGTCAGAAGTAGGCATGTGACTTAACTCAGGTCCAGAAGAGGCCTTGAGATTCAGACCACAGTCCTAGTTTTGAGAAATGGGGGAGTTGGTGCTCTATTCCTTGCCAGATTCTAAGCCTAGAGTATATGGAGGCTTGAAGGAGCTGGCATCTCTGTCTGTATATCATGGCTACAATAATACTGCATAACAAATCATAGCCAAACCCAGCAGATTAAACCAACAGGCATTTACTTCTTAATCATGGGCCAGTGGGTTGGCTGTGACTTGGCTGGGCTATATAAGACTGGACTCTGCACTCTAGATTACAGGTTAGGTTCAAATCCGCTTGTACTGGGTCTCATTATCCTTGGACTAGCAGCTACTAAATGACAGTCTGGTGAAGGATAGATGCTCAGAAGGGAAGCCTAGCCTTGCAGGCACTTTTTCAGCCTTTGCTGGTATAATGTCCAGCGATATATCATTAGCCAGAACAAGTTGCATCGCTAAGCCTAAAGTCAAGGGAGGAGAAAGTATACTCCAAACACCACAAAACCAAGGCAAGGGCACAGATGTATTATTCCTTTAGAGGGTGGAGTGAAGAAATTGAGAGTAGTCATCCAGTCTCCCTGGCCACCTTACTAGCACGTGGAATATGACAACAGTTGGCAGACATAGCGGGCGGCAGGAACTGAGGGACAGAGAGAAATGGAGGCCTCGTGACATAGTTTGAGCTCCGAATCCGTCTGTATCCCGATAGACTTGACTCTTGGACCATTTATTCATGTGATTCCTTTAGGTTTAAGACAGTTCCGACTGGTTTTCTGTCACTTGCAAGCAAAAGAGACCTACCTTTTACGACCTTTATAGATACTATCTTAATATTTCCAGTAATCCAGCAGTGTCAGTATTGCTATCTTATTTCATAGATTAGGAAACTGAGCTGGGGAGATTTCAGCTGAATTGTTCTGATCCAACAATGTGGATCAGTGGCTCTTACTGAGCCGAAGGGAGTCAGAGCAGGAATTTCATCCCAGGTCGGTCTAGCTCCAAAGTCGGTCTTCTATCCACAGTGTCCACTGCCCCCATTTATGCAGTGTTCAGGGAGAGAGTTAGCACAACAGGCTGGTTAGAGAGGAAAATTCTTAGAGAGGAATGATTGGAGATAAGATGAAAAGGGCAGTTTGGGGCCTGCTTCATCCACATGGTGGATGCTGCAATGAGTATCCCCTTTAGGAATAAAGGACGAGTTCCCCTGCTGCTGCACGGGAGCCGGCAGACAGTCTGCAGTTGTCAGCCCCCTTCTGGAAGTGCCTCAGCCGAAGAGAGCCGCCTTGACCAGAGTCATGGCACCTTCCTGGGGTGGCCCATATCTAATGACTGATTGAAGTAGGGGCGTAAAGACCTGACCTTTTCACCTCAACTCAGGACAGCTCTGAAAGGTCAGCCCATCTTCAGAGCTCCCAAGACATCCCCTGAGGCTGCACTGCAGCTGTCTCTACCAGGTCTTGCTTCCACCCCTTCCCTTCTACAGATGTAGATCCCCAGAACCCTCCCTAACAGAGCTCCCTCATGCCTATCTTCTTTCCGCTGGGGGAGCAACTTACAACCCCAAGCTAAGTATCAAGAGTTTGTATTTTTTCCTAGAGGTGGATGTGAGTGATTGAAGTGAAGAACCAGTTACTGAGCAGAGGGACGATAGTGACCTACAGGTGATGCGAACTACCACGTTCCTCCTGACTCTAGCTCAGAAGCTGAGCACAGGTGGAAACTCAGACTACAACCCTGTCCTTTTAGGCCACACAGCATTCAGTGTGCAGTTTGACTATGCAAAAATTGACCAATTGTTTTGATTTTATGCAGGCACAATCTGAATGTCATAGTTTTCTTATGAACGTCAGCTACTTTTTAAAAATTTCTTTTTATTTTATTTATTTATTTTTGGCTGCTTTGGGTCTTTGTTGCTGCGTGCGGGCTTTCTCTAGTCGTGCGGGGCTACTCTTCGTTGCGGTGTGCGGGCTTCTCATCGCAGTGGCTTCTCTTGTTGCGGAGCACGGACTCTAGGCATGCGGGCTTCAGTAGCTGTGGCTCGTGGACTTCAGTAGTTGTGGCTCGCGGGCTCTAGAGCGCAGGCTCAGTAGTTGTGGCTCATGGGCTTAGTTGCTCCGCGGCATGTGGGATCTTCCCAGAGCAGGGCTCGAACCCGTGTCCCCTGCATTGGCAGGCGATTCTCAACCACTGAGCCACTAGGGAAGTCCCTCAACTACTTTTTAATGGTGCTTGACATTAAAACCATCATCTAGTCTTTGTTTTCCTTCTGGTTGTCTGATGCGAGGCATCTTTTAAAGAAAGTTTACAATAGTTACTTTTATAATGGCATAACTCTTACCAAGTTTAAAATTAAAATGTTATCACAAGTGGCATTTCCCACTCCATTTCAAATGCAGAACACTGAAAGAATTCTCAGGAAATTAATATTGCCTTTAAAGCCTTGCTTTTATAAGGCTGAGAAGGAAATTGCAGCACACTAGCATTTATCCAAGTATCAAGATTTTTTTATAGTTTATAAAATATTTGCCAACATTTTCCCCATGTGAATTCTATTATAGTGATTAAAAACACACATCGTGTGCAGTATATGTTGGAGATGCTTTTACTAACTTGAAGTCAGAGTAAATTATCACCAGGGCTCAAATTTAATAGCAGGTTGAAAGGATGCCCTTAAAATCATGGCAGTGGCCTTGTAGTCAACCTGTGGTTTGCATGCTTCTTTCTTGCTATCTGTCTAAAATAATAATTAAACTCTAAACAGGCAATCCTCCAATTAAACAATTATGAGAGTAAGTATGTGTGTAAAAAGTAAGCATACATTCCATATTGCTCCTGTAGGATCATTTTATGTAAATCTAAGCTATATCAATACCTGTTATATAATCCTTTGCAAATTTACCAACCCAAAAGGCTAATTGTAACATAAGGCATAATTTCATATTTTTGATAAAGAATATAAAGTGTACATAGCCCCAAAACTTCTCTGATGAGATTCTACTTTATACAAATCCAATATTCATTGTGCTCTATTGTAATAATTTTGTGTAATTCTTTTTCAGTTTAAGAGAAAAAACAATTCCTATTCTTTTTTTTTTTTTTTTTTTTTTGCGGTACGCGGGCCTCTCACTGTTGTGGCCTCTCCCGTTGCGGAGCGCAGGCTCAGCGGCCATGGCTCACGGGCCCAGCCGCTCTGCGGCATGTGGGATCTTCCCAGACCGGGGCATGAACCCGTGTCCCCTGCATCAGCAGGTGGACTCTCAACCACTGCACTACCAGGGAAGCCCCCTATTCAGCCCCCATTCATTTTTCTTTTTTTTTTTAATTTTTATTTATTTATTTTTCCCCCTATTCATTTTTAAGACCCAGTATATAGTACCATATGGCATGTTGAGATGCTCCTTGAATCTTTTTAGAATAAGGACGTCCCACAAATCTTTGTGCAATTTAAGCTTTAATAATTTCAGAAATATAAATACTACAAACTTTATATATTATCTGAATGTATAATTATGCAAACTTCTTTTATATTAATTTAGTTTTTGAATTTTAATGTCAATTTTTTTCTTTTTCTTTCTTTTATTTTTTCACTCAACATTTGGCTTCTTCAGAGGAACTGAAGCCAAAAATTTAAATTATGAGTTCATTTTTCAGGAGTCACAAAACTATATAAATGTAAAGAAAATTTATCAAATTGAACTTTCAAATGATATTTTTACAAGTTTGTACCTTATACTTTTGAGGTTATTGTTGCTTAATACTGCACTAAGACTTTTTGGTATCCCAAAGTCTAGTTGTTAATTGTCTTTCTCTATTTTTTATTTTCTAACTTTTTTGTTTGTTTGTTTTTAGTAGAGCACATATTAGACACTTTTCCCAATGATTAAAGGCATGTAAACTGTGATCTCTTTGCTGGTTTACGTTCCATACACTCTAATTGTGAAAGTCATTGTATTTAATGACAAATTTAACCCTCAATACTTGGAAGCAAGTAGGACGGGTTAAGACTGCCAAAGGGACATGACACAATTGTTTTTTGCTATGTAGCCTCAAGGTTTTGAAACAAAGATCCAGAAACTGATGTGCAGGAAAACAGGTCAGCCCTCATTGAACTAGTTCTGCACTATTGATAAAATTCTTGTTAGTAGTATGGCAGGAAGTAAAATAAAATGCTTGGAGGAAACCGTGTGCATTAGCAGCAAGACGGTTATTTGAGCATATTAGGTGTCCTTGAATAGGCCAGTATTGGGTTGAAGGGAGCCAAGATCAGACACAAAGGGCTCTAAGCATAAGGTTTGGAAAATGGAAGCTCCTTGGAATCATATTCTTCTTGGCAGAAACAAACTTTGACTCAGCCTTTTCATTTTTCCACTCGAATTACATTGAATTCTCTGCCTCGTCCAAGGTGTGGATCTTTCTGTAGAAACCTCAGAGATGAAGTCTTTTCTTTATATTCGCAAGGATTAAAGGAAGGTCATAGACTCTTGTTCCTGGAGAACAAGGACAGTTCACTTCCTGGGTCTTTCAAAAAAAAAAAAATCTTTCTATTTGAATACCTCCTGTGGATATATAGAGTATTATAGCAGTCATGAAAATAAAATCACACGTTATTAATAGCCCTGAAAATTGGGAATCTGATACTGCCTTGAACCAACTAACTTTTGTCAGAATGAGAATTCACTTTATTTACAAATAAATGTTTGTGGAATGCTCATTTTCTGGGCTCTGTTCTGTTAGGTCATTACCCGCCGCCCGCCCCCCATTCCAGTTGTCATGAGGCCCACAAGCATAACTAGTCATTGACTCCTGTAGCAATAGGAGTGGATAGAAGGAAAGAATGGAGGGAAGGAGGGCTGGGGAGTGCCATTTCTCAGTCTGGATTACCTTTCAGAGTCCTTTCTTCATTACTGCAAGTGTTCTGGACTTCAGACTAGCTTTCCTTTCCTTTTCTGAGCTGCTACAGTCCATCCCTCACTGTGTTTGCTCTCCCATAAGTCAGGAGTTACCATGGGACTATCTTTCCAGTTCTCCTTTCTGCCTCTGAACAACAGACAGGCACACACACATACACATGTGCACGTACTTTCATGGATGGAAGGAAGGCAACATTTAATGCCTGTTAGGATGTAAGGCATTACAACTACACAAAGTTATGAGTTTCTAGTATGTGTGATAAGAACCTTATATCATTTAGTCATTGAAACAAGTCCTTTTACCAAATAAAAAACCAAAACAAAAAAAAGCAAATTGCAAACTTTGAAATGCAAAGAGGATAAGGAATTTTCCAGAGTCAAAAAGCTGCCAAGGGGACAGGTTTGTCTGACTTCAAAGCCCTTTCCCACTACACCCTGCTGACCACCACTGGAAACAAAGAGATGGTAAACAAAAATAAATGGGGACTTCCCTAGTTACCAAAGCCTGGAAAGTTCAGATGGTACCACTTACTGTCCCTCTTTCCACATCTTCTTTCTTGGTCAGCAGACAGCTTTACTTTTTTAATATCTGAGGGTGGGCTTTTTAAAAACTCTTTTCATTCCTTAGTACCCCAGATCATATTAACTGTGTCTTCGAAAATGTAAAGATACACTTAGATGAGGGAAATTTATTTTAAAAGAAATAAATGAGAGAGAGAGAGGAAGAAAAAAAATTAATTTGAACGTTCTAGACATTTGAATGTTCTTGAACAGGATCAGCAGACATTTTCTGTAAATGTTCAGAGAATAAATATTTTAGGCTTCGTGGGCCAAGATGCAAACTTGAAGACATTATATTGGTATTTATATAGCAAGAGAGAAAACACATTTTCACTAAATTTTTATTGATGAAATTCAAAATATAATAATTGAATATAATTTTTTTTAATGTCAATTACAAAATAAGAAGAAAGTTCATTCTCTAATGAGAAGGATGGGATTATTTGGGGACAAGTAACATTTTACTTAATTGTAGTTCAAAGTTAGTGTTTTCTTAATCATCAAACTGATTGCAAATATTCATTGATAAAAAACATTTAGGAATGGCTCATAGGCCGTACAGAAACAGAAGGCAAGCTAGATTTGACCTGCAAGCTGTAGTTTGCTGACCCCTGCTCTAGAATCACCTGTGGATATTTACATCTTATGGAATCTAGGAGAAATTCACTACAGTGTTCTCTCAGTGCCCCAAGTCCTCACTTGAAAGGTCATCTTCAGGAAGGACTTACCAAAATTTCATTTGGATACATAGGGCAAAGGAGTATAGATAAGTAGTTTGAGCTCTAAAAGAGAAGAGAGTTTGGAAGTTAGGTCCCAGTGACTACAACTTTGAAATTTCTTTAAGAGCCATTTGAAAAATTCATATAAAATTTCAAAATCATTCCATATTATGATCATATTTCTTTTCGGCATCCCATGTGTTAAATAAAACCAAAGTCAAAAGAAATTGCACCATTTTTATCCTGTATCCCTGTAGTTGAGTAACCTAGTTTGGAAGGCCAGGCATTGCCTCATTTCCTACATGCTTGATCTCTGTATTAGTCAAGGTAATTATTGCTAGCTGCTATAACAAAAAATTCCAAAATCTCAGTTTTTCACAGAAGAAAAAGTTTATTTCTTGCTCACTTCACAGCACTGTGTAGGTTGGGAGGCTCTTCTGGGGCAGCCCTCCTTCTGGGGGTGAGTCAGGTGTCCAGGTTCCTTCCACCATGTGGCTCCATCTTGGAATCCTTTACTTTTAACTATGTGGAGAAAGATGGTGAGATTGAATACAAGATTTTTGAGGAGAATTTCAGAGGCCAGATCTAGGTGGCCCATCCCTGAACTGAGTTTTGTCCAGAATTCAGTCACATTGTCACAGTCTCACTGCAAGGAAGGTTTATAATTGTAGTCTAGCTAATTGTCTAGGGATAAAATATCATTATATTGCTAATTCCCCTCTCAAACCAAATAAACCTGTACATTTGGCTTTTTCTAGGCTCTATTGACTTTGAGGCTCTGCTATCTCCATAGTGAGACTCACCAGCACAGTACTGGGCACATATATATGTCGACTGACAGTTTCTCACATTCCCCACTTAATATCTCCATTGCAGGATAAGCATCTAGAACAAATCCACTGCTATCCAAAATATGGAAAAGACTCTGACAACTCAACAGTGAGAAAACAAACAACCCAATTAAAAATTGGGCAAAGATCTGAACAGATACTTCACCAAAGAAGATATGCAGATGGCAAACAAGCATATGGAAAGATGCTTGAGCATCGTATGTCATTAGGGAGTCACAAATTAAAACAACAGTGGGATACCATTACATACCTATGAAAATGGCTAAAATCCGAAACACTGACAACACCAAATGCTGACAAGGATGTGGAGCAACAGAAACTCTCATTCATTGCTGTGGGCAATGCAAAATTGCACAGCCACTTTGGAAGACAGTTTACAGCTTTTTTTTACAAAGCTAAACATCATATTACCATGCAATCCTGCAGTCACATTGCTAAGTATTTACATAAATTAGTTGAAAACTCATGTCCATACAAAACCTACACACAAATGTTTATTGCAGCTTTATTCGTAATTAACAATTGGAGGCAATGTCTTTCAATAGGTGAATAGATAAGCAAACTGTGGTATATCCATGCAATGGAAGCTTATTCAGCAATAAAAGAAATGAGCTACCAATTCATGAGACGATGTGGAGGAACCTTAATTGCATATTGCCAAGTGAAACAGTCCACGCTGAAAATGCTATATACTGCGTGATTTCAACTGTCTGACATTCTAGAAAAGGAAAAATTACAGAGAGAGTAATAAAGATCAGGGGTTGCCAGGGATTAGGTAGGGGAGAGGTTAGATAGATGGGGTACAGAACATTTTTAGGACAGCACATTATCCTGTATGATACTGTCCAGGTGGATATATGCATTTGGCAAAACTCATAAAACTGTACAACACAAAGAGTGGACCCTAATGTAAACTATGGACTTTAGTTTAATAGCAACATGTCAACGTCGGTTCTTTAACTGTAACAAATGTACTACACTAATACAAGATGTTAATAATAAGAGAAACTAGGCCAGGGAATGCAGTGGGAAGAGGGAGTATGAGAACTCTGTTTACTTTCTACTCAATTTTTCTGTGACCCAAAAACTGCTCTAAAAAATAAAGTCTAGTATAGCCAGGATTTTATAATAACTATAAATGGAGTATGACCTTTAAAAAATGTGAATCACTATATTGTACACCTGTAACTTATATAGTTGTATAGCAACTATACTTTAAAAGAAGTCTGTTAAAGAAAAAAATATAAAGGTCCACAAATCTACTTTATATGAAACCAAGCAAAGTTATCAGGAATAACTATTGCATTATATGATCCATCCTAAATTATTCCAATAGCATTTTTGTGGTGTTTATCACTGAAGAATTATCTTGAATATGGACAGCCATAGTAATTATGAGACCATTATTAATATGTGGTGCTATATACAACACTGGTTTTACCTCTGTGTTACAAAAACATGACAAACATTTTAGCTAATCAACCTGTAATTGCAGGGTTCCTACTAATGTAGGCAACTGCACATTAAATATCAATTCACAGTCTGAAGTATTCAGGATCTAAAAGCAAAAAAAAGCTCCATTTCCAGGCTTTCTTTTCATTGTTTCCAGTATTTTTTGACGTTTTTATTGGTGGTAGACTATTATCTTGTATCATTAAAGTTGGATGGGACTTACTTTATGGAATTTTACTTTAGAGAGGATATTTGAAGCAGAATATTCTATACAGTTTATGAATATGTTTTGTATTCATGTGATATTCTCATTCACACGTGATCTTTAAATCAGACATCCATAGCACAGTTTCAGAGCATTCCTGCAGACGCTGGTGATATCTTCTACAAAAGATAAGACACCTCGGTTCTCCATAATGACAAGAAAGCAGCAATTAATCGGTCACTTTTATGAGGTCCCTGGAGGATGTGTACTGACTACATGCCCAGGTCTGGCTTTTGTGCCCTCACGTATCTTCAGGACTTAGGATACTGTCATTTGCTGAAGGTGGCACAGAGTGTTAAGAAGGCAGCGCTAGAAGGAAGAGCTTTGAGCTGGAATCCCAAGAAATCCTCTGAACCACTGTAATTGGAAATATAAGTTCATTCAACTTATATTTTCAGTTACAACTTATATTGAGTTCTCAATGTATATTTCCATCTCTGGGAAATTGGCGAAGGCTTACTCAGGGCCATCATTCACAGAGTCCCCCAGGAAGAAAGGTTAGGTTGTAATCCAGCCACCACTCTTGGCTCATGGGTGTGTCTGCCCAGTGAAGACGTCCTTTCCTCATTACATAAAATCAGTGCAGGACAGGCTAGTCACCCTCCTTGTTCATCCCCTGGAAGAGCACATGGGTGATCACTTCTCACAGTTTTCAAGTGGGATCAAGTGGGGATAATTGTATTACCACCTTCAAAGGGCTATTGTGAGGATGGGCTGATTTAACATATGAGTGTTTGTTAAGTATAATTCATTACTATTGGCGCATCCTAGAATTGT
This sequence comes from Phocoena phocoena, assembly GCF_963924675.1. Taxonomy (NCBI): domain Eukaryota; kingdom Metazoa; phylum Chordata; class Mammalia; order Artiodactyla; family Phocoenidae; genus Phocoena; species Phocoena phocoena. The sequence continues at coordinate 46,447,864 of NC_089233.1, read as the reverse complement.
CACAAAGATTTAAGAAGCATGTAAACCGCCGTACACTGTGCCTGGCACCTTGTAGGCCCTTAGTGGTGGGGACTTTCATTGCAGATAAATTTTAATTAAATTTATATATCCCACCTATTTTGTCACAGAACTATGTTTAGAAGAACTATGTTTAATACCAAAGAGATTTGTTGAAATCCGCCCTATTCCAGATATTTTAATAATAATAACTTATCAACAATATATTAATAACTATTAATGATTGCAACTAATATGTTAATAGTTATTAGTATATTATTAATAGTTACAATTACTAATATTATTATTATTATTCATCACTTAATCCTTAAAATTTCTCTTCGAGGCTACTATTGTATACCCACATTCAAATGAGAAGACTGAGAGGGTTTAATACTGTGAATCTTAATAAGTAGGAGGAAGAGGAGAAAATAGGAAGAAAAAGGGGTAGAAGAATAAGGAAAAAATTTTTTTGAATTTTTAATTAATTAATTAACTAATTAATTAATTTTGGCTGCGTTGGGTCTTCGTTGCTGCACATGGGCTTTCTCTAGTTGCGGCAAGAGGGGACTACTCTTCGTTGCGGTGCTCAGGCTTCTCATTGCGGTGGCTTCTCTTGTTGCGGAGCACGGGCTCTAGGCGCGCGGGCTTCAGTAGTTGTGGCAGGCGGGCTCCGTCATTGTGGCTCGTGGGCTCTAGAGTGCAGGCTCAGTAGTTGTTGCACATGGATTTAGTTGCTCCATGGCATGTGGGATCTTCCCGGACCAGGGATTGAACCCATGTACCCTGAATTGGCAGGCGGATTATTAACCACTGCGCCACCAGGGAAGTCCCAGAATAAGGAAATTTTGATTTCCTCAAAATGTAAGGATTTCTAACTATTCTCTTATCATAGATTCCCACATCAATCTAACATTATGTTACTGGAGCCATCTTTTTTTGGATCTTAAACAGAATTTTACTTAAAGATAAGTGTGTTTGTTTGTAAATGATGGAATAACAATTTTTGCTGTTTTCTCCTCTTCAACGGGCGTGATTAGACTTACGGACATACTCAACTCAGGATTCTCTTAATCCATGGCTCATTTGCCTCCATTTTCAATGTCCTTCTGAGTATTTATTTACGTATTTATTTTATTATCATTTTTTAAATATCCCCAGGGAACTCTGCCAATTGCTGCAGGAGCTTTGGAGGTATCAGTAAAAGAAAATGATCTAGTACAGTTGCATGGAGCCCAGCCAGTATGTGCAAGGTGCCAACGTGAGTTCAGAGCCAAGCTCGTCAGCTTGCTTCAGCACTCAGTTTGGAAACAGCCTGCCTAGATAGGCTGATATCTAAGTGGAGAGCAGGCTCAGAGTAAAGTGCAGCCTGGAGAGCTAGCGAGAATGTTCTCCTGCAAGCTCTTCTTTACGTGATAATAACAAAACTTAATTAAAAATCACTGATATTTTCTCTATTTGTTTCCTCGGTAGAAGACTTAAATACCAGACTGTCTGGTTCAAAATTGAACACCTGGCAACCCTAATGATTTGGTTTGCACAGTGATTTATGTTGTTTGGCAGATTCAGAAATGTGGAGACAGCAAGAGTCGGGGTGGAAAGAGCCCAGAAAGATTCAGGAGAAAGCAACCTTTTCTTTCATTTTTATATTTTTAATTGGGTTGAAAAATATTTCACAGGAAGAGGAAATATTTTCACCTCTTATTCCATTTTATTATAGGCCTGTTCATCTCCTTTTCTTATTGTATTTCTACTTCTTGCCTTACATGCTAATTTCCATAGTTTTAACTCTGCCCTTTTATAGTCCCTGATCCCTGTTGTATTTGATTTTGGTGTTCCTGACTTAGGGCTCTGTCCTGACTCCGAAATATAGCCCCTGTGGTTCATTCACTGGGGTCATTCAAGAGCGTGCAATCTGGGACCAGATGACTCTAACTTAATCACAGCCATGCCACTTCTCAGTTGTGTAGAAAAGAAAACCTGTTTTTGCCTTAATTTACTCAGACATAAAATGGGTGATGATAATATCTTTTTTTTTTTTAATTTTGTTTTGAGGATAAATAGGTCCATTTTCATTCTTGTGGGTTCCAGTGCAAGTATACACATGGAGGCCTGCATATTCTATCTAAGCATTTCAGAATTATAAGTTACCCTAACAAGCTGTTGAATAAACTGTATTCTGTCCACCTACCTTGACAAAGATACCTTCAAAATCTAGAGGTCTGGTTTAAATTTTGAATTCTCAGGATCCTTAGAGTTCCTTGTTAGAGTATGGGATCTGGGGAGAACTGGCCCTCACCGCTCAACCTCAACACCTCTTTTCCCAAGCCCAGCTCTTTTTCACGGTGCCCAGTCCCTGCACCCAAGCTACATCCACAGCTCCATCAAAAGGCAGGCCAGGTACAAGAGGGAGGGTATATATGTATACATATAGCTGATGCACTTTATTGTAAAGCAGAAAGTAACACAACATTGTAAAGCAGTTATACTCCAATTAAAAAAAAAGGCAGGCCAGAGCCACTCCTGGGGCCTTGAGGTATTCACACTAGGGGTTGGGCTGCCCTTGGAGGGAAGACCTATGGAAGGTATCTAGGAAGGCCCTGGAAGCAGGTTCAAAGCTGGTTTCACAGGGAATTCTGGACACCTGAGAACCCAGAGTGTGGTCCTGGGGCTGGATGTGGGCAGGTGGAAGTCAGCCTGCAGGCAGACTGGCCCACTGACCAGGATTTGCTGGGAGCCAAGGGGTCTCAGAGAGACTCAAATCCGTATGTCAACCTGAACTATCCAGAGTCACTGTCAGAGCTGCTCACATTTGCTGGATAGCTGGGCAATTTGGGGTCGTCTCTCCATCTGGAAGTACACATTTTAAAGGTGTACCTTCAATAGCTACTGTAGAAAACAGTTTGGTGGTCCCTCAAAAAGTTAAACATCGAATTGCTTCACGATCAGTTTCACTCCCAGGTATATCCTCCCCAAAGAATCAAAGGCAGGGACTCCAACAGATACTTGTACACCGATGTTCACAGCAGCATTATTCACAATAACCAAAAGGTGGAAACAATCCAAACGTCCATCAACAGAAGAATGGATCAACAAAGTGTGGCATGTATGTACAATGGAATATTCAGCCTCAAATAGGAATGAAATTCTGATATGTGCGAAACATGGATGAACCTTGAAAATATGATGCTAAATGAAATGTCAGACACCAAAGGACAAATATTGTATGATTCCTCGTATATGAGGTACCTGGAAAAGCAAATTCAAAGAGACAGAAAGTAGAATAGAGGTTACCAGGGGCTGAGGGAAGAGAAGGATGGGAAGTTATTGGTTAGTGGCTACAGAGTTTCCATTTGGGATGATGAAAATGTTCTGAAAATAGATAGTGGTGATGGTTGTACAAGGATGCAGATGTACTGAATGCCACTGAATTGAACGGTTAAAAATGGTTAAAATGATACAATTTATATTATGTATATTTTGCCACACTAAAAAATTATGCCTTTACACAAAAACAGGTTTTCTCTCGTGCCAGGGATAGGGAATGAAAACTCATCTCTTGCTCTCTGTTCCCCGGGTGAGCTTTCAGCCACTCTGGACTTTCTCATTCTCTTCCCTTCAGTTGGACCAGGTCACATGGTGTGGAGAGAAAAGAACACTGGGAAAAAGTGTAATTTTGCAGAGTCCACGGTCCTGCCAACTATTCTTCCTCCTGCCACTTTCCTAGCATATCCTTTGTTCGTTTTATCCACCCGTGGTGCAGATATTTGCTCTTTCTCTTCATACACTTGAGGTAACCTTGGAAATTAGTTCCAGTACATAAGCTGAGATGAGGTGGTCTTCACGTGTAATGGGGATGGCGGTAGTTTGTGCTTCTGATAAAATAACTTGAGATAAGCAAAACACATCCACTGTAACCCTCTGACTTGTGAAATCTGTAGCTCAAGAATCATCATTCATCATTTTTGTCTTCCCAGACACTAATGGAAATTAAAATAAACAAACTTGTCTGCCTTAGGAGAAAGGATCCTCTATAGTGACACATTTCACATAAATTGCAATAAGAATAAAATCTCCCCCGTGTTTTTAAATGGGTCATCCATTAAGGGTTCAACAGATGCAAGGGAGTATTGCAGTTAAAAGGCGAATAGGCTGTTGTTCAACCAACATTTAATTAACGAATGAGGGTTCAAATGGCAAATGATAGTCTAACAACATCATTTTATATTTGTGAAGATTAAACAAGACTCATGTTTCCACTGTTTGGAAGTTCGCAAACTAAATCTGGCACAAAATGTACAGGAAGATAAACTCAAGAGGAAAGGAGCCTGTCACAGTGATTGATAGACCGGGTTACCGGGTTTTCACCCAGCAGTGTTTGAAAATGTAGATATCCTTAAATAAATGATGCTGCGTGAGCCTTGCCAGCCTAGGGAATTAAGAAGACATTATTACATTTTGCAGAAGCAATAGAGCTCTGCTATCAAATGTGATGGTTGTAATTTTATATACTTTCCGTAAGACCTCACAATGCACATGCTCTGTAAGGGTGTGAGTGGTAGCATCTTTAGTAATGGGGCTCCCGGGGTATTACAAGGCGAGGTGCCTCGTTCTCCGTGCTGGGTTCCTGGAGGTGTAGACGGCCAAATCAGCAGGATCGCTTTCTGGAACACTTTAGGAATCCACCCACACAGCTCTGCTTTTCTCCCTTGGCCCCCTCAGCTTATGTAGGGCTCCGAAGAGGGACTTTAACCTACCTTAACCTACAGTTGGGGTGATTTAAATGATAAAATGCCAAATTTGGAGGTGACATTAGCAAGACATAAACGTATTCTCAAAGGGATATTAAATTGCGAAACGTTTTTTGGTCAGAATCAGCAAGTTACAGCATTTGTTTTGTTTGTCCGTGTATATTTTGAGGTTTAAAAAAAATGAATACGCACATCCACAGGCACATAGTTAATGGAAACATGGTATTTTATAACCTGCTCTTCTCACCCAACGGAAATTAGTAATACCTTTTGACGTTAACGAAATCTGTTTGTGATCTATCTAGCCGTTGCAAAGAAAGCTCTGCTGCGGATCTGCTTCAATGCCCTGTTGGCCGTTTAAGCTGGTCCTCCCACTCGTATACCTAGTGCTGTGGAGACCCACCATGGGAGCCAGATTTCGTTGTATATGCCTAATTGTTTAATTACGGCAACGTCTTGAAGTAGAATTGCTGGCTTAATGTTTCAATAAAATTTTATGTCTTTTGATATGCAGTCACACTCATATCAGCAGGACCCAAGAAGCCCATGTTCTCATTCTTGCTACCTCTGAATATTGTCATTTAAACAAGTAAAACTGGTCTGAGTTTGTCAGCAAAAATTGACATCACGTGATTATTTTTGTAGTTCAGCTCTTCAGGATGACACTTAGGCCACGACTGTCATATGTAAATTTTTTGATGTGTTTTTTGTCCAGTGTACTGGGGACAGAATCTAAAGGAGAAGACAATAAAGGAAGGGGTTTTCCTCCTTTGGTCACTTTCTCCTTCCTTGATACTACCCTATGCCTTTATTTTTAACTGTTTTAATTTTAACGTTTTTTGGAGCTATACTTGATGACAATCTAGGCTGCAAATGTTGGCCTTACCATGTATTAATCATCTGATCATCTGTTAATTAGTTTACTCATCCGTAAAATGGGAGTGTTAATCCCTATAGCACAAGGTTATCAAGAGTAGTAAATGCGATAATGCATGCAAAGTGCTTAGAATACTTGTCACCTATCTGATAACATTAAGACAAAAGAGATAATCTTATGTTGCACCACCACCACCACCCCTGCCCCCCCCCCCGCCCCCCGCCAATCATTTACTGATTCTTTGGTGAGATTGGAAATAGAAATGTTAAGACTTCAAACCACATTTATATCTCTGGATAGTTTTCACCTCAAACTAGGTTATGAGTATGATTGACATATCTTTCCAACCATTTCAAGAAAAGAATATGTAGCAAAATCTTATTTATAAAACCATAAATGAATCTTCTGGTTGTAAATGAGGTTTCATTTACAACCTGGGGATAGCTTCCAACTTATTCATCTAGGAATTCTTTCCAAAAGTTCTTTGAGGCTAACAGTGCATTTCTCTTGCATTCTATTTCTGATCTCTGTTCTTAATGGTGGCCAAGGAAATTGTAAAATACAGGATAAGCCTGTTAGGAGCTCCATGAGTGTGAATGGCCAGAGGCCACTTGTCCATGTCTGTGACTCTACTGTGCCTAAAGTGAAGAGCAAACCCCAGCAGTTCCAGAACATGTTTCATTTGTTATTTACGATGTGTTCAGTGTAGTGGAACCAACACATAGCTCAAAAGGACGAGCTCAGGCTTGGACAATCTGGAGACCCGGTGATGGTCCCTGGTTGGCTGCTCTGAGGACACCTTTTGATGCAGCTTGGGTTGAGGAAGACAAGAGATGTACCGATACTTTCTTGTGTGAGTGAATCAGGTTTGGCAATGGCCAGGAAACATGATGATGTGGAGTAGAGCTCCATTCATTACCACCTGTGTGTGGGATTCGACCACACAAATATGCAGTCAAAGAGAGCCAAGTCTTAATTAATTAATTAGGTCAACAAATACTTGGGGACCTAGTCAAGGCAGGCCACCTAACAAACCACACTGCCAGAGATCAGAGGAAGGAGAGGAGAGTCGGGGAGAAGAACGTGCCAGACGACTGAGCAGAAAGCCACCCTAGGGCTTGCTCAGGGTAAGAGAGAGGACAGCACAGAATGAGAAATTAACTGGACATTGGACACAGTGAACATTTCCACCTGGCACCCTGTATCAGGCATACTTCTACGGTCACCTTATTTTCCAAATCTAGGAGTAATTTTTGTTTCAATATAAGAATGACATTATGTGCATCTAGTTGTAAAGTTCTGCATGTCCTCGAAGGTTTTGGAGAGTTAGAGCCCTCAGAGTCTTTGCTAATGCTCTTCAGTGGCATTTATTATCCTAATGTTTATATAGGGGTCTTCTTGGATGTGAAGCATTGTTCCTATTTTGGTGGGGGGCAACTCTGTTTGCTGGGAACCATGCCAAGGGGTGGTTCTCTCATTGTTTACGAGTGCCCTGATGCAGCTCTCCACAACAGTACATTTGGCCAGGTCCATTTCTTCCCTCTACTCCCCCAACTTTGCTTACATCATAGTGACGATAGCTTATATCATAGTGGCAATGGTTTAATCTGTTACCCTGTCATCATTCCCCACCCAGTATCCCAGTGTTGTAGCCTTTAGCCAGGGATTTTGAAGGACTGTATTTCTGCTGGCGGGTTTGCACTGAAGTGGGGTATTCAGGTTACCAATTAGGACAAAGGTAAAGGTGTGTCTATAGGGGGCCCTTATCTCAAGTTACATCCCCCACCATAGGTTGCTGCTTCCTCGACCTTTTCAGGGTGGCAACCCCCCATGTATACTTTTCCTCTGTGGGTTTAAAATAGTGTTTCCCTGACCCCATAAGAGCATTGACCAACAGGTGTTTTATCTTCTTCCTTGCTGAGCAACCTCTTAGTTATGTTCAGTGTTTTTTGGGCTGAACCGTTCATTGTGGCAATTTGTAATATTTGTAATATATTTAAGTAACACTGGAGTCTTGGCTTTTAACTCTGTCATCCACTTATGAAGTTCAGGTCTTGAGGTGAACTGTGTGTTTATGGCTGTTACTCAACTCCTTGAGTAAAGACCCAAGTCTGCCAAGAATGTTAATGATTGATTGAAGCAGATGAAATGTTTCATTTTTTACACTTTTGGAATTCATTCTTCGGTGGAGATTTTTGCAATTCATCGAATTTACTGGTATGGCTTGTCGTATGTATTCTTGACACTATTATTGTTTTTTATATTTGAGCTTTGGTGTTGATTCACTTCAGTGAATTTTGTGGTTTTAAAAATTGGAATGTGAGAGTTGGTGAACTCCATTTGAGGAAGAAAAAGCCAAGAAATGGGAGCTTTCTTTAATTATGTTATGCTAGAGCCACAAAGGACATGGACAAATTTTTGTTAATAACACAGTTCCCAGTGATTGGAGAGCATCTCTTGGCCAAAATAATTTCCTCAATAATATTATCATCTGCTTAATATTGTGAACAGAATTCCTAGTGCCCACTTTTGGCTACATTTCCAACGTCAGACAAACACCTACATTTAGATTTTTTTTTTTTAAGTATAACACTTCTACATTTTGCACGATTTTCGTTTTCTTTTTTTTCTTTTTAGATTTGTACCCTTCTTGCCATTGAGTACTTAATTTCCTTATCACTGCTTCTTTGAGTTTTAATATCAAAACGTTACATTTCATTGTTAAATACCACACAATGTTATAATTTAACATGGAGATCTTTTAGTCCCATAGACTGAAACAGTCCTTAGAAGATAGGAAAACGTGTGGTACAGAGCCATATCACGCATGCTTATCAGGATTCCAGAATGCTGGAGAGCTTGAAGCAATTCAGGGACAAGAGGGTTAGTGGGAGGATTTCAGAAAAGTTTGGAGACCCAAACCATGAGTAATAAACACATGGTTCCTGATCTTAGTCTCCACTGGTGAAAGAAAAATAAAAAAATAAGGACATGTTCTGCTTCCTTGGGGTATAAATTACTCCATGACAAATAGAAAGTGAAATTCTGTAGGTTATTTTCATAACCGATCTTCCAGAGAATTTGCTGACTGTTGAAAAAGAAGGAACATGCAGAAGAAATGTATAAATTCCAACAGTTTCTAAAGTACCCAACAAAAGCAGGAAAATGACTAACCTCATTCTGTAAAAAGTAAAACTGAATTTGTTTGAAAGAATCAGTTATACAAAAATAATAGTATTTTCTCATTGATGGACTGCTGATTCATTTCCAGTATGCCCCCACCTGACCATCTATAGCATCATCCGACAACGGAATGGGACCTTAGTGTTCAGCTAGGGCCTGACCCCTGACCCTCACATTTTATGACCAGACTACTGGGGCCAAGCAGGGAAGAAGCATCTCATTCTAGGTCCCACAGTGAATCGTGGCCCCTCCGGAGCCAGAGTCTGAATCATCTAGCGAACTGGTCATCTTTCGCCCACAAACCTCTACCACAGGACTGTGGATGAACCAGGAGGATCCCTGTCTCAGCACCTGAAATCCCATCAGTAGAAGCTCAGCAAGGCAATAGTTATATAGAAGAGAAGCAGGAGGTCCTAGCGATCAACTCTGCTTTCATCCCTCCAACAGAATGGTACAGCTGGTTGACAGGAAGCCCAGATTATGCCTTGGAAAATTTTAAACCAGAACTTTCTGAAGGGACTTAGGAAATAGAGATGAGTGGTGACTGCTTTATTTTTCTACAGTACCATTTCTTTTGGGGTTCTGATTCTGTGGACCTGGCACAATAATTTAAACTCAGTTGTCTGGGCATTTCTTTTCCCATGCCTGGGTTCTATCACACTCCTGGAAGCTGTTGTTGAGGCAGGGGATCGGTAGAGGGAGGACTGGCCTGTTCTTTGGTCCTAAGTCAACCTTGTTGTATTTCTCATTCCACTCTGCACGGCCCCTCAGGTCTAGCAAATCTCTCTGCTGCTTTGTTGCCTTGTTTAGGGCCCAGCAAGCCTCTAGGACTCCATCTGCCCAGGATCAGGGTGTGGATTGAGTTTGGCCCGCAGACGTGTTTTATTGAGCCCACAAAGTTTTAAGAATTGCAAGTTTGACTTGGTGAATCTAGTTTTCTGGTGTCTCTTGAAAAATTAGAAATGCATTGACTCAGTGTCTGCATTCTTGCATGCATCTCCCCGTGCAGCTGGCTGGTGCTGTCCCTCATTGGACAGGACATGGGCTCTCCAGCTCTGCAGTATACCCTCCCTGGTATATTGTACTCAGACCCCTCCATCCACTTGAGTTTCCTCCCCTTGTCTCAAGGCTGCACACTCACATTCTCTTTCCGGGGCTTGTCTCTTCCTGAGTAGCTCCTTTTGGAAGACTGGCTCAGGCCTCTCTACTCCTGGGTCTATAAATCTTCCTTCACTTATCACCTCTTTTTTCTGCTTTTTCCACCAGCCAAAAAAAGTTTTGTGGTACGGGGATGGTGGAAGGGAGCTCTGTTTCCTCCACTCTGCTTCCCTGGAACGTTTTGTCTGTATGCCTGATTCTGGCCAAGGCATTTTGACTATGCTCTAAGCCTTAGTGTCCCAGGATTGTATGGTTTTGAAATTCACAATCCCGTAATCAAGATTATCCCTGTTTTCTGTACTAACAGGCACTTGTCCTGAGTCAGTGAGGACATCTCTGCTAGGTGTCCTCCATTTGCCCCCGAAGCCACACTTCACCTCCTTCCTGTTCTCTCTCCCCATGGAGACGATCCTTATGGACCATCTCAATGGGCTTCCCTTCCTTCCTCCTTCCTATATTGGGTTTGGCCATTGGGTAGCGCCACCGGGAAGTCTGAGAAAGGGAGGAGAATAAAGGTGAGGTGTTATTTTTTGTTTCTGTCCCCACATCTGGTAACTGCTCCTTCTCTTTGTGCTTTCTGGCTTGTGGATAGTGACAGTGACATGCCTCCTAGCCCACGGGGATGGCACTAGCCCCAGTTCTTGCTAAACCCTTCCCACACCTTCGTAAATTGTCTCTCTACCAACCGCTTTCAAATGACTCAGTTTGAAAGTGCCATCTGTTTCCTGTTGGGACTCTAACGGGTATAACATCCCATGCAATTGTTTATCCATAGGCATAGTCAATAATATTTATGCATATTTTAAGTTTCATCTGAAAATAAATCAATGTTAAAATGCAGCATCTGAACCATGAAGCAATGTAAGAATTTTCTACAAGACAGTCATTGATGGCTCAAAACAGTCCACAGTAACTGACTTGAAGCTTTTAAACTCCTCCATCACAACCTTTGAACACACAAGGAATCCCTCAGTGCACCCGTTTCTAAGCGAACCTAATAATATTTAAGCTGACATAGAACAGAGAAGAAAATAGGGGTTATTTAAAGTTTCCAACAACTGAGGAAGTTCTATCAGTAACAAGTTTATCATGGCCTTCACCGTGCCCTGGGTGCATGCTAGCAGGTGACTGAAGACCTTAGAGCACACGGCTCTGCTCCGTTCAATTTTTAATGTTCTTCTAACAAAGTCTGAGGTTAGGGTCTCAGCCTGGGAATCCCAAGCACCTCATAAAACAGGGCACCTTCTCACCTCTGTAAGAGTGCCCTGACCTTGTCTGTCCTTTTCTCCCCTTAAGTTCACTCAGCTGTGACAACGGGAAGTGTCATCCATGCTAGAGGCCTTTGTAGAAAATGAGAAGTGAAGGGTTTGCTGGCACATACTGGATACCTACGGCACAAAGGGTGTTTACAGACATGTCTACGTGCTGCTCAGAACACATTAGGCCCAGCATGTCAGATGAAGCTATTGTGAAACCTGGCTTTCTACCTTGGTTTGCTTCTTAAATAAATTCCCCAATCATGCTCTGATTGATACTTTCATAAATCACATTTGTGCAGGTGTTCATACATATAGAATATGTGGCTGTACCCAAGCACAGAAAGATCACCATGACCCACAGATTTGTTTTTTAAAAACTGCTTCAAACCAGTTGGTTCATTCCGATGTTCACCTGGTCGATTTCTCTCCAGACCAGTGTTTTTTTTTTTTTTTTTTTCTTGCTGATAACACAGCACAATTTTGGAGTGTCTACCAGAACAGCTGTGAAAAATGATCTTGTTAGAACTGAAGGAACTTCATTATCTTGAAGTGCCTTTTGGAAAAATATTCTAAAACATGAAAAATGGCCGTCAGAACAGGAGAGCAAAATTTCTGAGAGTTCTGTGCTCCTGTCTGTTCTGTGGCGTCTCTTCTTTCATTAGCTCTGCCCCTCATCATCCAAATGTGTGTGTAGCAGCACATTTTTTAAAAACTTTTATCTCTCACCGCAAGTTTATTGAAATATTATTGACATGTAACATTGAATTTGATACATATGTATATAGTGAAATGATCACCACAATATTTTTATAATTGCTGTATACTGTTGACGAATTGATTCTTTTATATAATGACCATGTTTGTCTCTTGTTACCATTTTTGGCTTGAAGTCTGTTTTGTCCGAAATAACTATAGTTACCCCGCAGTAGCACATTTGATAAGTCCAGCCCTTCCCTGTCTTTGGTGTCCTGTCCTCAGTGCCCTTTCTTCTGGACATTATCTTTACTCTCAAGACTTCAGCTGCTCACTTAAATGAATCATACATTTAAACACCTTCCCCTTTATCTCTTCTGTTTCATATGGTTTTAATCTCTCAGGCCTTCTCAGACTCCCAGAATGAGGTCAGATAATGCTACATAAAACAGAGATTAAAAATGCCAATACAAAAAATTCAAATGAGATGATTTGTAGTGAAAGACAACCTATTTATGAGTAATTTAAAAACCTATCTCTGAACCTTCCCCCATGGATGACTTCTAAAGCTGTAATTCTGACCTCATGCTCTCTCTTTGAGCACAAGTTCTATAAAAAGAACGGTCTCAAAAAACCATTCCAGGCCCTTCACCATCTCAGATTCAATATGACCAGGATCAAACTCAAGACTTACTCCAACCAGCAGGGAAAAACAAAAACCCTTTAGATTGTCTATTTCCGTCTGTGATAAGCTGAGTCCCAGTAAACAAGTGTTATGTCTGTGTGTGCACACACGCACACGTGCTCATATCTGTGGGGAAGGGAATCAGTCCGTTTTGTGTTGATCTTTGCACTTCTCTCTCTGGCTGTCCACATCCAGTGTTTCCAAATCCTGGATTCTTCCTTTGAAATGACTCTTAATGTCATGCTTCTCCCATCCAGTGTTTTTTGTTTGTTTGTTTGTTTTCTTGTTATCCCAGGCCACAGTCCACTCACTCTAGATTATCATAACATACGCCAAGCTGGTCTACCTATCTCCTTTCCCAGCCTGGACTGTACAATAAATTACTCAATTTCAGGTCTTGTATCTCATAACTTTCTCATCTTGCCGTATGCTTCCTTTCTGAAAACGATTTTATTAATCTCAACTTTTGGTCCTGCTCTTCGTAAAATTTTGTCACTTACTTACATCTGACTAACAGCTGCTCTGCCATTCCTAAAGGAGAACACCTTTCTGTATGTCTCTTTGATAACTCACTGCTTTCATTGTTGCCCTTGGCTGAAAAGCATATTGTTTATCAGTGTGTTTTATTCACGATTATCTGGCAGCCCAAGCGTGATATTTAATGTAATTGATGTCTCCTATTTACTAATGGATGTTACATCATCATTATTCAGAAAATTTGCTACTGAAATTGACATCTGATGAAGGATATGTGATTGAGGTTAAGAGCCCGTGAACGTTTGGAGGTATTTGTTTATAGTATGTACTGTGCCGTGTGTTATCTACAGGCTGCAGCTGGCTTTCCCTTCGGTTAATATTCTGTACTTGATGTGGCTAAGTGGCCACTGAGATGCTCAACGTCAGTGTTTCTTCCCACTGACTGAAGGACAAAGCTTACTGGCTACAATAATCTGATGAAATGTGAGTAAAAAAAAAAAAAAAAATAGCTGGACAGGACACTTTCATAGTTATATAAGGTAAATGAGTATGATACACACACACACACATTCTGTAAACATTTTAACTCATTTGTAACAGGGTAGTTTTAAATGAAAGTGTTATTCTAAATATGAGTCACTCAGAGATTCATGTAGTTATATGGATTTATTATGAGAGACCTGGAGTTAGAGACATAGGGCTATCGGTCATTTGGTTTACCGTTTATTCTCTCCCTCAGCCCCCGTCTCCAGTTTTGGGTGCTATATGGAAATTTACTGGAGCTCTTGTGATTGGATAAAGTACATGACCAGTTTTGGCCAATGAATTGTGAGTAAAAGTTGCCAAGGCTTTCATGGCAATGCAAGATGCGTCCTTTGCTGTGATGACCAGCAGTGATCTAGACACTGGCTGCTCTATCTGACTGGTGTGATTCTGGCTTTACATGTCCCTGGCTCTATGACCTTAGGTACACTGATGAATCCTTTCTTTTTTTTTTTTTTTTTTTTTTTCAGTTATCTGAAAAATAATAGTGTATTATCTAAGTGCCTACCTCATAGGGTTATTATAAAGACCAGATTAGAAAATAATGTATTTGAAAACGGTATATAAACAAAGTGATACACATACATATAAGATATTATTTTTAAATGGTATTCACTTTGGGAACTTAAAACTGTTCTTGATTTCAAAGGTAATTTATGCTGATGGTAAACCTACACAGGAAAGAAGCGTGAATGGGTTAGCGGAAATCTTTCAGCCTAACACTTCCCCATCACCCACATTCCCAATCCCAGAGGTATCTACTGTTAAAAATTCCTTGTGAATAAGCCGAAAAACATATTTGTATGCATAATGTTTTTCAGCTTTTTTTGTCACTTAATATATTTTGAACATGTTCCTCGTTTTTCTTTTTAATGGTTTCATAATACTCTGCTGGATAAATGAATCATGCTTTATATAATTTGTGAATCAAGATTTTGTTTTCTTTAAAAGAAATGAATACCCCTTACCACTTAACACAATTTCAACTATCTTTTAAAAATGTACAGAAGGAAGAGAATGTTACAGGGACTGATATCATAGCATATGCTGCTGTCTTTATGGAGCAAAGTAAAAATGAAATAATAGTAATATTTATGACCTGGGATGGCAAACACTAGTGCCTATAGAGACCAGGGAGATAAGTTAATAAAATCAGAGATGTGGGCCCAGGAAAGACATTAGGAGGAGGGAGAAGGAGAGAGAGGGAAGGAAGGAGGGAGAGGGAGAAGGAGAGAAAAGAGAAGAGACAGTTGTTGCCACCAGGAAAGCACGTGCCTTTCTAAAGGCATCAACTGAGCTGAACCGAAATCCACTGTTCACACCACCAATTCCATCCCAGCATGGGCAAATATGATTTTTCAAGAGAATTAAGAAACCACGATACTTATATGTGTGCTTTTGATTTTTAAAGCTAGAAACAAAGTCAGAAACTTTATTTTTAATGCACAAGCCAAATTAAATTTGTTGGGGAGCAACTGGATATAGTCAAGGGTTAGTTGGTCACCTCTTGAGATAAAGAATATGATAGATGCACAGAGTTTGAACATACCTTACAGAACATAACTATATGATATGACCTTTTCTACATGATACAAGGGTGTTTCATACCATGGAAGCCTTCTTGCCTCTAAGTATGTTTTTGAAACCCACACAACCAACCAACCAGCCACAGAAATCCTTAAAGAATACTCTTAGTGTAGTTTTATTTCTACCTCGCCCTGTGCTCTAGAGCACTGAGAATCATATGAAAGGAGCTTTTAATGCCTCTCTTTGACCTGCCATTTACCCCTGCTTCCAAATCAGGATCAAAATGCATATTAACTCGGAGGCCACTCGGCTTCTGTCTGGTGCTGACTAAAAAGCGCCCTTAATATAGCATAGCACATTGGTTTAAAAGCAAATGTTTTATTAAAGTATTTTGAATATCACACAATTTGTTTCTATATTTTTCTCTTAATTGATTAGTAGTTCAATGTCAATTTTGATCAATTCAATCATCGCACACTTTGAAAAACAGTGAGTTGGTGGTTCTGCAGAGTGTTTTGAAGCCTAGGTTGCTTAGGAAGTTATTCTTTGATGAGGTGACTCCATTATGGAATGTAAAATTATGGTTGAACAAAGTTTTTGTTCCATTTGGTTCAGATGCGTCTGAATATCTCCTTTCCAGGCTTGGTCATTTTTAGAAGTTTAATAATAATTGAAACCTGATTTTAAAAACCTGCCAAGAGGACCCACATTTCTGTCTGATTTAACTAATGTTACTATTAGATTGAATCTGTTTAGTTGGGGAAAAATTAGTTTGTGACTGCAAATGGCTGTCTGCATTAATTACGTCCAAGTGAACAGAGTAATTTTGAGAACTTCTTTTGGTATCAGTTATTCTTTGCTTGGTTATATTTTTCGCCATCTGTTTCAGAACCAAAAGGATGATATGTTTGTGTATATACATGTGTATATATACGTACACACACACTTGCTTACTGTTTGTTTTGTTTTGGAATCAATCAAGGAATAACTCAGTGAAAACTAAATATGGCTATAGGACATAATTTAAATATTTTAAATACTTAAAATGTAAAGTAAATGACAATGCTGAAAGAGATTTTGAAGTGGAACATGCAACTGATACAACAGCAAAGAGGGGTGTATATATATGTGTGTGTGTGTGTGTGTGTGTGTGTGTGTAAAATTGAAATGCATAATCATCACAAAGAAGAAGAGAAATAATAATATAACTTTCAAATATCAAGAGAAACAGGTAAGGCTAAGATGGGGATGGTAAAAATGAGTTTTCTTTTTTTTTTCTTTTTTTAATGGGAGACAAGATAAGCAAGAATTAGAAAACTAAGTTCATCATAGGGGGTTATGTGGTTACTTGAAGAACCTCAAACAGGAACCATTGAAGGTGGTTGCCTCTGGGGAAGGAAATGGAATAGATAACAGGGTGTCTGAGTAGGAGACTTCTGTGTTTCATCTTATACCTTTTATTTTTTTAACGTGTGTTTGCGCCAGCATGATACAGTACTATCAATAATAATAAATTACAGACCCATAACCAAGCTTTAAAAATAATGCAATCTAGATGTATTGACATAAATTTCCCCCACATAATAAGGTGTATGTGCGTGTAGTGTGTCACTCTGAGTCTGTCCATTTTATTTCAGGGATATGGATTACTTTCTGCATACTTTTAGATAATAATGACAGGAAAAGCAAGTGTAAAGTAAACATTTTTCTTTGGTTATAAAGTTCTGAATCCCATCACTAGATGAGATGTTCCCCTCTCTGTGGTCATCAGAATAATTCAGAAATCAGGCACATTCTGGCTTGTTTGGCTTATTATGGTCTAATGAGATGGCTGGGCTACGCCTCAACGGTTGGCCAGTTTCTCAGAGGCCATGTGTGACCTTCTACTCAGGAGGCCTCTCCCGCAGGTAACTACTAATCCTTTCCCATCGTGAAACCAACCATATTCCAGTATATATGTTTGCATACATTATGCTGTGGGACATTCAGCTAGGCCATGACATTCCATAGTGAGGGCAAG
This sequence comes from Phocoena phocoena, assembly GCF_963924675.1. NCBI lineage: Eukaryota > Metazoa > Chordata > Mammalia > Artiodactyla > Phocoenidae > Phocoena > Phocoena phocoena. Next base: position 46,430,694 of record NC_089233.1, on the reverse strand, counting down.
TTTACTTAGAAATTAGAAAGTAGGTGTCTGGGTGTGACTAAGACAGCTGTATGTCCATTAACTACCATTCCCTGCTCATCTTATCAATTCCCCTCTCTTCCTATGGTCTTGCAACCTAAAAGATGATGAACAGCAGGACTCATGGGACAGAATGGACAAAATCAGAATCAGAAGGTTCTTTTTTTTTTTTTTTTCTTTTTGTTTGGTCTCTCACTGCCCCTAAAGTTTTCTTCAGTGTGATTGTTCTCCCCTGCCCTTAGATGAAAACTTGATTTCTCCCATGATTTTTCTGCTGACTCTTAGATAATAAAATATCCTAGCAGCACTCAACAGGATAATCACATTGCCAATTCAGAATTTACAATATCAAGTCATGTATCTCAGAACCCCAGATTGGGTTTAAAGTTTAGTCTTCTTTCTTTCACTCCGTCTGGGGGCTGCTACGGTTGAAGAAGGGCACAGTCTTTCTATTTTCTTTTTATGCCTATCATTCCATCTCTTTCAGTAGCTTGAAAACTGAAATTTGTAATTTTACCAGAGGGAGGAAGGAAGGTTTGGGGGGTTAAGGAGTGTAGAAAAGTTTTTCCCTGACAGCTGGCTTTAGCCTTTTAGGGTTTCTTCAGAGACCCCACAACTGTCGATCTGTCCCTCAAAGTTCTTTTGACCTGGGTGGTTGTATTCTATTTTAATAGTCATTTATTTCTTTGTGAATAGGACTACCAGATAAAATATAGGACTCCCAATTAAATTTGAATATCAGATAAATAATGAAAAAGTTTTTAGCATAAGTATACCCCAAATATTATACGAGACATACTTAAACTAAAATAAATTATACATTTTTAGCTGAAATTCATATTTAACTGGGCATCCTGTATTTCTGTTTGCTAATAATTATGGCAACTCTAAGGTGGAAGGGCATTTTTAAGGTTGTCTGCTCTTTGGGCCAACCAAATCTGTATATTTTATCGTGCTATGTTCTTGTACCAGGGTAATATTTTTTGTCCATGTCAAACACCTTGTCACAAATATAACCTCCCAAAAGGCCTTCATGGGCCAACTGGATATAGATTGTAAATTTATTTTATTTTATTTTTTTATGTAACTATCTGTCCACAAACACAACTCAAACATTAAATATTTACTACATTAAAAAAAAAAAGATTGTACTAGTACCTGCATGTGATAAAGTTTTTTAAGCCAACTAGAGCATAAACTCATAACAAGCAGTGGATGTAAAGAAATAACCTTTCCTGCATCTCAGTCAGTATCTAGCAACACAATTTTTAGATAGTAGATGATCTATGAACATTTGGTGGGTGACTCATGTGGTTATCTGTGGTCCTATTATCTAATGATTTTCCCAAATTTAAATTCTTATATTGCTAATCTGTCACCACTGTATGTGTACAGTATTAGAATTGCAAATGCAATAAAAGGAATCCTGAAAGTACATCATGATTAAGTGGATTCCAGCAATTAATGTATTTTGAGGTGGGCTATCAATATTTAATAATAGTGATTATTAGAGCAAACCATTGTTTCCATTGCAAAGGTAGTAGAATTTTGTTTATTGGGGGACCTTTAAAGAGGCAGCTGTACCTTGGAATGGAATAGTTTATCCCCTCTTTCTATTCTTATCGGGCTCATTCTGAGCAAAGTCCGTTCCAATCAGTTTGACTCATTATTCCTTACAAGATTGAACGCTGAGTATTTTTACTTAACAGATAGGAGCTTCATGTGACTTCTCAAGGTCACACAGAAAATTTGTAACAGAACAGAATGTCTTAAGAGAAACACTTTTAAAGCTCTTTGCCTCTAGCCCCACTTTCTTGGCTGGCCAATTTCATGTAGCCAAGAAAGAAAAATGAATGTTAGCTAAGTCATTTATTTTCAATGAATTAAAATAAAGGCTCCCTAAAGCCTGTGGTGTGTCGCTCTAAGTTAGAAAAAGAAGATAAACTAGAAATATTAAAACTTCTTCCTGTTATAGACTAGAGGCAAATATAAATATGACTGCTCCCATCTCCCCCAGCAAGAGTGCAACATATTCTAGTAAAAATATGTGAAGAAAAAGATGAATCCATGCATATCCAAAATGCCTTGTGATATTCATTTTACATCCTTGTGAAGGAAGTAGCTAGGGTTGCTCTCCTTAATCAATTACAGGAAACCTGAGTACTGTGTGTAACGTGGTTAAGCTGGAACTACATTTCCCAGAATCCCCCTTCCCTGGACGATTCTGATTGTCTAGAAGAGGAGTTTAGATGGTGGAAGTGATGCAGCGGCTATTGCTCTCTGAACGTTGTCATTGTCAGATGTGGTGACAGTCACAGAGACGTCGCCAAGGCCTTGCCTGTCCTCGCTCTCATCTCCTCTATATCTTGCTCGTCTTTCTACCCGCTTCCCCTGCTGACCAAGCATGGCCTGGGGCCCACCTCCAGAGGCCTGACTGCAGGCCCACAGAGGCAGCAGCCAGGCTGGAGTGAGCTTCCCTGTCCACCAGGCTTCCTGTTCAGCCCTCTTCCGGTGGTGGGCCTGGCTGGCTTCTCAGACTGTATGGTGACTTCCCTGATTTCCACCCACCCACCCACCCACCCACCCCCAACCCCGGTGCCTTCATTTCTCCAGCTTCTTCCCCAACTGTAGAAGGTCATGAGCCATCCCTTATCCCAGAGCTTCACGTGCTAAAGGTCAGAGCGTTCCCGAAGCCCAGCTCAGCTGACCTCCAAGCTCCCTTTTAGAAGCAGCCCACCTTCAAAGTGGCTCACTGCCTGATGCAAGAGCCCACGTGCCCTTGCTGCAGGTAAACTTGAGAAGTTGATGTGTTTACCTTGGAACAGAACGACCAGGTATACAGGAGCAGTGTGCCTGTGAGTGCCGGGAACTTCTTGGGAAGCAGAATCTCATCTGAGAGGGAAGTTCATGCACAATGAAGCCAGCTGGCAAAGCTTGGCCTCATTAAAATACAGTGATTTTAGCTCGTGTGGGGCTGTAGCTGCTAAAATTGAGTAGCAAGCACCCTGTATGGGTGAAAGCTCAGAGAATTTAACCCAATAAAAGTCAAAATGGTATGAAATCGCTGGTGGAGGTGGGGCAGAATGTCTTTACAGCGTGTAGTTTAAAAGGCCCTGATGCTTGCGATACCGTAGACTTGAGTATCTGGATTATTTCCTTCTTTGGGCCGCTAGAATCAACTATGAAGACAGCCCCTGTTTCTCACCGTTCAGGATGCTGTCAGCGCCCTGCCCACACCCTTGGCACTCACCTGGAAAATCTGCTTCCGAGAATAGCTGTGACTCTGCCTGACGGCTTCTATCTGGCAATGGGAGCCTGTTGCCCACACACCAGCAAGACCCAAGTGCTGGAGAGTAAATGCTCTGGAGGCATCACTCAGGAGACGACCAGGAGTCCTTGCCCCTCCACAGGGATAGCTCTGACATGTGTATCCTCCACTGTCCCGAGAGCTCCCCAGTGGGACTGCACTGGAGTTGCCCACGGTGGCCCTGTGCTTGGTGACACACCCTGTACTGGCTGCTTCCCCTCCCCTGTCTCACTCCCTCACTCCCCTCCTGGTGTTTCCTGGTATCACCCTCCAAATAGATCAGTCGCATGTGCATCCTTGTCTCAAAGTCTGCTTCAAAGGGATGAAAAATAAGGCCTTTTCCATGGCTCTTAGCCTGGTACGGCTCTTTCTGCCTATTTGGTTTTGTTGAGGATTTGTTTATAAAATGGGTATTGAGTCGAGAGAAGGGTAAGTGGCTTTGCAGGTAAAGCAAGGGTATCTAGTTATAGCATACGCTAGGATAGTAACTTAGAAGTTTCCACGGAAGCCTTAACATGAATTTCAGGTCCCAGAGAGTTTTATGAGACCCAGAGGAAGGTTGGAGGAGCCGACCTGTCGTTCTGAGCCCTGTGAGAGGGGCTTCAGTGGGACTCTTTGGGGCGCTTGGCATGTGCTCCTGCAGGAGGGAGATGCAGCCGACAGGTGACTGCCTCCTATCGGTCAAGGACAGGTACTGCGGTCTTGGGTTTTTGCCCAGCCTCCCATGGGTAACTTGATAGCATACCTTGTATTGGCTGACAATGTGAGAACATTCACGGTGGAATAAATGTTGGCCTTGTGCATGAGAGAGAAGCTGTGCGTGTGTCCTCTTAGATTCCGAAAATAGGAGCACTTAAAAGGGTACATGACCTCAGCAGAAAGAAACTAGAGCCAATAGTTGGATTTCTAGGTGTTGAGAAGTAGGATTACTGAATTTAGCAAATACAAATAAAGAATACCCAGTTAAATTAACATTTTATCTAAACAACAACAATTTTTGTTTAGTGTAAGTATACACCACACACTATTTAGGATACACTTAGGCAAAAAAAAGTTATTCATTGTTTAGCTGAAATTCCAATTTAACTGGGCATCTTGTGTTTTATCTGGCAACCCTCCTTCCACCCTACCCCCCAGTTCCTAACAGGACTAGAAGTAAAGTAACTGTGAAAATAAAGTACTTGGTGTGATACTGATAAAACAGTTCTTGGAGGAGAAGGTGAAGGCTTTGTTATGCTCCTACCCTGAGCTAACAAGATAATGAAAACTTAATGTGTAACCTTGTTAATTAGTTTTTCCTTTTAATTAATGAATCCATTCAATACATATTGATTGAGTGCTTACTGTGTGTCAAGTACAGTTCTCAGTACTGGGCGGGCAGCAGTGAGCCACGCAGACCAAGTTCTTGACCTCACAGAGCTTTGATTCTAGTGATGTACGTACTTGGCAAACAAAATAGAACTTGGGGCTAAGGAGGCTCATGAATTTTTGAAGCAGCTGATTCCTGCCTCAGGTCTCGCAGGTCTCGCCTTCCTGCCCTGTAATATCTAATGCTCCCCTGGGACACTGTCAGGAAGAAAATCTTGAGTGTCACCTTCAACTCACCAAGATCTGTTTACAGATGGTATTCGAGTGAGGAGTCCTTGGCTAGAGCTGGTGATAAAGATTTTTCATATCATACTCCATTTCCAAAGGGAGTTGAAGCAGCATGACTCCTGCAGTTTTATCTGTTTCATTTGTACATTCATTTGCTTCATTCAGTCAAAAAGGAGAGACGAATAAGGCATGATGGTTGGTGGTCACCCACAGCTAGTAAGGCCATGGCTGTCGATGTGGTGGAGTAAAGGCAGTACAAGGTCCTCAATGTAAGAAGCCATTAGTTCTGAGAACTTCAAATTGTAATATCATCAAATATGGTGCTGTTAAAAATAAATAAGTATATAAATAAATAAGGAGAAATAGGAAATACTTCACTTCCCTCTTCTAGAGTTTAGTTACAGTTTTGCTTCCTCCTTACTTCCCTAAACCTTTCTTCCACCCTCTGTGAGACACACAAGATGAAAATACGGATAGTGAACTGCAACTGTGTGCAGACAGAACATATAATAAAGAGTGCTGCCCATCAAGAAAGAATATATTGGGTTTAATATGACAAGTTGGGGAAGTCAGGGTCTCCACTGCGGCTGATTGTATATTTTTAACTTGACTCTCATATTTTAAGTGAAGTACCTTTGAGGAGAGTATTATATTTTCAGTGTTTCATTCTAAAAGAAATGTATTAGGGCAGTTTGTATACACATTCAAAGAAATCTACATCCCAAAGTAGATGCCTGCTTTAATCTGAGGAATGCATATGAGTGTGTGTATGTGTGTGTATGTGTGTGTCTAGCTGTCCCTCAGTGTTGATCTCACACAAAATGCTACCTGAACAGGATGACAATTTGACGTTTGCTTTCTTATGCTAACGATTCACCTTTGCTCTGCCCCTCACCCCCATCAGTGATAATATTCAGTTATTCCTGAAGGGAAAATAAATTAAGTGCTGTGTTGTATACAGAGTAGGAGAAATCAAATCTGTCTCTAACTGGTTGAAGCTGCTCCATAATCTATGATCCATAACCATGATTCCATTTCTAAAATTTTACTGCTGGAAATAATGTTAGTAGTCCCCAAATGGTCATTATATTTCAAATTTCATTTTGCTTATAGGTGAGGAAACTGAGACTCATAGATGCTAAAACTCTTTATCTAAGTTTGCTGGTTAGTAACAATCTTCCAGGCCAGTGTTTGAGTTACTAGGACCTGCTGCCTCTTTTTTAGAGAATGGGTTTGCCTATTATCAGCAGCCTAACCGGGAACACACAGGAGGGAACCCACCAGAGCTGACACCCTGGTACCTTCTTCAAAGTAGGAGGTGAGACAGTGACCTACTCCTCTAGTCCTCTCCAGAAGGATGGGTGCTGATAATATGTGGGTGTGATTTTGGAGGCAAAGCAAGGAACTATGGGACCACCCCAGAAGTGTCATGTCCATAGGAACCTTGATGATTTGCTCAAATGCAAATTATTTTCTGTAATTCATAATCACTGAGTCTATTGACTAGGAATTTTAATGAGGTACATAAGCCCTACAAGTCAGGATCTAAGTCTATTGTGTTTGCTTTTCAAACCTTTTCCATTGAAGTTCTTATAATGCAGTCTTCCAGTAAATTCTAATTGGGTTTCATTCTTTTGTTGACTATGCTGATCGCTCAGTTAAGTCACTTCCCATTTTTCACTGGCACTGGCAACAGCCATTTCCTAAATTTTTCACTGTTTGCTGGTTTTGAATAATAGTCATTCCGTACACACCACCTCACTCTCCCCCACACCTCAGACAAATGCAAAACTCCATTTAAAGATATGCAGATGAGTTCTTTTCTTATCAAGGCTGCTGTTTCCACAAGATGCAAAGACTTGTAGATTCCACCACATTCCGCAAAACAGCACACGTGGCCTTAGTGTCACATGCGCTTATTTCTAAGTTTTATAATTATTCAAGAGAGTTGTTGTGGCAGAACTACTCTGAATTAAGCCTGAGTGATGCTGGCATGTCAGAACAAGTGTGAGGACAGACTTTAACAGCCAAATAGCACATCCAGTCTTGAATTGCATAAAACGAACTGTGCACTATATGAAATGCCACGCGTGCTGCTTTATACCGTAGTTCAAAGTTGATGGTAAATGGAAATTAAAAAAAAAAAAGATTGCTCTATTTTTCTCAGTATTTCTGTGCATGATGACAAGTCGTAAAAATATCTTGGAGGGTTGTTATTTGAGTTTAGGTGGAATCATACAGTTTCCATTGTCTCAGCATGACTGGACCACCTATTCATATTTCATAATGTGAAAATAACGCAATATTTGTATTCATTCCTTTGGCAGCCAGCAAGGGGGTGTGATTGCACTGTTTTCTCAGTTGAGAAGTATCATTACTTTTGTCTTTATTTAATTACATGAGGGTGATTTTCTTGTGTGGTATTATTTTAGGGAAATTAATATATGATTTTATTTTCTCTCATTTAAGCTCATAACATATGGCTATATGCCCAACAAGTATTCCATACATAAAAGTTGCTAAAAATCTGCTTTTAAATGAATTTTATTTGATAGTAGTATTATATTATAAAATAAGAGATATATTCCAGAGGAAAAAAGTTTTAAGTAATACATATGTATTAGTCAGCCATTGCTGCATAATAAGCCATCACAAAAATTTTATTGGTATAAAACAATAAGCACTATTTCTCACTTAGACACTTGTTATCCAGTTGAAGTGGTCCTGCTTCAGGCTTGAGTGTTGAGTTTGATCTGTTCCACATTCTGGGGCCCAGGCTGCAGTCAGTAGCTACCCAGGGCAGGATCTTTTCATATCAGAGGTTAGAAACTTCCAGAGGGAAACATGAAAACAAGAGATGCCTCTTAAGACCTAGGCTTGGAACTGGCACGATATCATTTCTTACCCACATTCTATTGACCACATCAGGTTACCTGGAAAAGACCAACAACAGTGACACTAGGAAGAACGCCTTTCCTGTAACCACACCATCAGCTTTAAAAATACGGTGAACTGTAGAGTCTTTTATTTAAATCTAAGTTTAAAATTCATGAGACGTTACTTAAAATAATACTCATGCTATACTATATAGTCAAATTTCAGAACAAAATATATAGAAATGGAATGAAAGTAACAAGTTCGTCAGACTGTTGTCCATTTTATCCTTTTTCATATTTTATTTCATATTTTATCTTCTGAGTTAGAAACAAGCTCCGATAGTGCAGAGAAAGTTAACTCAGAATTTCATCAGGAAGCAGTGTAACTTTTTAAATACTTTATTAAGTGGAAAGTTGCTTAAATTGTTAAAAATTATATTGATATTTTAATATTTCAAAGACAAGGTTATTGAAATATAATTTCATGACTTAATTACTGGCTTAATATGTAAAGAATTTTAGGAAGAAAACTTTTGAAACCCATTATTAAAAATTCTTTTAGATGACTGTGATTTACAAGCTTTGCATGAACATTGTATACACATTTCTATATGAACCTATTGATTTTTGAATTTATTGATGGTGATGAAGATTGGATGGGGGTAAGTGATGTTTATATGTGAGAAATGTTTATTAATCCACTCCCTGCAAAATGGTTCTTTTAATATGTGTTTTACCTATTGGGAAAACTCAGTCTCAAAAAACACTCAAAAAAACACAGGGGCTTAACAGTTACCAAGGAATGGATGCAGCTCGTATTCTTTGTTGTTGTTTTTTTTAATCGTTATTAGAGTATAATTGCTTTATAATGTTGTTTTAGTTTCTGCTGTACAACAAAGTGAATCGGCTATAGGTATACATATATCCCCATATACCCTCCCTCTTGAGCCTCCCTCCCACCCTCCCTATCCCACACCTCTAGGTCATCACAAAGCATAGAGCTGATCTCCCTGTGCTATGCGGCTATTTTACATTTGGTAGTGTATATTTGTCAATGCTACTCTCTCACTTCGTCCCACCTTCCGCATCCCCCCATGTCCTCAAGTCCGTTCTCTATGTCTGTGTGTTTATTCCTGCCCTGCCACTAGGTTCATCAGTACCATTTTTTTTTAGATTCCATATATATGCATTAGCATACAGTATTTGTTTTTCTCCTTCTGACTTACTTCACTCTGTATGACAGACTCTAGGTCCATCCACCTCACTACAAATAACTCACTTTCGTTTCTTTTTATGGCTGAGTAATGTTCCATTGTATATATGTGCCACACCTTCATCCATTCATCTGTCGATGGACAATTTAGGTTGTTTCCATGTCCTGGTTATTGTAAATAGTGCTTCAATGAACATTGTGGTACATGTCTCTTTTTGAATTATGGTTTCTCAGGGTATATGCCCAGTAGTGGGATTGTTGGGTCATATGGGAGTTCTATTTTTAGTGTTTTAAGGAACCTCCATACTGTTCTCCATAGTGGCTGTATCAATTTACATTACCAGCAACAGTGCAAGAAGTTTCCCTTTTCTCCACACCCTCTCCAGCATTTATTGTTTGTAGATTTTTTGATGATGACCATTCTGACCGGTGTGAGGTGGTACCTCATTGTAGTTTTGGTTTGCATTTCTCTAATTAGTGATGTTGAGCAGCTTTTCATGTGCCTCTTGGCCATCTGTGTCTTCTTTGGTGAAATGTCTATTTAGGTCTTCCACCCATTTTTTAATTGGATTGTTTGTTTTTTTAATATCGATCTGCATGAGCTGCTTGTATATTTTGGAGATTAATCCTTTGTCAGTTGCTTCATTTGCAAATATTTTCTCCCATTCTGAGGGTTGTCTTTTCGTCTTTTTTATGGTTTCCTTTGCTGTGCAAAAGCTTTTAAGTTTCATTAGGTCCCATTTAGGGACTCTATTGTGTTGCTACTTTTGTTCTTTACGTACTTTTTTTTTAAATTAAAAAGGTTAAATTTTGACAGTATATCTTCTCTTTCAGAACGGTCTGGATATATATTTCTGTGCCATTCAGTAGATACTAGCTTATAATTTCCTTCGGTCTCCTGATAATATAATGCAGTTCTTTCATAGTCTTCTTTTTTTTTTTTTTTTTTTTTTTTATGCGTTACGCGGGCCTCTCACTGTCGTGGCCTCTCCCGTTGCGGAGGACAGGCTCCGGACGCGCAGGCCCAGCGGCCATGGCTCACGGGCCCAGCCGCTCCGCGGCACGCGGGATCCTCCCAGACCGGGGCACGAACCCGCGTCCCCTGCATCGGCAGGCGGACTCCCAACCACTGCGCCACCAGGGAAGCCCTCATAGTCTTCTTGAAGATTGCACACGGTCATTGAATAATTGTTATTTGATTAACTGCTAAAATGTATCCCATGACTACTTGTGATTGACTTCAACATATACATTCTCTATAGATTTTAATGCACTCTCGACAGTAACTGTTGGTGATGACTTTAAACTATTGATGTGTGCAGAACAAGTGTAGACATGCAGTGTAAATAAAGGGATGGGGAAATCTCCCCACTTTTCACTGGCATACGCATGGATTTTTTTTTTTTTTAAGAAAACAGCATTTTATTAAGCTTATGAATAGCAAGAAGTAGTGATGAGCAAGCAACCAACTTGTTGTTAAGTAATACAACTTGTAAAACTATCATGGCCAAGAATACTGTTTTTGAAAAATGGCTTTGGCCCCGTTTTTGAAGCATCTTATGAATCCTAAAGAGAATAAGAAATGTGAGCCCCCACTAGACAGTGGAATTTAAATACAACAATTGTGGGAATTTTGTACAGTTGTTGATGGATTACCCGCAGCTGACGTGCTTCTACTTGATCAGAAGATCAAAAGAATGAAAACCCTTTAGACCATTTGTATGCTTTTAATGAGTTGGAATTCAAGAAGACATCTGATTCCACTAAATCAGCCAGGAGTTTCCGAAAAGCAGATGGCATTTTAAGCCAAAAGATAGTCCTTTGAAGGATCTTGAGACATATAATTTGTCTGAATGTATCTTGTCCTCATCTGTGATTTCCTGGAGGCTAGGCACTGTCAGAATCATGCCCTTCCTTCCTAGCACAGTGCCTGGAACACAGTAGGTGCTCAATAAATGTCTGAAGAGACAAGAAAATCTTGGAATGCTATTAGAAACTTTATAGAAAATACTCGCCTGAGTACTTTATTCTCAGTACTCTTACCAGTTATTGCTGGTAGTGTTGCTTTTCTCAGATTCTATTTATATTGTATTTATTTTAAACAAACCTATGTTTTTAGAGATTAAGATAAAAATGTTGCCTCTTAGAAAACCAGTGAAACAGTGCTATAAATTAAAATCAACACCTTAGAAAGAAAAATAAGTAAGTTTTAGGGTTTGTTATTCTAAATTAATTTCTAAGGTAAATTGTGTGTTTCAGGCTTTAAATTCTAAAATTCATAATGTCATTTTTTAGGCACCATTAAACATGCTGTGGTTGGCTACTTTGCTGTAACAGATTTTTGTTACATTTGGCTTCATTTCTTCTGTTATGATTCTCTTTCCACTTACTTGTTACTAGAAGTTGTCTTCTGTTTTTGTTTTTGTCTTTCAGTTTTGGAGGGGGGATATGTATTTTGTAAGTCAGAAGAAAATAATGTAAGCTTCCTCGAAAAGCATGATTTTAAAACAAAGTAAATAAATATTTCCCCTTCAAAATGATGTTCCTTAAATTATTAACAAAATAACATCTCAACATCTCTCTCTCTCTCTCTCTCTCTATATATATATATATATATATACACACACACACACACACACACACATATATTACATATGTATATATGGAATGTAATGAGTCTTTTGAAGAATAATTTTATGTGTTGTTAAAGAGACTACGGGTACTCAATTTTTCTATAATTATTCGTTTATTAGCAAATAACCATAGACGTGACTATTTTAATAGTTCATTGGAAGAAAGTCTGTGGTATCTTTCATAAAGCCCAGGATCACCCTAATTTTTAAATATGATTTGTGTTGGAGTGATCACTGTATGGTTAATACATTTAAAGACAGATGGGATAATTCGTTTTCCACTGAGTGATCTACATAGTGAGTGTCTATCACTGATGATGGGCAAAGATAGGAATATTTCACCTATGGGTGATCCCAATTAATAAAACGCTTTGTAGCAATTCTTATGGGTAGGAACATTGTTTTTCTGACTCCAGTTTAGCATCTTGGCCTTTTTCCTCAAGTGTGAGCTTATGGAGGAATGTTTTCTTTAAGGAAGAATATGGCTTAGGTTGTTGTCCTGGTATTTCTTTCCTTCTTTCCATCAACTGATTCCTTAGCCTGGCAGCTTTTAGCAAGCTTCCTGGTTTGAGGTTGGCCATCCTACTCCATAGTCTGGAGTCTAGAAAATATATATATGTTGCTTTACCTGGATGTTTTATTCAAAATCAAGCATTTATGTTTTCAGTGTAAATTCTCCCCCTTCCACTTCTGTAAAATAATAAGTCAAACAATAAACCTCATGAAGGAGAAGTGATAATAAAGATAAAGCTATCTATATTTAAGGACTCTTACAAGACTATGAATGTCTTTGACTACTACCAAAGTTATTAGTTAAAAGAAAATATAAATTTACCTGAGAAAACCATAGTTCAAAAAGAGATGTGTACCACAATGTTCATTGCAGCACTGTTTACAATAGCGAGGACATGGAAGCAACCTAAATGTCCACTAACAGATGAATGGATAAAGAAAATGTGGCACATACATACAATGGAATATTACTCAGCCATAAAAAGAAACAAAACTGAGTTATTTGTAGTGAGGTGCATGGACCTAGAGTCTGTCATACAGAGTGAAGTAAGTCAGAAAGAGAAAAACAAATACCATATGCTAACACATATATATGGAAACTAAAAAAAAACAAAAACAAAAACAAAAAAGGTACTGATGAACCTAGTTGCAGGGCAGGAATACAGAGGTAGACATGGAGAATGGACTTGATGACGTGGGGTGGGAGGGGGAAGCTGGAGCGAAGTGAGAGTAGCACTGACATATATATACTACCGAATGTAAAATAGTTGGCTGGTGGGAAGCAGCAGCATAGGACAGGGAGATCAGCTCCGTGCTTTGCGATGACCTAGAGTGGTGGGATAGGGAGGGTGGGAGGGAGGCTCAAAAGGGAGGGGATACGGGGAGTATGCATATGGCTGATTCACTTTGTTGTGCAACAGAAACTAACAGGGTATTGTGAAGCAACTATACTCCAATAGAGATCTATTTTAAAAAAAAATGATGCTTTATCTCAACCATTTCCACTACTAGAAACACACACTACTAAAACTTTATGACCTGCTGAATATAAATTAAGGTAATCTTTTAAAACAAGAAACTGTATCAACTTACTGTAAACCCAAAGACTTGCATACTTATTTCAGTTTTTTAATCCTCTCAACACACACACATACACACACATGGGTACCACAACATTTCTTCTCAGTAGCTTGACTGTAACCTTGAGAAAATGTTTTAGAGAAGGCCTTCAGGATGGTGCAAGAAAAGGAAAAAACAAACCTAGTTCTTGTTTTTAATCAATAGCAACACTCTACCTTACGCTTAAGTTTCTTATGCTCTGAAGTACAGCTCTAGCTGTTCATTCAATGGGACTGAAGTGAGGGTCTTAGCAAAGTTCTTCACATAAAGATGTTTTCAAGGGAAATAATACTTTGAGGAGTAATTTGATTCATAAAATAGACTACCAAAAAAAAAAAAAAAGAAGTAGTTTCTTTTTTCTAAGAGTTAATGTTTAGATCCCTTGTTAAAGAGATGCTTGTTGTATAAATTTGCTTCCTGCCCAGTTCAATTTCATAGGGGGAAAAGAAAAAGAAAGAAAAACGTGCTTATAGAGTTTGATGCAGAAAACATTACCAGGATAATTATAACAAATGTCATGCCCAGAGTTTGTAGTCCATTGAAATACCATTTGTGTCTTTGTTTTGCCATGAAAATACAGTGAATCACCAAAATCCAATGTATTCTAGTGACTGGAGTTCATTTCAATTTTACTTATTTATTGACAGTAGGCATTCGCACGGAGTGTTAGGTGTTGCAAACAGCACAAACATAGGCAACATCTTTCTTTAAGGATCTTACCAAGTAGCACAAGAAAAGAGATGTGGGTATGTGGAAAGGTAAATGACAATAGTATATTTAATAAGTCAGTAGAATTTGAGTTGATCCTTGATGATCGTGAGGAGGTGGGAGGATTTCTTTAAAATACGGAACAAAAAGATAAGATCAACTGATGGGTAGATAGAGGATGTATGTGTTTGAAATTGTTCATAACAAAATGATGAAAAATGTTTAGAGTTTACAGGGAGAGAGTAGGAAACTACTGATGGGCATGTAATTTCCATGCAGATGTAATGAAAGATAAAGCATGAAGAGTAAGTTCTTCATTAGTTCTCTCCCTGAATGATTAGGGGACTGAAGGCGCTTGATGTTAGAGAGTAAATTATAATTGTGCATCCATCAGAAAATAACAGAATTTCCAACTCAGATTGGTTTAAATATAAGCTATGTTATGTACAGGACAGGAAGACCAAAGGTAGGACCAACTTCAGGGTTGATAAATTCGGTTTCTCAAAATTTCGCTCAGAGGCTCAAGTTCTTGCTCTGCTGTCTATGGCAGAGGCTGAGTCCCTCCTCTCCACTCACAGGATGGCTGCCTGCAGTCTTGTCCCTGTTCTTTGTGAAAAATGACCACCTTCACTTCCCCAGTTACCCTGCGTAAACTACTCCATATATCTCTTTGTCCTGAATTGACTGGCCTGCTCAGTTCTGAGTGCAGCTCTGACAGGAGGGGTGAGTGGGTGGAGGCCCAGGATTGGCTTAGATTTGTCACAAGAGGTGGAGTAGCTCCGAGGGCACAACACAGGGTCCACTGCAGGGTCGTGAAGAGACAAAGAGATGCTCTGGGAGAGTAAAGGGTGGAGAAGGCATTTCTTGTCAAAACCATAGTGCTGTGACCACCTGGTACTTTTAGGAAAATTTTGTGGGCAGAATATGTGTTTATAAAAGAGAGCTATCTTTATGAAATGATTTTTCCCATGATTGTAAAAACGATACATGTTCAATATAAAAACTAAAAAAGGTGGGACTTCCCTGGTGGTGCAGTGGTTAAGAATCTGCCTGCCAATGCAAGGGACATGGGTTCGAGCCCTGGTCTGGGAAGATCCCACATGCTGTGGAGCAGCTAAGCCCATGAGCCACAACTACTGAGCCTGCGCTCTAGAGCCAGTGAGCCACAACTACTGAGCCCACATGCTGCAACTACTGAAGCCCACGTGCCTACAGCCTGTGCTCTGCAACGAGAAACCACCACAATGAGAAGCCCGCACACCACAACAAAGAGTAACCCCCGCTCGCCACAACTAGAGAAAGCCCGCGTGCAGCAACAAAGACCCAATGCAGCCATAAATAAATAAATAAATTTATTTTTTAAGAAACTATAAAAAGGCTACAGAATATAACAATCATTTATAATCTTACCACTTGGAAATAATCAAGGTTGCTATTTGGACATTTCCTTCAAACATTTATTCTGTGTGTGTGTGTGTGTGTGTGTGTATGTATACACATATATGTTATACACTTGTTATGGTACTAACTGTATAATTTTGTGTGCCATTTGCTTTTCTTTCTTTTCTTTTTTTTTTTTTTTTTGCGGTACGCGGGCCTCTCACTGTTGCGGTCTCCCATTGCGGAGCACAGGCTCTGGACGCGCAGGCTCAGCGGCCATGGCTCACGGGCCCAGCCGCTCCGCGGCACATGGGATCTTCCCGGACCGGGGCACGAACCCGTGTCCCCTGCATTGGCAGGCGGACTCTCAACCACTGCGCCACCAGGGAAGCCCCATTTGCCTTTCTTAACATTATTTCATTAACATTTCCCAACGTCATTGAGATTTCTTCATAAATTTTGTTTTAACAGCTGCTTAAGATTCTACTACATGAAAGTGCAAATTTATGTAAATATTCCTATACTGTAAAGTGTTTAAATTACATCAATTTCTGCTTTGTTCTAACACTGTGACAAATGTCTTTATAGTAAATTGTCATCTGAATCTCTGATTATTTCTTTGGAAAAGATTTTTCGTTACTATCATTAAGTCAAATTATATGAATACTTTTATTCTCAGTACATATTGTCATATTAAACTTGCCCCAGTTTACACCTCTACTCCTGTGGTTATTCCACGGGTTCTAAGTATTGCTGAAATTATTCTAATTATTACTGATATTTAGCAACTAAGTTTGACCGTAGTAACATGTGATTTCAGCTCCAAGAGACAGAGCTGCAAACATGTTTTCCATCACTGAGGATCCTTCATCACCGTCTTGCTTCATTCCTTCCTCCTTCTTTAGCGTTTTTACATTTAAAAAGTATAGGTAGGATATTTACTTGTTATGTTTATTACTCTCTAAACTACTCCTTTTTATTTCTTGGTCTAATAGCTACACAGACTTTAAGATTCAAGCACATGAACCTTCATACATAGACTCCACAGAGGATAAACAATGAATGAATTAATGAAAGAACGAATGAATGAATGAAATAAAATGGAATGAAAATGCAGTATCGGGTAGCTCAGGATAAAATTTGTTGTGGCCTTATAAAGTCCATAAAATTTGCAAATTACTTCATAAAAGTGCTTTATAGGTTTTGGCATTTTAACGACGTTTACAGTGTTTTAGAAGAGACAAAGATTCTAGTCTTGTGACAGCTTGCCAGAACAGGGAGGAACTGTGCACCCAATTATGCTATTAAGTTATTAAAGGTAGTAAGAAATTTACACAAAACAGACCTTGGATTGTTTAAACTCTGTACTGTTGAAAAGATTAACAAAGGACAAATCACATCCTTTAACTCCTTTTTCATTTTAAATTCACCTTTATTTCCCACTTGTCCACATTATTGTCTGTTAAGTAAACAAGAATTATGAATTTTCTTTACCAGTTAATAGCATAAGCTTAATGTCCACAGGTAAAAGGTCTTATGATTAAAGTTCACAACACTGGGGGGAAAATAATCAGTATATCCAAGTGCATGGGAGTTGGGGAAAAAGTTGTTTCATTTCTGGGACCATCATTTTTGTCCTAGGATCTAATATGGTAGGAGATAATATATGTGAAAGCTTCTTGAAAGTATTAAAGCACTATATAAATGTAAAGGATTAGTATTAGTAGTATGGTAAATCATTTTTCTGAAGGTTGGTATACACCATTTATATTTTTTTAAGTAGATGAATAGAAGAAAAATATGTTTTACTCCAAGAATGGCTGATTTCTTCCCTTAGAGTGGCTGAAACACTTTTCCTGGTTTGATTTGATTAATCCCTACGTCATCCTGGTGAGGGAGATCGGAGGCTCACATTGCATTTTTATGGGTCTTGCCTACATTAAACTTCAGATATATAGATGTCATTTCTCACAAGTGTGGCTGACTAGTCTTTCTCTTAATTATTCCTTTTATCACTGAATTTCAGATAGACACACAAGAGAGACCCTAGCAGGGAGCCCACTGCAGAAGCAGTTCTTGTTACTGCATTTGGAAGTGCTGATGGGGCCTCTGAAGACTTTCCTGAGGACTTGAGGGGGTTGGGGGCAGGGGAGTTCTCAGAAAACTCAGTGAGGGGGAAGGGCACCGGAAAACTGGCTACCCCAATTTTTCCTCTCCAACTTTCACTGAGTGTTTCTATGCTTTGGTTTTATATAAGAAAACTAATTATGGAGTATTCCAGCACTCTCCATAAAAGGTGAACTTGGGGAGTTTATCAGGTCCTAGGGAATTGTAAGAAAAGGATCAGTCCAAGAGTTGGAGCAGAAAAGAGTCAGGGGACTTGGAGTCTGCCAGCTGGTAAAAGATTAAAGTGGCTGAAAAGTCCTGGAAAATAATAGAAGCTATCTTGCAGTTCTGTCTTGTGTTTAGAGTTTCCGCTCCTTGTGATGTCTGCAGATCTTTACTTGGCTTTCCAAGGGACCGTTTCTTCTAAGCATCCAAGGGGCATCACTAGTTTTCCTCCCAGTATCCACACAGAGTGGGGGACCAGAGGGTAGGTAGTGTTATTTCAATATCAGGCACGTACAGAAACTCAGACGTAGAAACGTTGCTCAGGAAGACAGAAGTGATAGTAGTACGATACAAGCTGATATTTCATTGGTCTGTAAAATTTTTTAATTAGTCAAATGATATTTGAGAGCTATATTAAAAAAATCTACCTTAAAAAGAAGTCAGTGTTTTCCAGGCTATACATGTATTCCCTTAAATGTTTCAGTCATTATTAGGATCCGTTGGGACCAGCTGTGGTCTTTTGAGTCACCGGTTGGTAACTCCTCTGCACTCCCTTCCCTTTCTGGCTGAGTCAGGCCTGGTTGTCCCCAGGGATCTGCTCCCCTTGCAGCCTTCTCAACTGGGTCTATTTTTTCCTCCCACATACCATGTACCACAGGCCGTGGAGGAAAGGAAGGTGACCTCCTTGCTCCTAAAAAACACTTTTAGACCATACTTCCTCCCCTTCTGAAACAAAAAGTCAGCTCTTTTGAAACAGACATTCATATGTCCTCACATTCTACCATCTAAAGTTAAT
Organism: Phocoena phocoena; assembly: GCF_963924675.1. NCBI lineage: Eukaryota > Metazoa > Chordata > Mammalia > Artiodactyla > Phocoenidae > Phocoena > Phocoena phocoena. The sequence goes on along the minus strand of NC_089233.1, from coordinate 46,412,204 downwards.
TATTTTCCTCCTGATTACTCAGTCTCAGCTCTAAGAAATTTTGGCAGTTTTTCTGGTTTGTTTTGTTTTGCTTCGCTTTTTTCCTTTTCTCCACAACTACTATCTTAATTCTTGGTGGCTTCAATAAGAATTGAAGGTTCTTGGCTGGCCCCTCCTCACCTGAGCCTCTGAGTTCCTTGACCCTCTCTCCTTCAGTTATCTTCTGCCCCACCCATCCTCAGCTGCTCACTGCGAGCTCACACTCCCCTCGATGTTACCATTGCTATGACCACACCGGCTCCGTAATACCCATTTCAAGCCCCTCATCTCTGACTACCGCTCCTTGTCTTTGCAATTCATTTCTTGAATCCAACAAGCTGTTAACCCCACATGGATCTCTACACTTGAGCCCACCACTTCTCATCATTCATCCTCCTCTTCATGTTCTCACTTCTCCAGCATGGAGCTCACAGGCCATCTTGATGGTCTCTCCAGAGTACACACCCTCAACTCCCCTGACTCCCTCTATCAAAATCACCTAGGAAAAAACCCACTACTGATTAAGTCCTACCTCCTGCCTACTCTCCATCTGTTCCCAGGCAGCTGAACATGACTGGGGAAAAGCACACAACCACTCTCTCTGGTCTCAAGTGGGCCCTCAGCCTGCTGGAGAGTCTCTCCACATTTCTCCAGTTAAGTCACTCCCCCGTCACCAAGACAACCACTTTACACCTTCTTCAAACATTAAACTCAACCCCAATTGACTTATTCTCAGCTGTTCCCTGAGAAAATAGAAGCCATCACAAGAGAACTTCATCTTCAGACTGCTAAACCTACCCGCATCTTTACCCATACCCTCTCCCTGGATCCCCGGCCCTCTCTCACTGAGTTAGTTTGCTTCTCCCTCACCCATTTTGTCTTTTCTCCCGACTCTAGTATCTCCCATCTTTAAAACAAAACAAAACAAACAGCAGAAGATCCTTTGAGCCCATGGCCCCCTTCAACTACTGCCCCAAGCCTTTAGAGCAAAATTTCTCAGAAGACCTATCTCTATTATCTCTATACTTCCTCACAACCATTTTTTCTCAAACTCACTAGTTCACTGCAAAACACACTTGTTAAGGTCACTGGTGAGTTCCGTCTTCCGAAATCTAATGGTCAGTTCCCTGACCTTCTCTTAGTACACATTGCAGCAGCATTTGACATACTGGTCACTTCCCTTGTTGAAACGACCTGTTCCTTGTCCTTGGGCATCTTTCACTGTTGCTTTTTTCTTACCTCGCTTACCAGTTATTCTTATCCTGTTTTGCTGGTTTCTCTTCAACATTAGAGTTCTCTAGGATTAGGTTCTAGGCCCTTTTTCTTCTCTGTCTCTAATTACTCCCCAAGTGATGTTAACCAGGCCCATAGCTCTAAATATGGTTTATGTTCTCAAGAATTCAGCCCCTACCTCTGTCCCATGTTCCATACTCATGCATACAACTATTTATTTAGTATTTCTGCTTGTAAATCTAATAGGCATTATAAACATAACATGTTCAATAAAAGCTATGAATTTGACCCAAAACTCACCATTTCCCACATTCTCATCTCAAAAATTGGCACTCCCATGAACCTGATTGCTCAGGGGAAAAAGCAAACAACCAAAAAAAACCACCTTGGGTTTATTCTTGAGCCCTGTTTTCTCTTTCTCTCTCTCTCTCTCTCTCTCTCTCTCTCTCTCTCTCTCTCTCTCTCTCTCTCTCTCTCCCTTCCTCCCTCCATCTCTTCTATCTCTTTTTCTCTACATCTACTCCATCAGCAAATCTTGCTGACTTTACCTTCAAATATATCCCTTTTTAACTGTTTATTGTCTATCTTTTCCACTAGTATGTAAGCTCCCTGAGAGAAAGGATTTTGTATTATTTGCTGCTGTTTCTCCAAAAACACTTAGAACAGAAATTTACAAATTATGACCCACTGGCCAAATCCAGCTCTTTACTAAATACTTTTTACATTTTTAAATGGTGAGAAACACCTTTCTTAGTAAAATTTTGTGACACATGGAAAATATATGAAATTTGAAGGTCAGTGTCCATAAAGTTTTATTGGAACACAACCATGCTCATTCATTTACATTTAGTCTATAGCTATTTTCTCATTACAGCATCTGAGTTGAGTAGCTGTGGCAAAGAGTCTTATGGCCCACAAAACTGAAAATATTTACTATCTGGTCATTAACAGGAAACATTTGCTGACCTCTGCCCTAGGCTAACGTTCTTTCACTGCAGCCAAGGCCTGAATTTATTTTTCCTATTAGTTCTAATAAAAATCTCAGAACTGAATTTTATTTCCCTGAATCACATGACTATTCCCAGACCAGCCCCTGAACAATGGATTGGACCGCAATTAATTGGATGGTCTTGGGTCACATGCCCATTTCTGAAGCTGGGGAATGAGGAAGGCTTAACTCCTGAATCATATGAACTGAATATGGAAGGGATGCTATAACCACAAAAAAGGTGAAGTTGACTTCTACATGGATCCTCTTTTTTAAAGATGGCATATCTCTGACCCTGTGGTTTAGTCTTCCTGTGAATTACAGCTTTCTGTTGAGAAGTCACACTCAGTTTACTGGAATGTAATTCCTGATACCTCAGACCATCTGGGTCTTGGATAGGATCGGTGCTTTTTAAAGATCCATGGACTTCAAACATACATGATTATTGTCTTTTGAAGCCAGTTGTGCTGGAGTGGGACATAGTCCATAAAGTATAGAAAGAAATGTCCTATCTGGGGCAGTGTCCTCTGAGCAGTTCCACAGTTGCTGTGGAGCCACCTTACAGATGTCATGGGCAAAAGCCAGGCTGCTGGTACCACTTGCACACCCAGCCTCCTTGGCAATGACAGAGTAAGGTCTTTTGGGTCCAGCTCCCTCACCTCATTGTGGGGATTAAGGACCACCCAGCCAGAGCGGGAGGTTATCCCCTGCCAGACCTTCCTAATTTACCAGGCAAAACATGGCCTTTCAAGATACCAAAATTTATGGAGAAACAGAGAGAACTGATTTATGACCAAACTGTGCCTGTATCTTCCTTCAACAAAGGGATGCCATTGATTATCACTTAAAAGAAAAAAAAAAACAAAAAACTTTCATATGGTCAGATTTATGTTTGAGGAAGCTCACCGATGGCAGTTTGTAGGCTCTGTTGTAGTGAGGGGAAACACCAGGAATGACAGGAAGGAGTGTACATACTAGTAATGCTTCTAACTCAAGTAACTTCTTAGTTTCCCATCCTTGAAGTCCTGGAGAAATCCTTGAGTCAGTGAAAGGTTTTTACATCATAATGTCAAACTGTAGGTGTTTTTCAGAGCCGAGCTGAAGATAGAGCTGATTTTGGAAATCATGGCAACGTATCTGCAGCACAGAAGTGGTTATTTCCTTATTGATTAATTTGAGAACTGGACTTCAACAGTCACATGATTCACTCTTTACACATGAGCAAAGACATTCTGAGCTGCTCTTTGCTAGCATTTTCTCCTTTGAACAACAGTACTTTATTCACAATTCTGACACTCTTTTTCTGTTCATATCCTCTCACTGAGAACTCTCCTTGATAGAGCCCATTTTTCCATAAGAGAAATGATATTTTTCGTGTGACTAATAAAAGCTGACTGCCAAAGGGTGAAAAATAAGCTTTTGTAGTTAGAAAACTGTTAACCAGAGATGCAAAATCATGTTATTCCTGACGTCCCTTCCAATTGTGGCATAATCTGGAAGCTTTGTTCACCCTGAGAGCTCACATTATTTGCATTTTCTGGAGTGAAGTCTAGTTCACATAGAGCCCCCAGTGGCCTGTGAATATGTTCTCATTTAAAAAACAAAATGCCATCAATTAAAAACTATCTCTTGGGGCTTCCCTGGTGGCACAGTGGTTGAGAGTCCGCCTGCCGATGCAGGGGACACGGGTTCGTGCCCCGGTCCGGGAAGATCCCACATGCCGCGGAGTGGCTAGGCCCGTGAGCCATGGCCACTGAGCCTGCACTTCCGGAGCCTGTGCTCCGCAACAGGAGAGGCCACAGCAGTGAGAGGACCGCGTACAGCAAAAAAAACAAAAAAAGAAAACAACAAAAAAACACTCTCTTTTTTCAAAATGGCCTTCAGTTCAACCCACACACTTTCTTGTGAGTTTCTGACCAAGGTCACAAACAGTGGTCATATAGAGGAATGCCCCTTAAGAGAACAGTAACTGTGCTCTGGCAAACACTGACGAGTTTAAGGACTAGATCTTTGGGCATTTGTTCAAAAAGATTTGGTTTACAATAGACTTCATTCTCGTTGCACTCTTCCATGATGCCTAGTGTTATAAAAAAAAAAGTGTTCTCTCTCTCTCTCCCCCTACACACACACACACACACACACAGAATTTTATGGAAGAAAGGAAGATTAACACTTTTGGGGAACTGGGTATCTTTACCCCCAGTTAAGGAAGAAAAATAAGAAATGGTAGCTACCTTCAGCAATGTGGAGATGTGTTACACAAAAAAAGGACAGCAGGCAAATAGACTTGCTCAGAGGTAGATGAATTGGAACCAGGGCACAAAAATTACAACGAAACTGGCCGATTTTGGCTCAGTTCCACAACTAACCTTCTCAAGCACACCTAGTCAACAGTGAAGTGAACTGCTTTCAGGAGTTAGTAAAATTCTTGTCTTTTCAAGGCCTTACAAGCAGAGATACTCTTGGCCATCTGCTAGAGATGCTGTTGCGGAGATTCTTGGACTGTGTACCAGGCCAAAATGTTGTTAAATGAGAAACGGGGTGGGGTGGGTTGAAGGGCTCCCTTGCTCCCTTTGAGCACATTCTCCACGTGGAAGCTTTGTCTACATTGTTTTTAACAACATGCTGATATGATTGTTAAAACTCTAATAAAAATGAGTAGAGGAAGCAGATGGAAAGCAAGACTCTGAAACATACAGAGAAAGCAATGAAAGAGTGGCTCCAATTTTTGTGGTCAAGTTGTCATAAACCAATGGTTCAAGGCTCTCACCTCTCCCACTAGGTTCCTCTGATACTGGACTCATCTTTGCCTCTGCTAGAAGGCTCTTTTAGAAATCCAAGATCTCTTTCAACTCCAAAACCCCCAGATATAAGTCAGAGTTAATTCAGGGAAGCAAAACCACCATGAGTATTATGGAATAAGGAACTGATGATGAGACTAAGGTCTTACAAAATTGTGGGAAAGTCTGGGAAATAAAGTCTGAAAGAGAAAGTTGGGGATCCAAGAAAAGTCACTAAGCAGCCCTCCTGAAGCAGTGGTATAGGTGGAGGCATTAGGGTTTTCAAGGGAACTAGAGGGAGCTGCCAGAGTGGGACTGCAAAGGGGAGCTCGTATTTATGGGGGGCTATTAAGAGAGTGAGTATCAGGTGGAATCTGCTGACACTTCTGTGTTTGTCTTTTAGCCCCCTCACTCTGATGACTTTCTGAGAGAAATGGCAGCCTCTTTACATCCACCTGCCAAGCCTCGCGGGTCTCTGGGTTGGCCAGCTCTCACCCAGTATCATACAAAGAACGGGATTCTGTGAAATGTAGGTCCAGTTTAGCCAAGCTGACACATACCCTACTTTCTTCTTTAACTAAAAGCAACCACTCTATATTTTCTCCTTTAACTCAGGGCTACTCAACAGTGCCACTAATTTTCAGCAAATTTAATTCAGCCTAAAAGTAAATCATGCTTTTCCCTTAGAAGGTTACCTGTTTTCCAGAACTGCCTCTGGCAAGTCTGCATTTTAGCAACTAGCAGTTTGTACTCTTGTCTTCTTTCTTTTCCTTTGTCTTTTAATAGGAATTATAATCAGTTTTTTATTCCTCTATGTCAGTAAGGAAGTATTCTTCACTGAATTTTCTTAGAAAATTTTAAACTGGCATAGAAAACGTAGATATTTGGTATTAGAGCAACATCGGGTGGCAAAATAAAATGCCATCTTTAATAAGGGCACCTGTGTTAGGCAATGGTTTTTCTGGTGTTTCTGTTAAAGGAAGTCATACGTCATGAGTAGCTAAAGGAAAAGCACCACTGTATATTTATAGGAGTCAGAGAAGCAGAAACTACTAAATGTATTCCATATTTGTCCTTTGATTGTTCAAGCATAGACCACAGATTTATGGAATCACACATGTTCTTTCTTCTGAATTTCTCCATCTGAGTCCCAGTCTGAAATGGAATTGTAAATGCAAAGGCAATTAAGTTCAAATCAGTGAATTATGGCTTTGCTTGTCATTCCACAAGTGCTTTGATTGGGTTTGACCTTACACGTCTTTTTAAAGGGATGGAGTTTGCCCATTTCCTTCTCTTTTACAAATCCCGCTAGCAACCGGAGTATTTGAATATACATTAAAAAATCTTAGAAATTTCTATTCATTTTAAATATAGATTATAATGAGAATGTTTTGAGTATGAGAATGAGAAATTAAAATGGTTTAATTATTTCTAGTGTTTGAGAGAAATAATTTATTTCTCCATTAGGAGAAAGAATTCATGAGGTACTTTTAAATAGATGTTAAGATTGAGGAGGCAGGCTGAAATATTCCAAAATAGCTCATACATCCACGAAGACATGGGAGATTGTTCTACTATTTCAAGTCGTTTGTCTCTCCCTTCCTTGTGAAAGGATTATACCTCCCCACCCATTGCCGTATGACTTGCTATGCTACCATAGAAATACTCTACAAACAGCCTTAGCCACATGACTTGCTTTGGCCAATGGAATATGAATGACCATAATAAATATTGCAACCAGGTAGAAGGTTTATGAAGCATCACAAGCTTTTCATTTGCCGCTCACTCTTCCTCTTAGCCATGACGTCATCATGCCCATTCTGATGGCTTCTCTTTAGGCTTGGGTTCTAGAAAATACATAGAGCAGAACCGCAGCTGACTCACAACATATAACTAGTGTGAGCCATATTTCTTTGGTTTTGGTTTTGTTTTTTTGCAAGCCACTGAAATTTGGAACCTGTTTGTTACCACAGGAAAAGCTAAGTACTCTGGAAGATGGAAAGAAACTATACCAAACTGCTAACAATGGCTATTTCTGCAGTATTGAAATTATAGGTTACAATGCCCTTTTTTCCCCTTTTTTTTGTGTTTTCCATGTTATCTGTATCATATATCATTTTATAATCAGAAAAAAAGGAAGTTTTGATTTTTTCTTTTAAACGTTCTTTTGGTTCTTCTTTAACATCAGACATTTGAATTAAATTTGAAACAAAATTAAATTTTGGCCAAGGATGTTTGCCACATTCAGGGCAAACTTGGAATGCTGTATTTAAAAAATTGTCATCCTTCAAACTCCTCTGCATATGCAATGCAATCCCTATCAATATCTTGCTGACTTTGCAGAAGTTGACAAACCGATCCTGAAATTTAGATGGAAATTCAAATGACTCAGAATAGTCTTAAAATAATCTTAAAATTAAAAAAGGAACAAAGTTGAAGGACTCACACTTCCTGATCTCAAACTTACAGTAATCAAGACTGTGTGGTATTAGCATAATGATAGAAATATAAATCAGTGGAATAGAATTGAGTCTGGAAATAAACCCTCACATTTATGGTCACTTGTCTTTCAACAAGAGTGCCAAAACAATTCAAAGAAGAAAGAACAACCTTTTCATTAAATGGTTCTAGGACAACTGGATAGCCACAGCAAAAGGATGGAGGTGGACACCTATCTCACACTAAAATGGATAAAAAATTTAAATATGAGAAAAGCCATAAAACCAGACTAGAAGAAAATAAAGGAGTAAATTGACTTTGGTTTAAGGCAATGTTTTCTTGGGTACGACAAAAAAAGCACAATCAACAAAATTAAAAAAAAAAAAGATAAATTGAATTTCATCAAAATTAAAAACTTTTCTATGCCAAAGGACATGAAACCACATTTAGGGTATTTCCTTACTTTTCTTACCTTTTTTTTTTGGTAGCAGATTTTAGTAATGCTGGAAATAGGACCTTGCATTTAGTTCATCTTCTATTTATTTGTTCAACAAATATTTCTAGAGTGCTCACTATGTACCAGGCACTTTGGGAGATGCTGAGACTACAATAGTGGGCCCAACAGACTTGGCTCTGACTTAAGGGAACTTATATTTGGGGAGGCAGACATTCATCAAGAATCCATAGAAAGTGAACAAACAAGTTGTGAGTGTCCTAAAGGGGACAAGGAGGACAGGATGCAAGTATATAAAATGGAGAACTGATATGTCTTTAGGAAATTAGATATCCATTAAAGGGACTATCACAGTAGTGATGTATTACTTAGTGGGTTTATACATCTTTTCCTTTAATAAAACTGAGATAAATGCATGAATCAATGACCTTTAACATATCTTTCCCCTGGCAACTTCTTATGTATCCTGTGGATTACAGGCACCCGAATTATGGCCTGTTCATTTGCTGTTGGGAATGTAATATTCTTATTAATTGGTTCTTCTGGTCTACATGGATCACTGATTTTCAGTGAATTAGAGTATTGCAAAATTCACACAACTAATATGATTCAAAACAAATTCCTATGTACTGAGTTTGAAATATATTCAAAGCATTGTACTGGATCTTGCAGAATTCAGAGATGAATCACAAACTGAAACAGAAACTCAGGGAAGGGGAGGAGGGGGAAGCAAAGGGGGCCAGTCCCAGCAATACCTGGCCTAACAAGTCCCCCAGGTGATTCTGATGCTAAAGTGTGAGAACCACTGGTTTAGGAGATTAAGAATAAGGAAATTATTGAAGCTAATTTACTGTTAGGCAGATTATGGTAAATTGCCTAAAACACAGCTACAAAGTACTGTCTATAATGGCTAATTTGCTAATTATAACTAGTTTAATTTTGTTTGGGACAAAATCCCTACCCATCTCTCTTTATAAATTCTCCAAAAGTTGGGAAGAAGGAGGACTATCAGAATCCCCTGAAGGACTTTGTCAAATCACCTGAGTCTCTTTCTGTCCTGGTCCCAAGGCCCTGTTGAGAAACAATTTTAGAGAGAAACAATGGATCAACTTAAATATTCAGAATGTTAATTTGATTATATTATGTTTCGATATCAACTAAACCAGTTATACTGATTTTGATTCAGACTTCTGCCTACATTTTAGCTTGTTCATTAAAATTTGAATGCTCCCATGGGTGTTTCATTTACAACAAACAAATGTAATATCTTGTAGAGCATAGAGGTAAAATCAGGATAAAGAGATGAAATCAGTTTTTACTTCTGACTCCCACATAACTTTGGGCAAGTTACTTAACACTTTTGATAAGCCTCAATTTCTTCATCCATAATATTTAATATTCTCAGCCTACTTCACAGGCTATTGAGAGGATTAATGGAAATAATTTTGTTGATATATAGCACATATTAGGTTTTTTAAAGCTAGCAACGATGGGACTTCCCTTTCTTTCCTAGAGATATCTTTCTCCTGGATTCCTGACTTATCAGTGGATATCAATAATGTAGAAGATATTTCTAAAGAATTTTAAAATCTTTGGTGGTGTAATTGTAGGAAAAAATCTGTTATCTATCTTTCTATCTGTCATCTGTCTATCAGTGAAATGCAGGCAGGCATTTCTGTATTGAGAATGTATATCTATTCTGTCTCCATTCAACTAACAGAATTAAATTAATATTGACAGGTTTATAGATGTCTCAAATAAGCAAGAAAATATTGACCAAAAAAAAAAAAAAATGGCTCATGAGAGACAGCAGATTGACTTACCAAATATTAAAACTTTTTCCAAAGCTACTCTAATCTAAAGACCATAGTATCAGCATAGCAGTGCCCAAATTAGTGGAATAACAGAGAATTCAGAAATAAACTCAAGTTTACATGGAAATATAGCATGTAATGAAAGACATTTCAGTTAATTCAAACAAGACTATTTTATTTAATAAATAGAGCTGACAAAATCAGCAATTCATTTGAAAGATGACATGTAAATGGATTAAATATCTAAATGTAAAACATAAACATGTAAAACATAAAAGCAAAAATTTGAATATTTGTATAATTCTTGGGGCAGAGGAGGACTTCTTAAGAAAGACAGTCTGTAAATAAAAGGATAAGCCATATTTGACATTTAAAAATTAAAAAGTGTAAAGCAAAATATAGCATAAACAAAACTAAAAGACAAGTAATAAGATGGGAAAAGTATTTGTTACGTATTTGACAAAGAGTTAGTCCTTAGTGCAGAAAAAGTTATTCAAATTTATATTTAAAAAATCAGCAGAAAAATGAGCAAAGGATTTTGTCTAGATAATACACAGAATAATAAATCCAAAATGGCCAAAAAAAAAAAAGAACAGTATGCTCGGCTTTTCTAGTAGTCAGGCAAATGCAAATAAAGATAATAATGAAATTATATTTTATCCATAAATTGGGAACAATAAAAATATTAATTTCATCCCATGATGGGTAGAATGTGGAGGTAGAGAAAGGAACATTCTCATGCATTTTTTTAAGGGAATATGAATTGTTTCAAAAATGGGCAAAGCAATCAAATAATATTAATAAAATTAAACTGTGCAAGTACCCATTAAGACAGCACTCACATTTTGGAGAATTTATCCCACAAAATCAGGTTGCAATACATAAGAATAAATGTGCAAGGATGCTTCTTTTGGTGTCATCTGTAATGGCATTAATCTGGAAATAATCTAAACATCTTTCAATAATAGAGTGACTGAATTAATTATGGCCCATCCATTCTATGGATTATGATAAAGCTTTTTGAAGCAGTGCTTTAAATTAGTAGATGCTGAATTAGAAGTCTAGCCACTTAAAGGCAGGCTACATTATTGAGAAATGTGAGGATATCAATTCATATTGGAAAAAAAAAAATTAAACCCTGGATATGTGTATATATGTATCTATAAATCCCTGAACAAGGAGGAAAAGTGTGAGAAGATACACATAAGACAGTGAACATAACTTATGTTGGGAGCCTGGCCCTCGAGGAGGATTGATGGGAGATATTTAGTTTTTACATTAAACATCTCTGAATTGTTTCATATGTCATAATAAGCATGTAATAACTTTGTAACTTAAAAATATAATAAAAACAGAAGTCAGATTGTGTACAATCCTGAATTTACACGCAGTAGCACAGGTCTGGAAGAACTCATGCCAAATTGCTAATTTTGGAATCTCTTAGGAGAAGAGAGGTATTAGGGAAGGAAGGAAAGGAGAGCTTTAGCTTTGTCTAGTACATATTTCTGTCTTTATTAATATGTATATTTTTTACACTGAATACTAATTCATGTATCACTCGTGAGTTAAAAATAAATACATAGCTTTAACTGTTTATACCCATGCAATATAGTAGGCTCATTATTTTTTTCTCCAATTGGTAGTCAGCATTGATTGGCACATACATAGACAAGCATGACAGTTCTAATTGGTTGAGGCGGACAATCATGTATTAGCTTAAGATCCAATGCCTTGCGGAGATATGTCATTCTATGAAAGTATTGACTTGTAGTGGTCCCAACTAGGAAATGTAAGATGTAATCCACAGATTCTTGTGAAATTCAGCTATCATCTCTTACTGCTCCTTTAAACCTTAACTCTAATTAAGGATCATTTAGAGTTTTTAGCTAAAAGAATGGGTGAAAAGGTGTCTTTATCTCCACTTAGACAGAGGAAAGGTTTTAAAGTGGAAAAAGCAATTGATGATTGTCTTGCCAAGTATAATTAAGAAAATTTAACAGCACTGATTGTACTAAGTTCTGGAAGTAAAATCTACCAAAGTCTGAGATATGGCTTCTATGTAGGTAATGTCATAAGATTAGCATGTCGAGTCTTTTACCTGATTCTAATTCTTGGAATAAACTATAACTCTCACATATAGAATAATATATGTTATGTCTGTGGCCCAAAGCAAAGAGGTCTCCCTTTGTCTTCCTCCCTCCTACGTTATCTGGGACCTTGGTGTCAACTGTTTCACCCCTACCTACTCTGCCCCTGAGACCTGCCATGTTGAAGGGTCTCCCTTCTCAGTAGCTCACTAACTTCTTTTACTGCACGGTTTACTAATAACAATTTCTCATTTTTTCAAGGGCATTGCTAGGCCTAGAAAAGCTTCAAAAGCTCAGAGAGGGACCCTTAGTGGGTAAATTTCACAGACATTATGAGAGGGAAGAGGTATCTGGGTTGTGAGAAGTTTTTGCCTTCAGGGATTTAGGACTTTTCTTGCAAACATGAGCCACAGATAGTTGAAAATTATGTAGCCATACAAAATAGCAGTGCAAGCCACGTATGATAGAGGCACTCAGGATCAACTATCAGGGGAGTGGTTTAGACAGTGTGTGCTGAGATTTTTAAAGAGAATAAGTCACCAGGATTCAGTCTGTTGAACTGGTGGCGAAAACTAGGAGGTGACATTTATGTATAAATTCTCTAAGATATACATTGACTTGATACAGTAGTATGCTTTATACATATTATATCACTTTAGATAGGCAAATTGCCTACGTGCACAGATACGTATGAAAAGCAGGAATGAATTGTTCAGTGGTGATAGTGATAGATTTGGTGTTAAGAGTGCTAATTATCTTCTGTCTGCTACACACTGGAAACAAACTACCCCTGTATTCACAACACTATTGTTGATATGGTTTATCTTTCTCAAAGGTGATTATCATTTTGTTGAATATTCAAAGGACCAGCCCAATACACTGAAATACCTTTTGCCCAGAGCCCTATTTTTTCCTCTACTTCCTGAACTCCTTGCAAAAAACAAAAGATACACTCAAATCTAACTGCTTATAATTGGCCTATTTATGAGGCATATAAATGTGGCACACACATATTTACTGATAACTATAATTGTAAGAGTTAAATCCCTCTGGAGGAAGAAGAGAGGTAGAATTACATGCATAGATGGGACTAAAGGAGCTATTCAAGGTTTAGTGATGAGTGGGCATGTTCAGGAGAGAAATGGGGCGCTCTTGGAAAGTTAGAATAATAGATCAGTCTCTGAGGGTCTAGAAGAAACGTTGAAGCTGACTATGCATGAGAGTAAGCAGTGGAATAAAGTGAGTTTTGGAGACAGAAGTATCCTTGGAAGCCAGAAATGCGAAGCCTAGGGAAGTAGATCAAGATTGTAGGAGATGCTTTTTATACCTCACCCATACCCCTTTGGGTATGGGGTATGGGTGGCTAAGTTTGACACGCCATCCTGTCCATTTCTTGGCCTAAGAGCTTTCTTTCTCTTGACCAATGGAGTCTGCTTAGAGCTAGCATAGCAGTACAGAAAGAGAATTTGCAAGCATTGACTCTCCCTCCCCGCCTCCTGCCCCCCAAGTACAGCATCCTTTCAAGCAGTGGGGTATAAATGCCCCAACTCCCTCCCTCCTTTGGTGAAATAACAGTAAATCCCAGAGACTTAGCTTAATGCCATCTCTGGGGCCCCAATGTGTTAAGCTTGTAGTATCTACAGTACTAAGGCTTGCTCACACACCTGCATGGCTTGCTTTCCTCTCTTTTTTTAAAAATTTTTATTTTACATTGGAGTATAGTTGATTAACAATGTTATGTTAGTTTCAGGTGCATAGCAAAGTGATTCAGTTATACATATACATGTATCTACTCTTTTTCAAGTTCTTTTCCCATTTAGGTTATTACAGAATATTGAGCAGAGTTCCCTATGCTATACAGTAGTTCCTTGTTGGTTATCTCTTTTAAATATAGCAGTGTGTACGTGTCAATCCCAAACTCCCGATCTATCCCTCCCCCACACCATTCACCCCTGGTAACCCTAAGTTCGTTCCCTAAGTCTGTGAGTCTCTTTCTCTTTTGCCTTCCTTTCCCAGCTGCACTTTACAATTCCCCTCTAGTGTCATCTGGGACCCCCTCTCCCAAAACCTAGCTGCACTTGAATTTTGCCCCAAACATTACTCTGGGGTATCCAAACTAGGATTGGAATTTGTATACAAACTGAACAGCCAAAAACTTGACAAATAAAACCAAACCAAAACAAAGTAAAAATAAATAAAAGATATGATCAGACTAAGGAGAGTTGAGATATCAGTAAATGAGAAGATTATTTTCTCTCCCTTAACTAAATCTCTCTCTCTTAAAAAAAAAAAAAAAAAAGAATTTAGGAAACATTGTTATATACTGATTTTATGGGTTAGTACTTTGTGAAGGAAAGAGAAACATAATGGGCATGTTTAAAAGTAAGCTTTTTAAAACTGTAATGCTTTAAGCCATAACATACTGTTTGCTGTAATAATGGGAACCCGCGTCACTAAGTGATGCATTGCCTGTTGCATTATAGTAGGTGCTTTCCTACTCCAGTAGTTCTTTTTGGAATTAGGTGGTCTTTTCCAAAGAATGCTTGTGTTATGTGTTGAAATAATGAAAAAGCTGCTGAAACACAATATGCGTTTTTTAATCTAGTAATAAAGAAAGTAATATGGCTGAATAATGCCTGGCTAGATTAGCTTTGACACTGTATTTGCTTTGTGTCCAACTTTATCTGGCAGTGCATTATTCACTAGTACTATACACAGTCCTTTATTAAGTCTTAATCAAATGCATTTTATCATAAGTGTCAATTCAATGCTTTCCTGTTGTATTTATATATTCTTAAATACTGAATTCTTTGTAACAAATGATAAATGCTCAGGCTGGAAAAGCATATCATGTTTCTGCAGCTTGGGAATGAGGTCACTGTGTAGGCACAGGCTGGTTTTACATCTACATTAAAGTCATCTGCAAACAGAGGATTATATTGCCCTTTCTTTTCTGCTCTTAATAATCCAAAATGTGACAATGTTTATTTAATTTTTTCTTCATCAATGTGAAGCAGTCGTGCTTTGGTCATCCTTTGAGGGCATTTTAATAGATTTGTAGGGCACCTAAATAGACTAAAACTCTTGACATAGATTTTTATTTAATAGATTTTTGGACTAAATTTTCAAATGTGACTATGAGCTCAAATGAAGTAGGTTCAACATAAAGATCTATGTACAAACTGACAAGGGATTGAAAACAGCTACACACATTTTCAAGTATAATTAATTAATAATGAGCTGTGTATTTTGTAAATACGACTGGATCTTAGAAAGCTTCTTAGGTTTCCTTGATTTTCTAGGAAAGAAAATGCTTACAAAATATACTATTAAACTGTGTTAAGATCTTAAGCTTACTATTCTGGTAATATTGGGCAAATTTAAGTTTTTAAGTATTGCCAAAATCCAACTTCACGTTGCTTGATAGTCTGGTTCTTTTATCAAAACAGCACCTGTGGATTTATAGGACTTCTTGTATTTGGAGAGAAAAATACCACTATTATAATCCTAAAATATCAGTTTGGAGAAATCTATTTATCCTACCAATATATATATATATCTTTAAAACTAAAGAAGTTCATAATTTTGGATTAAAAAAATACCACATTAAAAGAGGTACAAGGCTTTACATGAACATTACATGAATTTGGACTGCTGTCTCTCCGAGTAAGTGATAGGGGAGATGGGGGGAGATGGAATGTTAATGGCATTAGTCCCTACATGCTAACATGGCATTAGCCCCCGAGTAAATATCACTAGTTGCATAGTTTTATCTACAGAAGTAATACTTAGACAACTAAATATTATAATTAGTGCTTACATGTAAAATACTAAGAATAAATTAGAGGCTTCTTTTACATAATTCACTCCACATTGGCACATAAATGACGCTCAAATAATTATGTGTAAGAACAGAACCAAAACAAAAATTCCAAAAATCTCCCAAAATAACCCCCCCTAAAAAATTATTGATTTTGTTTATTTGTAATTTTATTTTAGAAAGCAATGGTTTGTGAACACCATTTATGAAATGGTATACCTGGAAATATTAAAATTTAGAAGGTTCAGGAATCCTAGAGGCTTCGATGCAGAGTGGATTCAGAGGCTCTGTGTTTAACAATATCTCCAGGAAACCATTAACGATTGGTGGCTATGGGTTTTTTCATTCTCCTCTTAAGAAAACTTCCACATTTCAATTTGTGTTATCCTTCTTTTTCGCTTCTTTTCCTCAGTGAATAATTATTCTCACTTTGTTATTGCAGTGGGTTTTCTTGTTTGTTTGCTTTTTCCCTTTTACTGTTTTATTTTTTGGCCTGTCTTGTCCCAAACAACGTCTCAACTTGTAGCCAAGACTTAAATAAGTTAAGAGAAGATTATAGTAACTTTTTAGATTTGTCTTGATGAGTTAATAAATGTTTCAGCTTTTAAGTCAGTGTTTATTAAGTAGAAAAAGCTGCTTCAGTAATTTGGGGTAACGCAGGATTAAGTAAATGTAAACAGTTTTCTTTATTAGAGAAATTCTCGGAACATTTAATATTCTAATATGATGTGTGAACTTCTGTGAGGGGGATTTGGATAGAATGTTTTTCCGCCTCATTTACCCACAGAAAGCCCTTGGTGTGGTGGTTGGAAGCAGTAGCAAACATTTACAGTATTTAGTATGTGTCAGATGCTGTTCTAAGCACTTTACCTTATGAGGAGAAAACAAATCTTCTTTCCAGATGCAGAAGGTGCAGAAATTGAGGCACAGAGGCTCAGTGTCTTGCTCTCCTGTCAACAGCCAGCAAGGAACAGGGGGTAGGGATCTGAACTAAGCGGCTTATCACTGCACCATGCACTTATTTATTAGTGTCCATTAATGGGTTTGCCTACTGGCCAAGCTAATCTGTTGAGCATTTAGTTAGTTGATATCATGTAGGTCAAATGAATTTACATTAATTCTTCATGCAGTCATAGCCATACCAAATAAATCATTTCCTCTGTACTTTAACCTTCAGCTGAAGTGTCAGTCAGATCCTGTGCTGTCCTTGAGCTCTCTTGTTTTTCTTCTCTGTCCAAATAACTTTAATGAACACAGAGCTTTATCAATTATAATAATAATACCTCGACATATTTATGACTTAAACTGCATACCTTTTTTTTTTTTTTTGCAGTATGCGGGCCTCTCACTGTTGTGGCCTCTCCCGTTGCGGAGCACAGGCTCCGGACGCACAGGCTCAGCGGCCATGGCTCACGGGCCTAGCCGCTCCGCGGCATGTGGGATCTTCCCAGACCGGGGCACGAACCCGTGTCCCCGGCATCCGCAGGCGGACTCTCAACCACTGTGCCACCAGGGAAGCCCTGCATACCTTTTTAATACAGAAAAATTATTCTTAACATGATATTTTTCTTACCAAGTAATCAATCAGTGATATTGATGGGCCACTAATTATGAGCACATATTTCTAGTAAGAGTCTCAGGGTAAAAGAGTCAATCAAGTTAGAAAAATAATGCATTAAGAGGAGACAAAGGTTCTCCTTAAAATGATTTTTATACTTAAAAATGTCAGGCCAATTTTTAGTCTGTGTCAAATTTTTAGATTGAAGTTAAGTGTTAACCATTTGAAAAACAAATTTGAATCTCATATATGTATACATACATATTAATTTTGACCACATGACTATTTTATTTTGGAGGTAGTTTTGTTTTTGTTTTGTTTGTGTTCTTGATGTTGGCTAAATTTAAATTGTTTGGACAAAAAACGAAAGATTGGATAAAGGCCATCTTTCTTAAGGTTTTATTTTTGTTCTCTATGTTGCTTTTTTTAATAGTCTCTTTTCTTTATTTTTTAAAACAAAAAGCAAAATTAAAACCACAAAAACGTTATTAAGATGCTATTTACAAGCATTAAGAATGTCCCTGTGTAAGGTTATTGATATTGGTATTTATGGGATTAACGTAGGGACGTTGTAGATCTGATGGTAGATCTACAGCAGGAAGGATCATGGATGTGGAAGGGAGAGATTGTGGTGAAGGTCCAGTTCTTCTGCTGAATTTGTGTGTGACCCTAAGCAAGTCACTAAGGTCTCTGGATCTGTTTATATTCATCTGTAAAATGGGACCATGGGATTTGATCCCTGTTATATCTTTTCCCACTATTCTCCTGTAAGTCAGTTTAGAAACATCCTTGAATAGATCTTTGCTGTTTAACATGTGCTCATCATGCTTACAACAGACATTTTCAGCTTCTTTGTAGAAGTTTATTTCATTCTCTGGACAACACCATGCTGTGTGTGTGTGTCTGCATCAGAAAGAGAAAGTGAGATTAAAACAGATTTAGAAAACAAACAGAATTGTGAGACTTCAGCAGAGGAATTTCTAATATCACAAAAATCCTCAGCCAATATATCGAGTCTGGGATTAACCAACAAATGAGTGTCTTTTCTACCAGGCAGACACATTTCTAAAGAATTAACTCTCTTTATGTGAGTATACAGTAATGGAACTATAAATCTAAATACAATTAAAATTCTGAAAAAATGGAAAGGCAATAAGTCACTCATAACAGTTTGCCAGCGGCAGCCGCTCTCAGATCACTTTCCCCCCACGTGCTAGAGTCTGATTTGATTTCCAGCTTTCAACCCCTCCTCGAGGTGCAGTCATCAGTTCTCTTGTGGTGTATTATAGGATCCTGGTGATATTAAGGAGTAGAGAACGTGGCTGTATTCCCTTTTCCAAATGGGTTTTTCTATGTACAGTTCATAAATGACCAATAAGAATTTACTGTTCAGGTTTACTTTTCCCTTGGGATCCTATAATTTTTTTATATATTAGCCATAAATTCCTCACTATTTCCTTAAAGTATTCAGTTGCTTTTGTGAGACTCAATTTGTATGCCAAGAATCACTTTGATACTTGTCTTGGAGACTGTAGACCAAACATGCATCAACGTGGAAAAACAATATGCAACATTTGGCTTTGGCGTGGCCCAAAATGTGGTATTCTGAATTGTCGTATTTTTTTCTGTATGTCATAAAGTATGACTAATAATAGGAAAAGATGAGTATCTTCCCTCAAAATGTAATGGTTATATTAACATCTGTCAGCTATTTTGTGAGAACATTGCCAAAATATAACATTTATCTTGGCATTTAGTTCCATTTTGCTTTTTGTGAGTATCTTCTGTTTTATTGCCATTAACATAGCATAACCGATGTCCTTCAGATGTGACAAATCAATTATTTCCAAAATGTCCCAGTAGTTATTAGGGCAGATTAATGCAAGGTGCTATAAGAGTAATGTCCAAATAAAATGTCATAATTGAACAGTTCACCACAGGAATAAGATTGAGTTGATCTTGGTACCTTTGTGAGAGAAAAGGGGGAAAAATCGTCATACTCAACAAAAGTAAAATATACAGGGTTGTGCTTTGTTGAAAGATCAGGCAGGTGCTTTGGTGATATTGTTTTCAGTGCAATGATCAAGCTGCCATGATAAATGATATTTTTTACAGATGTGTAGCTGGTTTCTAATGAGGATCAATGCAAGATAAGCTTGGGAAGGGACATTTCAGTACCAAGAGGTCTCTGTGGGGGAATATCAATTATGAAAATTTGCGTGTTACCTTTTGGACTTCGGCATTTGGCAAGTTCATAGCAAATCATTATGAAAGATTATTTATGTTCTAGAATTTTGAGTTCCAGGGCCTTAAAATACTTGAGAGAGTGTTGAAAAATAAATTTAAATACTGTCAAGTAATGGTACCAGTATGTCCCTGGGACCTAGGCATGGAGAGGAATGAGTCTGGTTTCATGGACATGAGACTTATGCAGTCAGTGGGACCCCATGCTTTAGAAGGAACCCACATTACATGCTTGCTTTGATGCTGTGGTCCCACCATTTTGAAATTTTTAATAATTTTTGAGAGGGGTCCTGCATTTTCATTTCATGATAGTTCCCACAAATCTGGGGACTCCTCAGCGGAGTTGTAAAGGAAGGACAGGACTCCATGATGATTCCAAGTCTTCTCACCTGGATTTGGGAGGTGACTCTTTAACTGCTTTCCTCCTAACAGTGTTCTTTATTTCTATCTCTCTTGCTCTACCCCCATCTTTATTTTGATTTGAAAGACAGATCCTCTGCAATGTTAAGTCCTCTGTAAAGGCTCAAAGTGTCCAACACGTTTGACTTCAGGTTGCTCTAGAAATGACTAAACATCTATGTTGTTGGACGTCTATGCCATGACTCACCTTCTTACCTAGTTATTCACTCTTTCAGCTCTGGCACTATGCTGGGAACCAGCCTTCATGCTGTGGGCAGAGTGGTGAATAAAGAGACTTGGTTCCTGTTGTCCTAATCTTAACAGCTTAGAAGGGTAGACAGACAAGCCAAGAGATGGTGGTCGCAAAAGCCCACAGGAACACAGAGGAGGAACACCTAAGGAAGTGATGTCTAAACAGAAACCTAAGTGTGGATAGATATTTTTCATGTGGAGGGGAAAGCAGAGAGTGTTCTAGAATGAAGGAACAGCATGAACCAAAGCCTGGAAGTGAAAGGCTGCCATCTTCAGAAGAATTTCTCCTGTGGAAAATTATACTGATTCTGTCCAAAGTAGGTATCAGACAGAGATTCTTTTCAGGGGATTACAAGTTTGTTAGTACTAGGTCTTTAGAAGGTAATGGTTTTGACTGAGAGGCCACCACAGAAGGGCCTGCCCCTCTACTTTGACCAGATTTTTAATCACAGAGTCCATGTAACTTATGTCTGAACCAGACCAGGTTTTAATATGTGATTCCATGGACACCTTGAAGATTGCAGTTTAGTGCTTAGAAGCCAAAAAAGTTGTTGACTAGAGGGAAAAGGTTATATAAATTGCTAATCAAAATTAAATACTGTTATGGACTAAATGTTTGTGTCCCTGCCCCCAAATTCATATATTGAAGCCCTAACCCCTAGTATGATGGTATCTGGAGCTTGGGCCTTTGGGAGGTAATTAGGTTTAGGTGGGGCCCCCATGATGGAATTAGTGTCCTTATGCGAAAAGGAAGAGAGAGAGTTATCTCTGTCCATATGCACACATGAAGGAAATGCTGTGTGAGCACACAGCCTTAGGAAGGTGGATATGCACAAGCCTGGCAGAAGGCCCTTACCAAAAATCGTATCTGCCTGCACCTTGATCTTGGACTTCCCAGCCTTCAGAACTGTGAGAAATACGTGTCTGTTGTTTAAGTTCTCAGGCTGGTATATCAGGAAGAAGACAAATGCATATATCATTGTATAATAGTGTCCTAAGTAGTCTCCAACATTCTGCTCAGGAAGACGCAGAACTTCACTTTGACCACATGGTGTATGAGAAACAGAAGGGAAATCCCCGTACAATGGAGCACATCGCATAAGCCAAGTAGTACAGGTGGCCAACCCAGAATACCACGCGAACAGAAAGTGATCATTGTAGCTGCCACCCATCATCCATCAGATGGCTTCCCAAGAGTTTATCAGAAGGAGCAGAGAGAAGTAGGTAGTTGACTGTGTTTTTTGTAGCTTTACTTTGTAGATGGGTGAGCACTACAAATATTACAACTGAAACCTTCCAAGGAGTTCATCTGCCTGAAACTTTCTGTAGATCAGAGCCCTGTGAAAGCAGATGCTGACTCATTAGCTGGGATGGTGTGAATTCTAGAATTATTTTTGACATATCTGTTCCTGCTTAAAATATAGAGAAGGAAACCACGGAATAGAAACCAATTTTCCCTTAGGCCGCTAACAATGCTATTTGATTTTATACTTTGAGAGGGAAAAAAAAAAAAAAAAGTGTGAAGGAGAAGAACCATAGAAAAAGATTCTCCACAGGCGAGCAGGGGAAAAAGTAACCTATTACCTTGCTTTGCCCATAAAAGTTTTTTCTTTTCCCTTTTAAAATGTGAAAGTTTGATGTCTGTGACACTGCTATTACTTTTGCCTTTGTAAATGAACTGATGGAAAGAACATATCATCTGATAGTAACCTTTCACGTGTGCACACAGTAGTTGGTTGATAAAAATGATTGAATTTAAAAATATGCACAAAGAGATGGTGAAATGGATGTATCTAATCATTTTGTGCTCTATTTTTCTCACCTCATGTAGTCTGCACACATGCAGACTAAAATATTTTTGTTCTGATTGTGGAAGTAAGGCATTTCACATATTGAAATAATTCCGTTGCCGCTCTGAACCTAGACAGTGACCTTACAAAGGTTAGCTTAATTCATTTGCAGAGCCTTCCATTTTTGATTTATTTGAATCCAGAGAAGTCAACATGTTATGGTAGAATGCAAAACTCCCTTTCCTCTCCATTTTTAATGTAATACAGTATGAAAAATATAGAATACATGATTGTTACTTACTGGATAGGCCAGCACAGACAACCCAGGTGTTTGTTTTTAAAAAACAAATAAGTATTCTAGAGTAATTGATGACAATGAGACATTTAACTTTTCTTTGAAATTTAAGATTTAGTGGTTGGAAGCTATATATGTACCCAGCACCAGTGAGGAACCCCCAACTCTCTGGATTTTTAAATGTAAGTCCATTTAGTCCTATTCATATTTAAGAATATTTCAGAATATGAGTGGTAGACTCTGGCTTCTAGCTTTGATTGGTATAATTTGTAACCTTCAAAAATATAGATTTTATAAAAGATCTATTCAACACTATATTATTTAAGATTTTGATTATTTTAATGTGAGGTTTATCACTCTTGTTTTCTTGCTAAAATCACTTCATTTATTCATTTATTTTCTCATTTAATCAACTTGTATTTACTAACTACTGAATCTGTTAGAATGTTTCCCTACAAATAGTGAAGAGTCCCATCCAAAGTGGCTAAACAATAAAGGTCATAAACAAAAAGAAAAAGCCTGGATCATAAAGGAAAATTTATAAATTTAACTATCCTTAGGTTAAAAACTTCTGTGAATCAAAAAATACCATAAAAAAGTTAAGCCATGGGTGGACCTTCAAGATGGTGGAGGAGTAAGATGTGGACATCACCTTCCTCCCCACAAATACATCAAAAATACATTACAGGGCTTCCCTGGTGGCGCAGTGGTTGAGAGTCCGCCTGCCGATGCGGGGGACACGGGTTCGTGCCCTGGTCCAGGAAGATCCCACATGCCGTGGAGCGGCTAGGCCCGTGAGCCATGGCCGCTGAGCCTGTGCGTCCGGAACCTGTGCTCCGCAACGGGAGAGGCCACAAGAGTGAGAGGCCCATGTACCGCAAAAAAAAAAAAAAAAAAAACCATCTACAGGAATTTCCCTGGTGGCGCAGTGGTTAAAAATCCGCATGCCAATGCAGGGGACATGGTTTCGATCTCTGGCCCAGGAAGATCCCATATTCCACAGAGCAACTAAGATGGTGTGCCACAACTGCTGAGCCTGTGTACCACAACTACTAAAGCCCGTGTACCACAACTACTAAAGGCCTAGAGCCTGTGCTCCACAACAAGAGAAGCCACTGCAATGAGAAGCCCATGCACCACAATGAAGAGTGGCCCCTGCTCGCTGCAACTAGAGAAAGCCTGCACGCAGCAATGAAGACCGAACGCAGCCAAAGATAAATAAATAAAGTAAATACATTTTAAAACAATACATCTACATGTGGAACAACCCCTACAGAACACCTACTGAATACTGGCAGGAGACCTCAGACTTCGCAAAAGGCAAGAAACTCCACATGTACATGGGTAGGGCAAAAGAAAAAAGAGACAAAAGAATAGGGATGGGACCTGCATTTCTGGGAGGCAGCTGTGAAGGAGGAAAAGTTTCCACACACTAGGAAGCCCCTTCACTGGCAGAGATGGGGTGTGGGTGGGTGGGGGGGAAGCTTTGCAGCCATAGAGGAGAGTGCAGCAACAGGAGTGCAGAGGGCAAAGCGGAGAGATTCCCGCACAGAGGATTGGTGCCGACCAGCACTCACCAACCCAAGAGGCTTGTATGCTCACCTGCTGGGACAGGTGGGAGCTGGGATCTGAGGCTTGGGCTTCAGAGGTCAGACCCCAGGGAGAGGACTGGGGTTGGCTGCGTGAACACAGCCTGCAGGGGCCTAGTGCACCACAGCTAGCCAGGAGGGAGTCTGAGAATAACTCTGGACCTGCCTAAGAGGCAAGAGATCATTGTTTCGGGGTGCGTGAGGAGAGGAGATTCAGAGCACCGCCTAAACGAGCTTCAGAAACGGGCGAGCCATGGCTATTGGCACGGACACCAGAGACTGACCTGAAGTGCTAATGCTGCTGCTGCAGCCACCAAGAAGCCTGTGTGCAAGCACAGGTCACTCTCCACACCTCCCCTCCTGGGAGCCTGTGCAGCCTGCCGCTGCCAGGGTCCCATGGTCGAGGGACAACTTCCCCGGGAGAACACATGGCATGCCTCAGGCTGTTGCAACGTCGCGCCGGCCTCTGCCATTGCAGGCTCACCCCGCATTCTGTACCCCTCCCTCCCCCCAGCCTGAGTGAGCCACAGCCCCCTAATCAGCCACTCCTTTAACCCCCTCCTCTCTGGGTGAAAAACAGATGCCAGAGGGCAGCCTACGTGCAGAGACACGGCCAGATCCAAAGCTGAACCCCAGGAGCTGTGAGAACAAAGAATAGAAAGGGAAATTTCTACATGTAGCCTCAGGAGCAGTGGATTAAATCTCCCCAGTCAACTTGATGTGCCCTGCATCTGTAGAATACCTGAATAGACAATGAATCATCCCAAAATTGAGGCAGTGGACTTTAGGAGCAAATGTAGACTTGGGGTTTGCTGTATGTGACTGGCTAGTTTCTGATTTATATGTTTATCTTAGTTTAGTTTTTAGCACTGGTTATGATTGGTGGATTTGTTTATCAGTTTGGCTGCTCTCTTCTTTTTTTTAAATTACTTTTTAATTTTTTATTTAGTAATATTTTTTAATTTTAAATAATTTTATTTTAATTTATTTTTTCTTTCTTCCTTTCTTTTTCTTTCTTCCTTTTCTTATGAGCCGTGTGGCTGACAGGGTCTTGGTGCTCTGCCTGGGTGTCAGGCCTGAGCCTCAGAGGTGGGAGAGGACATTGGACCACCAGAGACCCCCCCAGCCTAACATAATATCAATTGGCAAGATCTCCATCTCAATGCTAAGGGCCGGCTCCACTCAATGACCAGCAAGCCCCAGTGCTGGACACCCCATGCCAAGCAACTGGGAAGATAGGAACACAACCCCACCCATTAGCAGAGAGGCTGCCTAAAATCATAAGTTCACAGACACCCCAAAACACACCACCTGATGTGGTCCTGCCCACCAGAAAGGTAAGATCCAGCCTCATCCACCAGAACACAGGCACCATTCTC
Source organism: Phocoena phocoena (assembly GCF_963924675.1). Classification (NCBI taxonomy): domain Eukaryota; kingdom Metazoa; phylum Chordata; class Mammalia; order Artiodactyla; family Phocoenidae; genus Phocoena; species Phocoena phocoena. Next base: position 46,387,065 of record NC_089233.1, on the reverse strand, counting down.
CTGCACCAGGAACCCTACAAAACCCACTGAACCAACCTAACCCACTGGAGGCAGACACCAAAAACAGCAGGAGCTACAAACCTGAGAAAAGGAGACCCCAAACACAGTAAGTTAAGCAAAATGAGAAGACAGAGACATATGCAGCAGACGAAGGAGCAAGGTAAAAACCCACCAGACTGAACAAATGATGAGGAAATAAGCAGTCTACCTGAAGAAGAATTCAGAGTAATGATAGTAAAGATGATCCAAAATCTTGGAAATAGAATGGAGAAAATACAAGAAATGTTTAAAGAGGACCTAGAAGAACTAAAGAGCAAACAAACAATGATGAACAACACAATAAATGAAATTAAAAATTCTCTAGAATGAATCAATAGCAGAATAACTGAGGCAGAAGAATGGATAAGTGACCTGGAAGATAAAATAGTGGAAATAACGACCACAGAGCAGAATAAAGAAAAAGGAATGAAAAGAACTGAGGACAGCCTCAGAGACTTCTGGGACAACATTAAAAGCACCAACATTCAAATTATAGCGGTTGCAGAAGAGGAAGGGAAAAAGAAAGGGACTGAGAAAATATTTGAAGAGATTATAGTTGAAAACTTCCCTAATATGGGAAAGGAAATAGTCAGTCAAGTCCAGGAAGTGCAGAGAGCCCCATATAGAATATATCAAGGACAAACAAACCAAACACATATTAATCAAACTATCAAAAATTAAATAACAGAAAAAATATTAAAAACAGCAAGGGAAAAGCAACAAAAAACATACAAGGGAATCCCCATAAGGTTAACAGCTGATCGTTCATCAGAAACTCTGCAAGCCAGAAGGGAGTGACAGGACATATTTAAAGTGATGAAAGGGAAAGCATACAACCAAGATTACTCTACCAGCAAGGATACCATTCAGATTCAACGGAGAAATTAAAACCTTTACAGACAAGCAAAAGCTAAGAGAATTCAGCACCAGCAAACCAGCTTTACAACAAATGCTAAAGGAACTTCTCTAGGCAGGAAACACAAAAGAAGGAAAAGACCTACAAAAACAAACCCAAAACAATTAAGGAAATGGTAATAGGAACATACATATCAGTAATTACCTTAAATGTAAATAGATTAAATGCTCCAACCAAAAGACGTAGACTGGCTGAATGGATACAAAAATGAGACCCATATATATGCTGTCTACAAGAGACCCACTTCAGACCTAGGGACACATACAGACTGAAAGTGAAGGGGATGGACAAAGATATTTGATGCAAATGGAAATCAAAAGAAAGCTGGAGTAGCAATTATCATATCAGACAAAATAGACTTTAAAATAGACTATTACAAGAGACACAGAAGGACACTACATAATGCTCAAGGGATCAATCCAAGAAGATATAACAATTGTATATATTTTTGCACCCAACATAGGAGCACCTCAATTCATAAGGCAAATGCTAACAGCCATAAAAGGGGAAACTGACAGTAATACAGTTATAGTAGGGGACTTTAACACCTCACTTTCACCAATGGACAGATCAACCAAAATGAAAATAAACAAGGAAACACAGGCTTTAAATGACACATTAAATAAGATGAACTTAATTAATACTTATAGGACATTCCATCCAAAAACAGCAGAATACACTTTCTTCTCAAGTGCTCATGGAACATTCTCCAGGATAGATCATATCTTGGGTCACAAATCAAGCCTTGGTAAGTTTAAGAAAATTGAAATCATATCAAGTATCTTTTCCTACAATGACGGTATGAGACTAGATATCATTTACAGGGAAAAAAAACTGTAAAAAATACAAACACATGGAGGCTAAAAAATACAGTACTAAATAACCAAGAGATCACTGAAGAAATCTAAGAGGAAATTAGAAAATACCTAGAATCAAATGACAATGAAAACAGGACAACCCAAAGCCTATGAGATGCAACAAAAGCAGTTCTAAGAAGAAAGTTTATAGCAATACAGTCCTACCTCAAGAAACAAGAAAAAAATCTCAAATAAACCACCTAACCTTACACCTAAAGCAATTAGAGGAAGTAGAACAAAAAAAAGCCCAAAGTTAGCAGAAGGAAAGAAATTCTAAAGATCAGATCAGAAATAAATGAAAAAGAAATGAAGGAAACAATAGCAAAAATCAGTAAAACTACAAGCTGGTTCTTTGAGAAGATGAACAAAATTGATAAACTGTTAGCCAGACTCGTCAAGTAAAAAAGGGAGAAGACTCAAATCAACAAAATTAGAAATGAAAAAGGAGAAGTAACAGCAGACACTACAGAAATACAAAGGATCATGAGATATTACTACAAGCACGTCTATGCCAATAAAATGGAAAACCTGGAAGAAATGGACAGATACTTAGAAAAGCACGACCTTCCAAGACTGAACCAGGAAGAAATACAAAATAAAAACAGACCAATCACAAGCACTGAAATTGAAACTGTGATTAAAAATCTTCTACCAAGCAAAAGCCCAGGACCAGATGGCCTCACAGGTGAATTCTATCAAACATTTAGAGAAGAGCTAGCCTATCCTTCTCAAACTCTTCCAAAATATAGCAGAGGGAGGAACACTCCCAAACTCATTCTAGAGGCACTATCACACTGATACCAAAACCAGACAAGGATGCCACAAAACAAGAAAACTGCAGGACAGTATCACTGATGAATATAGATGCGAATATCCTCAACAAAATACCCCAAACAGATTCCAGCAGTACATTAATAAGATCATACACCATGATCAAGTGGGATTTATCCCAGGAATGCAAGGATTTTTTTAATATATGCAAATCAATCAGTGTGATACACCATATTAACAAGCTGAAGGATAATATCCATATGATCATCTCAATAGATGCAGAAAAAGCTTTTGACAAAATTCAGCACCCATTTATGATAAAAACTCTCCAGAAAGTAGTCATAGAGGGAGCTTACCTCAACATAATAAAGGCCATATATGGCAAACCCACAACCAACATTGCTCTCAGTGGTAAAAACTGAAACCATCTTCACTAAGATCAGGAACAAGACAACATTGCCCACTCTCACCACTATTATTCAACATAGTTTTGGAAGTTTTAGCTACAGCAATCAAAGACAAAAACGAAATAAAAGGAATCCAAATCAGAAAAGAAGAAGTAAAACTGTCACTGTTTTCAGATGACATGGTACTATGCATAGAGAATCTTAAAGATGCTACCAGAAAGCTAGTAGAGCTAATCAATGAATTTGGTAAAGTGGCAGGTTACAAGATTAATGCACAGAAATCTCTTGCATTTTATACACTAATGATCACAAATCTGAAAGAGAAATTAAGGAAACACTCCCATTTACTATTGCAACAAAAAGAATAAAATACCTAGGAATAAACTTACCTCCAGAGACAAAAGACCTGTATGCAGAAAACTGTAAGACACTGATGAAAGAAATTAAAGATGATACAAACAGATGGAGAGATGTACTACATTCTTGGATTGGGAGAATCAACATTGTGAAACGATTATACTACCCAAAGCAATCTACAAATTCAGTGCAATCCCTATCAACCTACCAATGGCATTTTTCACAGAACTAGAAGAAAAATTTCACAATTTGTGTGGAAACACAGAAGACCCCAAATAGTCAAAGGAATCTTGAGAAAGAAAAACGGAGCTGGAGGAATCAAGCTCCTTGATTTCAGACTATACTACAAAGCTACAGTAATCAAGGCAGTATGGTACTGGCACAGAAACAGAAATATATTTCAATGGAACAGGATAAAGAGCCCAGAGATAAACCCATGCACATATATGGTCATGTTATCTTTGATAAAGGAGGCAAGAATATACAATGGAGAAAAGACAGCCTCTTCAAAAAGTGTTGCTGCAAAAACTGGACTGCTACATGTAAAAGAATGAAATTAGAACACTCCCTAACACCATACACAAAAGTAAACTCAAAATTTATTAAAGACCTAAATGTAAGAGTAGACACTATAAAACTCTTAGAGGAAAACATAGGCAGAACACTCTATGACATAAATCACAGCAAGATCCTTTTTGACCCACCTCCTAGAGAAATGGAAATAAAAACAAAAATAAGCAAATGGGACCTAATGAAACTGAAAAGCTTTTGCACAGCAAAGGAAACCATAAACGACACAAAAAGACAACCCTCCGAATGGGAGAAAATATTTGCAAATGAATCAACTGACAAAAGATTAATCTCCAAAATTTGCAAGCAGCTTATGCAGCTCAATATCAAAAAAGCAGACAACCCAATCCAAAACTGGGCAGAAGACCTTAAAAGACATTTCTTCAAAGAAGATATACAGATTGCCAGCAAACAAATGAAAGGATGCTCAACATCACTAATCATTAGAGAAATGCAAATCAAAACTACAGTGAGGTATCTCCTCACACCAGTCAGAATGGCCATCATCAAAAAATCTACAAACAATAAATGCTGGAGAGGGTGTGGAGAAAAGGGACCCCTCTTGCACTGTTGGTTGGAATGTTAATTGATACAGCCACTATGGACAACAGTATGGAGGTTTCTTAAAAAACTAAAAATAGGACTACCATATGACCTAGCAATCCCACTACTGGGCATATACCCTGATAAAACCATAATTCAAAAATAGTCATGTACCACAGTGTTCATTGCAGCTCTATTTACAATAGCCAGGACATGGAAGCAACCTAAGTGTCCATCGACAGATGAATGGATAAAGAAGATGTGGCGCATATATACAGTGGAATATTACTCAGCCATAAAAAGAAATCAAACTGACTTATTTGTAGTGAGGTGAATGGACCTAGAGTCTGTCGTACAGAGTGAAGTAAGTCAGAAAGAGAAAAACAAATACTGTATGCTAACAGATATATATGGAATCTTAAAAAAAAAGAAAAGGTTCTAAATAACCTAGGAGCAGTACAGGAAGAAAGATGCAGATGTAGAGAATGGACTTGTGGATGTGGCGAGGGGGAAGGTTAAGCTGAGATGAAGTGAGAAAGTGGCATTGACATATATACACTACCAAATGTAAAATAGATAACTAGTGGGAAGCAGGCACATAGGGAAATCAGCTCCGTGCTTGTGACCACCTAGAGATGTGGGATATGGAGGGTGGGAGGGAGACGCAAGAGGGAGGGGTTATGGAGATATATGTATATGTATAGCTGATTCACTTTGTTATACAGTAGAAACTAAGAACAATGTAAAGCAATTATACTCCAATAAAGATGTTAAAAAAATAAAGTAATGGAAAAGGTGTAGACATAAAAAAACAAAAAAAGAAAGTGAAGACATGGATAGGTAGAAGATATTTGCTATTCATGAGCAGGCATTAATAATGTTCTGAATATACAAAGAACAAACTAAAAAAATCAATTAAAAAGACAAACAATAGAAAAATAGAGGAGGGATACAAATAGACAAATAATATAAGAAAAAGCCTAACAGCCCACAAATACAGGAAGAAATGTTCAAACTTGTTAGTAAGCAGAAAGGGTAAATTAAAAGCAAATGAGATATCATTTCACATAAAACCTGACTGTACAAAATATTGGCAAGGTTGTGAACAAAGAGGGATTCTCATACCCTTGGAGAGGGTTTAATTAGCACAAACTTTTAAGAGAATAATTTGATAACATGTAGTAAATTTGATGATAACACCAATTCTTTAAGTGAACAATTACATTCCTGGATATATATGCTGATCTTGCAACTTTAGGGCCTGATATATTAATCAGTTGTAAAATCAGTAGAATCGAAATGGTTAGAAAGCATCAGAGTGCAGCACATGTATTAAGATGAAGCTATAAAAAGTTTAAAATATACAAAAGAACATTATATTTTATTTATGTATAAACATGTGTACTAAAATATTCATGCATGAGAATAATAAACACAAAATGTAGGGTAGAGTGAAAGACAGAAAAGGGATTGAGAAGGACTACACAGACCTTTAATGTTTCATTTCAGGAAAAGAAATGGTTTTCTCATATAACAAGAAGTCTAGAGTCTCAACAAGTTCATGAAAGACCCTAGTTTGTTCCTTCTCTTCATTCTGCTGGTCTCAGCATGTTTTCTTTATGGTCACATGTTGGCTACTGATAATCCAGGTATCCCATGTATACTTGCCAAGTCCAGGGGTAGAAGAAGGACCATTTCTTCTATGTGTGGGTCTTTTTAAAAAAGTGAGCTCTGTCTTAGAAGCACCCCACCCCCAATCCCCAGCAGATTGACCAGACTTAGGAAACACGCCTGTCCTTACACCAGACACTAACAAGGGCAGTGAGACGAATATGACTGGTTATTTCCACTCAGGATTATCCAGGTGGAAGGAGGGGAGGCCACTGAACAAAATTAAGTTCTACCAGTAAGAAGGGGAAAACACTGTTGGACTAGTAGTGTTGGCTACAAATATATATGTCCTAGGGACACAGAGATGAATATGACATGCTCCTCAGAGAGCTCTAGTGGAGCTGAAATTCTAGTGGAGAAGACTGATAATAAAGTGCAAATTAATAACATAATTTCAGATAGAGGTAATTCCATGGAGAAGAGAAAACACTGGGGCTTGTGGGAAAACAATTAGAGGGTGACCTGGAAGACCTCTCTGATGAGGTGACATTTGAGCGAAGACCTGAGTTACACGAAGAAACCACCCATAAGCAGATCTGAAGAAAGAGAAGGCAGGGAGAGAGAATAGATGTGCTGGTGCAGGAGTGAGTTTGCTGTGTTAGAGGAAAAGAGGGAGTCTGCTGTACCCAGAGGAAGGGGGGGGGGCAGGCAGGAGGTGAAGTGAGTGAGGGCCATGCAGGAGCCAGACCATGTAAGTAGTCTTTGAGGTCAGGCAAGGGCTTTGCATAGTTTGTAAAGGGTAATGTGAAGCCACAGGAAGGTTATCATCAGGATTGTGATGTGATCTGATCCGTGGCTTTAAAAGATGGCTGTTACAAAAGCCCAGGCAAGTGGTGATGATGACTTGGACTAGGGTTGGGGCATTGGAGATGGGGAGAAATGGGCCTGCTCACGTGAAGACGACAAAGGGAAAGCAAAACGGTGAAGAAGGCAATAAGACGGAGCCAAGCTGAGCCCAGGGAAGGGCTATAACTAGGTATTGCTTTGATAAGATGGCTCTTGGGACCAGAGCTGAAACCTAGAAAGAGACACTGTCAGTCTATGAGGAGAGCCTTCTAAAAAGACACAGTGTGATGCTAGGGCGACTTCTTTGCATTTCTGGAGTTTAGCAATGCTGTGTCAGCACATCGATGCCTTGGCAGACGTCCACAGACAGCAGAGTGGTCTCTGTTCAGTGTTCAGAATCCAACATTCCAGGTCATGCTTCCAGCTGTGAGGTGGGAAGTGCTTTAATGTGTACTTGGTCAGCATGGTCTTCCAGAAACTCAGAAACAAATTAGGGACAGAACCGTTGAAGACTACAGAGAGATGGAAAGGAGCTTGAAACAAAGATCCTAGAAAACTACTGGATTTGAATAAACAAGTGTTTGAGGATTCAGGAGGTAATTCGGATGGCTTGAGCTCATTCCTGCTTCTCCTGGTTCACTAGAATAGTCTAGGCATCTTCTGGACCTCCCTGGTCACATGCCCATGTTGCCTCCTGGGGGCGCTTTTCTAACCTGCAGGGTGGGGCGTTTTATTTTCCTGCTAATATGCTCTAATCACCTCTAATAGTAGCCTCCATCTTAAATATTTAGACTATTTAGACTATTAACTTTATATGGTATATTTAAAAAGTAATTCCAACAAATAGATATTAACCATTAAAATAACTTCTTCATTAGTAAATAGATCCATTTGAAACTGCATTTTAATTTCTATGTCTAAAAATGAAAGTGCACAGTTTTGTTTTGTTTTTAAAAACCCACCAAGAGAGGCATGTATACTATCCTTTTCCTTCTTTATCCATAAATTTTTACCAATATAATATCTATTGATCTGAATGCAGAGTATTGGTAAAAGAAAGATGAATTGTCAAAGTAAACTGGAGAAGGCATGTAACATATGTGTATTTTATATATAATTTTTTTTGTAGTAAGTGATGGGAACACAACTAAAACTAGAAAGGAGCTTTACTTGTACATAACTGGAAGATCTGGGTGCAGCTGGATACAGAGATTCTAATTGATATATCCAGGGCATGGTTTTTCTCTCCAACACAGCTTCCCTTCCTCTTCTTGGCTCCATTTATAAACGGTTATACCTGTATGATGGCAAGATGGCGATAGCAACACTAAGCCTTATGGTCTCTCAGGTGTTCAACAGTTGGGGGGAAATCTCATGGCCTATCCTTGGCGCTGGTTGTATCCATTCCTGGAACAACCTCTGCATCAAGGGGAGTAAAGTGCCCTGATTTGGTCACATTCCCTCCACCTCTTGAAGAATGGATTGAATCCACTCTATCCAAATATATGGTCTAAGAGGAGGGCAAAGCTGGTTTCCCAGTAGGAAATTGGTCTGCTGATACCAAAACAAATGGGGAATGCATGCTGGGGAACCACGGAACATATTTGCTCATTGCCCTGTTTCAGGCCCTAACAGTGAGAGGCAGGGATACTGCCGTGTTGGGTCTCTAATAATTTGTCAAGAAAAGCTACCCAGCACTACTCCTTATTTTTCTCTAAGATAACAAATTATTCAGCGAGCTACTCAGTTGTTTGCTTCTGAACTTCTAGCACTAAAGGAAGCCCCAGGTTCAAAGAAGGAAGAGAGGGTTTCCCTATCCTGTGCCAGGTTCTTGATATATACCATCTCATCAACTACCTATGAATATTTAATTATTAGTCCTATTTTTCAAATGAGGAAGAAGCCTGAGGTTAAGGAACTTATTTAAGTTCATATGACAAAAGTGCTGCAGCTCATGTTTGAGCCAGAATCTTTCTGAGTGTAAGGCAGCCTGCCTCTGCCCTAGCCAAATATAACTCTCCCATTAACTTGCTCACTGGGTGAAGCAATTGGCTTTATTCTTTTCCCTTTGAACACTTTAATTTTGTGGCATTTACTTTAAGATGTAGACTTTGTATATGTTATAACGTAGTAATTTTAACACTTTTTAAGATCCTCAGCAAGAAAATCGTCAGTTTTTCTGTAAGCTTTCATTCCCTAAATATGTAGCGAATGCCTATTACATGTAAGGGCACAAGACCAATGTGATGTGAGCTGGCTCCACCATTCCAAGATGGTTTTATAATAGAAAGAGTCCTCCTCTTTCCTGGCTCATCGGTCAATCCAACCCTGAATCCTCAGAAGAAACTATGAATGGTGGAATTCAGCAAGGCTGAAAACCTCCCCCTTGAGATCTCCTTCTCAAGATCCCCTTCTAGCCTGTAACATACTGGTAGCTGCAGCCATCACACCAGATTGTGGTTCTTGAGCTTACATTGTTGATATGTCTTCCAGGTTGTGCCGTCCTCGTGTGGAGCCATCTTGTTTCACTCCCATTTGCATCTCCAGCATGGAGCATGCTCCAGATGCATATTAGGTGCTCAATGACTGTTTCTTGAATTAAGTGTTCTGTTGGTGATTGGCCATAAATAGATGCATTTTTTTAGGTTTGTCTTTATTTTTTTAATTAATTCATTTATTTTTTTATTGAAGTATAGTTGATTTACAATGTTGTGTTAGTTTCAGGTATACAGCAAAGTGATTCAATTATACATATACATACATACACGCACATATATATATATATATATTATTTTTCAGGTTCTTTGCAATTTTAGGTTATTCCAAGATATTTTAGTTTATTTCCCTGTGCTTCACAGTAGGTCCTTGTTGGTTATCTGTTTTATATACAAGAGTGTATATATGTTAATCCCAAACTCCTAATTTATCCCTCCCCCCCATCACCTTTCCCCTTTGGCAACCATAAGTTTGTTTTCTAGGCTGTGAGTCTCTTTCTGTTTTGTAGATAAGTTCATTTGTATCACATGTAAACAATATCATAATGATATTTGTCTTTCTCTGTCTGGCTTACTTCACTTGGTATGATAATCTCTAGGTCCATCCATGGTGCTCCAAATGGCATTATTTCATTCTTTGCTATAGCTGAGTAATATTCCCATTGTATAAAGATACCACATCTTCTTTATCCACTCTTCTGTCAAGGGACATTTAGGTTGCTTCCATGTCTGGGCTATTGTAAATAACCCTACAGTGAACAGTGGGGTGCATGTATTTTTTCGAATGATGGTTTTCTCCAGATATATGCCTAGGAGTGGGATTGCTGGATCATATGGTAGCTCTATTTTTAGTTTTTTTAAGGCATCTCCATACTGTTCTCCATAGTGGCTGTACCACTTTACATTCCCACCAACAGTGTAGAAGAGTTCCCTTTTCTCCACACCCTCTCTAGTATTTATTGTTTGTAGACTTTTTGACAATGGCTATTCTGACTGTTGTGTGGTGATACCTCATTGTACTTTTGATTTGCATTTCTCTAATAATTAACAATGTTGAGCATCTTTTCATGTGCCTTTTTAAGCCATTTTTGGTATTTGGTATAGCAATACCACTAAACATTTAACCACTGAAATAATTTATATGAAATACAATTTTTTAGAAAATATATTTACATTAAGTATCATATGATAACTAAATACACATATTATGTACCACCTAATGCATGACTTATACATATGGAATATATGATTTCATACACTCTTATGCATTCTTTTAGGTACATGTATACATGTAGATTTTGCTCATACCCATAACATTTAAGATTTTTCAGTTTTTGTTTTTAAACAAGTGTTATAGCCTAGACCTTTCCTGGGATTTGAATTCTCATATCAGCATTTTATGAAACCGTAAACTATGAACAGTTTACCTTCTGACCTCTACCCTTCCTGACCTCCTCCCTGCTTTATGACATTAAAAACAAACACTCGTATGAAATGAATTATATTTCTGGATCTTTTTTTAGCAAGCCACAAAAAGATGTAATTCTGTTTTTCAAAAAGTAATTTAGTTCTAGAAAGTTGATCTGACATGTAACCAATTGATAGTTGAAAAAAAAGACAACCACCATTTTTTGTCAAGATTCTTAATTTAGCTAAAAGTGAGTTTGCAAAAGAATATTGAAAAAACCTCAAGAGTTGTAAATCTTTAATTTCCGTTGTCAAAACCTTGCACTAATGCACAATTCTTTATGATTCATGATTTCCTAAACATGCAACATCCCCTTCTTGATTATCATTCCCTTCATATATTTTTTTTAGTATTCTGAGATTTCTCTCTATCTATACTTTTTTTTTGTCATTGTTGTTTTTGTTTATTTTTTTTAACATCTTTATTGGAGTATAATTGGTTTACATTGTTGTGTTAGTTGCTGCTGTATAACAAACTGAATTATCTATACGTATACATACATATCCCCTCCCTCTTGCGTCTCCCTCCCACCCTCCCTATCCCACACCTCTAGGTGGTCACAAACACAGAGTTGATCTCCCTGTGCTATGCAGCTTCTCCCCACTAGCCAACTATTGTACATTGGGTAGTGTATATATGTCAATGCCACTCTTTGTCCCAGCTTACCCTTCCCCCTCCCTGTATCCTCAAGTCCATTCTCTATGTCTGTACCTTTATACCTGTCCTGCCACTAGGTTCTTCAGAAACTTTTTTTTTTTTTTTAGATTCCATATATATGTGTTAGCATACGGTATTTGTTTTTCTCTTTCTGACTTACTTCACTCTGTATGACAGACTCTAGATCCATCCTCCTCACTACAAATAACTCAATTTTGTTTCTTTTTATGGCTGAGTAATATTCCATTGTATATATGGGCCACATCTTCTTTATCCATTCATCTGTCGATGGACACTTAGGTTGCTTCCAACCTAAGTGGCTATTGTAAATAGTGCTGCAATGAACATTATGGTACACGACTCTTTTTGAATTATGGTTTTTCAGAGTATATGCCCAGTAGTGGAATTACTGGGTCATATGGTAGTTCTATTTTTAGTTTTTTAAGGAACCTCCATAGTGGCTGTATCAATGTACATTCCCACCAGCAGTGCAAGAGGGTTCCTTTTTCTCCACACCCTCTCCCACACTTACTGTTTGTAGATTTTTTGATGATGGCCATTCTGACCAGTATGAGGTAATGCCTCATTGTGTTTGGATTTGCATTTCTCTCATCATTAGTGATGTTGAGCATCCTTTCATGTGTTTGTTGGCAATCTGTATATTTTCTTTGGAGAAATGTCTATTTAGGTCTTCAGCCCATTTTTTGATTGGATTGTTTGATTTTTTGATATTGAGATGGTTGAGCTGCTTGTATATTTTGGAGATTAATCCTTTGTCAGTTGCTTCAGTTGCAAATATTTTCTCCCATTCTGAGGGTTGTTTTTTCGTCTTGTTTATGGTTTTCTTTGCTGTGCAAAAGCTTTTAAATTTCATTAGGTCCCGTTTGTATATTTTTGTTTTTATTTCCATTTCTCTAGAGGTGAGTCAAAAAGGATCTTGCTGTGATTTATGTCATAGAGTATTCTGCCTATGTTTTCCTCTAAAAGTTTTATAGTGTCTGGCCTTTCATTTAGGTCTTTAATCCATTTTGAGTTTATTTTTGTGTATGGTGTTAGGGAGTGTTCTAATTTCATTCTTTCACCTGTAGCTCTCCAGTTTTCCCAGCACCACTTATTGAAGAGGTTGTCTTTTCTCCATTGTGTATTCTTGCCTCCTTTATCAAAGATTAGGTGACCATATGTGCATGGGTTTCTCTCTGTTCCATTGATCTATATTTCTGTTTTTGTGCTGGTACTATGCTGTCTTGATTACTGTAGCTTTGTAGTATAGTCTGAAGTCCAGGAGCCTGATTCCTCCAGCTCCATTTTTCTTTCTCAAGGTTGCTTTGGCTATTTGGAGTCTTTTGTGTTTCCAAACAAACTGTGAAATTTTTATTCTTGTTCTGTGAAAAATGCCGTTGGTAGTTAAATAGGGATTGCATTGAATCTGTAGATTGCTTTGGGTAGTATAGTCATTTTCACAATGTTGATTCTTCTAATCTAAGAGCATGGTATATCTCTCCATCTGTTTGTATCATCTTTAATTTCTTTCATCAATGTCTTATAGTTTTCTGCATACAGGTCTTTTTTTCTCCTTAGGTAGGTTTATTCCTAGGTATTTTATTCTTTTTGTTGCAATGGTAAATGGGATTGTTTAATTTCTCTTTCAGATTTTTCATCATTAGTGTATAGGAATGCAAGAGATTTCTGTGCATTAATTTTGTATCCTGCTACTTTACCAGATTCATTGTTTAGCTCTAGTAGTTTTCTGGTAGCATCTTTAGGATTCTCTATGTATAGTATCATGTCATCTGAAAACAGTGACAGTTTTACTTCCTCTTTTCCGATTTGGATTCCTTTTATTTCTTTTTAGTCTCTGATTGCTGTGGCTAAAACTTCCAAAACTATGTTGAATAATAGTGGTGAGAGTGGGAAACCTTGTCTTTTTCCTGATCTTAGTGGAAATGGTTTCAGCTTTTCACCATTGAGAATGATGTTGGCTGTGGGGTGTGATATATGTCCTTTATTATCTTGAGGTAAGGTCCCTCTTTGCCTACTTTTGGACCGTATTTGTCATAAATGGTTGTTGAAATTTGTCAAAAGCTTTTTCTGCATCTATTGACTTATATGGCTTTTATCCTTCAATTTGTTAATATGGTGTATCACGTTGGTTGATTTGTGTATATTGAAGAATTCCTCATTCCTGGGCCAAAGCCCCACTTGATCATGCTCTATGATCCTTTTAATGTGCTGCTGGATTCTGTTTGATAGTATTTTGTTGAGGATTTTTGCAACTATGTTCATCAGTGATATTGGCCTGTAATTTTCTTTTTTTGTGACATCTTTGTCTGGTTTTGGTATCACTGTGATCGTCACCTCCTAGAATGAGTTTGGGAGTGTTCCTCCCTCTGCTATATTTTGGAAGAGTTTGAGAAGGATAGGTATTAGCTCTTCTTTAGATGTTTGATAGAATTCGCCTGTGAAGCCATCTGGTCCTGGGCTTTTGTTTGTTGGAAGATTTTTAATCAGTTTCAATTTCAGTGCTTGTGATTGGTTTGTTTATATTTTCTATTTCTTCCTGGTTCAGTCTCAGAAGGTTGTGCTTTTCTAAGAATTTGTCCATTTCTTCCAGGTTGTCCATTTAATTGGCATATAGTTACTTGTTGTAATCTCTCATGATCCTTTGTATTTCTGCAGAGTCCGTTGTTACTTCTCCTTTTTCATTTCTAATTCTGTTGATTTGAGTCTTCTCCCTTTTTTTCTTGATGAGTCTGGCTAGTGGTTTATCAATTTTGTTTATCTGCTCAGAGAACCAGCTTTTAGTTTTATTGATCTTTGCTATTCTTTCCTTCATTCCTTTTTCATTTATTTCAGATCTGATGTTTATGATTTCTTTCCTTCTGCTAACTTTGGTATTTTTTTGTTGTTCTTCTTCCTCTAATTGCTTCGGTATAAGGTTAAGTTGTTCATTTGAGAAGTTTCTTGTTTCTTGAGGTAGTAGTGTATTGCTATAAACTTCCCTCTTAAACTGCTTTTGTTGAATCCCATAGGTTTTGGGCGATTGTGTTTTCATTGTCATTTGTTTCTAGGTGTCTTTTGATTTCCTCTTTGATTTCTTCAGTGATCTCTTGGTTATTTAGTAGCGTATTTTTTAACCTCCATATGTTTATATTTTTTACAGTTTGTTTTTTCCTGTAATTGATATTTAGTCTCATAGCGTCTTGGTCAGAAAAGATACTAGATATGATTTCATTTTTCTTAAATTTACCAAGGCTTGATTTGTGACCCAAGATATGATCTATCCTGGAGAATGTTCCATGAGTACTTGAGAAGAAAGTATATTCTGTTGTTTTTGGATGGAATGTCCTATAAATATCAGTTAAGTCCATCTTGTTTAATGTGTCATTTAAAGCTTGTGTTTCCTTATTTATTTTCATTTTGGTTGATCTGTCCATTGGTAAAAGAGGGGTGTTAAGTTCCCCTACTATGATTGTGTTACTGTCAGTTTCCCCTTTTATGGCAGTTAGCATTTGCCTTATGAACTGAGGTGCTCCTATGTTGGGTGCATAAATATTTACAATTGTTATATCTTCTTGGATTGATCCCTTGATCATTATGTAGTGTCCTTCTGTGTCTCTTGTAATAGTCTTTTTTTTAAAGTCTGTTTTGTCGGATATGAGAATTGCTACTCCAGCTTTCTTTGATTTCCATTTGCATCGAATATCTTTGTCCATCCCCTCACTTTCAGTCTGTATGTGTCCCTAGGTCAGAAGTGGGTCTCTTGTAGACAGCATATACATGGGTTTTGGGTTTGTTTGTAGGTCTTTTCCTTCTCTTGTGTTTCCTGCCTAGAGAGGTTCCTTTAGCATTTGTTGTAAAGGTGGTTTGGTGGTGCTGAATTCTCTTAGCTTTTGCTTGTCTGTAAAGGTTTTAATTTCTCCATCGAATTCGAATGAGATCATTGCTGTGTAATCTTGGTTGTAGGTTTTTCCCTTTCATCACTTTAAATATGTCCTGCCACTCCCTTCTGGCTTGCAGAGTTTCTGCTGAAAGATCAGCTGATAACCTTATGGGGATTCCCTTGTTTGTTATTTGTTGCTTTTCCCTTGCTGCTTTTAATATTTTTTCTTGTTATTTAAGTTTTGATAGTTTGATTAATGAGTGGCATATTTCTCCTTGGGTATATCCTGTATGGGATTCTCTGCCCTTTCTGGACTTTATTGACTATTTCCTTTCCCATATTAGGAAAGTTTTCAACTATAATCTCTTCAAATATTTTCTCAGTACCTTTCTTTTTCCCTTCTTCTTCTGGGACCCCTATAATTTGAATGTTGGTGCCTTTAATGTTTTCCCAGAGGTCTCTGAGACTGTCCTCAATTATTTTCATTCTTTTTTCTTTATCGTGCTCTGTGGAAATTATTTCCACTATTTTATCTTCCAGGTCTCTTATCCGTTCTTCTGCCTCAGTTATTCTGCTTTTGATTCTTTCTAGAGAATTTTTAATTTCATTTATTGTTTTGTTCATATTGTTTCTTTGCTCTTTAGTTCTTCTATGTCCTTGTTAAACGTTTCTTGTATTTTCTCCATTCTATTTCCAAGATTTTGCATCATCTTCACTATCATTACTCTGAATTCTTTTTCACATAGACTGCCTATTTTGTCTGCATTTGTTTGGTCTGGTGGGTTTTTACCTTGCTCCTTCATCTGCTGCATATTTCTCAGTTTGCTTAACATACTGTGTTTGGGGTCTCCTTTTTGCAGGTTGCAGGTTCGTAGCTCCT
Source organism: Phocoena phocoena (assembly GCF_963924675.1). Taxonomy (NCBI): domain Eukaryota; kingdom Metazoa; phylum Chordata; class Mammalia; order Artiodactyla; family Phocoenidae; genus Phocoena; species Phocoena phocoena. The sequence continues at coordinate 46,370,768 of NC_089233.1, read as the reverse complement.
GTTGTTTTTTGTGTCTGCCCCCAGTAGTAGGGTTGGTTCAGTGAGTTTTGTAGGCTTCCTGGTGGAGGGGACTGGTGCCTGTGTTTTGGTGGATGAGGCTGGATCTTGTCTTTCTGATGGACAGGACCGCGTCAGGTCGTACGTTTTGGGGGTCTGTGAACTTTTTATGATTTTAGGCACCCTCTCTGCTAATGGGTGGGGTTGTACTCCTGTCTTGCTAGTTGTTTGGCATTGGGTATCCAGCACTGGAGCTTTCTGTTCGTTGAGTGGAGCTGGCCCTCTGTGTTGAGATGGAGATCTCTGGGAGAGCTCTCTCCAATTGATATTACATTGGGCAGTGAAGTCTCTTGTGGTCCAACATGCTAAACTCGGCTCTCCCACCTCAGAGACTCAGGCTTGACACCCTGCCAGAGCACCAAGACTCTGTCAGCCACACGGCTTTTGGGAAGTCTGAGGTCTTCTGCCAGCGTTCAGTAGGAGTTCTGTAGGGCTTGTTCCACATGTAAATGTATTTTGGATAAATTTGTGGGCAGGAAGGTGATCTCCACATCTTACTCCTCCGCCATCTTGCAGGGCCTCCTCCATCCCTTCATTTTTTTTGAACGAGAATTGTGATTACCTCAATGAGGCTAAACAGTGTATACTGTCCATCTGACTTAATGCTTTTGGAGGCTGTTCTTTCTGTTTCTGACTTATGACACTTTTACTCTACTAAAAGAGATAATTGTTACTTCCTATCCTATTTTTTACATCTTCTTTTCCATTTTTTGCTTTGATGAAACAACAGAATAAGTTGCCTAACCTTGATTTTCCTACTGTTTACAAGATAATTCTCTTTCTAATATGGTGAGCATGTGGTGGTTTGGAATAGCCAAAGACTTACTAATGGGCAAATAGAGGCCAATAGACAACGAATAACTTAACTAAAATTACGGAATTACTTGGTGTCCAGGTTCATCTTGCAGGATTTCGGAAACAGCAGTGAAGTAAGCAGGCATGTCCTGTGGACTCTTGAAGACAAGCATTGAAAATCAGCCATGTCCTGGAAAACAGTGGGATGTATTTGTGACAGCAGGGATGGAATTGAAGGGTATTATGTTTAGTTAAATACGTCAGACAGAGAAAGACAAATACTGTATGATATCACCATATGTGGAATCTAAAAAATATAACAAACTAGTGAATATAACAAAAAATAGCGGACTCATAGTTATAGAGAATAAACTAGTGGTTACCAGTGGGGAGAGGGGAAGGAGGAGGGGCAAAATAGGGGTAGGGTATTAGGAGGTACAAACTGTTATGTATAAAATAAGCTACAAGGATATATTTTACAACGCAAGGAATATAAACAATATTTTATAATAACTACAAATGGAGTATAACCTTTAAAAGTTTTGCATCGCTATATTATACACCTGTAGCTTATATAATATGGCACATCAACTGTAACTCAATAAAGCAAATAGTAGTACAAGTGGTACACAGGTAAAACAGAACAAAACAAAAGAAGAACCCAGGCTTTGGACTCAGTCATTCTTGAGAGTGAATTTCTGCCTCCTTACCTCCTAGCTGTGCGATGCTTCAGCAAGTTACCTGTTTCCTGTGCTCACTTGTGCCCATCTGAGAAGTGATGTGACATTATTGTGCTCTTAGAATTTAGGTAAAAATTTTATGTAATAATGCCTGGCTTATAATAAGCAATGGCTCAAGGATGGCTACGGCTGTTTTTTGTTGTTATGTTCTCTCATGCTTTGGCAAACGTTGATAGAGTAAGAATGGCTGTATAGAATTTAATACCTTGGGAAACACAATGGTGAGTGTCACTTCTGAGTGCATTAATATTGGCCAGTTACAGATGTTTAAATACACTGTGCATTATCTTCCCACCTGCTGCATTGCTGGCTGTTCATACAGGTGGCCTTGTTCTGTACCTGGTGATAGCTGCCCTGACCTTGCCTCATTTTACTTCTAGTTTCCTTCTAGGTATTCCTAGAATCAACCACTTTTCCATTTTACTGCCATTTTCCTAGTTTAGAACTTCATCATTTTTCACAGGTTCCATCATGCCATCCTGTTGCGGCATATCCCTTCTTTTAGTATTGCTCCCTTAATTAATTAATTGCTCTCTATTACCTGTGTTTGAACGAGAAAAAAATTTGAATTTTGAAGCACAATTTGAATGATGTAACCCACTAGGTAAAAACCTTTTGCAGCACCCAGATTCCCTCAGAAAAGAATGATAGTCCCACCATGATTTGGCCTTTTTTCTACCTTCTTCTCTGTGTCCTTCAAGATAGGCTGCACAGAGGAGGAAACAGGGTCAGGGAGGTTAAATACTTAGCCTGAGGTTGTACAGTTGCCGAACCAGGGTCCCATCCCAGGCTTCTCTGCTTTAAGTCCAGGTCTGCACCGTGATTATATAGATCAGAGATCAGCAAACTACAGTCTGTGGGCCAAATTAATCCCACCACCTGTTTCTGCAAATAAAGTTTGATTGGCACGCAGCCACCCCCTTTTATTTGCATCTTGTCTGTGGCTACTTTCATGATGCAACAGCAGAGTTAAGTAGTTGCATCAGATACCATCTGGGCCACAAAGTCTAAAATACTTACTATCTGGCCCTTTACAGAAAAAGGTTGCTGGCTAGATCATACCAAAAAAAAAAAAAAAAAGTGATTCAAAAAAGTGAAAATGATAGATTCCAGGATTTTCATACTGAGGAACTCTGTGATCTGAGTCTTCTGTCATTTTAATGAAGGTCAATGAAACGTTGCCTTAACAACTAGAAGAATTATTCAAGGACTGAGAACTGAATATACTAGGTGATTTTAATTACCTAGGCATCTATTGGGACAACAGCTTGACAGGATATAGATTGTCCAATCAGTTATTTTTATAGGGTTGCTGACAGTGTTTAATGTGGAAGACGTAGGAAGCTAAAGAGATGGCAGCCTCCTTTCCCTGACTGTGCCCAAGGAAGAGCGGACAATTGCAAACAAAATGAGATATGTCGTTTGTAGGAGTCAGAGACTATGAAATAAATGGCAGAATTTGAGACGCTAAGGCAGGGGATTAGGAAAAGCAGCTGAACAGAGAATATGAATTTTAAGAAAGTAAACTTGAGTACAAAATGCTCCGAGCCTGCAGTGACTGGATATTTGCGTATCTGGATACATGCACAGTCACCTGCTGAATGCTCTCAGAAAGTTTGCCATTGACCTAGTTAGAGGGAAAAATTGGAATACCCAATCATTCAGAAAAAAAAATGACCAGTTGTTTAAGTTAAATATGCCAGAATTCTGAAAAGAACTCAGTGTGAATAGTATTTCTCACAAAGGCAAAGTCTTCTTGTTCTTTGAGAGGTGTTTTGCCTTTGGGGGACTGTAGAGCAGAGAGGCAGGAAGCACACGTTTTGAGAACGTGTTTGCTGAGAGCTGAAATAAGCCATGTTCAGAATGTGACAGGAACATGATGGTGATTAAGCCTTAGATTTAGATGTGATTCTCGTTCCAAATTGCAAAATGACATTCTAGTGGCCTGAGAAAATAAGTGTCGTTTCCATCTGCTATCATCTAATTGTCTTCCAGGGAATAATTTGTGTGCCCTGGGCTTATCGTGCTGATACCCTGTTGCAGTGGTTTCCAAAGAGAGGTGAGCAAGGGCTTGTGATGATCTGTGTGTCCTTTCAGATAAAGAAATGAACTAGAAGGATCGTTTCCTCCTTGGCTACTTCATTCATGATTTCATTAACTTTTGCCAAGGGCCTGCTGGGTGCCTTGCACTGGTGCTGGGGACACCAAGTTGAAGAAAGACTTGTGCCAGGGAGAAGATGCACAAATTATTGCCAGACAGTTTGATGAATCTGTTCTAATACTTGAATCAGCACCCAGGCCAGAAGCTGCTTAAGGGTTGAGTGAGGATGAAGTGGGGAAGCAATAAGAGATTTAGAAATAGGGCAAAGATAAAAATTTGTGTGAACAGATTTCATTGTCCTCAAAGAAAGTTGTTTTTGGATAGTGGGATGTTTCAGCCTATTTTGAGGAAAACCCAAAGGGACAGCAGCATGGTGTCAACATTCCTGCCCTTCACGCAGAATATGCAACGGAAGAAAATGTAAGCATGTAACATGTGGCCTGACTCTCCCTTCTGCGAGGGGGCTATGTGTCTGAGTACACAGGTGAGAGGCTTCCATCACCCCCTCCTGGGGGCTCTCCAGCAGTTTTCAGTTGAATTTGAGAGGCAAACTCACTTCCCTGGTCCTGAGAGCACTGCTGGCACCAATACTCAACTTTCATTGGCTTTCTCATTAGTGTTTATCATTTCTCTAATAACAGCCTCCATTTATTGAGTGCTTACTATGTGCAGGCACTGTGCTCAGCCCCTCTCCATTGCTCATTTAATCCTCCCAATAATACTAGGAAGTAGATATCATTTCATCCAGTTTTCAGAAGATAAGTTGAGTCCTAGAGTGTTAAACTAACTTTCCCAAGTCACTTGGCTGACTTAAGTTGGCCATATTCCAGATACTTTTTATATCTCTCTAGTGTGTCTTTTACCACTTTTTACAATTTGATAAAGGAGTTCTATGTCTGAGCAACTGCTTGAAAACTACTTGTAATGGAAAAAACTTTTTTGCTTTCTCTATCGGGAAAAACCCAGTTCTTCCGTACTGTGTGTTTCTCCCCTGTGAGTGTCCTTTACTACTCACTTCTAGCACTTCTGGTCACCAAATGTGTGGGGGGTTTTCCCTAAGTAATTTTCTGTGATACCAGCTGGGTGTCCTACAGTGTAACTCAATTCTAACATTACCTGGAGATAGTGTCAGATCCCAGAGGTTAAGGGCTCAGTCCCACAAGGTGCCTCCCACCCAACCTCAGATACCAATCCTAAGTAGCCGGTCTCTGGCTACTCATAACTTATGTCCAGTATGCCTACAGATTGGAAGTTCTCATGACCTCCTCCTCAGGTTTGATGACTGCTAGAGCATCTCACACAACTCAAGGAAATACGTTTACCAGTTTAGGAAAGGATATGATAAAGGATACAGATGAACAGCCAGATGAAGAGATACATGTAATGAAGTCTGGGAGGGTCCAGGTACACAGGAGCTTCTGTCCCCGTGGAGTGTTACCCGCCCCCCCATGTACATGTGTTTGCCCACCTGGAAGCTCTCCAAATCCCCTACTGTTGGGATTTTTATGGAGGCTTCCTCACGTAGGCATGATCAATTAACAACACCCTTTCCAGCCCCTCTCCCCTGTCTGGAGAATGGCAGGGAGGACTGAAATTCCAAGCTTTCATTCATGGCTTTGTCTTTTGGGTGACCAGCCCCCAGCCTGAAGCCAGGAGCCCACCCAGAGTCACCTCATTAGAAAAAAAGGATGCTCCTGGTTCTGTTATCACTTAGGGATTTTACAAGGATTTTAAGAGCTCTCTGTCAGGGACAGGGTCAAAAACAAATATTAGAAAAAGAGACACTCCCCATGTTCTTATCACTTAGTAAATTACAAGCGTTTTAAAAGCTCAGTACCAGGGACCAGCAGCAAAGACTTTATATATATATATATATATATATATATATATATATATATATATATATATTTTTTTTTTTTCCTCCCTATTATCTCGCACTACTGCAGAGTTAGACTGTTGGGATATTAGAGTACTAGAAATAGAATCTAGTTCTGGGATGTATTTGATCCCTTCCAGGTCTGTCTGGGGTTACAAACAGTTTCCGTGTTCACTATGTACTTTACAAGAAGCCGTGGAAATTAAGTGGGCATCACATGTAAATATCACTGCTTTCACCACAATTTTGTTTTAGAAAGGACAACTTGTAAAATTTTAGTGTTCATAGGCTAGGGGCAGGCCATGTTTGGCAGGGGAAGGCCAGCCTTCGGAGAAAACCCCTGACTGGGAGATGCCCAGCTCAAGCAGTCTTTGAACTGTCAGATGCCAGTTGATGTTGGGGACCTCTGCCCACCCCCCTGCCTAATTCAAGCCCTTGGAAACTCAAGGTGACAGCTCCTTCCTTCATTAATATACATGCTCTATATTGAGCACAGGTCAAAGAGAGAGGTTAAATCATAACCCAGAGTCCTCGGGGCCAGGATTCGACCACATTGAAACTTGATACATAACCAGCCCTCCAAGGTTCTGTGGATGAACCTAGCACCAGTGTGAGATCTGGGCTCTGACCAAATGATATCGTTTCATTGATGTTGTAGCATATCCATTGTTTCAGAGAGGCTGGTAGGATTTCTCTCACCTTTGATTTGAAAAAGTGCATCTTCTTAGTCACTCTGTAGTCAATGTTAAGAGGATTCAGAAGCATGAGTAGGGCATTGGTCTTAGACATAGTGTTAAGGGTCTTAGAGACCAAATTAGGTCACTGGACAGACCTGTTAGAAGTGGCTTAGATAACGAGGGGTGAGGAATCTAGATGAAGGTCAGGCCTCTGAAATGGGTGAGTCTTCTGGTTTAAATAATACACTTGAAAGTATAATAGGAATACTAGCAAAAATAAAATTTATCATTGAATAGAAATTTATTTGTTTCAAAGGACTTTCACTGAATATATATTTCTTGGTGCTAAGGCTGCAATAGTGAATTAAGTAGACAAAGTCCCTGATCTTCTGGGACACACCACCCAGTGGGTTCTCTTATTTGATTGCCTTGAGGCCTTTTCCAGATTTCAGATTGTAGTTTCTAACTCATCCATGAGGAAGGTTGGTTGAGTTTCATGCTCATTTTACTGATGAGGAAGCAAAGCAGCGAGTTTATGGAACTAAGAAGTAGCAAAATCCATACCAGAAGCAAGTATACTTGACCTTAAACTGTGTGCTCTTTAAAAAAAAAAAAAAAAAATATATATATATATATATATATATATATATATATATATATATATAATTGGGGTAAAATACATGTAACACAAAATTTATCATTTTAACCTTTTTAACAGTTCTATGGCATTAAGTACATTCACACTGTTTTGTAACCATCCCCACCATCCATGTCCAGAACTTTTCCCATCTTCCCAAACTGAAATTCTGTATCCATTAAAGAACAACTCCCTAGTCACCCCTACCCTCTTCCCCCCAGCCCCTGGCAACCACCATTCTACTTTCTGAATCTATGAAATTGACCACTCTAGAGACCTCATATACCTGGAATCATAAGACAGTTGTTCTTTTGTGACTAGATTATTTCATTTAGCATAATGACCTCAATGTTCATCCATGTTGTAGCATGTGTCAGAACCTCCTTACTTTTTAAGGCTGAATAAAACTCCATTGTATGTATATACCACATTTTGTTTTTCCATCCATCTGTTGATGGACACATGAGCTATTTCCACCTTTTGGCTGTTGCAAATAATGCTGCTATGAACATGAGTGTACAGATATCTATTCAAGTTCCTGCTTTCAATTCTTTTGGCTATAGACCCAGAAATGAAATTGCTGGATCATATGTTCATTCTATTTTTAACTTTTTGAGAAACTGCCATACTGTTTTTCACAGTGGCTGCACCGTGTTTACATCAGTGCTTTTTTGACTGCGTCAGAGTTGCCTTGGAATGATGAATGACAGGAGGAAATAGCACGGATACTGTAGCAATGCCATATGCAGCTGATCTGATACTTGCCTTGTGTATCAGTTTAACCAACATTTTTGTCATATGGTTTGTGATGTTTACAAATAATAGGCTTCCTTTGCTCCTCAAAATCGTGTTGAATGAAGGGGCATGTTTAACTTTTCAGTACACTTTAAATATGATGAAATGTCGGTGTTTTTGAAGTGTCAAAACAAATGACATAATGTCAGCATTTAGAAGCTCAACTATTTATAAAACGATCGCTTTTGTTTTCTGCCAGGCACTACTCAGCGTGTTTAACGATGGGGTATGATAGCTGTGAATTGTGTGTCTGATGTGCCCCAGACTCAGAAAGCTTCCAGCACAAGTTGACACTTGTTTGTCATTGCTTTATGTGTTTTGCTTGTCCCTGCCATGCAAAGGAAAGTTCCCTGAGAGTCCAGCTGAAAACTCGTGGATAGGTACCAGTTGTGCAGTCTTGAGGTGTGTGTGTCTGTGTGAGTGTGTGCAGGTGTGTGTGGGGGGGATATTTCCCGAATGATCCCATTTGGAGACCCTTTCCCCTAATTTGGCAGACACACTGGGAGGTGACCCACAATGAGTCAGGCCCTTGAATAAACCCCTCTCCTTGAGTGCAGACAGAACCTGTGACCTGCCAATGGAATATGGTGAAGGTGATGGGGTCTCACTCCCTTGATTAGGCTACATTGTATAAGACTGCCTCTTAGTGAACTAGAGGAGAGATTCTTCTGCTGGCCTCGAAGCTGCCGTGTTGTGACAGTGCCACGTGTCAAGGAAGGGGCAGCCTCAGGAGATGAGAGTGGTCCTTGGTTGGCAGCCAGGAGGAGAGTAGGGACCACAGTCAGTCCCTCAACCCCAACAAATTGGATCCTGCCAACAGCCATGTGACCTTGGAAGAGACCTCCAAGCTCCAGAGAGGAACCCAGTCCAGTCGACACTCTGATGTAGAGTTGTGAGACCCTGAGGAAAGAACCGAGTTTCCTGACCCTTAGGAACTGGGACATGATAAACGTGTTTTTCTAAGCCACTCTATTTGTGGCAATATGTCACACAGCAAGAGAAAACCAGTACAATCAGACACACTCTTAGCATTCTCTTTCCTTTCTCTGCTTGTCTCTCTTATGTAATTATATTGGTTTCCTACGTTTTTCCTTCTTCTATGGTTTCTGCCTGATGGTACTGCCAGTTAAGACGCCTGGTTCACCCCAGCCAAAAGGAAGGCACATGAGCCAATGTAGGGCAGTCTGTTGTTTCTTCCTGGGAATCTGAATCTTGAGAAGAATGACAAAGAGGCTGGATGTGTTTAAAGCTTAGTCATCCCAGCAGCTTTACCTTGAAACGCTCTTGCTACCAATTTTCCTGAAGATTTCCTGTTTTGCCAGTCTTGCTTCTTCAGCTTTCCACTAGATTCTTCAAAGAAATTTCTCTTCTGCTTAAAATGAGCTTGATTCTCTTCATTGCAGCCATAGAATTCATACAGCCCTGACATAAGGTCCTCAAACATTCCTTTTTCTCGCTGGGTTGTATTCTGGCCTTCTTTCTAAAAGACCCTTCCCATCACTAATTGCTCCAGGCGATGTCCCCAAAGCATCCAGGGGTTAAGGATAATTCTTAATGAAATTGAAATGGTAGGACTTCTTAATTTTAAGTAGGATTACACTTTTTGGTTGGGTCTCATAAAGAAGATACTTAGAAAGGGTAAATCATCAAGATGTATGTATATTGTAGGCAGAGGTAAAAACATAACTTTTTTTTTTAATTTGGAAAAAAAAAAACAAGTACAGGATGGGTCTCAGCAGTGGGTTTTCTAATTTCTTAGAGAGAAGGAAAACAGCAATTGGTGGTGCAGGTTTTCTTGATCTTCAAAGTTGAGTGTGTAAAGATGTTATTTCCTGGACTGATATATCAAAGACAAAGGAGGAATCTTAAAGGGAATGAGAGCTCCAGAATACAATTAAAAATAAGCACTGAAAAGTGGAGAGGATTGTAATTTGTCATTGGAATTGTGATTTTTTTGACTCACTTCTCTGATACACAGATCTTCTCTCCTTCATGGTAGAAGTCTATGTAAAAAGGGTTATTACGTTTCTCCCCTCTTGTATTGAGTCATGATATGTGAAAGTTCAGATTATATTCTTTTTTTAAATTATTTTATTTTATTTTATTTTTTGGCTGCGTTGGGTCTTCGTTGCTGCACGTGGGCTTTCTCTAGTTGCGGCAAGCGGGGGCTACTTTTCGTTGTGTGCAGGCTTCTCATTGCAGTGGGTTCTCTTTTTGCAGAGCATGGGCTCTAGGCATGTGGGCTTCAGTAGTTGTGGCACGCGGGCTTCAGTAGTTGTGGCTTGAGGGCTCTAGAGTGCAGGCTCAGTAGTTGTTGCACACAGGCTTAGTTGCTCCGCGGCATGTGGGACCTTCCCAGACCAGGGCTCGAACCCATGTCCCCTGCATTGGCAGGTGGATTCTTAACCACTGTGCCATCAGGGAAGCCCCAGATTATATTCTTTATGAAGAAGGATATAAAGAAATTAAAATAAGACCATCAATGTTTTATTGCAATGTCCTTGACACCATGTCAACTATGGTAAAGCATTTTTTCTTAATTTAATTTGTTAAATTAGAACTGACAGATTTTTCAGTGAAGTCCTAAAATGACAATTTTAAAACTGTCCTGACAGATTCTCTGCTTGTTCCTTGTTGACATTTCAAAAAATATAAATAGCATTCAATACTGCTATATAGTTGGGAACACATTCGAGATGGAGTTTGTGTATGTAAGAATGGATGAATCACGGTGACAAGAAAGATGTAAGGAAAACATAAAAAAGAACATCCACAGCTGAGGAGTAGATTTTATGAAACTTTGGTGGGTTTAGCCTTGCTCTGGGGCCAGTTTTAGCTGCATTATAAAGCACTCTCTTGCACTCTATAAAATTGCCTATTTTCCTGTTACAAGAACATAGTTGAGGTTTTGTTTCAGGATTGAGAAAAGAAATAAGCTGATGTTTTTATAATATTTCCTTTGAAACATAAAACTGAACATGGTCCTTTACAAGATTTCTTTCTCCTCCACGCACATTCTAGGGTCAATTAAAATGAAATCAATCTTAGAACTCGGGAAATGTCAAGATTTCAAATGGGCAGTTCTTGACTTTGCTGTCTGACTGCTTCTTCTTGCAAAAACGAATTCTCTCTCCCATTTCATTTGCTCAACCTAGAGAATTGGTTGAATCTGAAGCATGTGTTCTGGATGCCATTCACCATGCCTCCCATCCGTGACCATCACCTCTGCAGTGCTCATCTTCCAGCGTGTCTGGGCGTTATCAGAAATTGTATAATCAATTATGTGAAGAAGTAAAGTCATAATGAAGTACATTACTTTTCAAATAGCCAAGGTATGTTGTCTGAGAAGGACTGAAGAAGATCAGTGAAGCATCGTTCCCATTACCCAGGGTCTGTCTTTACTGGTGTGTCCCAGGATACAGGCAAGGTCATTAGGGATTGGCCTTTGAGGCCTTAAGTGTTATCTTCATATCATGTATAATGACTGAAAAATGAAGAATCCAACAGGCAAATAATGTATTGCACACTTAAAATTTGTTAAGAGAATAGGTCTTATGTTGTGTTCTTGCCACAATAAAATAACAATTATAATTTTTTTTAAAGAAGGATCTAGCAGTTGAGGAAATAGATTGCATGTAGTCTAGAAATGGCGTTCAGTGTTTGAGCAGTACCTGAACATTCTCGATGGTTTGACACCATCTTCCCTGTGAATTGGCTCCACAGAGACAATCCTCCTCACTACGTTAACGGGACGATGGTCTTTCATGCACGGAGATGTGAAGTTTTGTTGCTGTCTCGTTCTTTATCCTTATTTAGCCCCAGAATCAAGACCCTTGGAATGAAACCTTGGCGAAGTATCAGTCAATGGCTTTTTTTCAAAGGACTCTGAAACTACTCCCGAAAGAATCCATTTTAATTTTTGTGGTGATTTCAGTGAGGGATATTCCTACCCAAACTAGATCTCTCAGGAATTGACAGACACCATTTTATGTTGCACCAAAAATGGAAGATATACTAATGTAAGGCTTAGCTGTCTTTCTAGAATCACCATACAAAAAACTGTCAATTTGAACCCAACTTCTTAAGCCAAGTGAGCTTGTGACTGGAACTATTACTGGGTGTACTTGGTTGGAAGCCCTTAACCTTGATTATAGCCAGCGTTTGCTAAACTGAGGAGAATTCTTCCTGAAGCATGTAGCCTCAGTCCCAAAGGAAATTCCATCTGAAGTAAATCTCAACTCCCCTTCTCCTTTTATAGAGCAGTTTCACAATCCTTGGACATTTGAATTCATCGTCTGAAGGGTTTAAGGTGTGGAGTGAGTCAGTGGTGTTTGGGATGCATTTTTGGTTTCTGAAGGAACTGTGTAGATCTTTTCTTCAAAACTGTGGGTGAAATATTCTATTTTAAAAATTAATTTCCTCTTTTGTTTACACCTATTTTATTGTTTTGTTAGAGATGCAGCCATTTGGGGAGAGAATTTGGCATCGCTTCTATCAAATAGTAGAGCTTAGATTTTTCTTTTTTTTTTTTTTTTGTCTTTTTAGAGGACTAGACACTGACATGATAGAACACCCACATTTTCATTCTGGGCATGGAAAAGATGTAAAATAGATTTGGTATGAAGTATGTGGTTACGTGTGTGTGTATGAAACTCCACCCTATGTGAAGGCCTCCAAGGTTTAAAATCCTCAGGAACTAGAGTAATTAATGTCTTCTGGTGCCTGTGAAAATCATAGGACCTAAGAGTATCTCACGCTTTGTACCATTTGGAAACCATTACTGGCCCACAGGGATTGATGCAGCTAGGAGTGGTCTCTTGCCAGCCTGTTTGGCAAGTTTCACCTGAGTAGTTTCACTGCCCTCTACCCATCTCTCCTTTATCTCATACCATTTCCTTGGGTTAAAGGAGTTGGCAGCCTATTCTGCTTTGTGCTTATCTTTTTCTTCCTATTTACAAAAACCCGTCTTCCCTCAGCAGAAGGAGGGTTGATGTAGTGTGTACATCTACATCCACCTGGCTTTGCTGTTGTACAGAGGTTCAAACAGTGCCGTGGTCTTCAGATGTAGGAGTGTCAATGGACACAGTAGTGAGGATGACACAGCATCCCAAGGGACAAGATCACAGAGATTTTATCCTTACTCCGGTACAAGTACATGGTTAGAAAGCACATTGTAGAGAAAATAAGAGGAAAAGAGATGAAAGATGAAAGCTTCCAGCCAATCATGTCCCACAGGGAGGCATCTTAAAACCCATCCTACCCATTTGAACAAGTGTACATAGCAGTTCTTCAGAGAAAGAGTAAAGCCCAGGAAAGAATGGCATACTCTGGTACGTCAGGCAAATGTTAAGACAATGTCACAGAGCATTTACTCAATATTTAAAGTTTTAAATATTTACTCAATATTTAAACTAATGTTTTGAAGCGCTTAGAGGCAAAGCATATGTTAATGCATGCAAACTAATGGAAATTATCACTGACCTGGAGGTTTCCCACAGGTGGATAATGTGGCCCTTGATGCTACAGAAGATGACCATTGCTGGCCTAGATTCTGACAATTACTAGGATTATATCATTACTTTATATTTAATGTGAATTTTATCTACTTAGCAGTCTGAACAGTTGCTCTTTTGCCAACAGTTTCGCTTGCACGTATTAAGTAAACAAACGTATTTATCACCCCTGGGATCAGTAAGTGCTAATAAAGTTGCTGCTGCTTGCATTTTAGATTTGTTTTGATGACAGACCCATCCTGAGTTAACTAAGAATGGTTTGATTACTTCAGAGCTCAGCAGGAAAGGTAAAGATATGAGTGTTATTACACTTGCCACCAAATGAATTCAAAGGATGGTTCATGGTATCTTTGTCATCAACATACTCTAACTCTGTCTAAGATTGAGTTTCTAAGGGCTGTGTGTATGCCTGCATACACACTGCTATTTCCTTTTGTAGGAGTTTTGATGTCACTTTTTGATAAAATTCATCTTGAAGGTTATTTCAGACTGCAGTGAGGAAAACCAACCAGCCAGTGAACTGATACACAGAATCTGCTCCTACACTTTATATAATATTTTTCATGTGATTTTATTTAAAATCAGCACTCTGCATAGAGTCAGATTGAATTATTTTGTGTGATAATTATTAAGGTCCTCTTTTCAAATAGTACTCCCTTATTTAGTTAGTTCTCTGAATGGGCTGAAACATGATCAGCTTTTCTCTATTAACAATTAATCTATGAATATATGAATTAAAAATAGATTTAATTCACCTCTCGACTTTTGCCCCTTCATATTACCATCCTGTCTCTCATTCTGTGTTTTCCTTTCTGCTCCTTGCTGATCATCTAGAAAAAAATTTGTATTCACTGACATGCCACCCCCCAACCTTTGCTTCTTAAGTATTTTAAAATATTGTCTCTTCCTGAGATAGTAGAACATCATTGGCTGATTGATGGCCTCCTCCAGTGAACTTTCTTCCGACCGTGACTTCCTGAAGACTTGTAACATTTAACAGCGTTGAGCACCCTATGTCACATGACCTTTTCTACCACACTTGCTGTCAGCTGGCAACAACCATTAACACGTATGCCAGGAAGCACTGCCTGAAAGCCACATCTGCTGACACTGGTTGCTTTGTTTTTCTCCTGCTTCCTCCCCCTTGGCTTCCCTTGAGTTTCCTACATATTTTCTTCTTCTGTTTACCAATCCCACTGATGTAGGTATTCTACAAAGAAAATTAATAGGTACTGTTTAGAACTAAAACCAGTTTTATTTACATATGTGTGTGGGTGTGTGTGTGTATACACACACACACACACACACACACACATATATATCCACTTCTATCTTTTGGAAAGGATATAATGCATGAAATTCAGGGTAGGTTGTTTTCCGTCTCTCTCTCTCTCTCTTTCTCTCAAGACAGTGCCTTGAGTTTCACAGTTACAGCAGACTGTGACTACTCTATATTTAGGCTACGTTTTCTTAAGTGTTTGGCATATATTGTCTCTTTTAATCCTTACCACAGCCTATTTGTTGTTTGTCCCCATTTTATACCTGAAGATATTTTATGTGTTATCCCATTGAGAAGGGCTCCTTCTAGGTCACTTTGAAAGCCAAGATGAATTGAAAGTGTTTGACATCACTCAAAAAACAAAAAGGAATGAGGGTTCAGAAGAGCGAAATTTCTCTAACTAGGATGATGATGTTAAAAACAATTATTTGATAATTAAGTTAGATTGTTGCTATATTAAGTTGAATGCCATCATTATTTTTCTATCCTAACAAAGAGGAAGAAATTAATATGTAGGAAGAAAAACTAACTAAAAATATACCCGATTTGTAATACTCCAAGCTACACATTTAAAAATTCTTTATACTTTCATCTTCCCATTGTTTTTGAGGTGTCTTTCTAACAAGCTAATAATAGCTTAAAGTTTAATATTTTCTTCATGCTTCAAAAATAAAAGGAGGGGATTGGTTCAAGATGGTGGAGTAGAAGGACATGCGCTCGCTCCCTCTTGTGAGAGCACCGGAATCACAACTAACTGCTGAACAGTCATCGAAAGGAAGACACTGGAACTCACCAAAAAATACCTCACATCCAAAGACAAAGGAGAAGTCACAGTGAGATAGTAGGAGGGGCGCAATCACAATAAAATCAAACCCCATAACCGCTGGGTGGGTGACTCACAAACTGGAGAACAATTATACCATAGAAGTCCACCCACTGGAGTGAAGGTTCTGAGCCTGACATCAGGCTTCCTAACCTAGGGGTCCAGCAACAGGAGGAGGAATTTCCAGAGAATCAGACTTTAAAGGCTAGTGGGATTTGACTGCAGGACTTCGACAGGACTGGGGGAAACAGAAACTCCATCTTGGAGGGCACACACAAAGTAGTGTGCACATCAGGACCCAGGAGGAAGGAACGAACAGTGACCCCATAGGAGATTGAACAAGACCTACTTGCTAGTGGTGGAATGCCTCCTGCAGAGGCGGGTGGTGGCTATGGCTCACCACGGTGACAAGGTCACTGGCAGCAGAAGTTCTGGGAAGTACTCCTTGGCATGAGCCCTGCCAGAGTCTACCATTATCCACACCAAAGACCCTCTAGCCTCCAGTGCTGGGTCGCATCAGGGCAAACAACCAACAGGAAGGGAACTCAACCCCATCCATCAGCAGACAAGTGGATTAAAGTATTACTGAGCTCTGCCCACCAGAGTAATAGCCAGCTCTACCCACCACCAGTCCCCTCTCATCAGGAAGCTTGCACAAACCTCTTAGATAGTCTCATCCACCAGAGGGCAGACAGCAGAAGCAAAAAGAGCTACAGTCCTGCAGCCTGTGGAACAAAAACCACATTCACAGAAAGACAAAATGAAAAGGCAGAGGACTATGTACCAGATGAAGTAACAACATAAAACCCCAGAAAACCAGTTAATGAAGTGGAGATAGACAACCTTCCAGAAAAAGAATTCAGAATAATGGTAGTGAAGATGATCCAGACCTTGGAAAAAGAATGGAGGCAAAGATCGAGAAGATGCAAGAAATGTTTAACAAAGACCTAGAGGAATTAAAGCACAAACACCTAGAAGAATTAAAGAACAAACAAACAAAGATAACACAACAACCAAAATGAAAAATACACTGGAAGGAATCAATAGCAGAATAACTGAGGCAAAAGAACGGATAAGTGACCTGGAAGACAGAATGGTGGAATTCACTGCTGTGGAAGAGAATAAAGAAAACAGAATGAAAAGAAATGAAGACAGCCTAAGAGACCTCTGTGACAACATTAAATGTACCAACATTCGCATTATAGGGGTCCCAGAAGGAGAAGAGAGGGAGAAAGGACCCGAGAAAATGTTTGAAGGGATTATAGTCGAAAACTTCCCTAACATGGGAAAGGAAATAGCCACCCAAGTCCAGGAAGTGCAGTGAGTCCCAGGCAGGATAAGCCCAAGGAGAAACACACTGAGACACATAGTCAAAAATTAAAGACAAAGAAAAATTATTAAAAGCAACGAGGAAAAAATGACAGCATATATGGGCACTCCCATAAGGTTAACAGCTGATTCCTCAGCAGGAACTCTACAAACCAGAAGGGAGTGACACAATATATTTAAAGTGATGAAAGGGAACAACTTACAACCAGGATTACTCTACCCGGCAAGGACCTCATTCAGACTTGACAGAGGAATCAAAAGTTTTACGGACAAGCAAAAGCTAAGAGAATTCAGCATCACCAAACCAGCTCTACAACAAATGCTAAAGGAACTTCTGTAAGTGGGAAACACAAGAGAAGAAAAGGACCTACAAAAACAAACCCATAACAATTAAGAAAATGGGAATAGAAACATACATATCAATAATTACCTTAAATGTGAATGGATTAAATGCTCCAACCAAAACACACAGCCTCGCTGAATGGATACAAAAACAAGACCTGTATATATGCTGTCTACAAGAGACCCACTTCAGACCTAGGGACACATACAGAATGAAAGTGAGGGGATGGAAAAAGTTATTCCATGCAAATGGAAATCAAAAGAAAGCTGGAGTAGCAATTCTCATATGAGACAAAATAGACTTTAAAATAAAGACTCTTAGAAGAGACAAAGAAGGACACTACATAATGATCAAGAGATCAATCCAAGAAGAAGATATAACAATTGTAAATATTTATGCACCCAACATAGGAGCGCCTCAATACATAAGGCAAATGCTAACAGCCATAAAAGAGGAAATCAACAGTAGCACAAAAATAGTGGGGGACTTTAACACCTCAGTTCCACCAATGGACAGATCATCCAGACAGAAAATTAATACGGAAACACAAGCTTTAAATGAGACAATAGACGAGATAGATTTAATTGATATTTATAGGACATTCCATCTGAAAACAGCAGATTACACTTCTCAAGTGCACATGGAAAATTCTCCAGGATAGATCACATCTTGGGTCACAAATCAAGCCTCAGTAAATTTAAGAAAATGGAAATCATATCAAGCATCTTTTCTGACCACAACGCTGTGAGATTAGAAATCAATTACAGTGAAAAAAATGTAAAAAACACAAACACATGGAGGCTAAACAATACATTACTAAATAACCCAAGAGATCACTGAAGAAGTCAAAGAGGAAATCAAAAAATACCTAGAGACAAATGACAATGAAAACACGACGATCCAAAACCTATGGGATGCAGCAAAAGCAGTTCTAGGAGGGAAGTTTATAGCAACACAGTCCTAACTCAAGAAAGAAGAAAAATCTCAAATAAGCAATCTAACCTTACACCTAAAGCAACTACAGAAAGAAGAACAAATAAAACCCAGAGTTAGTAGAAGTAGTAGTCACAAGTAATGAAATTATAACTGTGATTAAAAATCTTTCAACAGTCAAAAGTCCAGGACTAGATAGCTTTGCAGGTGAATTGTATCAAGCATTTAGAGAAGAGCTAACACCCATCCTTCTCAAACTCTTCCAAAAAATTGCAGAGGAAGGAACACTCCCAAACTCATTCTATGAGGCCACCATCACCTTGATACCAAAACCAGACAAAGATACTACAAAAAAAAAAAAAAACTTACAGACCAATATCACTGATGAATATCCTCAACAAAATACTAGGAAGCAGAATCCAACAACACATTAAACAGGGCATACACCATGATCAAATGGGATCTATCCCAGGGATGCAGGGATCCTTCAGTATACAGAAATCAATCAATGTGATACACCATATTAACAAATTGAAGAATAAAAACCATATGATCATCTCAATAGATGCAGAAAAAGCTATTGACAAAATTCAACACCAATTTATGATAAAAAACTCCCTAGAAAGTGGGCATAGAGGGAACCTATTTCAACATAATAAAGGCCATATACGACAAACCAATAGCAAACATCATTCTCAATGGTGAAAAACTGAAAACATTTCCTCTAAGATCAGGAACAAGACAAGTATGTCCACTCTCGCCACTCTTTTTTTTTTTTTTTTTTTTTTTTTTGCGGTACACAGGCCTCTCACTGTTGTGGCCTCTCCCGTTGTGGAGCACAGGCTCCGGACGCGCAGGCTCAGTGGCCATGGCTCACGGGTCTAGCCGCTCCGCGGCATGTGGGATCTTCCCGGACCGGGGCACAAACCTGTGTCCCCTGCATCGGCAGGTGGACTCTCAACCACTGCGCCACCAGGGAAGCCCTCGCCACTCTTATTCAACATAATTTTGGTAGGCCTAGACATGGCAATCAGAAAAGAAAAAGAAATAAAAACAATACAGATTGGAAAAGAAGGAGTAAAACTGTCACTGTTTGCAGATGACATGGTACGATACATAGAGAATCCTAAAGATGCCACCAGAAAACTACTAGAGCTAATCAATGAATATGGTAAAGTTGCAGGGCACAAAATTAATGCACAGAAAACTCTTGTGTTCCTATATACTAACAACGAAAGATCAGAAAGGGGAATTAAGGAAACAATCCCATTCACCATCACAACAAATAGAATAAAATACCTAGGAATAAACCTGTGTAAGGAGGTAAAAGACCTGTACTCAGAAAACTATAAGACACTGCTGAAAGAAATTAAAGATGATACCAACAGATGGATACATATACCATGTTCTTGGATTGGAAGAATCAATATTGTGAAAACGACTATACTACCCAAAGCAATCTACAGATTCAATGCAATCCCTATCAAATTACTAATGGCATTTTTTACAGAACTAGAACAAAAACTCTTAAAATTTAAATGGAGACACAAAAGACCCTGAAGAGCCAGAGCAATCTTGAGGGAAAAAATGGAGAAGGAGGAATCAGACTCCCTGACTTCAGACTATACTACAAGGCTACAGTAATCAAGATAATAGGGTACTGGCACAAAAAGAGAAATATAGATCAGTGGAACAGGAGAGAGAGCCCGGAGATAAGCACATGCACCTATGGTCAACTAATCTATGACAAAGGAAGCAAGTATATACAGTGGAGAAAAGACAGTCTCTTCAATAAGTGGTGCTGGGAAAACTGGACAGCTACATGTAGAAGAATGAAATTCGGACACTCCCTATCACCATACACAAAAATAAACTCAAAATGGATTAGAGACCTAAATGTAAGACCAGATAAAACTCTTAGAAGAAAACATAGGAAGAACACTCTTTGACATAAATCACAGTGAGATCTTTTTTGACCCACCTCCTAGAGAAATGGAATTAAAAACAAGAATAAACAAATGGGACCCAATGGAACTTAAATTTGCACAGCAAGGGAAACTATAAACAGGATGAAAAGACAACCCTCAGAATGGGAGAAAATATTTGCAAACGAATCAGTGGACAACGGATTAATCTCCAAAATATATAAAGAGCTCGTGCAGCTCAATATTATAAAAACAAACAACCCAATCAGAGAAAGGGCAGAAGACCTAAACAGACATTTCTCCAAAGAAGACATGCAGATGTTGGGCCAAGAGGCACAACATCACTAATTATTAGAGAAATGTAAATGAAAACTACAATGAGGTATCACCTCTCACCAGTCAGAATGGCCATCACCAGAAAATCTACAAACAACAAATGCTGGAAAGGATGTGGAGAAAAGGGAACCCTCTTGCAGTGTTGGTGGGAATGTAAATTGATACAGCCGTTATGGGGAACAGTATGGAGGTTCCTTAAAATACTAAAAACAGAATTACCATATGACCCAGCAATCCCACTACTGGACATATACCCAGAGAAAACCAGAATTCAAAAAGACACATGCACCCCAATGTTCATTGCAGCACTATTTACAATAGCTAGGTCATGGAAGCAACTTAATTTCCATCGACAGATGAATGGGTAAAGAAGCTGTGGTACATATATACAATGGAATATTACTCAGCCCTAAAAGGTAATGAAATTGAGTCTTTTGTAGATACCTGGATGGACCTAGAGACTGTCATACTGAGTGAAGTCAGTCAGAAAGAGAAAAACAAATTTTGTATATTAATGCATATATGTGGAATCTAGAGAAATGGTACAGATGAACCAGTTTGTGGGGCAGAAATAGAGACACAGATGTAGGGAACAAACGTATGGACACCAAGTGGGGGAAAATGGGGTGGGGGAAGGGCGGGTGATGGTGGTGGGATGAATTGGGTGATTGGGATTCACATATATTCACTAATATGTATAAAATAGATAACTAATAAGAACCTGCTGTATAAAAATAAAATTAATAAAAAAATAGAAGGAAAAGAGAAAACTTAAGTCTCATAAACTAGTTCTTTTTCCTCAAAGTAATCAGCTTCTTTGTGGCTCTGGCATTAAAATGTTTCAAAATGGTTATTGGTTCACGGACATTAGCTTCTGGAATACAATTCTCTGTATCCGGATGTATTGCTATTTGTTTGAAGATACATTTGGCCATTATCAGAGCCCTCCCTCGCAGTGAGGGATGAGCCGGAGTGAAGAAAGCCAGTTGTTTTCTCTGCTACATTACACGGAAATTTATTCAGGTACATGCCCACTGAAGCAAATTTACGATGCAGAAGTTTGTTGACTTGACATTTTGGACTACTAGCACGAAAATTCAGCAGAGAGGTACTTCTACACTTGCTTACGAATTATTTGATTAAATAACATTGTAGGATAAATAGAGAATTTTGTTTTACTTTTTATTGAAAGTGTAATCCAAAGTCAACCAAAGGTTATGGTGTCAGTTGTATTCATTATTTTATTCAGGTTCTCTTTCTTTTTTTAGCAATGCGTTGCTTTGTACATGATGTATCTGTATGTGCCTCTTGTCATTCCTTCGGCAGAAAGGTGGATCCTTCGACCCAAACCCGAAAACTAACCAGGTGGGCACTCCTTGCCTCCAGAGGGTAAAAACCACAGTTTCCAGGTCTCGGTCTCTGAGCTGAAAAGCCACATTTGGGACATATCTGCTGAGTAAATAACTAGGGTAAAAAAGTCTTTTACCTCTGCAGCATGGACTGTGATATGATCCACCTGTTAACATTCTAACGTGTGGTTAGAAAGTTTTGTCGATGTTGAGTTTGTTTCTCTGAATAACCTAAGGTTGTGCTTCTCAGTAAGTTAGCCACATGTCACATACAGGTCTTTAAATTAATTAAAAGGAAATAAAATTTAAAATTTGATTTTTCAGTGGCAATAACCAGATTGTAAATGCTCCATGGTTTGCCTGTGATCTAATTTAGATCATTGAGACTTGAGAAGTTTCTGGGGCTCACACCTGAGGAAAATCTTCTTTCCTGCTGGTTAAGAAGCTGCAGCTGGTGGGAGCCACTGGCAGCTGTGTTGGGGTCATGGGGAAAGCCAGCCTCGGGAAGAAGTAGCTCCTCCCTGCATTCTAACGACCAGTCTGCGGTGCTAACTCGCTGTGTGAGCTTCGCTTTCTGAGCCTCAGTTTTTCAAATCTGAAACATCAAATTCTTGGGGGGAAAAAAGTATGGTAAGTTAGATATTTCCATGACTATATTTATTCTAGTGAGTGTTTTCTGTGTTTGATTTATTTTTACTTATACACAAATTGCCATTAAGTTTTCTTCTCTTTTCAGACTCAAATCCCTTTTTTTGTATTTCCTTCCCTCTTTTCTCATCCTTCATGCCACTAAAATAGCAATCATTTACTTGGTAGAACTGCATATAAGTGGCAGTAGAGGGTAAAAAAAAAAAACCCAAAAACAAAAAACAAACAAAACTCTCCACTGGCAAAAGAATGGATACATTTTAAAATGTTGAAGTGTGTGATTTTGTACTATAGCAAAGTAAGTCATTACCAGATATGGCCTAAAAAGATTTTATTTGAACTTTTTAGCCCTCACATTTAATTTCCTAGTTTGAAAAAAAAAAAAAAAACCACCAAGGAGGCAAAGATAAAATATAAAAGCTTTAAGGCAAGAATGGAAGTCACTGGGTTATCGGTTTATTAGAGTAGAAGTCCTTTATCTTCTATAAATGCATAACGATTAAGAAAAACTATATGTTGCCACTAAAAGTGAAATAGGTGAACTGTAGACCTTATAAAATTACTTCTAAAAATAGGAAATTTCATTAATGACAAGCTGAGTATATCTCCCTACTTATCAGTATTACTTTATAGTTACTTACAGGAAATTATCAGAGTATAACTCTTCTTATCTTTGTCTGCAAAGGTGAACATTTGAATGTAAATTCACAGTATGTGTTTCTGTATTTTTTCCAGTTGTTCAGGAGATTACTCGTTATTTAAATTGTGTCCTTTCCCAACTTTCGTTCTTGGCTTTTCACCTGCAATGGCTTTCTTTGTTTTAAGATAGCAAGCTTCTTTCCAGGGGAGAAATATACTATTTATATTTTGAGTTCTTGTTTGTGGACTACATGAATGAGTATCAAATATAATAGCAATGGCAGTATCATTTGAAAAACACCAGTCCATTATCTTTTGTTATTCACCCCAGTTTTTTAGAATTGTAGTAAGCTAGTCATTGATTAGAGTATCATTCACAGTTGAGGAGGAAATTCTCTGAGTAAAGAGGAGATTATTTGGCTAAATCATGTGGTTTTCATTCTTTCACTGTTTATAGCTTATGTGAAGTATTTGTAATTTTTCTTATAGAAAGTTTAAAAAAATCAAATAGTTGTGTTTAACTCTGTTGAATTTGATTCCTATATATTAAGCTCTCGTTGGCTGCATAGAACTGCAGTAGATTCTTCTTTGGAAAACCTCTCATCTTCCTTTGGAACCAGTATCTATGAGTATGTTAAACAAATTAATTTCTAAATATTGTCTTTAAACTCTCTTCCCCCCACCTTCCCTAAATAATCCTAGGCAAGCAGAACGGTAGTCATTTACTAAGCTATCTCTGGACTAGGTCCCCTCTCCTCAAAGTAGGGGTAAAGATGATGGCTTTGCACAACTAGTTGGGCAAATATGGGGAATCCATTCATGTATTTATTCATTCATTCAACCACCGCTTATCAAGCTCCTATAGTGAATCTGTCACCAACATGAAAATTTCGGAACACTTCACTGCTTCTACTGCCAGGAGAAAGGGAAGATGCATTAGTAATGTCATATTTCATGTATTTGACACCCTGAGTAGATCATTTTTACTATCCATTCCTCTACAAGGTAAAATTATTTTCTGTAGTAATTAGTAATAACAATCATTTTCTTGATTTGTTCTTTTATTTATTGAGGTATTATTTACCTACTATAAAACTTACCATTTTGAACTGTACAATTCAGTGTTTTGTGGTGTAATCATATGTTATGTAGCCATCACTACTGTCAAATCACAGAACATTTCATCAACCCCCCAAATAAACCTCATACCCATTAGTAGACCTTCCCCATTCCCTTTCCCTTTGTCCTCTAGCAGTCCACTTGCTGTCTCTATGGATTTGCCTATTCTAACATTTCATACAAATTAAATTAATATGTGGCCTTTTGTATATGTCTTCTTTCACTTAGCCTAATATCTTCAAGGTTCAGCCACATTGTAGCAAGTATCAGTATTTCATTCCTTTTTATGGCTGAATAACATTCCATTATGTGGATATACCATATATTCTTTATTGAGTCATCAGTTGATGGAATGTGGATTGTTTCTGCTTTGGGGGATATTATGAATAGTTCTGCTATGAATATTTGTGTGTACGAGGTTTTGTATGAACATGTTTTCGGTTCTTTTGAGTATATACCTAGGAATAGAATTGTTAGGTCATGTGGTAACTCTGTGTTTAACTTTTTGAGGAAATGTCAAACTGTTTTTCGCAGTAACGGCACCATTTTACATTTGCACCAGCGCTGTGTGAGAATTCCAGTTTGTCCACACGCTTGTCAACACTTGTTGTTTTCTGTTTTGCTTTTTGTTTTTTAAACAATTTATTTCTCACAGTTCTTGAGGCTTAAAGTCCAAGATCAGGTTGCTAGCAAGGTAGGTTTATTCTGAGGAGTCTTGTCTTGTAGTTCACTATGTGCTCACATGACCTCTTTGTGTGCATGGAGAGAGAGAGAGAGAGAGAGAGAGAGACCGAGCGAGCTCTGGGGTCTCTTCCTTTTTTTTTTTTTAATATGTATAGATACACTTTTTAAATTGAGGAATAATTGACATATAACATTATGTTAGTTTCAGGTGTACAACATAATGATCTGATATATTGCAAAATTATTACCATAATTATATAGTTAACATCCATCACCAGACATAGTTACAGTTTTTTTTTTTCGGTACGCGGGCCTCTCACTGTCATGGCCTCTGCATAGGCTCCGGACGCGCAGGCCCAGCGGCCACGGCCCAAGGGCGTAGCCACTCCGCGGCATGCGGGATCCTCCCGGACCGGGGCATGAACCCGCGTCCCCCGCATCGGCAGGTGGACTCTCAACCACTGCACCACCAGGGAAGCCCAACTTTTTTTGTTTTCTTCTGATGAGAACTGTTAAGATTTACCTTCTTGGCAGCTATCAAATATGCAATGCAATCATATGGTATTACTAACTATATAATCACCATGCTGTACATTATGTCCCCAGGCCTTAATTATTTTATAACTGGAAGTTTGTGCCTTTTAATCCCTTTTACCCATTTCACTAACTTGCCATTCCCTGCCTCTGTCAGCCACCGATATGTTCTCTGCATCTGTGAACTCTTTTGAAGAGTCCACGTGTAAGTAAAATTTATACAGTATTTATTTCTCTGTCTGAGTCATTTTACTGAGCATAATGCCCTCAAAATCCATCCATATTGTAAAAAATGGCAAGATTTTATTCTTTTTTTGACTGAATAATATTCCATTGTGTATATATACCACATTTTCTTTATTCATCCATTGAGGGACATTTAGGTTGTCTCTGTGTCTTGGCTATTGTAAATAATGCTGCAGTGAACATGGGGGTGCATATATCATTTTGAACTAGTATTTTCATTTTCTTCAGATAAATATCCAGAAGTGGAATTTCTGGGTCATCTGGTAGTTCTGTTTTTAATTTTTTTGTGGAACCTCCATACTATTTTCCATAGCGGCTATAAACAATTTACCTTCCCACCAACAGAGCACAAGGGTTGCCTTTTTTCTATATTCTCATCAACATGTTATTTCTTGTCTTTTGATAATACCCATTATAACAGGTGTGAGGCTTGATTTGCATTTCTCATTGTGGTTTGATTTGCATTTCCCTGATGATTAGTGATTTGAGCATCTTTTCATTTACCTGTTGTCCATCTGTATATCTTTTTTGGAAAAGTATCTATTTAGATCCTCTGCACGTTTTTAAATTGGGTTGTTTGGCTTTTTGCTATTGTCTTGTATGAGGTCTTTTATGTATTTTGGATATTAATGTCTTACTAGCTATATGACTTGCAAATATTCTGTTGATGGTTTGCTGTGCAGAAGCTTTATAGTTTGCTGTAGTTCCACTTGTTTATTTTTACTTTTGTCTCCTTTGCCTTTGGGTTTCATATCCAAAATATCATCACCAAGACTGATGTCCCGGAGCTTACCACTTATGTTTTCTTCTAAGAGTTTTATGGTTTCAGATCTTACATTCAAGTTGTTAATCCATTTTGAGGGGTTTTTTTTGTGTATGGTATAAGATAGTGGTCCAATTTTTTTCTTTGGTATGTGGCTGTCCAGTTTTCCCGACAACACTTATTGAAGAGACTGTCCTTTCCCCATTGTATATTCTTGGTTTCTTTGTTGGAAATTAATTGACCATATATGGATGGGTTTATTTCTGAGCTCTCTATAGTGTTTCATTGGTCTGTGTGTCTGTTTTGACTGATTTGATATCATACTGTTTTGATTACTATAATTTTATGTTTATTTAAAAATTATAGCCATCCTGGTAGGTGTGATGTGGTTGATTTGTTCTATAATTTAGAAATAATGAACAACTTTCTAAAAATATTTAAATGTAAAAATATTAAAATTCAGTAAAATATTTTATATATGAACCAAAATTTTTATTTTTTCCAAATTATTAAATCTTGCAGGTTGTACTAGTTCACACTCTTTAATATTAAACACAAGTAAAAACCCCAAGAATTCAAATAGAATGACATAATTGAAGTAACTCAAAGCAACTCAAATCTATTTATTTGTGTTTGCCATCACATGTTATTATTGTTTATTATAATTCTTCTGCCTAAAAGTAGAAATATGTAGTACCACACAGACAAAAACTGCCTGAAATAAACCTGAATGATTACAAAAATTTGTGAGCTTACTCTCAAAACAAATGCAGGTAGCTGAGTTCACATGTGTCTTGGGCTGGCTATTTAACTGGGACTTCTATGAATTATTTCTTGTAGATAAAAGGATAATTTTTTTTTTAAGTTTCTAAGTTGAAGCTGAATAACTGCTACAATTTTTTAGAATTTAGATCAATAAAAGATTTTTGGGAAGAAGAATATTCTATTACAGACATTGTTTGGAATTATAGTACATGTTGATAGTAAAAAGCAGACCAAAATTTATTTGGTTTCATTATTGTTTTTAAATTTTCTATATATAATACATTCCCTTTTTAGCTACACCTAGGACAGATCACTCCTTGCCTTTGGATATATATTAGTTTTGAAACTTTTTTCGTTTCCAAAGAGTGTGTTTAATATTTTACACGGGAAACGTCTTAGCAATGAAGAAAACTTCTCTGACTTGGTTCCCAATCAGGAAATAACTCTTCAACCAAAGATGATTACCTGCCCTTTCACTGGAGTGCAGTAGAAGAAAGAAGTGATTGGTTTAGGGGAAATAGATGCTAAAGAGAAAACACTAAGCTTACAAAGGTTACCTCAGGGTCAACCAAAGCTATTCCCAGAGTAATGAGGAAAACATTGTGGAAAACATATTGTAGGAAGCTGCATAACAAAT